>NW_028251363.1:0-600000 GCF_964263255.1 Lissotriton vulgaris | reverse complement strand
ATGTACCCAGTGTCTCTCCTTATACTACTCTAATCATTCAGTCAGTATCCAAATACTCATATAGCGAGCCAGGCCTTATCACATGGACTACTTCAAGCTCCTATGCACTATGCATGTAGTTATCTAACCATTTACACACTTGTGTTTCAGGCTTACAATTCTCCAGACAGTATCCATAAAGTGCTGCAAACACCTAGGTATTCCCCTTGCATTCTTATACAGTTATGTATACACCTTGAATTACAATTTCAATTAGTGATAACGAAAGAAAGTGGTTAAATGGTTTTTTATATAGAATGTGTTTGTTTAGTAATAGAAAAGTATAATTTATAAATTTATTGAAATACATTTATTTATGTTTTTTTATAGATGTTGTTCATCATCATCAAATCAAGAAAGAGAAAAGGACAGCTACAGGACAATTATTTGAAGAAAAATCAACAAGAATTGGATGACTAACATCATGTCAGTAAAAAGAAATTTTTTTTAATGGTAAGACAACAAAGGAATTTATTAAAAAAACTTTCAAATCTTAGAAACAGTGTGCAGAATGTGCAAAGTACTGAGAATAGTTCAACCAAAAAAAAAGAATATTATTAACCGGAAAGAAAAAAAAGAAAATTTACATTTTAAAGATTCGATGTTTGGTAAAAGAAGGCAAAATCAGTATAAAGAAATCCGTAAAAACATTTTTTATATAATAGAGTGGTTCTTAACTTCTCAAACATGTGAAAAAATATACAAAAAGATCACTATTTTATAAAAAAAAGAAGAAGCAGATTGAATCCATTGTTCTAAAGGCTTTTGAAGTAAAAAGAAAATTAATAATTTTAGTTTTAAACTGAATTTGATCACTAGATAAACCAAATCATTTAATGAAGGCCATATGGCCGGGAGGCCCGCCACCCCCTCCCAACACCAATCCCCAATGGATGGGAGAAGTCGGACACAGGTTTGAACTTTTGGAAGGCGGGGGGGAGTTACCCCCCGGCCGTATTTATTAAAATATGAAACAAAAATTTAAAACATAAAATAAAAGTTTCATGAATTATGTACAATTTTACATTTATTACATTTCGATGAAGACATGTTCTTTGGCTAACCTTAACAGATCTCTAATACAAAGGTTTCCTAGCCGAGTCTAGCATCCTGAAAATGCATACATTCTAAATTAAAATTGTACATCCTAGCATTAAGGGCCATCGGCAAGGTCTTAACCGGTGTCAGATCCCTACTACCAAAATCTCGCCCTCGCGGTGTGAGTGGCGCATGCACAGAGGACTCTACCCTCATTGCCAACTGTAACTTCCCTTGTCGTGGGGGCCCCCTTTCCACTCGACGCCATCTTAAAGGTCGTCCGAGTTCCCGTGTGAGGTATCTGTAGGAAGGACAGCGTGGACTCCCCCCCATCCCCACACTCTCTATCTGCCGTCGCGGATATCCGGCCCCTGGGAAATTCGTAGGAGGGGCATCTAGCCGCCTCCCCCCTGGGAGGGGCCTATGGCCGTCTCCCCCTAGGTGACCCATCCTTAGTGGGTGCCGCCTCCCCGTGGAAGGGGCCAATGGCTGCCTCCCCCCGGGCGCTCCCATCCATTCTGGGTGGCGCCCCCCTCTAGGGACCTTGAAATTACTGCTCACCGATCATGACCTTACCGCCCGACCAAAAAATAAATCCGACAGTTGTTTACCTACTAAGGGAAGAAAAAATTCTGACATAGCCTTGATGTGTCATCAACTGCTCTCTCCTACAAAGGGAAACATTATCATAAAGGCAGAAGTCACATCATTATCTGAAACATTCCTTTACTTCTCTACAAAGGAAAAAAGGCCTATACATTTCTTTCTAATCAAAACTTTATTCAAACAAACATTGCCATAAGGGGCTGGTGGGTGGGTCAAAATTGCTGCTTGTTCCGTCGAGGGCTCATGATCAATGAGTGGGTGCAGCCTTCAGAGCACAGGAACAAGAGGACGCTTCTTCGGATTCCCGCTCTATTTATCCTTCTGCGGAAGGGCGGGGACCCTCCTCCGGTACGCCTACTGGGCGTGGTCTTCCGTGCGGGTGTCTAGGACAACCCCTCCTGGGCGGGAAAAGGCGCGCCCCGGCTACGCCACTTCGGGCATACCAGCCGAGCCACGCCTCCCGCCCAAAATGGTTTCCCAGGGGGATCGGGCACCCAACCATACGTTCGGGGGGGACCGAGTGGTCGCCCCTTTCCATATGGCTGGGACGCCCGCCGCCCCCTCCCAACACCAATCCCCAATGGATGGGAGAAGTCGGACACAGGTTTGAACTTTTGGAAGGCGGGGGGGAGTTACCCCCCCGGCCGTATTCATTAAAATATGAAACAAAAATTAAAAACATAAAATAAAAGTTTCATGAATTATGTACAATTTTACATTTATTACATTTCGATGAAGACATGTTCTTTGGCTAACCTTAACAGATCTCTAATACAAAGGTTTCCTAGCTGAGTCTAGCATCCTAAAAATGCATACATTCTAAATTAAAATTGTACATCCTAGCATTAAGGGCCAACGGCAAGGTCTTAACCGGTGTCAGATCCCTACTACCAAAATCTCGCCCTCGCGGTGTGAGTGGCGCATGCGCAGAGGACTCTACCCTCATTGCCAACTGTAACTTCCCTTGTCGTGGGGGCCCCTTTTCCACTCGACACCATCTTAAAGGTCGTCCGAGTTCCCGTGTGAGGTATCTGTAGGAAGGACAGCGTGGACTCCCCCCATCCCCACACTCTCTATCCGCCGTTGCAGATATCCGGCCCCCGGGAAATTCGTAGGAGGGGCATCTAGCCGCCTCCCCCCTGGGAGGGGCCTATGGCCGTCTCCCCCTAGGCGACCCATCCTTGGTGGGTGCCGCCTCCCCGTGGAAGGGGCCAATGGCCGCCTCCCCCCGGGCGCTCCCATCCATTCTGGGTGGCGCCCCCCTCTAGGGACCTTGAAATTACTGCTCACCGATCATGACCTTACCGCCACAGGCGGGATAGTTGACCGACTATCCGGCCCCCCCTACTCATCCTAAAGGTCATGCTTCCTCAAACCCCTTAGCCATGCTATGAAGTCTCCTATGAGTAAGTCATTCCCCTCCCTGGACAGGTGAACCCCATCATTCAGATACATGTGATCACCCCGAATACACCCGTGAGGAATGCTCTGCAACTGCGAAGAGCGAAATAATTTACCAATTTTATTGTTAACCCTTTTCACTGAGTGGTTCAGCGCTGACACCGAAAGGCCCCCCCGCCAGACCTTCCTGGGGATCATGTGGGACCAGGCAATCGTGCACCCAGGGACTTTTTTAGCCAACCAGCTAACAGCCGACAGGATGTGTTCTAATAACACTCGTCTACCCAGTGTCACCAAGTCATTGCCCTCGAGGTGTACTATGACTACAGATGGCGGTGACCTTTGCCGCCCTAAAAGACCCTCAAAAAACAATTGGAATTGGTCAAAACAGAGCCCGCCCTTCCCATGGAAGGTAACTCTGTACCCGTATTCCCCAGATGCGTGAGTTGCGTCACCTGCCTTGAATACGTCCCCGGCGCGCCTCACATATGAGTGGCCCATGACCCATACCACTCTCTCTCCAGTCAGTGATCCTTGACCGCTGGTCTCCTGATGTTGGGTTGACTTCAAATTCCGCCCCGCGTGACAGGCTCGCGAAACTGTAATTCAAACAAAAGACAAGAAGCGTGAGTGCATGTCAATTGATCTTTACAACATGTGCAATTGCATATACCTTTTGAAGCAATTCGAGGACCAACGGCCCAGCTGTTTTACTTCCTCCGCCCTCTGACCCCTGGCTGTAGCCTCAGTAGCAGCCCCTATCCTAAAGGAGTGGGTCCAAAAATCGCACGGGTCCATGCCCGCAGTAGCGATTGACAGTGCTAGCACCTCTGAAACTGAAATCTCGTCAGTGGGGTGCCATCATTGTGCCTAAGCAACCCCCCCCATGTAGCCGTCCTTAGTGCCAAATATTCCTCTAAACACTTTATCGGGCACATGGGGGACCCTCGCGCGCGCTGCACGATAACACTATTTCCCATAGCTCCCTGGTCAGTCTTGGACCTGCCTATCGAGCTCACCATCAAATCATCCCTAATTTGGACGTGATCCCTGCACAAGCCTCCCTCTATATCTTTCTTGTTCCTTGCGACGAGTTCGCTCACCCTCATAGCCCCATGGAATGCCAAGGCGAAAGCTGCCCGGAACAGAACTGCTTTGAAAGGGGAGGAGCACGTCTCATCCAGCTTTGCTACAAGTAGAGAAAACCTGTCTAAACCAATTGGGCACCTCGCATCCTGCTTGCGACCCTCGACGCGTTGCCAACCGCGGAGAGCCTTCTTAACCAAAAAGGAACCCGTCGGGTCTCTTATGCCATGCACCTGCGCCATGAATGAAATGGCCTTCTCTGTGCAGCGCTACCAGGAACCCCAGGAAGGATTCCTCCTGACCCCAGCTCTGTCTCCCTGTTGGACCCAAAAATGTGCAGTAGGAACGAAACGCTCCTTCGTATGCCTTCCTTGTCCTGGGGACTAAACTGGCTGCCACGAGGTCTGGAAATCCGGGGCACCGATTAGCCATAGTGCTTCGGGGAACGGTGCCGCCACTAGGTCCGCTGTGGGCAGATAGCCCCTGAACGCCTGCATATGTGAACGAGAGAGTGCATCAGCTGCATGATTCAGTACGCCTTGCACATGTTTTGCCCTGAACTGTACATTCAATCTCATGCAAAGTAGTACAATTTCTTTCAACAATCTCAAGATCCACTTGCAGCGGGCTGCCTGCTGGTTAATGCACTCAACCACAGTCATATTATCAGACCAAAACACCACTGAGCGGTCCCTGAAATGGTCTGGCCATGCCATCAGAGCAACCCAAATGGGGAACAGTTCCAAGAACCCAATGTTACCTGTCAGACCGCTGGAGTGCCACCACGTCGGCCATACTTGCGCCGACCATCGGTTACCAAAGATGGCGCCAAATCCCACGCTCCCAGCTGAGTCAGTCCACAGACCTAGTTCCTCTGAAGATGCTGGTGGCTTGCTCCACACAACTCGACCGTTGAAGTCCGCCAGAAATGCCAACCAAATACGCATATCCTGGCGAACCTCTGCCGACAGTCTCGTACGGTGGTGTCCCTCCTTGAGACCAACCATAGCTTGTGCAATAGAGCGTGAGAAGGGGCGGGCCATTGGTATCACCCTCAAGGCAAAGTTAAGCTGACCCACTGTTTGCTGTAACTGGTGCAGGGTCACCTTCTCCTTGCCCAGGCATTGTGTCAAGGAAGCCCTAAACTTGGCCACCCTTTCGTTCGGTAAATGGAAACATCCCTCCACAGAATCGAGCTCAATTCCCAGAAACTCCAGTGAAGTAGATGGTCCGACCGTCTTACCTGGTGCCAATGGGACTCCAAACTCCAGCATGAGGATGCAGAAGTCCTGCAGCGCCTGCGCACATTTCGTATCGCCTGCTGCTCCCAAGAACAGGAAGTCATCTAGATAGTGCATAACATGCCTATGCCCTGTGGCCTCGGTGAATGCCCACTCCAAAAAACAGCTGAACATTTCAAAATAGGCAACCCATAGGCATGCATTTATCCATGTAATAACTCCCCTGAAAAGCAAAACCTAGCAATCGCTGATCGCGCGGGGTACCGGGAGCAACCGGAATGCCGATTCGATGTCTGATTTCGCCATCAGCGCTCCGGGGCCCAGGTGATTTAACATGGCCACGGCATCGTCGAACGATGCGTACCGCACTGAACAAATATCCGGGTCGATGGCTTCATTCACCGAAGAACCTTTTGGGGCAGACAAGTTGTAAATGAGTCTAAACTCCCCCGGGTCTTTCTTTGGTACCACCCCTAGCGGAGAACACACAAAATCCACCACCGGCGGGCGATGAAAAGGCCCCGCCACTCGCCCCAAGCTGACTTCTTTGGAGATTTTTCTTGCAGCTGCATGATTCAGTACGCCTGGCACATGTTTTGCCCTGAACTGTACATTCAATCTCATGCAAAGTAGTACAATTTCTTTCAACAATCTCAAGATCCACTTGCAGCGGGCTGCCTGCTGGTTAATGCACTCAACCACAGTCATGTTATCAGACCAAAACACCACTGAGCAGTCCCTGAAATGGTCTGGCCAGGCCATCAGAGCAACCCAAATGGGGAACAGTTCCAAGAACCCAATGTTACCTGTCAGACCGCTGGAGTGCCATCACGTCGGCCATTTTTGCGCCGACCATCGGTTACCAAAGATGGCGCCAAATCCCACGCTCCCTTGGGTTATGTTGGACAGATAACTGATTTTTACAAAAAGAGTCACCCCGAAAATCCACCGCCGGGATGTTGAAGCCATATAGGAATCCATTCCTCAACACCCCGGCGGACACATGATCAGGGTATTTGTTCAACCAGGGAGTCAGTGCCATGATATCGACAGGTGTAGGCAACCGGGTACAAAGTTCCACCTCACTCCTACTTAGAGCTCCTGCTTAGACCCCCCTTTTCCGCCCGTTCCGCTGTTTTTTGATCTACAGCTACTCTCCGGGTATGAGGAGTTCCCACAGCCCGCACACGCATGCCGGAACCTACATGTTCCCTGGGGCTTGCTACAGTTGCCTCTATTGAAGCCCCAACAAACCCCCCGCTTGCCGCCATTCCCGCCGGTCTTGGGCTGATATTCCCCACCGGCGCCCGCTCGAAAGGGCACCGTGGGTTTTTGGCGGACTGACCCTGACCTGCTCCCGCCCAGCGAGGACGTACCTGCTGCCCCAGGCAAGAGCTGCTTGTGCCATGACACTGAGTCGAGGCAATCCCAGGTCAAAGTCGCATCGAACTCTTTCGCTTTTCGGAATTTCATATCATGTCCTTTCCACTCATCCCCCTCATACATGGTATAAAAATTCATAATCCTATTCTGATAACAGGTTAACTCGGTCATGACTTCTGGTTTGCGTTCCCCCATGACTGCCGTAAATATCGAAAAGGCCTTGACCCAATTTGCTACAATCTCATCGACCCTAAATTCCGCCATCTTGGCCCGCCATACACTGGGGTGCCATAAATCCTTCTGGAATTTTGCATATTCCATCTCGCGATGGTCAGTCAACAAGGAAAACATATTCACATATTTCTCCCCCCATATCAGTTCCTTCCTGGCCGTAGGGATGTGCTGGGCCACCCTTTCACGCCTTGAAGGTAAGGAACCCTCCCCTGCCATTGGCAATGTATGCTTACCAGGTTCGACCGTCGTGTCTGCCGCCTTTTCCCGGCTAACTGCAGGTCCTCCCGGCGCCACCTGTGGAGGAACAAGAGGAACATTCGCCGTCGCGGCCTCTCTCAACTTCTGTAACTGCTCGATTATTAGCCTAGCTTCCTCGGCCGGGTCTCCCGCGGCCATGCCCCCCGCTTTCTTCTTGAGACAGGGCAGCACTGCCGCTAACTGGATGGCCAGTTCTGGGGGCATCTCCTCGTCATTAACAGGGGTAATTACAACCGGGATTGGTAAACCTATATCTGGGTTTGGTACCGGGGTGACCACCGGTGTAATGGGGGCGACTGGGGGTACCTCGGGAACCGGATCTTCCCCAGAAACCGCCCTCCTCTTCACACGCTTCCCCCTACCCTCAAGGACTACTCCCGGCAAGGCCGGGCCTATTACCTTTTTAGGGCGGCCTGAGCTGTTCTGGGCCGCTAACTGTTTCTTAACTTCGGCCAAACCCGGCCGATTGAGTCAACTTTTCCGAGCTTCTGGTCCATGCTCGCCATTCGGTTCGACAAATGGCGCAATACCTTCTCCATCTCGGAGCCCTTTCCTGCTTTCTTGCCAGCCATGGCTTCGAGTACTCTGCTCTAGTTGATCAACGAGGTCCTGGATCCTTCGTACTCCAAATAACTGAAAGAGAAACAACAAGATTACAAGTTCTCAAAATTGCAGCTTGTTCCGTCGAGGGCTCACGAGCAACGAGTGGGTGCAGCCTTCAGAGCACAGGAACAAGAAGACGCTTCTTCAGATTCCCGCTCTATTTATCCTTCTGCGGGAGGGTGGGGACCCTCCTCCGGTACGCCTACTGGGCGTGGTCTTCCGTGCGGGTGTCTAGGACAACCCCTCCTGGGTGGGAAAAGGCGCGCCCCGGCTACGCCACTTCGGGCATACCAGCCGAGCCACGCCTCCCGCCCAAAATGGTTTCCCGGGGGGATCGGGGCACTCAACCATACGTTTGGGGGGACCGAGTGGTCACCCCTTTCCAAAAGTAAGAGGAAAAGAGTAATTAACAAAACTAATTTTTGTGATTTTATTTTGGATGAATGGAAACACAGTTCAACGTTCAGAGACTTTCTTTAATGAAGAGAGTTATTTTCAGACCAATGATTTATTGAATGCAGTTGATACCAGTGGTCGAGGTTATAAGGTTAGAAATGGTTGTCCAACTGAGAAAGAGAAGATGATTCCCAGAAATGCAGAAGACCTCAACTTCAAGGCTCAAGCAGAAAAACCACTGGCATCTGTTTCGGCCTCATCCGAACAGCGCGAAAGATCCTACATCTGATCCCCTTCCAATCCAGTTAATTGTTGATGCAGGGGCTGGTGAACTCCAGACTGGACTACGGCAATGTCCCGTACTTAGGGGCACCCGCATCAGTCATCAACAGGCTGCAATGCGCTCAGAACGCCACTGCCAGACTCTTAACCTGAACCAATTTGAGATGCTTGGCTAAACCAGCCCTCAAGAGTCTACATTGGCTCCCAGTGAAGGAAAGGATCACTTTTAAGACCCTATGCATTTCACACAAAATTATGCAGGGCAGAGGTCCGCCGATCCTGAGATCCCTCGTCAAACCCCACCAATCGAACAAACAACTAAGATCAAACTCCCTCTCACTGTACCCAGAATAAAAAAGGCCCGCTCTGGTGGACGATTGTTCTCCTACAATGCCCCAAAACTGTGGAACGCCCTTCCACTGTCCATGCAGAGAGAACACAACCTCTTGGCCTTTCGTAGGCAACTAAAAAGATGGCTGTTCCCATAAATACCTCACTCCCTCTGCTCCCCATCTGGTCGATTTACAGCGCTGGGATGCCCCAGGGTAGCTACGCGCTTTATAAATCCCCATTCAAATTCAAATCGAAATTCAAATTCAAGAAGTGTTAGCTGAAGATGTTCTAGGCAGACGTCCTATAGCCCCAGTGTACACTTGGGATTGCAGTAGTATTTGTAGTGTAAAACAAGAATCTATTATTATTTTTGGTAATTTCTTATGAAAATATGGTAAAAAAGTGTTAAACAAAAGATTAAGATATTTCAAGGACTAGACCCTTGCAGTTTGAGACAAAATACTGGTTTGCAAGGTCATTCTCTGGCTTGTCTTTCTAGAAAAGTATGTCAAAGTGTTTTTCATCATTTCAGGATGTTAGCAGTAGATCATTCTCTAATGCGGAAGTTAGTCAGAAGATTGTATTCTGCAAAAAGACCAGCACTAAAATTAAATGAGTTGAACAGTGCTCTTTTGCCTGGGTCAGTATCAGATGTAAAGAAGGTTTGTGATGAAATTGAGTTTTGTTTCTTTGGTCCTGAACAAGAGAATGCAGAAACTGTTACAATAATAGACGAAAATGTTGAAGTAGTACTACAAACAATTTTAAAGAAGAAATTACAAAGTTTAAGGTGATTTCAGGTGATAGGCCAAATTATTCTTGTATTTGTTGTCATCAAATTCACTATGAAAATCAGACTAGGACTGTTGATCTGTATTTAAAAAGTGAAAGAGAAAATAATGATGAGTGGAAGGAATTTGCAACTTATTTGTTGGTAGAGAATTGTTTTGATTTGCGTTCTGATCAGCGTATTTGTAAATTAGATGAGATGCCTGCTAGAGCAGTGCGTAATTTTAAATTCACTTTTATGTTAATTATTTTAATCATATGCAAATTATTATTTTACAATCAGTAACATTTTGTAATATTTTTTATTAAATTATTTTTTATTAATTTACATTGAGAATTCATTAAAATATAATGTCATTATAATAAAGAAAACAATAGAAATATGAATTAAGTATGGGCGAATTTACCGAATTTGCGGTTCGCGAATTTGCGTATTCAAGAATTCGCAATCCGCAAAATCCGTGAACACTCGCGAATTTGCGGATTTTTTCTTTTTTTGTGTTCGCAAATGTTTCTGCCAGTTCGCAAGGGTTTATTACCAGTTCGCAATTGCGAACTTACTTGTCGGCTCGCAACGGTCGCGACTATGTTGTTTCTACGTCTGGTTCATCATCACAGGTTCACAGCACCCTCTGTTTCACCACTGCCACCCTCTGGTTCACCCATGCCACCCTCTGGTACATCACTGCCACCCTCTGGTTTATCACTGTAGATTATGGGGTGGAAAAGCAATCACACCTGCCCTGCTTCAACTGACATGAATTAATTTGGGGTTGATTAATGTGTCACTAAATTTCAACTTCCAGTCTGGCACCTGCTTCCTTATCTGTACTTTGCTATCTGTTGCAGTGCAATTTTTTTTCACAGAACCTTTGTGGCCTACTTGTAGCTATTCTATGAGCCTGCTGTAAGGCCAGAGCAGGGTCATAGAATAGTTGCAAGTAGGCAACTAAACTCTGGAGGAGCCCCTCAGGAAGCACTACAGGGAATGGTTACTAATGATGAGTTTGAACTTTTGCACCTGCTGAGTGCTTTCAGTTTTGTAAAACTCGTTTTTCTGCAATTTTGCGGGATTCGCGGGGCATGAATTTTTTGCGCGAGATCGAATTTGGAAGCCACGAATTCGTGCAAATATGCAATTTGTCTTTTTGCGGCATGTTAGTTCGCAAGGTTTTGTGCGTTTTAGCGAGCCGCTTGTAGCGCAACGGCACGAAGTTACCCTCACGGTCGTTCACGGGCGTGGCCATCTTGTTTGCATGACGTATTTCCGTTTCCGGGCGGTATGTGTAATCTCGCAAAGTGTGCGGCTCGCTAGTACAAGTTTGCGTGTGCTCGCGAGGGAAATCTCGCGCAAACTTACCCACACGGTCGTGAAAAGGCGCGGCCATCTTGTTTCTCATTCATTGCTATGGTTCCGGGCATGCTTTCTGTATCCTCTCTGAATCTCTGCCATTCTTTGCTTGATCATCTCCTATGCGGATGACACTCAACTGATCCTTTCTCTAACCAATGACCCCAGCACCGCCAAAACTAACCTACACGAAGGAATGAAAGAAGTTGCCGAATGGATGAAACACAGCCGTCTGAAACTGAACTCAGATAAAACAGAAGTCCTCATCTTAGGTACATCCCCCTCTGCATGGGACGACTCTTGGTGGCCGGAAGCCCTTGGAAAAGCACCCATCCCGACAGACCACGCACGGAACCTAGGCGTTATCCTGGATTCTTCACTTTCAATGAACAGACAAGTCAGCGTCGTATCCTCATCCTGCTTCAACATTCTTCGCATGCTCAAAAAAACATTTCGCTGGATCCCCACCGAAACCAGAAAAACAGTCACCCATGCTCTGGTCACGAGCCGACTGGACTACGGAAACACCCTCTACGCAGGTACTACCGCTAAACTCCAGAAGAAACTCCAACGAATCCAAAACGCCTCAGCCAGGATCATATTAGACATCCCGCGTAACGAACACATCTCTGGTCACCTGAAAGACCTCCACTGGCTACCCGTCAATAAGAGGATCACTTTCCGACTGCTAACCCACGCACACAAATCACTCTACGACATCGGACCAGAATGCCTCAACTCACGACTGTCCTTCTACACCCCCTCCCGCCAACTACGTTCTTCCAGCCAAGCCCTCACCACTGTACCTCGCATCAACAAGTCCACCATGGGAGGCAGATCCTTCTCATACCTGGCAGCTAAAACATGGAACTCACTCCCCACTTACCTTCGCCTTACCCAGAACCACCTAGCATTCAGAAAGCAACTTAAAACGTGGATACTTGACAAGTAATCCTCCTCCCCTCCCTAGGCGCCTTGAGACCCTCTGGGTATGTAGTGCGCTATATAAATTATTTGACTTAACTTGACTTGACTTTGAAGTTTTTTTTATCTATTTCACTTATTATCTATCCCTCTATTTTTCTAGCTCTATATTTTTGTGTTTTCTGCTACTTTTGGTTCATTTTAAACTACTTTTTTAAACTCTTTTGTTTTCTTCTTCCCTATTCTAATTCTTATTTATTAATTACCTTCCTTTCTGCCCAGACCATGGTAAAGGGAGCCGGGAAGCATCCTGAGAAGGGGAAGGGTCCCGCACCCTGTGCCCGGCTCCCGTACGGGCGTTTGAGGACGGAGCAGGTCACAGCCCGGGAGAGCTTCAGCGCAGAGGAGGTGGCTGCACTAGTTTTTTATGTTCAGCACCGCCTCCCCAGGACGATCATGGCAGGCGGCAAGATCGCTAGCGGGTACGGGATCAGGGTGCGCCTGAAGCAGTGGGAGAAGGTGTGCCGGGCCATGTACCAACACTCTCGGGTCCGGCGCACCTACAACCAGGCCACCCACCGTTGGACGGATCTCCTGGACCGGGAATGCGAATTGATCGACCTGCTCGGCCTCGAGATCCCCGGGCTTGGTGAGTAGTAGTAGCTATTTCTGTTTTCTCCTGCTCTGTGTGTTATTATATTGCAAATTTTTGTTTTTTACCAAGAGCAATACTGCTGCTGATATTTATATTTCAAAATCTTCTGTGCATTTCAGGTGCATTGCTCTCAACCTATCAACCTCTATAAAATGCGTCGACATGTTTCGGAGTTCAATGACTCCTTCTTCAGGACAAGGGTATGCACGGTTATCCTCACCTTACTCACATAGATGTAAAAGTGTATTATACCAAAAAACACTAGGTGAAATGTACCTATCAGTGTAGAATTGCAGATAAGCTCTGTTGCGCCCAATTGGCGTTTGAAGAACCTGTAGGGTGAAAAACATAGTAAACATCACAGTCGGACGTCCAGAAACAGGGAAAAAATGATTTCCAGTTATGTGAAGGTAAAAATTAACCGAAAATAAGGTTCAAGGACCCTGTAAAATGAAACAGTAAAAAGACACACAGTAGACAGAGACATACACTTAGTGGAAACACGCAAAAAACATCTTTCCCAACATTGACTGTGGAGGAAGGAAGAGAATTTGATAATAGTGGCTTACTTATAGATCAAGGTTGTATGACCTTATGAGCCTAAGCGTGGTATTGGGGGTTCCTTCCTCACTGCTCAATAAAGCAACCTATAGGATGTTAAAGGTAGGTTTTAGGGTCATATAGTTGTAATGGGAGAAATCGGTGGCCCTTGTTTTTGCAACCCAACTCACGGTTACTGCACGGTCTAGTAGACTGCCTTCCCCTCAACGCAGCTCCGACAGGGTCCTTGAACCTTATTTTTGGTTAATTTTTACCCTCACATAACTGGAAATCATTGTTTTCCCTGTTCCTGGACGTCCGACTGTGATGTTCACTATGTTTTTCACCCTACAGGTTCTTCAAACGCCAATTGGGCACAACAGAGCTTATCTGCAATTCTACACTGATAGGTACATTTCACCTAGTGTTTTTTGGTATAATACACTTTTACATCTATGTGAGTAAGGTGAGGATAACCGTGCATACCCTTGTCCTGAAGAAGGAGTCATTGAACTCCGAAACATGTCGACGCATTTTATAGAGGTTGATATACCCTAATACGTATAATTGTCAACCTCACCTTGCACCTTTTTAACAATACCAGCCGAGGACATAATAAATAATTTTTTCCTACGAGCCAGGTATTTTTTAAAACCCTCACTCTTTTCACCTCACCACTCACACTCCCTCTCTCACACACACAAACACATAGTTCGCTATCAGTGCTCCTACGTATCCGTGAGTCGCAGCACGCCGCATCCCGTAGAGGGGTGCAAAGGCCCCGATGATGAAGCCTGACACCAAGGGGCCTGTTGGTGTGTGAGGGGCATTTAAACAACACTGTGTGCTCCCCATCACTTTAGAGATCACTACCACCTTCTGAGTGGATTCTATTTTGTTTAAACGAATTACCAGGGGAGACTGAATCCACTTGTTTCTCTCCCTCCCTCCTTTTGTTATATTCACGCAGCTTCAGCAATGCTCTGTGGTGCCCTATCTTCCCAATGCTGCGTCCAGCCGTACCTCTGCTTCAAGCAGGCGCAGGGTTTGAGTCACGCATCATTGTCCTAAAAGTGAGTGATTGAAATCTTGTAGATTTCGCTCAGCCACTTTTAGTATGCTTTCCTGCGCAGGAATGCCCTCCCTTGCGCTGGACGCACCGTGATGGCACAGGGCTTTACAACGTGATGCATCTCCCATAAGCGTCACGTTGTTAATATACGCCGCACCATGGCGCCTCTTTTGTTCTGGCGTTGCGTCACAAAAGTCATGCAAAAATGGAGCAAAAGAGCCGCAAGGGGCTTCTAAATCTGCCCCTACAGACTCCAGTCCAGTCCTTCCTTTGTACACCTGGCAATAAGAAGAAATAGTGGTGGTGGATTGATAGTTTGAGTATTTACATGACTGGTAACTAGTACTTGCGTTGAATTTATTTGACATTGGCTACTATAATAATAATAATCTTTATTCGGTTTTTTAGCATTTGCAAAACCATAAAAGATGTCATAGTATACAAACATTCACAGTAAAAAGGTACGATTGAGTATACAATTAAAAAGTGAAGATGCCAACAGTTTACGTGGAATATAAATTGGTCCTTTGTTTTATAGATTATTTCTGTGCCTCATGATGCACTTTAAAAAATTTAGTACATGGTACACAGTGGATTCAGAGTCCAAAGATTGAAGTGCCAACATAGCTGGACGACATTGTCTGTGGCCCCATTTTTTTAATAAAGGGATAAGCCATATTTTTCGATGGGTGTGGAAAAACTTGCAAAACAGTATGGTATGCATTGTGGTCTGTTGGGAAAGATCATCACATGGGCACGGGTTCATCTGAGTGTTCCAGTTATTGTTTTCCGGAAATGTCACTAGTCTGAAGAAAAGGTTCATTCTGAACCTTGTTAGGAGCATCTTTTCATATGCGGTGATCTCTAAGGTCAAATATAACTGAATTTTCGGAGACTGCTGTATCATAATTGCGTGCATAACAGATTTTTTGCAATCAACGAAGACAGTCTCAGGGATTCCAAGTGGCTTAACCCCTTCGATGCGGCCGGTTTTTTCCCCGTGTGCGGCCGCCGGCCGAACACGGGCGGGCCATGACGAACCCCAGCCGTCATCAGCACACGAGCACCGTAGTGCATGACGGCTGGGGTTCGTCACCAGCATGGAAGGGGTTAATGCGGTTTGTTTCAGTTCTTTTTTGGATATATCTTTTAGATTTTCTGGTTTGTAGTAGTATTGTTGTAAACCCAGGTCGGAAAAGAAATGTCTTACATAGGAGAGCCAAGCTATTTTGTGGATGTGGTCCAACTCCATGGTATCCTGAAGGATGGTTTTGGTCAGGCTATTTTTTTCCGACATCCAGACTCGCCTCCAAAGCAAAAGAGGTTGAATTTTAATTAAATCTTCGATATATGAGATTCCCAATTCTATGTGTGAGGCATAAGTGGAGGTGCCTCGTGGAGTTGATAAAAGGAATCTCATGAAGATATTTTCCTCTTTTTGTATAGAGCCAGTGGGTGTATGTCCCCAGATCCCTGTGCCGTATAGTGCGATGGCTTGGCATTTCGCAGCGTAAATCTGTAGCAGTTCAACTGGAGGTCTTTTTCCAAGTTTATTTGAGAATTTCATCAACGCCATGATTGCTCGTTTAAATAGATGTCTCCTGGCCTCAACCGCCGCTTTCCAGTTTAGGGCGTCATCTATCATAATACCTAAGTAGGGATATTGTGAGGTCTTTTCAATTTTTTGATCTTTCAAAAAGATGGACTTATTTGCTTTTCTTCGTCCGCCGACTACCATGACAAAAGTTTTTTTGACGTTAATGTGCAAGTCCAAGGCACCCATAAAATCTGCATATTTAGATAAAGATTTCTGCAGTTCAATGGGGGTTCGAGCTAAAATGACAGCGTCGTCCGCATAAAGTAGCGCGGGGATCAAGCGATCTTTTGCTCTGGGGAGGTCCCTCCCCCCTCTCAACATGGTCTCTTCGAGGCCGTTGGTGTACAGAGAGAAGAGGAAGGGGGCAAGGACGCAGCCTTGCCTCACTCCCCGCTCTACTCTGAATGGTGCCGTCAGTTCACCTCTTGTCCCGTACCTCACTCTCGCCGTGGCTTCACTGTAAAGCTCCCTTAAAAAGTCCAAGAGAGGAGGATCTACCCCCATTGCGCTCAGCAGTGACCAAAGCATAGTATGCGAAACACAATCGAATGCGGAGGACAGATCCACATATACCATATAGATGGCACCAGGTTTAGCGTGGCTGTATTTTGATATTAACAGGCTTAGATTTAGGGCCTGTTCGACAGTTCCAAAGCCCTCCCTGAAGCCGAACTGTAGGTCGGAAAGGATGTTTTTGTCTTCTACCCATTGCTGTAGCTTTTCAAGAAGGACTCTGCCAACTACTTTGCCCAAGGAGTCGAGGAGGGAGATTGGTCGGTAACACTTAGTTTCTTGTCGATCCCCCTTCTTGAAGATTGGGACCATGATGGAAGATGACCATGAGTCTAACAGGCCGAGTTTCGTTGTTGCTATACAAACTCTTGTGATTATTGGTACCCAGAGGTCAGGAAGGTGTTTGAATAAGTCGACTGGGACCCCATCAGGGCCGGGGGCTTTCCCACTCTTGCTTGAGGATAGCGCCATTTCGAAGTCCTGCAGATCAATCTCCAGTGATATAGGATAGACTACTGGATTGATGTTAGACTGGGGTTCTTCGCTAATGGGTGTCAGTTTGAAGATTTTCGAAAAGTGGTTCACCCACGTATCCTCGTCAATAGCCACGTCTATTTTTGGGCCGTTGAAGTCGGTTAGCGAGGGGGATTTGACTATTTTCCAGAATGCCTGGCTGTCTTTCAGAAGTGCACTCTTGTGCAGAGCATTCCACAAGGATTGTTTTAATTCTTTTTTCCCTGTTTTTCTGGCAGTGTTATACTCCCGTCGAAGAGCTTGGATGTTTGTTTTGTCTCTGTTTGAATTTCCGAGAGCTTTCCTCAGCTTGGTCTGCACTTTGGTACAGTCTCGGTTGAACCAACCTATGGAGCTTTTCTTGTTTTGCTTAGATGTTTTGGTTAGCAGTTTTTTGACTTGTTCTATTATTACATTGAAGTTTTCCAAGATTTGGTTCGGCTCCGCGTGAGGGTCGAGACATATCAAAATGTTATTATAGGCAGATGCTACTAACCGTTTTGTGAGAATATTGGGGTCCATTTTTTCCCATTTTATTGTAAATCCGTTGCTTTTACCCAGTTCAAGCCTATTCTGTGTTAGCGTGTTTGCTATGGTTGCCATCAATGCTCTTGGTTGGTTTGTTTGAAGGATTAGGCTTAGGGCGGAGTGATCACTGAGATTATTTTCCAAAATTTTAATGTTATTGATTTGATCTTTCAAGCCTTCTGCGACTATTACATAGTCTACGGTAGTCTCGTAGCCCCTTCCTCTGTAAGTGGGTTCTAATTTATTGTTTGACTGTTGGATGGGGTTTATGATTTGCAAGTCCAGATCGGAAAGTATTTTGTTCTTGGCTGGCCCCACTCCTGAATGGATAAAGTGGACTAGGGAGTTGTCATGTTCGTCCACCATTCCACAGGTGTCGTTGTTGGGGCAGGGATGTAAGTTAAAGTCTCCTCCCCAGATTACATGGGCGTTTTCCGTTTTCTGTTTGGGGTGGCAATGTTCGTATATTTTTTCTTGAATTAGGGAAAGAACGTTCAAAAAGTTATCATCCTCTAGGTTGTTATATATGTTAATTATTGTGATGAAGAGTTTTTTCCCAATTATGAAAGTGAGGATCTGGAAGTTCGATAATAGATCTACCAGAAAGATCTACATGTCAGAGATTGTATTTGCGAGGTAGATTACCAGTCCTCCTTTGGGTCTGCCTGAAATACTGGGAAGGGCGGGAGATGTAAATGTCCTGTACCCCGCAAGATGAAGGGGCGTCGTTGCCCAGGTTTCTTGTAAGCAGATGATTTGAGTGTCCTTCAAGAAACCGGCGGCCGAACCGTCCTCGATTTTGTTTCGGAGGCCAGCCACATTCCAAAAGATCACAGAAAGCTGAGTGGATGTGTTATCTAAGGCTGTATTTTTGATTTGTGGAGGAGCTGAGATAGAAATGCAAGGTGCTGAGGTTATTTGTGGGGGCTCCGGGGATTTGATTATTGATCAATCGACCATTTCCAGGCCGCTAAACCGGTTCATGGTCGGTATGCCTAGCCAGTTTTGCCCATTGATGGTATCTCTCTAGTTGGGTCCGTATAGTTGGTGGGGTGGTCTCTCCCACTGCTCCCAGTTTCTAAATCTATTTTGTGGGCCCATAATCTGCCATGGGACTTCTCTCTGCTGGTGATTCTGGTCTGCTGACCACCAGGAGTTATCGAGGTCGCTATGTCGCGGTGGTAGTTTTGGACCGGCGACTTCTAACTCCCACGGCTGCGGGATTGGTTTCCGCCAGATGTTATCAGTGTCACGTATATAATTGTTGTTATTATACCTTTTTGGGTAGAAGTAAGACAAAGATCTTGTTGCGATCCCCCCTGAGGTGTTATTATATTCCCAGGAGCAGATATACTCAGCTATGCTGGGGTCCTCAAACGTGATAACTATGCAATCTCCCCGGATAGTTTTTTTCCTGTGGCCTACCCACGAGGTCCGGCATACTGATGCTATTCTGCTTTTCCAGGGTGGCGGTACGGGGCGGTTTGTATTCCGCCAGTACTGGACTTTGTTCTTTAATGACCAGTTGGGTTCCGTCCCCTCACCTGTAAGTTCGGGGACCCCCGTCATGACTACCACATAAGGAGATGCCTCAGGTGGCATGTTTAAGGTAGGTCTTTGATCAGTAGTCCCTCTCGGGGCTCCTTTTGTTTTTGGTGGATTTGTATTTGTTGTGGCGGGGGTTTTAGGAGCAGGTGTGTTTATGATTGGGGTGTTTACTGTTGATGTCGATTGGGTGTTAGTTTGTGGGGGAATGGTCAGGGGCTTGGGAATTGGTTTTTGTGCAGTGGGAGGGTTTGCTACTGTAGGGAGTTTTACTGTAGTTTGTTTTTTGGTCTGTGGAGTGGGTAGGGTTACGGGTTTCTTAAGTACAGGGAGTGTGGTCGTGGAATTTGGGTCTGGTTTTGGATGGGGTTGAGGGGGTATAGGTTTAAGAGAGCCGGAAATTTTTGTTAATTGACTCTCGATATTGCTAAGTCTGGATTCTAGGGGGCGAATGTATGAATTTAGGAGGGAGGCTATCTCCTTGATTAGTCTCGCTGATTCTCTTTCTCTACCTGATTGTTGTGGGCTAGGGGGATCTGGGATTGAGGAATCTTGAAGGTCATGTGGTAAGTGATGTATTATTACAACATTATTGGTTGGGGGGGCAGAGTGATGGGGTAGCACTGCCGGGTTTGTATCACCGACCAAAACTATGTGCTCAGTCGCTTTGGTGTTTTCAGTGTGCTCTGGGTTTTTCCTAGCATTCCTTTTCTTTATAGCTCCTTCCCGCCTCCCTCTCATTTGCCTTATTTCTTCAGGTGTTGGGTCAGGGAAGATATCAGGGGTTTTTTCTAGGTCGCTCTCTGTAAAAGTTACAGAGAGTTGGGAGGCTGAAAGGTCTACGTTATTTGGAAGACTAAGTCTATTTGTGGTCACCGAGGTTTGGGTTGGCGCTGACTGTACTTCTGGGGTTCTTGCGGTTGCTAGTAATCCCATTGAGGATCGACGTGCGATTGCAAGTTCGGTTGAGACTCTCCCCTCAATTAGACTTATGCTTTGGTCAATGAATGTGTTTGCTTTGGCCAAAAAGTCATCCATTGGACCCAACAGTTTCTCTCCTATCCCGTTCTTTTTAAGTTTTTTCTGCTTGCTAGATCTCGTATTCATTTTCCAATGATTGGTTGTTAAGAGATCTTTCTATGTTGTCTGTCGGGTTGTAGGAGAAGTCAGGGTATTGATGGATACCTGTATTAAGACGACCAGGATGTAGTGCTTAGGGGGGTGGGCCGGACCGGACTCTCACGTTCTCGAACGGCCTCAAACGGCCCGCTCTTTGCCCGTTCTTCGCCCCGGGCTACGACCCGCGCGCGTCCCGCGATGCGCGTTCCAGATAGCGCTTTTAGGGAGTGGCGGGTTGTGAGGGCGTGGCACTGTGAGGGGGCGCGGCTCTCACGGGAAGAGGACCAGCTGTTGTATGCTGGTCCTCGCAGTCCCGGGGCCGGCGCCTCGTCCTCCTCTGCGGCCTCGCGGTGATGGCAGACTCCCAGCAGCGCTGACAAAGGTGTTGTTAGCTACTCCTGTAGCAGGGGCGGTGAATGCAGGGCTCCAAAATGATCAGTGGCAGCAAAGTCTATTCCACGAGTGGCACCCGCGAAGCGGGTGCGGCGAGAAGTTGTAGGGCTTGGCTGGGGGCGTGGCACTGTGAGGGGGCACAGCTCTCATGGGAAGAGGACCAGCTGGAGCTGTTGTATGCTGGTCCTCGCAGTCCCGGGGCCGGCGCCTCGTCCTCCTCTGCGGCCTCGCGGTGATGGCAGACTCCCAGCAGCGCTGACAAAGATGTTGTTAGCTACTCCTGTAGCAGGGGCGGTGAATGCAGGGCTCCAAAACGATCAGTGGCAGCAAAGTCTATTCCACATTGGCTACTAGTACAAGAAATAGTACTGAAGGTGAAGGACACAGCAGCGTAATAATTTGCCACGTCTAGGAGGAGGATGTTCTTGATGACCAATCAAGTTGATGGCGCACATGAAAATCTGCTTTAATTTGCCAACATTGCCTGAGTGTCAAGCTGAGTAAGAATAAAATATATCCTCGGATTCCTTCACCAGCCTGTTGCTATGACCTTATCCTCCCCAGCAAGTGTGTGGAATTATTGCTCTCATTTAGTCACACATCAATCAAAACCACACAGCCCGGGGGAAGAGGGTTCGGGTTTGGAAAATGGATAGGAATGGGGGATTTTGGGAAAGTTTTGTAGAGAGAAGAAAAAAAAAGCACAGCATGGAAAAAAATAATTGAAGATAAAGAAATCTTTGGGTACAAAGCTAACCAGAAATCTTTTAAGTGGCATAAAGGAAGTGCATGCACTGCTGCATGCATGGTTCCTGAAAAGTAAGTAGTACTTTCGACAACCGTGACTGAAAGAATGCGACAGTACAGGGCTGCAGCGTTTTCAATTGCCTATCTCTGCACTCAGAGAAACACTTCTTACATTAAATTAGGTTTAAAAAATAGCAGAAGTAAAACCTATAGAATGGCTGTAGGGATCAATTTAGAAGCAGAGATCAAAGAAATGCAGAGTCACACTCATAGAAGTTCACAGCAATAACATTACTTAAAAGATAATTAGAAAAGAACTGATACTGTATCTGTATGTTGTTGTAGTTGTCCTGTTGAATTTGGTAAGTTGCATGCATCATACCATTCCTCTGATTAGCGGGACTCCTCCATTTCAGATGACGCTCCATCCATCAATGTTGGTGACCAGAAGACACCCTGTCCACTGCCTGACTGGCGGATGCTGAATTGCGGCTCGCTAATGAAGCCTGACTTCATCCTTTTTTTTCCATTGCACAGACTGAAACCCGGCCTGTAATTATTGATGGAAAAAAAGGAAGTGATATTAGAACACCACTGACAAATAAATATAATGTATGTACGCTGTGTAGTGTAAAAAGTCACACTTTGAGTTTCCTAATAGACAGTACAATATTTTTGAAAGTGCGTATTCTATCTGAGTCTCCTTTTGACGGAAAAATAAGTATGGGCGAATTAATTTAACGGATCTTTCCCCTCAAGCTAGGTGTACTGTAAACTGTGTTTTAGCACAAAATTAGACTTTCCCAGTAGTGCTCCCAGACCCTTACTAAACCCAGTCGCAAGACCCCCAATCAGATCTCAAAAAATGTTGACAAAATGTACTTTGAAAGTAAAGTAGGCCAAAATCCCCCTTTACCCACCGGGGATTGTATTCAAACCACTTGCAAGCAAGCAAAAGTATCCATACCCAGCATCGCTCCAAGACTCGCAAACCCCCCCACAAACAGCCCCCCGCCCAAACACATGCAATACAATACAATACGCTAACCCTAACGATTCCTAAGTTAAGAATAGTGGCAAACACTTTCTTTAACTAGGCCAAATCCCCCCTTTCCCACCATGGATTTTCTTCAAATCACTTGCAACCAAAATTACACATTCCCACGAGTGCTTTAAGACCCAAGAACCCAGTTGCAAAAATCTAGAAAACCCCGAAACACATGCAATCCTGCTGCTGGTGTTCACCCTAATGAACCCTAAGTTACAAAAAGTGCCAAAAGGCTTTTCAGCATAGTTTTCTCCAAACCACTTTTATCCGTTATTAGACCTTCCCAGCAATGCCCCACCTGCAAAAAAGCACAACACCCCCAAACGGGCAAAAAGCAAAAATGGAAAATCTCATACTTACAATATTTTTCGGCCTTCTGACCAAACGCGCTGTGCAGCTAGGCCATAACTCCCCTTTTCCACCATGGATTTCCTGAAAAACAAATGCAATCAAAATTAGACTGTAACAGCAGTGCTCCCAGACCACAAAACCAACCCACAAACACCCGGAACCCCACCAAACAGCACCTCAAAGACAAGCAAGTCAGCAAAAATGCAAAACAAATGTTGCCTCCGATTTTGTCCAAACGACTTTTATCTGGTATTCGACCTTCCCAGCAATGGCCCCAGAGCCGTCAACCCAGGCGAAAACAAGTAGAAGACCCCCAAACCGCCAAAAAGCAAAACTACAAAAATTGGGACGGTAATTTTCAGGCAAATTTCCAAAATGACCCCGTGCGAGCTCTGCAGCTAGGCCCAAACTCCCCTTTTCCACCATGGATGTGCTTCAAACCACTTGCAATCAAAAGTATCCATACCCAGCGTTGCTCCAAGACCCCGAAACCCACCCACAAACACCACAAAGCCCCCCAAACAGGCCCACGAAAACATGATAGTGAGCAAAAAGGCAAAAACTTTTTCAAGTCTGATTTTAGCCAAACCACTTTTATCCGGTATTAGGCCCCAGAGCCATCAGCTCACCCGCAAAGAAGTAGAACACCCCCACAAGTGCAGAGTCTTTCTTCATTGGGCATAATCCAGCCATCTGCTTTGAGGAAAATAGGAGTCTGGAGGAGGAGGATAGAGGAGCATGTTCTTGTGAACTTGTGAACCTGAGGAATGCAGACTGCGGCACCTACAAATCAATAAGCAAATAAGTGAAGACAGTTCTGCTGATGGGCCTGTTTTTGTGATTAGGCGATTAAAGTTTTTATTTATATGGACTTTGCAAAACAAAGAAAGACAGACACACAGGATTAAAAGTGAATAAGGATAAAAAAGAAAGTTATTGATTCATTGGCTCATTTTCAGGGCTCGGTGTCAGGGGACAAGAGTTCGTCCTCATACTCTGCGAATTCAGGCGGGAGTAGGTCACCTAACAGAGAAGAAATTCCCTCTTCTAAGTTGGTGTCCTCCTCATCTTCTTCCGCCGTGTATTCTCGTACTTTATAATCTGGTGGTATGAGGTGCTGATTCATCTTGATCATTGTGCACCTGTCCACATTTTTGGGCAGGAGGCGGGTCTTTTTTAACCCTGGGCGGAGTGGGCGGAGT
The DNA here is from genome assembly GCF_964263255.1 of Lissotriton vulgaris. Lineage (NCBI taxonomy): Eukaryota > Metazoa > Chordata > Amphibia > Caudata > Salamandridae > Lissotriton > Lissotriton vulgaris. The sequence goes on along the minus strand of NW_028251363.1, from coordinate 576,213 downwards.
GGGGCTTCGCGGAGCTACGCGAAGTGGGTGAGAAACTACGCCCACCTCCGCACTCCGCGTAGCCCCACTACGCAAACACCACTGGCTGCCAGCCCCGCCACCTGCCTCCCTCCCGCCCTCCCTAAATACTTTCAATTAAAGGAGTCAAATAATTAAAACGCACTTACCTTGCCCGCCGCTGCCCGCCGCATCCCCGGGGCTCGCTATCTTCCGTCTTCCGTCTTGTTTACTAATGCGCATGCGCGGGCGGCCGCGCATGAGCATTTCTCACGAGAAAATGCGCATGCGCGGCCGCCCGCGCATGCACATTAGTAAAAAAGACGGATGACGGAAGATAGCTACCCCCGGGGACGCGGCGGGCAGCGGCGGGCAAGGTAAGTGCGTTTTAATTATTTGACTCCTTTAATTGAAAGTATTTAGGGAGGGCGGGAGGGAGGCGGGTGCCGGCCAGCTACGCTCCGTCTGCGGAGCGTGCGTAGTGCCGCCTGGCTACGCCCGCTCCGCAAAATGCGGAGTAGGCGGCACTACGCACACTCCGTGCACGGAGCGTAGCTGGCCGCCCACCCCTAGTCTTTTTGCAAGTTACAATGCCACCAGCAGCACTGAAAACACGTTCAGAAGAGACACTTGTGAGTGGGCAAGACAAGTAATTTATAGCCAGGTTGGAGATCTCCGGCCACAATTCTTTTTTCACATGCCAATATGACAATGGGTCATCATGAACATAGACCGCTGATGAGTCTTTCACATAGTCCAGCACCATCGACTCAAGGTTCTCCACGGTTCCTCCACTTTGCTTACTTTTTGCGGGGACCTTTTGAGAGGCAAACCAAAGCTGAATTAGCCAATCCTCTTCTTCACACAATGTTACTGTTGTGTCTGGTGCAGATGATCCGGTTGCTGGAGTCTTTAACGGCTGAGAGGGAAAATCACTCACTCCTGCCAAAGCCACAGGTGCAGAAGTGGATTCTTTTGACTCCGGAGGGCCTGCTGATGCTGATGTACTGCCTTTTCCTTCAATTTCCTGCCATTCTCTTTCAAACCTCATGGCTGACATAGCTAGCCAACGTTTGTACTTTGAAGCTTCTGCGTCACCAAAAGGAAAGAATGCTCTGCCTTCCAGTGCCTTTTTGGAGCGTGGATCCAGAATTGTAGCACAAATGTAATGATGCTCTGTGTGGATCTTTTAAAGACGTTCATCGCAAAGTAGGCGTTCTAATAATTTCTCCACCAAATCAAAAGCTTCTTGCTTTTTTTCATCTTTTTGAAACGTAGAAGACACCGCCTTCAGTTGGTGCTCTAGCATGCGCAACAATGGGATTGCTTTTCCCAAATTACAGTCCTCCCTGCTGACTGTACGCGTGAAGACCTCAAAAGGATGAAGCATGTCTGTCAGGCTTTTAACTAGCTTCCATTGCTCCGCATGTATCCTCAGGTCCTTCATAGCTGTACCCTGTGTAAAGAAATACTGATTGACGCTCAAGCATGTAGAAGGTTGAGTTCCAACGTGTTGCCACCTTCTGGATGAGTGCTTTCACTGGCAGTCGACCTTGATGTAGCAGGCCCCTCAGATGCTTCCGGGCCTTACAAGAATGGCTGAAATGTGTGCACATTCTTCGGCAGGTGGTCAGTAACTCGCACACTGGACTTTCTTCACTCAAGAATTTTTTAACAACCAGGTTTATACAGTGCGCCAAACACGGCACTATGAAATAGTTACCCAGATCCATGGCCTTAACTACATTGGCGCCATTATCCATGGAAACATAACCAATCTTGCGTTTTATTGAGGACAGCCATTGAAAGACCTTTGTGTTAAACTCCTTCAAAATATTTTCTCCTGTATGACTTGTCTCAATGCCAAACATGGCTAGTGTTGCATGTTTCCGAGCAGCTTTAAAAACGTTGTCCGGGTCAACACCTGCCCTTAGCTTTGCTGTAAAACCTGAAAAAGAGACCAAGTGTGCAGTGATGCACATGTAATCGGTGCCTGTGCCACTGGTCCACATGTCTGTTGTCAGATGTATAGTGTGAACAGCACTCTTCTACAAAGCTGCCCCAGTCACCTCCAGCACATCTTCATGTAGTGCTGGAACCGCAACTCTGGCAAAATAGAACCGGCCAGGAACCTTCCATTTAGGGCAGAGCGTTGCCACTAATTCAGGAAAACCAACCCCTTCCACAAAAGAAAAAGGGAGAAGGTCGAAAGCTAGCATTTTAGCCAGCTTAGTGTTATACAGACATGTCATTGGGTGGTTGCGTTCAAATGGCGCATCTGAAAACAACATGCTTCTAATGGTGGGCTGGACCATGATTTTACGGGATGATGATGATGATGACTTCTTCGACCCAGTTACGCTTGGTGATGATGAACTTTTTCGCATTGGTGTCTCACTCTCTCCCACACTCTTAGTGTGGCTCACAGGTAGTGTGCTGCTGACAGGGGTACTGGGTGTAAGTGAAGTGTGTGACGCTTCTTCCTCCTCGTCATCATCAGTTGAAAGATCAACGGATGCAGTTTGTTGACTTGCAATTCCGGCTTCCTTGATCTACTTTAGGTGTGCATGCCATTTGACAGTGTGCTGTCTCTCAAGATGACCTCTCTGGCCTCCGGTACCATAGTTGGTACCAAGCTTACCACAAGTAACTCCAAGCTTACAAATGCTACTAATGGCTATTTTTTCCCTTGTTGTGCTTACACTAAAGAAGTCCCAAACTGCGGACTTCAAATGTCTGTGGGGGGCGGAGGAGGCGATACTGGTCATGCTAATGCCAGATGAAGTGGAGGATGTGTTTTGCCGAACTTTACTACGTTGTGCACTTGCAGCACCACTATTCGAGGAAATGGAGGTCGAGGTGGATGGAGGTCCCTTCTGGTGAGAAAATATGGAAGCGGTAGGTGGTGGTGTATTAGTTAACTGTGGTGGTCCCATTGACTCGTCGTCAACATCATGCTCAGCAGCTTCTCGGGCTAGGGTCAAAATGTCTGTTTGCTGCATGCCCACTGGGGCTGCAGTGACGTTTATGATGAATGCTTCGTCGTCGTGAGAGTCTTCATCAGCAAGAGTATACGCCACTTCTTGTTCAGCGTCATCATCACACTCCATAAGTACGAGACTTCCGGGGACCTTCCTTTTATGCTTAGCTGCCTTTGTCAGATCATGGTGTGCCTCACTCTCAGACAGCAGTGGTGGTTCCCAATTTGGATCCATATCATCAGAAGGAAGGGGGCTTGAAGAAGATGTAGACAGCATCCTTGATCTTTTCCTTGCTAGGGATGTGGAAGACAATGAATGATCAGGAGGAGTGGCTCCCTCAAATGTTATCTCGGCTTGAATGTCGATTTCCTAAAGTGCCCCTACTTCGGGAGGAACAACTATTGTGGGCACTTGTGCCGCTCCATGCACCTCTACTTGCGCATCTTCTTGCGCTGCCTCTCCTTCCACATGTACTTGGGCTTGTACTTGCACATGTGGTTGTTGTTGCAACTGTGGTTGTTGAACACTCGGCAGATGAGTTACAACAACCTGTGTTGATTGAGGGACATTGTTGCTACTTTCTTGCGATGAGCCAACATTACTGGTCGATGTTGATTGAACAACTATACTGGCGGCCTCTAAAGCACTCAAGGGCTCGGACTTAAGTTGGCGTGGTGGTGGTGGCACTGAGCCCAAGGGAGCGCGGGTGCTGCTCCCGGCAGCTTGGTCCCTAGCAGACCCCGCTGCTGCTGCAGGCGTGCCTATTTATTTCCCAAAAAATGTGGCGGTCGGCACAGCAATCTTCTTGGTAAGTGGCGCCACTTGCTTCTTTTGCTCCTTACTGGCAACTTTCTTGCTAGATGAGCTACGGGGAATTTTTTTTGGGGCCATCTTCTTCAGATGTCAGAACAGCAGGCCGCAGTTGCATGAGTTGCAGAGTTGTCTTGTCTGTTGAAACACGTGACGTCGTGTGACGTTATGCTGCACACACCGCTGCAGGACTTCTTCCTGGCACTGGTGGTTCTCTTGTGCACCTAAAAGCAATGGAAGACAAAGGAACATCAGTTATGCAGCTAAAAAATCGTAAAACAGACAAAAATCAGCACAATCCCATGCCATACATTCCCTCCATGATGTTTACATTCAAGACACCCCACAGAAAGACTAGGCCCATGCACCAATCACTACCCCTGGGTATAATGGATGAAAGCTTGGCAAAATGGGTGCAGGCCTGAGAACACTGCCTGCATTCTAAATGGACCCTTGCCCCCCAGCACATGGCCAGGGCCTGCCTGTACCAGCACTCAAAATGGCCCCCACCCACATGGCCAGTCCCCATCAACACCCCAAAAAATCGAAAAACACAAAAAAATCCCTACAATCCAATTGCATCCATGCCCTCCATGATGTTTACATTAAAGAGACCCCACAGAAAGACTAGGCCCATGCACCACTCACTACCCCTGGCAAAAGGCCCCAATAGCAGCCAAAAAAATCGAAAATTACACAAACATCAGCACACTCCCATGCCATCCATGCCCTCCATGATGTTTAAATTCAAGACACCCCACAGAAAGACTGGGCCAATGCACCACTCACTACCCCTGGGCATAATAGATGAAAGCTAGGCAAAATGGGTGCAGGCCTGAGAACACTGCCTGCATTCAAAATGACCCCTTGCCCCCCAGCACATGGCCAGGGCCTGCCTGTACCAGCACTCAAAACGGCCACCACCCACATGGCCAGTCCCCATCAACACCCCCAAAAATCGAAAAACACACACAAATCAGCACAATCCTATGCCATCCATGCCCTCAATGATGTTCAAATTCAAGACACCCCACAGAAAGACTAGGCCTATGCACCACTCACTACCCCTGGGCAAAAGGCCCAAATAGCAGCCAAAAAAATCGAAAAACACACAAAAATCAGCACAATCCCATGCCATCCATGCCCTCCATGATGTTTAAATCCAAGACACCCCACCGAAAGTCTAGGCCCATGCACCACTCACTACCCCTGGGCATAATGGATGAAAGCTAGGCAAAATGGGTGCAGGCCTGAGAACAGTGCCTGCATTCAAAATGGCCCCTTGCCCCCCAGCACATGGCCAGGGCCTGCCAGTACCAGCACTCAAAATGGTCCCCACCCACATGGCCAGTCCCCATCAACACCCCAAAAAATCGAAAAACACACAAAGATCACCACAATCCAATGCCATCCATGCCCTCCATGATGTTTACATTATAGATACCCCACAGAAAGACTCAGTCCATGCACCACTCACTACCCATGGGCAAAAGGCCCCAACAGCAGCCCAAAATATCGTAAAACACACAAAAATCTGCACAATCCCACGCCATCCATGCCCTTCATGATGTTTACATTAAAGAGACCCCACAGAAATACTCAGTCCATCCACCACTGAGTACCCCTGGGCAAAAGGCCCAAACAACAGCCCAAAAATCGAAAATTCCCAAATTGTAGTTGCAGCAACTGTAATGCCCCAAACAAACTTACTTGTGAAATTTCTTTTTTTGTGTTCAAATCATTTTTATTAAGCAAAAACAAAATTTAGAGCAGCAATAAAGCATCATTATTCATACAAACATATTGGAATAGTGCCGAGATCAGTCATGGGTAAAGACATATAAACAGTACATGAATAAATAAAGATTAAACAAGAAGGTATAGCATCATACCAATTAAGACAATAATCACTGTGCCGTTCTTAAGAAAAGAAAAGAAGAAGTGAAAACAATTTAGAGAACAATAAACAAACAGCATCACATTATTACCAATGCATACAAGTCCGTAGAAGGCATCCATCTATTTCCAGGCATGAAATGCCATTCAGGCCCTCGTCATCCCTGCATATTGCTGCTCTGGTTATCACGCTCATTCTGTGTAGGAGCTACCCCATGGAATAACTCACAGTATCCTATGGAGGGTCGAAGATGAAGGAGGAGGAAGCCTGGTCCATGGAGGACCACAACTTGTTGTTGCTGACCTGCCATGGCGATGTGTGTAGTGCAGGGTTGTCAATGCCCCTAATGCAGGACAGCCACTCTCTCCAAGCATTGAAAGAGACTTATGTCGCTATTTCCAATGGCATAGGATCACCTTGCATGCTAGTGTTAGTAAGAGATCTAGAAGCTGGCGGTCATGGTCACCCTTTAGTCTCGGGTCAATGGCTCCCAGGATAATATAAGAGAATTCCCTTGCGGGTTGTGTCCCAAGTATGTGCCCAATATAATCAAAGATCTTGGACCAATATGTGCGGAGTATGGGGCAGTTAAATAACATATGTGGGAGATCACCAACATCCAAAGAGCAGTTCCAGCATGTTGGTGTATCTCGTAGGCCAACCTTATGCAGTCTCTGTGGGGTCCAGAACGTACTGTTGAGTATCATATACTTTGTTTGCGACAGTATTGGTGAAACCTTGTGTGTGAGCGCCGATGCATGTATCCTGTCCCAGTCTATGTCTATACCAGTGTTGTTTGCTTCAGCTTCCCATTTGAATTCATTACGCCTCAATGATTTGTTAGGTGAAGGTGCAAGTAGTTTGTATATTTTGGAGACAAAGTGTCCGGAGGATTGGAAGTGCGGAAGCATGGACGTTAGCCACGGTGTCGCTGGCTTGAAGGTACGTGTGGACAGAGCCAATTTTATCTTTAGGAAGGCGTAGAAGTCAATCGGAGATAGGGAGTGTTTAGCTTGTAGGGTCGAGAAGGGCAATGGCATATTATTGTCATATAGATCTGCAATTATGTTAATACCGTTATCAGACCAGTGGTCCCATATGGGGGGCGAGCCATTTATCTTAATCAATGGGTTGCGCCATAAGGATGCAGAAGTTGATTTATGGAATTGCAGACCAGTCTTATGGAGCTGGTCCAATCTCAAAAGTGCTTTCTTTGTATTGAGCATGATGTATTTAGAGTGCGCGAGAGGTCCATTGTGAGCACTGCGGAAAGCGGGGCCTTACCTATAATGGATTTCTCGATATCGATCCATAAAGGCGTATATGTAGGATCTGAAGCAAACCAGGAAGCACCTTGCTTGCAGAGAAAGGCGGCTTGGTAATTCCTGAAGTTGTGTAGACCTATACCGCCTTTCAGTTTTGAAAGTTGTAATTTTTTCATGGCAATTCTCGGTTTCTTCCCTTTCCACAGGAATTCCGTGAATGTCTTCTCTATTTTGTGCAGGAAATCCTCAGTGAAGGTCATGGGAAGCATACATGCCATATAATTAACCAGGGGGCTAATCATCATCTTTAGTGTCTCTGCTCTACCCCTCCATGAGAGAAATTTCGGAGACCAACCATCTAACAGTTTTTGTATTTTCTTATATAGTATATCTTCATTGATTTTCAAGGTGGTGATCAAATCCCTCTCAAATTCCAAACCTAAATACTTAAAACTCTTCTGCTGCCAGGTAAGTCCAGAGTCACCCAATATACTTTTGCTACCCAGGTTGTTTAGTAATTTCACTTCTGTTTTATCTTTGTTTAGGGAGTATCCAGATCACTCGAGAATTCTTCAATTGTAGTGAGCAAGGCGGGTATAGCTTTATCAGCCTTCTCACTCAGGACCAGTACATCATCGGCGTAGGCCGTGAGTTTGATTGTGCAGTCTGTGAATGGAATCCCTTTAATCTCTGGGTTTTCCCGTATATAATACAGGAAGGGTTCGATTGCCAGAAGGAACAAGGATGGGGACAAGGGGCAGCCTTGCCTAGTACCTTGCTCCAGGTTGAAAGGGGAGGAAAAAGGCCAACAGCTCTCACTCTAGCGGAGGGACAGGCATAGAGGGACATGACTAATTTTGTAAATAGGGGGCCTAGGTCGAATTTATGTAATACCACACTCAGGTATGTCCAGTCCACTTTGTCGAATGCTTTCTCAGCGTCCCGTGTAATCGCTACAGTGGGCGTTGATAAAGCCTCGCCTTTTCAATGACGTGAGCCAGAGTTCTGGTCAGTGGCGGTTCGTCCATTGTGGGCGTTGGGGCGTAGCCAGACGACTGTCACTGTGCATTTGTGTGCGCACCATCAAAAAGTACAATTATCAATCATGATGACACAATACAACAGCCCGACAGTCATAATGATTTCTTTGGGTCGGAGTCACAACGATAGTGTGACGTCATCGCGGAAGGTGTGGGGGGCGGGCCTGTGGCAGGCTGGCAGCAGCGTTGCAGGGAGGGCAGCAGCAGTGTGCGCATTTAGGACAAGTCATTTTTATGACTTGCCTACGCATGCGCACACATGCAGTAGCCCCTTCCCTCCTCCTCCTCCCCTAGCCGTGACACAGGCAGAGATCCGGGAGAGCCGGGTCTCATTATGGGCAGTATTAGCCCTGCTCTTTAGCCAATCCTGGTGCAGTGACGATGTTAATACTGCGCCAGGATTGGCTTAGTTTACCACGCACTAGCATGGTAGTGCCTCCGCGCGTGGGTGGGTGGCTGTGAGTGATGAACAAGAGACTTCAAGACCAGTTCTGATGAAACTGCGTAAGTTTTTTTTAACATAGAGTGTGTGTGATATGATCATGTGAATAATTCTACAAATTATCTACATTTAGAAATGTGCGTGCATGTGTGCGGACTGCGGGCGGACCGGCGGTGTGGGTGTGGGTGGTGGTGAGGGCAATGGCATCATACGGGTGAGTGGGTTGGTATTTTAAAAATAAAATTAATAAAAAGGTGCTTATCCCACTTTCCGAGTTTGCTTGACTCACTGTCTGAGGAAGGGCCAGAGGGGAAAGGCAGGGCGTATTATTCTTATGCGGAGAGTGACGGTCCCAACAAACAGGTTGTTCATCTCCCCCCCTGTTGTATACGGTGCACAGGTGCAGCCATACGTACCCATCTCCATTTGTGGCGGGGCTGTATGGTATGCGCACTTAAAGCCAGCACTGCTTAAAGCTCCCTCCCCCGGTACGGATTCAATCCAGAATCCTCGGGACAGACACAGGCCTGAGTCCTGGGTCGCTGTCTCTCGGCCCCTTCAAAGCGGCGCTGATTGCATAGTCATAGACAGAGATCTGTGGGCTACAGAATCATTTCACACCCCATCAAGAGCCCGCTGAGAGGCTAAATAACTCATTACTGCCTCACGTCAGATCAGGCTGAATGACAACCTTTGGCCTCCCCTTGCTCGGGCAGCCGAGAGAATGGCGACCACCCAATTAGATGACAAGGGCTGCCGCCTTTGTCTTGAATAAACCAAATAATTAACAAAATGATTAGTGTAGGCCTCGGCTCTCCGCCGCTCGTCTCCAGGGACCGGCGTGGTCTGGGACCTGGTCCTGATGGTCATTCAAGAAAAGGCTGCAGCAGCACCTATTTATATACTCAGAACTACTTTAAATATGGCGTGATATTATTATCGAAAACATACTTTTAATACTGAAATCCGTTTTACCAGATGGGTTGTATATTATTCACATGCTGTGTATTTTACATGGAAGCAGTAAAAAAAAAGGTTGATACGCCGATGTTTTCTTTTAATTGTGCTTTAAATACTGTAATAAGGAATGTAAAATATTGGTGTGTGACAATTTCTAAATATAAGCAAAAGTAAACGTTCTGTATTTCAAATTGTGGCATTGGTTTTATATTACTGCAAAACCGCGGATGTCAAAACAATAATTGTATGCCTTTGTAGCCGGGGCAGGGGGGCTCGGTATACTCACAGTGGTAACAACAGGCTCAACAGACACTTGACCAGTATACCGTTTTAAACTGGGTTTTATTTTTAAGGTTCTCTTGGTACGGAATGTAAGTCTCTCCCTCGCAAACTCAATTTTATCCGTGGTGGTGGTCTTCGGGACACGCAGGTTTACAGCTCGGAGTTTCCATGGCACGCAAGATGGTTCAACGTCGGGACTACTCCAGGTAGGCTACTGGCTGTTAGCTGGTTCTCGTCTCCCGGTCCGGCAACATGGAAGAGAATGGACAGAGGGAGGCCGTTAGTCGCTATATCTGATAAGTGTTTGCACCCAAAGGATTCCCGTGAATGTGAGGGACACCGGTGTATATACAAACACTCTAGTGCGAAAAACGTGGCAAAACAAGGAGAGGAGTGAGGTACGAAAGGAAGGTACGGTAATCGGAGAGGGGAGCTGGAAGAGAAGGGAGGAAGGGAACACAGAGGATAGAACGTACAAGGGCTTTTTACACTATTCACTCGGGGCACTCTTTCTCCCCACCCAGGCTGCCCAACGCCTCCGTACCTGGTTAAGCCACACTCCTCCCCCGGGAGTGTGGCACGGCGAATCGCAAGAACGTTGGCCTCCTGGCTTTCCGTCTGCTTCTCGTCCTCGGTTTTCTCCCTCGTCCTCTTCCTTCAGTCGGTGTGCTTCGCGTCCTCCGTCCGTTGGCTCGCCGATGACGTCACACGCCGCGTACAGGGCTTCCCCTGTTTTCAACCATTCAGGACTGTCGACGTCAGTAGAAGGCGGGGCTTCTTGGAAGTCGTCGAACTCCCACTTAAAGGGACTTGAGTATGTTTCTTCGGACTGATCTACTTCCCAATCGTTCTTCTGAGTCGCAGTCTGTAGAGTAGAAGAGTCACAGTCAGGGTTCCACCATTCCTCACGACCACTCATCCCGACCCTGTTACACTGCTCCCCCCTAGGATTCTCCCTATCGGGGAGAATAGGAGTCCTCGACAGGAAGTCTGCATTACCATTCTGAACCCCCTTCCGGTGTACTATATGGAATGAGAACGGCTGAAGGAACAGAAACCACCTCAACAACCTGGAGTTTTGTGACATGTTTCTTTGCATCCACTGTAGCGGAGCATGGTCTGAAAAAAGTGTGAAAGGCTTCCCTTCAAGATAATACCTCAACTTGTCCACAGACCAGCGGATCGCTAAACATTCCTTTTCCACCGTTGGATATTTGCATTCCCTTGGGTGTAATTTTCGACTGATGAAGAGAATGGGGTGTTCAATCCCATTGTCATCTGTTTGCGACAACACCGCACCTATTCCTACATCAGAGGCATCGGTAGCTAACGAGAAGGGTTTCTCAAAGTCTGGTGGAATCAAGACTGGACTTGAGGTAATGGCCGCTTTTAAGTTTTCAAAAGCTTCTTTAGCCTCTTTGGAAGGGCAGTTCCCTAGGTTGTTCTTGGAGGTATGTTTCAGAAGGTCAGTTAAAGGAGCTGCAGTCTCTGCAAAATTCATTATGAACCTCCTATAGTAGCCTATCAATCCCAGGAAAGCACGAAGTTCTTTTTTTGTGTTTGGAAAAGGGGTACCTGTGATAGCTTTTATTTTCTCCTCTTGGGGAGCGATGACCCCCTCTCCTAGCATGAACCCCAAATACTTCACTCTGGGAAAGGCTGCACGAGATTTTTTTGAATTTATGTGCAGTCCTGCATTTTGTAGGTCTTGTAGTATTTTGGTAATATGATCTAGATGATCCTTCCATGTCCTGCTGAAAATGACGATATCATCTAGATACACCGAACTATACTTGGTATGAGGGGCTAATACGGTGTTCATGAGTCTCTGGAAAGTGGCCGGGGCTCCATGGAGCCCGAACGGTAACACAGTAAACTCGAACAACCCATCATCCGTAGCAAAAGCTGTTTTGTGCCTGTCTTTTTCTCTTAGCGGTACCTGCCAGTACCCTTTGGTCAGGTCTAGCGTTGTTATATACCTGGACTCTCCAATTCTCTCAATCAATTCATCAACTCGGGGTATTGGGAAGGCATCAAAAGATGAAATAGCATTTAATGCGCGAAAATCCATACAAAACCGGGTCGACCCATCTGGTTTTGGAACCATTACTATGGGCGAAGCCCAGTTGCTATGGGATGGTCTGATGACCCCTAGTCGAAGCATGTCTGATACTTCTTTTTTTACATCGGCTCTCCTAGCAGCCGGTATACGGTAGGCCCTTTGCTTCACTACCTTGCCTGGTTCAGTGTCGATACAGTGCTCAGCTAGGTGAGTGTGTCCAGGGACATCTGAAAACATAGGTGCGAACTTTTGTAGGGTGTGCAAAAGTTCATTTTTTTCGGGTTCTGTTAGATCAGGGTTTATAGGAAGTTTATCAAGGGTAGAACTTGTGTCTTTTGATGGTAAGGCTAGATTTGCTGATTTGGGTGGTGGTCCTATCCATTTTTTCAAAAGGTTTATATGGAAGGTTTGTTGTCTTCCCGGGGTGATTTGCAACCTATAGGTTGTTTTGCCAATAGTTTCCACCACCTCGTAGGCACCCTTCCACTCGCTCCTGAACTTCTGGCTGGATGACGGTAGGAGCACTAATGCCCAATCACCTTTGTTCAGCACCCTCCATTTATTCCCTTTATCGTATTGATGTCTCTGATTCACTTGGGCTCTTTCAAGATTGGAATACGCTAGGTCCCTGAGTTTACCTAGCCGAGATTTCAACTGGCTGGTGTATTCCAGTAGTGATCTCTGTTCTGTCTCTTCTTCCTTTTCCCAGGCCTCTTTAGTGATCTCTAACAGTGACCTTGGTTGTCGTCCATACAACAACTCGAACGGGGAGTACCCTAAGCTACTCTGTACTTGGGCCCGCAACACATAGAGAGCCAAAGGTAACAGTTTGTCCCAGTCTTTGTTTTCGGCAGTTAACATTTTTTTCAGCGTGGACTTGAGAGTTCGATTGTATCTCTCAACCAATCCATCCGTCTGTGGGTGGTATGCTGAGGTGCGTATGTGTCTCAGTTCTAGAGTCCTACATACTTCCGCCATCATTTTCGAAACAAAGGGTGTCCCCTGATCTGTGAGGATCTCCCTAGGAAACCCCACCCTCGAAAACAATTCAATTAGTTTGTCGGCTACAGTTCGTGTTGTTGGAGCACTGAGAGCAAAGGCCTCAGGGAACCTGGTGTTGTAATCCACCAGAACGAGTGCATAAGTATGCCCTCTAGATGTGCGTGGAAGGGGACCAATAAGATCCATCCCTACTCTTTCGAAGGGATTACCAATGATAGGTAAAGGTTGGAGGGGCACTGCTGATGGTCTGACCATGTTTTTCTTTTGACAGACCTCACACTGTCGACAGTATTCCTCCGATGTTTTATATATTCCTGGCCAAAAGAACAGTTTTGTTATGTTCTGTAGTGTCTTTTCAGATCCGCTATGTCCTGCCGTTAGATGTGTATGGGCATAGAATAGTATCTGATCTCTAAAGTCTTTGGGAACAACTAACTGTGGCGGGTCGCCAGCTTTTCCTTCCCTATACAACAGATCGTTTATGATTCTGAACTTGGGGTACACTGAGGTCGGTGTTGTTTCGTTTACATGGGCTGCCTCCCATGCGTTCAAGAGTGTCGGGTCGTTACTTTGGGCAAACTTGAAACTCCTGTCTAGTACCCATGGTTCTGTAGTAAGTAACGCTTCTTTTGGACGTTCCAATTGTTTTCTGAATAGACTCAGGAAGTCAGGATTATCCACCCCCAAAATCAGATCCTCGGGTAAAGACTCTACTACCCCTACCCTCACTACATAGGGTTCTCCACCCAGAGGCTTGATGGCAAGTTGGGCTACTGGGTACTGTTTCACATCCCCGTGTACACATCGTATGTGTACGACAGAATTAGGGCCCAACTGGGATGGAAGAACGTGTTGGTTTTTTATGACCGACTGTTTACAACCAGAGTCCAAAAGAGCTTTTATACATTTACTGTTCACAAGTACCCTGGCGTAGAAGGACGGACCCATCTCCGCTGTATACATCACGGCCTTTGGGATGTAGCCAACCTCCATGGGTTCATCAGGTGGACGTTTCCGGGGGCACATTCTTGCTATGTGTCCCCACTCTCCACAGTCAAAGCACTGCGGACCTCTTTGTGATGGAGGTTCGAATCTTAATGGCCGTGTTTTCACCTGCTCTGCGGCTGGTTTAAGTTTCTTTTCTTGTTTCACCAACCCTGTGGGACCTTTAGTGCCTTTGTCCGTGTCCCAAGGGAAGGTACGTGGCATAGCTCTATTAAAGTTTGAAGCCATTTCAATTGCCTGTTCCGCAGTGAGACCTGAATGCTGTCTCAGCCAACGCTGAGTATTGTAAGGCAGTGCTTCCATAAATTGTTCCAGATATATACTGGTCATCACTTCTTCTTTGCTTCTACTCTCTGGTTTTAACCACTTGTCGGCGGCCATCTTTAGCCGTAAGTATAATGTTTTAGGGTGTTCCCCCGCTATACCCTTTTCTTTCCTGAACCGGAGTCTATAGGCCTCTGTATCTAGTCCGAGATGGTCCAATATTACTGCTTTAATAGTAGCATAAGGCGTTACTCCTGCATGGTTAGCTACTTGGTAAGCTGCTTGTGCCTCCCCGGAAAGTAAGGGAGCCAAAAAAAATGGCCACTTGTCCTCGGGCCAACCGCAAGCTCTGGCCGCTCGTTCGAAGTTGAGAAGGAATGCATCGGGATCTTCCCCCGGTACGTATTTCTGTAGTTGCATTCCTGATGGGTGAGGTCCGAAAGCTCTTCTCTCGGTTCCTGAGGATACCCCGGGGCTCTGTACTACTTTGTTTAGTCCTTCGAGCTGGGCAGTAATTGTGTTTTTAAACATGTCCCGGTCAGCGTCTGCAGCCGACATTTGTTGGCTGATAGCCCATTCTAATTTCTGTTGGCCTTCAATAAGTTGTTGTACCACTTGTTCCATGACTGCTGTTGGTATGGAGGGACTTGATCCCACTTCTGACACCACTGTAGCCGGGGCAGGGGGGCTAGGTATAATCACAGTGGTAACAACAGGCTCAACAGACACTTGACCAGTATACCGTTTTAAACTGGGTTTTATTTTTAAGGTTCTCTTGGTACGGAATGTAAGTCTCTCCCTCGCAAACTCAATTTTATCCGTGGTGGTGGTCTTCGGGACACGCAGGTTTACAGCTCGGAGTTTCCGTGGCACGCAAGATGGTTCAACGTCGGGACTACTCCAGGTAGGCTACTGGCTGTTAGCTGGTTCTCGTCTCCCGGTCCGGCAACATGGAAGAGAATGGACAGAGGGAGGCCGTTAGTCGCTATATCTGATAAGTGTTTGCACCCAAAGGATTTCCGTGAATGTGAGGGACACCGGTGTATATACAAACACTCTAGTGCGAAAAACGTGGCAAAACAAGGAGAGGAGTGAGGTACGAAAGGAAGGTACGGTAATCGGAGAGGGGAGCTGGATGAGAAGGGAGGAAGGGAAAACAGAGGATAGAACGTACAAGGGCTTTTTACACTATTCACTCGGGGCACTCTTTCTCCCCACCCAGGCTGCCCAACGCCTCCGTACCTGGTTAAGCCACACTCCTCCCCCGGGAGTGTGGCACGGCGAATCGCAAGAACGTTGGCCTCCTGGCTTTCCGTCTGCTTTTCGTCCTCAGTTTTCTCCCTCGTCCTCTTCCTTCAGTCGGTGTGCTTCGCGTCCTCCGTCCGTTGGCTCGCCGATGACGTCACACGCCGCGTACAGGGCTTCCCCTGTTTTCAACCATTCAGGACTGTCGACGTCAGTAGAAGGCGGGGCTTCTTGGAAGTCGTCGAACTCCCACTTAAAGGGACTTGAGTACGTTTCTTCGGACTGATCTACTTCCCAATCGTTCTTCTGAGTCGCAGTCTGTAGAGTAGAAGAGTCACAGTCAGGGTTCCACCATTCCTCACGACCACTCATCCCGACCCTGTTACAGCCTTGTACTAATAACAACATGCATATGGGTGGGGTTTTGCATCAGGTAACCTTTATGTATGAATAGCCAGGACTTCCAAGGGGGTCATCATCAGTGCGGACTCCTGAAATGACTGTAGACTTGTAGCTCCTCTGCTGGGCCTCACAGCCCCTCCCACCCCCAGCACACTGCAGGACTCTGCTTGAGAGTGTGGGTGCAGGGAGCATTTAGTTCTGCTGCAGCCTGGGGTCTGTGTGCGATTATGGTGTGTGGTGATGATGGTGAATATTGTGACTGTGTGCAATTGCAGAGTGTGTTGCGTGCGTTTGAGTGCAGGGCAAGCAGTGCACAGGGTGAGTAATGAGAGCCCACTGGTTGAGTAGTAAGATTGTACGAGTGAATGGTGTGGCTTATGTGAGCACAGAGTGAGTTGTGTGACTGTGTGAATGCACTGGATGAATAGTATGCCCTTGTGAGTGCAAGTTGAGCGGGATTCTTATATGAGTGTAGGATGAGTGAAGCAGTGTGTGCCTGTGATTGAAGGTGAGTAAAGCAATGTGTCTCTGTGGGTGCAGGCTGAGTGATGTGTCACTCTGCATGAGTTAGATTTTGTGAGTTTATTTGTACCTTTTTTTCAACCACTCCCCACTGTTTGATGAAAGGTTGCTCACATGCACTTTATACTCAACTCAAACCTTTCTGCCTCACCACTTTCAAAAATCACCAGCCACCACTGGTTCTGGTATTATCGCTCGACAACCTGTTTTTCAGGAATCCCGCTTGCGACGGATGTATTAAGGATGGCAAGACCTTCTGGATGCGTCTAGCTAGAATCGAGGCAAGGAGCTTGCAATCTAAGTTCATCAGCGAAATGGGCCTGTAGTTTTTAGGGAGTTTAGCGTCCTTGCCTTCTTTGGGTATTACTGCAATTACTGCTTTGGCCATGTGCCTTTAACCTCTCCCGTAGTACTTATTTCCTGGAAGACCTCTAGTAGCGGAGTGGCAAGAACATGAGCAAAGGTCCTATAAAATGATGCCGTATAGCCATCTGGGGCAGGGGCTTTCCCCTTTTTGAGGGATTTGATTGCGGTAATAACCTCATGTTCAGACAGGGGTACGTTTAAGGATTCCTTTTCTACTGGCGAAAGTGTTGGAAGTGTACAATTTGAGAGATACTTTTCCATTTTTTCTTTGTCAACGTGTATGTTTCTGGCGTAAAGTTTCTCATAGAAGCCTTTGAAGATGTTTGCGATTTTATTTGGATCAGAGCTAGGAGTGCCATTTTCATCTATCAGAGAAGTGATTGCATTCTTTTGGATTTTAAATTTGAGATATGCCGCAAGCCCTTGCCCTGCTTTGTTAGATTCACAAATTTTAAAGCGTTTCCTCCTATCTAGCCAGATGCCTGCTTTCTCGCTTATAAGTTTGTTATAGGTGTATTTTCGGTTGGACAGTTCAGTCAGAGTCTCAGGGTTCCTATCATTCAGGTATCTGCGTTGAAGTTGTGAGATGTCTTTTTCTAATTGTAGTAGGGCCGCGGTGCGATTCCTGTTAATAGCAGAGGACATTTTTATAATTAATCCCCGTATGGTTGATTTCAGCGCCTCCCACCGTATGGTGTCTGAAGTGTCCCCTTTTTTTTTCGTCAATAAGAAATCTGTAATGGCGTTGTCAATGGTTTCTTTGTGTTTTGTGTCGTTGAGAATTGTGTCATTAAATCTCCACATGGACTGACGAGTAGTTGGCTTAACATTAGATAGTGTGAGAGAAATGCAGGAATGCTCAGACACTAATCTGGGAGCAATGTCCGAGTCCTCAACTCTGGCCACTCCGTTTTTAGATATGAGTATGTAGTCAATTCCTGAGAACGAGTCATGAGGCGGGGAATAAAAAGAATAGTCTCTACCATCAGGATGTAATAAGCGCCATGTATCTATCATATGGAACCTGTGGAAAATTAATACGGTTTGGTGAACATTATCTGCGCCATCTTCCCTTTGCCCCGATGCCACACTCTTTGTCGCACACACCCACCACTTTAGCTGCCTTGATCAGAACCACCCTCTGCACACCCCTGACCCCCAGCACGGCTCTTCACCCTCACAAGCACCCCCGCGCACTGATCACCCCCGCTCTCACATGCCTTGCGCGTAAGCGGCAGCCATTTTGAGCACCATGGCCCCTCTGCCCCTCGCTGATAACCAGCGCGTCTCTCTCTCTCTCCTAACCTCGCAGGCATCCCCCGCACGCTGACAACCCCCTCCCGCTCTCATATGCCTCGGGTCATAAACCCCTCTTCAGCGCAGCTCTGCCTCGGAATCCCATCCTGTTCCCAGCGCGACACCTCCCTTCATCCCTTTCATGGTCCCAAGTCCTTTGATACAAACCCCCTTTTTCCTGTGTGCCCGTTTGTCTCCCTTGTTCCCAGGCCGCCACCTGGCCCTGCAGATACTGTTTATTACCCCCGTACAGTAGGAAGCTTCCCCCTATCAAAAGACCCTCGAGTCGATCGAACACCCTTCACCCCATGAGATCCGATCAACTCCACACATTCCGTGAATCGGCGGAATGTCCAGCTGCGCGATAAACATCACCTGTTGTAACCGGGGTGGGGATTTCAACTGTAAACGTGTGGGAACGGGCTTGAAGCGGGGATTCCTAGGATGCCTTTCCTTACATCAAAGTACTGACAAGTATATGTTTCATGTAATAAAGCAATAAACCTGTGTATAAGAGGCCAGGCCTCAGAGATGCGGTTAGAGCACCTCGTGACGATACTTGCTGTCCGAATTGATGTGTTCTCCTCCGGAGAGAATAAACCCTCGTTTCCTGCCTTTCAGTCTCCAGCGCCTGCTTCTTCATTGATTAATATTTTGTGGGTAATAGAGGCGACACCGCCAGGCAACACAAAAGGGTCTTTGGTCACTGGTTGTCTAGCCACCCTTTTACAATTGGCGTCCCAAACGTGGGGCCCATCAGTGACTCGTGGATCCAGTGGGAGAGGTCCTGACGACAGAGTGAACGACTGCAACAATCGGGAGGTACCCTGTCCGATAGACCCTCGTCTGACAGCCGATCATCCGAACTTCACTGGTTCCGAACAGACCTCTCTCGAGTGATCTACGGTCCTGACTGGGAACCATCAGGAGTGCCGCGAGGATTACGTAGAAAAGAGGACGATCGGGCGCTGGATTCGGAAGACAAGAAACTGTCCATGCGGTCCGGGTAAGGTCGTGTAGACACGACGAATTAAGAAATTGTTTGATTGATTGAAAAAAATACTAGTATTACTCTTTGTTAATTTATTTTGGAGTTTCGCTGTCGGAAAACGGAGAAACAACCGGCTCTCCCTTTGCAAACAGTGAAGGATAGGTAACGCACCCGTCGTACCTATCTTTCTCCCCCACTGATTAATTGCCCCCCCCCCATTGATTAACTGTTACGGATTATTTTCTGGAGATTCTCTGTCTGCAAACAGGAAAGAATAGGTTCCCTCTTTGCAGATAGTGAAAGGGTAGGTGACGCAGACCTTTTTGCGGGCCTACTTATTCTCCCCATTGACCATTTTTTGATTGATATTGGTTCTTGAGGTATTCACTGCCTGCAAACAACGTAGAATAGAAATATTCTGTCTAGTCTTTGCACACAGTGATAAGATAGGTAGTGCTGACTATTGTCCCCATTGTGACCCGTCATGCCTGTCTTCTCCCCACTGATTGGTAGCTGGTTCAGCCCGGACCGTTTATTAGAGGTGGCTCGTCTAGCTCCGCTGGAAGGCACCCCTAATAAAGAAATGTTCACAAAGTATGGATTAATTACCATAGCCTATAGTAAGCTATGGCACAAGTATACCAAAGCAAATCAAGAGAAACAGTGGCCACTGGTAGGATCCTTCGATCTTGACAAAATAGAAACGTTAGAAATAGCCCTTCGTAGTAGCAAGACCACGCCTATTATGCTCGACAGTCTCGGTATGTGGCGCAAAGAAGCAATGCAACGAAAGGAAAGAGACGAAGTCAGAGTAGGTAAAGAAACGCGACAGGCGACCTTCCAAGCGTCTGGTAGGCCAAAGGAAGGGGCAGCGACGACACAGTTCCAAGGATTAGACACAAAAAGGGAACAGTGTAAAGGGACGTACCGACAGGTCAACCCCGAGACACAACGACCCGAAAGTAACCCCCCGACACTACGCGCAGGTCAAACAGACTTAAGGCAAAACCAATGTGCTTTTTGTAAAAGACTCGGGCACTGGAAAGCCCAATGCCCGACTCTACGGAACATAGGTAAGAGCGGAGGGCCGACAGAAATAACAGGCCGGCAGAAAGGGAAAAGACGCGAGACAAAGACGAATCAGACAAACACGGACAGGACAGATAGAACTACAACGTTTGATTATGCCCGATGGCACAGATTTCGTCAGACCGATTTCAACGACATGATTGAGTTCTGGGACTGATTACTCTCTGCCCCCCCCCACTCTGAAAAACAAAAGCAATTACAGGCCTGCATAGACAACCCCCCATGCAGGAAATCTGTGCTTGTGGATACCCCGCCCCCATTACCCAGGCATAAATACCTACCCCCACTGTAATGAGGTTCTCGTAGTAAAAGGATTCAAGGAAGCCAAGTCTCTGTTATATAATTTAAGATTTAATTACAATAAAGATAACACACAACCAACGATAAATAGGGAAACCAGTAAAACATTCTGTAAAGTAAAACCGTACTAATAGGAGCAATACAATACGTATTTCACCCACTCCGGAAGTTCCCAAAATGCAACAGGTCAACGGTCACGCCCATCCGGAAGGTGAAACACTCAGCACGTGTGGGGCGGGGTCCTGCCGACAGCCAGCCATCACAGAGGACGCCGGTGGGATGCCCAGAAGGCACCATGGGCCCGGCACGTCCCATCCTCTTCTCCCATATGGTCTAGCGGTTGAGATTCCTGGTTTTCTCCGCCGCGGCCCGGGCCACGAGTAGGGAGGGGGCGGATGCAGATGACCCCCTCCCTCGCATCTTCTGGTCCGGCCATCACGACTATCTCCGCTGAAAATTGATGCAGGGTGGGCTGGGAGAGGAAGGCGACGTGGACGAGCCCCCCTCACCTCCCCAGGTGGAGGTTTCCCAGCCCCGGCCCGGCGCAGAAATCCTCCAGCCGGGTGACGGATATACCTGCGCAGCACAGAACATACAATGTCCGACGGACCTATTTCCGCAGCACAGAACATACAATGTCCGACGGACATACTTGCGCAGCACCGGACATACAATGGTCCTCCAGAGTACTCGCAGAGTCAGGGGTGTAGGGTGGTCATCATGTACACCCCTGATTCGAAGGAACGGCGTGGGGTGCACTGGGAGAGGGAGGCGACGCGAACGAGCCTCCCTCACCTCCCCGGGTAGAGGCGCCACAGCTGCACCCTAGCGCCCCGAGCCAAATGTCCTGCTCCAACGGCACGGTGTTCCATTTTTTTCGCCCCAAAGAAGTCTCTACCACTCTTGAAGACACGATGAAGGGCGGCTGCTGCAGGGTCTCAAAATGGCGTCTGGGCCCCCTGGAAGGCGGGTCTAGGCCGCTGGAGTAACTTTGTACGGTATTGCAACTCGGGCGCTTGCCTGCCTGGGCACGAGCTCCCACCTCTGACAACATCCCCACAGCTTTGAAGATTCTACCAGAGTCCTAGGAGCCCTCGGCCCCTACAGGCTTCCGGTGGGGAACAACTGCCTTGATCACTAATGAAATGACCACGACATAGCCACAAGATGGTGGAGCTCTCGTGTCAGCACCAGCTTCAGTCTGAATCATCCAAAAATATTGTGGGCTAACGAATTCGAGTAAGTTCCGGCTGAACCTCAACGTGACCCGGTAGGGAAGATTCTACCTCCCTCCCCTTTTGATTGACGGTCCACATTACCAGCCCCTCTGTTAGCACAGGTTTTTGAACTGCCGAAAGGGACTCTGGTGCAACCAACCCGGCATCGCCCAAAATGGCGCCGGTATCAATAGGAACTTAAGAACACCGCGTGGTGTTCTTTAGCTAACAAGACTTGATGTTCTGAGATATGTATGTGAACCTTTGTACACTTGACGAAAAAGGGAGGAGAGTTCACTTGGCGAACATTTGAAAGGATCCCGTTAAAATGTTGATTTCAATGTACGATTTATTATGATATTTGTTGTAACCGATACATAACGTAGCTTATGACGCACGCCCACGGTATACATCTAGGAAATGTGATTGCAATTAGTCTGACTGTGTTTCAATTTATGAAATAAATACCCTCTGATCCCTCAATTATTAATAGACATTTTTAGTTTCTTGCAAATAACTAAGTAGACGTTTTTCAATGTTTTTAAAATACTGCAAAAATAGCCCCCCTACTGTATGTGCTTCAGCCATCGTCGTGTCCGGCCAAATACGATTGCACTCACATATTTACTTACTGAACGATTATGCAAATAAAGGTTTTCCAAACTGTGAACAGGTATCGCATACTTTTGTAAATGTGGGAATTGGCGGGAGGGCTATTCTGTGCGCAACCGTTATGCTCTCTTTTTAAGGTTATTAGAAAATGGTTGTTTGGCCCCGGATTGATTATCGAATCTAAGGTATGATACGCTGCCTCCAAATATGCGACTAGGCTCAGGAACTAACACATGAAGAAGGACCTCGACTTCTGAGTACGGGTAAAGTGAAGCGGTGTGATAAAGGTATGATGCTCGAAGGTACTAAGGGACAGGGTTGGCCGAAGAACTGATATGCCTTAGAACATCACAGCGTTGGGAATGATTTAAGGATCCCGATAGCTAGATACATCTACAAACCAGATACCTCGCTCTAAGCGCCTCTGATTTCTTTTTAGCGTTTCCCTACACACGATCTATAATGCCACTCTCGGACCCCCCCCCATGAACAACCTATCACACTGCCCGCCCCCCCCCCCCCTTGACTTCAGAAACCAAGACCCTAGGGATTATATCCCGAGGAGATAAGACGAGTATGTGGTAAGTAAAGAACTTTCGTGCCCGTACATTTGATATGCTCGAATGTTGTTCCCCCTCCCTTTCTTCCTTTTTCTCCCTCTACAGGTTACATTGAAATCACGACTAGGGTATAGTAAAGATCTGGAGCCAAGCCATGTCTGATACATGAAGCGGACCTACACTGCAAGATGGCACCTAAAGACACCCAACTCAATGCATGTCCTTAATGTACCCGGCCTAATGCTCTTCCGTCCCAAACTGCATGCTTTCTACATTCTAACACAAACCCAAAATGTCTCATGTTGGGTAATGCACTGAATAGCCTAAATAGTACACGGCCACTCTCCATGTCACACGTGTACTATTTAGCCTATTGTTGATCTCTCTCTCTCTCTCTATCTGTCTCTCTCTATTTTTCTCTCTCTCTCTCTCTCTCTCTCTCTCTCTCTCTCCTCCACACTTTCACTCTTCCTAGCGACTGGCACCTAATTGGCGAACCACTACCCCTGGTGCACCACCTGGTTGGCTCCAAAATACCACAAGTATTTGCACAAATTTGTCCTAAATAAAAAATTACATTGATACCACGTTGCTACCTCTCCTTTTCTGCTAAATATTGATGAAACCTAGATTGGCCGAAAAGAAAGGGACAGGTAAGACGACTAAGGTTCCCTAATCTGACCCATATTGAGGGAACTACTTGTCAGTGGCATCCATGATAAAAATGTCTCTGGTAAACGCGACCTTCCCCGTCCCGAAATTATCTCAATACCCAAACAGTAAAAGTGATCGAGACATCCCCGTTTTCCCAAAATGCCCCCAGTTTTGTATCAGCTGCCCTGGACGAGAGTTTGAAAAATGTCCCTTGCCCCAGTTCGCTATATTCCTAGTTGTTTTCCATTAGACCTCGCTCACCCCAAGGATGAGTTGAATAGTCATCGCAAGCCCCGAGTTTTTTAATAAAGTAGCCAGGTTGTAAGAAACTATGTAGAATTTAGGATAATGTTTGCGAAGTTAGAATTAAGTCAAAAATGAAAGAACTTGTTGCAAGTAAACCCTGTTGAAAGTAAACTGTTTAACCGAAAGATAGGATGCATTGATATAATGAAAAATCGTTTAGCCTATGTTCATTCCTCAGAAAGATACCTATCAGACCATGGTGAATAGCACGTTGCACTTTTTCGTAAAATACAAAGCCCTGAAGAACGGCATAAGCTTCGTAGGACTCGTACTAGGAAAGTGGGTCTCTGCCAGAAGAATTGACGTGACTGGGATAAAATGCAATGAATAAGTATCAGACTTCGTTCCACGACAATGAATGTAATACCAACAAAACGCCAAAGAAATAGTAACGAAGGAAAGCTGTAGGGAACCCAGCAAACCTATCATCAATTATTTATACGTTGACTGCAAAAACCTCAATGTAACGGATGCTTACCCAGTTGCTTAGTGTTGGGAGAGAAATAGATTTATGTGATTACCTTCCTCTGCAGAATCTCTAAAGACTGTCTTTTCAAACTCATTTAAGGGTACCACTGTCGGAGGAGAAAGAGACCGGATGTGGGAGCACGCGGCCTGACTGCAGATCGTGGAACATCAGCGACATTGGCCAAGGCGAGACCGCAGCAGTAAGGAGTCGCAGGACGAGGCACTGTTTCTGACAGAATGAAAGGAAAGGGCTGACCTGAGGCCCCTGCTTTATGATCGACATGTGCCGAAAAGTCCCCGCTCTCTGAACCTGGTTATGGACCCGCCTGTCTAAAACTTTCCGTCCCCCTGGTCTGTTCCCGATCTGGCCCTGCTCCATCCCCTCCTCCTCCGACCTATCATAAGGAACTACTCACACACCCCCCTCCCTCCACCTGAACTTTCAAAATCCTCTAAATCCTACTGTACCATCCAGAGAAGGGTATTTCCTGCGTCAAAAGGGAGGGAGCCCCGACTAAGTAGACCACGAACTGTGTTAAATCTCAGAACGGTGACCTAAACACCACCAAGGGTCACCCCAAAGAGAAGCTAAACGAAGTCTGTGGTTCTGCCCACTACCGAGCACCTTGAAGATGATGGAAGCAACAGGAAATACCCACTACAGAGACCCAAGGACAGACAGACTCCACAACTCAAAGACAATTGCACTCTTCATCACAATCCTTTTCTGTCTCCCTCTAATGACCACACTCTGGATTATGAAAGAGAATGCACCTGCTCCCAAACCGTAACGCATTTCTCCCACGAGGTCTGGCGAAACAAAACAAAGACACACTCCTGCCCGCAGACCTCCAACGGCTCAACCCACATGGACATTCCTACTAAAGAACGAATTGTAATGCAGGTGCTCAACAGTGCCAACAGAAGACGACAAAGAATGCTGAGAACTCACTAATAATGGTCCACGACCATAAGACACTGGAAAACATGATTATTGTTTTTACTATGTCTCATTTCTCTCCCAACCACCATTGAATTGACTATGCTCCAACCGAGTACAAAAAGAACTTACTTACGTGGTAACCTATCAGTTCCTATTCCAAATGACTATAAGCATCTATGATCTGTACCCAACGCTCTCACTACATAATTTTTGTCTGATATTGCATTACTATGACTTTCCTGCAACGAGCTTAACGATGAGCCCGCCCACTAAGATGAAAAGATTTTAAAATGTGATGTTTATGTACAGTTCCTTCACCTGGGTTATCACTTCCTTACTTATGACCACCACAGTAGACATAGATAGGAAATAGGCCAGCAAGATGTCTTAGAAATGTTAAAGGGAGGACTGTGGAAAATTAATACGGTTTGGTGAACATTATCTGCGCCATCTTCCCTTTGCCCCGATGCCACACTCTTTGTCGCACACACCCACCACTTTAGCTGCCTTGATCAGAACCACCCTCTGCACACCCCTGACCCCCAGCACGGCTCTTCACCCGCACAAGCACCCCCACGCACTGATCACCCCCGCTCTCACATGCCTTGCGCGTAAGCGGCAGCCATTTTGAGCACCATGGCCCCTCTGCCCCTCGCTGATAACCAGCACGTCTCTCTCTCTCTCCTAACCTCGCAGGCATCCCCCGCACGCTGACAACCCCCTCCCGCTCTCATATGCCTCGGGTCATAAACCCCACTTCAGCGCAGCTCTGCCTCGGAATCCCATCCTGTTCCCAGCGCGACACCTCCCTTCATCCCTTTCATGGTCCCAAGTCCTTTGATACAAACCCCCTTTTTCCTGTGTGCCCGTTTGTCTCCCTTGTTCCCAGGCCGCCACCTGGCCCTGCAGATACTGTTTATTACCCCCCGTACAGTAGGAAGCTTCCCCCTATCAAAAGACCCTTGAGTCGATCGAACACCCTTCACCCCATGAGATCCGATCAACTCCACACATTCCGTGAATCGGCGGAATGTCCAGCTGCACGATAAACATCACCTGTTGTAACCGGGGTGGGGATTTCAACTGTAAACGTGTGGGAACGGGCTTGAAACGGGGATTCCTAGGATGCCTTTCCGCACATCAAAGTACTGACAAGTATATGTTTCATGTAATAAAGCAATAAACCTGTGTATAAGAGGCCAGGCCTCAGAGATGCGGTTAGAGCACCTCGTGATGATACTTGCTGTCCGAATTGATGTGTTCTCCTCCGGAGAGAATAAACCCTCGTTTCCTGCCTTTCAGTCTCCAGCGCCTGCTTCTTCATTGATTAATATTTTGTGGGTAATAGAGGCGACACCGCCGGGCAACACAAAAGGGTCTTTGATCACTGGTTGTCTAGCCACCCTTTTACAATCCCATGCCATCCATGCCCTCCATGATGTTTAAATTCAAGACACCCCACAGAAAGACTAGGCCCATGCACCACTCACTACCCCTGGTCAAAAGGCCACACCAACAGCCCAAAAAACGAAAAACACAGAAAAATCAGCACAATCCCATGCCATCCATGCCCTCCAAGATGTTTAAATTCAAGACACCCCACAGAAAGACTAGGCCCATCACCACTCACTACCCCTGGTCAAAAGGCCACAACAACAGCCCAAAAAATCGAAAAACACAGAAAAATCAGCACAATCCCATGTCATCCATGCCCTCCATGATGTTTAAATTCAAGACACCCCACAGAAAGACTAGGCCCATGCACCACTCACTATCCCTGGTCAAAAGGCCCCAACAACAGCCCAAAACAATCGAAAATTCCAAAATTGTCGTTGCAGCAACTGTATTGCCCCAAACAAACTTACTTGTGAAATTGCTAATCCAAAAGTGATCCAAAGAAAGTAAAAAAGCCTCAAATCCAAATATCCAGCAGCATCCACAAAAAGTAATCCTTCCAGGTCAAGATCCACATAAAAAGTGACCAGCACATGAAGAAAGCACTGGGAGGAGCCTGCTGGACAGGAACAGGAAGTTTGAGACTGTGGGGCACTTCCTGAACTCCCACTTCCCCCCCAAAACGGACTCCTTGCAAAAAGAAGTGCAGGCAAATGTCAACCTGTGGAGTTATTCTGTCATCATTTTCAGAAGGTTTATGCTGCTTGCTGGTGGATTACTCTTGCAGTATTGCAAATTTTGCAATTTCGCGAGTGCGAGGTTGTTGCTGCCCGCCGTATCTACGTGTTCGCAATTGCGAGTTCGCGCGATGCGTGCTGTGCAAGGTGGCAAGCCGCGATGACGTAATCGCGGTCGCCAAACTCCCGCAGGATCCCACAGCAAGATCTAAAATGGCGCAGCACACGCAAAATATGGACAAAAAAACAACTCTGCAAATGCTGAATGACGGTAAGTGAACGCCGCGCGCCGCAATATTGTATCACCAAGCAAAAAAATCCGCTGCGTGCGAATTTGCGAATTTTCGGCAAATTCGCGAGAGTTCACGGATTGCAAATTTGCCGAAAATCCGCAATTTCAATTTTTAATATATGCAAATATTTAAAAAGAAATTTACATTTTTAAAATAAAGTAATAGTCAATTTTTTTCTTTAAAAGATTTATATCATTGTTTTTGGGAAAAATAATGTTCATTATTATAATATTGTACATGTTTTTTGTAATTAGATATTAGAAATATGTTTTACAAAAGTTAGTTTTAGGTTTTAAAAATTGTTGCTTTGTTTTTTTATGTCTAAAATTGATGAATGGGAGTAAATATTTTTATGTGTAATGGTGGAGCATTTTATTGTTTTTAAAATATCTTTATTGGCATTTTGTTAAAACATATAACCTGTAAACAGTCCATACATAATTTTGGAAATACAGCAATTTTCCACACATGTTAATTATCTGAGTAAATCCCATTTGAACATTTCAAATCTGTGTTCTGATGTCTAAGCCAATCTAAAACTATAATAATCATAAAGTCTCTTACTAATATTTACTTAGCTTCCCCCACCCTGCCTACTAACCATGGGCGCAAAATAAGTTCCACTCGAGGAATTTGCGAATTTTTGGCAATTTTTCGATCCGCGAATCTCGCAAAATTGGCGAAAATTCGCAAATTCGCTCGTGGGCAGATTCTACGTTTCTCGAGTGCAATCCCCTGTACAGCCTTTGACCAGGAGGCTGCTTCCTCCTTATCTGCTGCTCTGATCGGTCTCTGACCCTTTATAAACAAGAGGCATGTGTACTTGCATAGATGCCCCTCCCAATTGGCCCTGCCCCACACACACTAGGGTATGATACGTTTTCCTGCCCTTTTCCCCACTATGATGAACAGCTCACTCGAGGGACCACGGAGACTATTGGCGCGGTGGCAAAGTTACAGACACACTTGGTCACTGGTGATAACTCTTCTGGCCCTTTACACAGCTGTAGTGTAGGAAAATCGTGACAAATTTACCCAACGAGGTAGCACTTACTGATTTGCCAGTACAAAGTACTACAGTTGAGTAGAGGTATGGCACAACACGGTGGCATCTTCGTGGATAAATATGCAGGCAGCAGGACACATTCTGGCACGATACTCCTGCCACAAAAATTAAACCTCAACAGGGAGCACTTACAGATATAAATAAAGCAGGTGCCAGCGTAGAAGCTCAAATTCATTAACGCATTATAATAAAGCCCAAAAAACTAGTGAGCACTGTCGAGGCTAGGCAGGTGTGCTTTCTCCCCAGATTTGCCGTCTACAATTAGCTGTGATCCGTGATGGATGTCTTTGCATCCACGAGTTTCTTGAGTGCTATCCCCTGTAGTTCCTTTGACCAGGAGGCTGCTTTCTCCTCATCTGCTGCTCCGATTAGCCTCTGACCCTTTATAAACAAGAGGCATGTGAACTCACATAGATGCCCCTCCTGTTTGGCCCCGCCACTCACACACTAGGGTATGCATCATCTTCCCGCCCTTTTCCCCACTATGATGGACAACGCACTCGAGGGACCTCGGCGCCTATCGGCGCAGTGGCAAAGTTACAGACACACATGGTCACTGGAGATAACTCTACTGGCCCTTTACGCAGCTGCAGTGTACGAAAAGCATGATACATTTACCCAACAAGGTAGCACTTACTAATTTGCCATTAGAAAGTACTCCAGTTGAGTAGAGGTATTGCACAACTCGGTTGCATCTTCGTGGATAAATATGCAGGCAGCAGGATACATTCTGGCATGATGCTCCTGTCACAAAAACTAAAACTCAACAGGTAGCCCTTACAGACATAAATAAAGCAGGTGCCCGCGTCGAAGCTCAAATTCAGTAACGCATTATAATCAGCCCTAAAAACTAGTAAGCACGGTCGAAACTAGGCAGGTGTGCTTTCTTCCCAGATCTACCTTCTACAATTATCTGTAATCCTTGATGGAGGTCTTGGCATCCAAAAGTTTCTAGAGAGCTATCCCCTGTACTTCCTGTGACCAGGAGGCTGCTTTCTCCTCATCTGCAGCTCTGATGGGCCTCTGACCCTTTATAAACAAGAGGCATGTGAACTTGCATAGATGCCCGTCCCGTTTGGCCCCGCCACACACACACTAGGGTATGCAACGTCTTCCCGCCCTTTTCCCTACTATGATGGACAGCGCACTCTAGGGACCTCGGCACCTTTTGGCGCTGTGGCAAAGTTACAGACACACGATTGGTGCAAATAGCAAAAAATCTGCGATTTCGCGGGAAGATCAGCGAACTCGCCGTTTTTTTGCCATTTGCGTGAATTCACGGACCGCGATTCCGCAAAATTCGCCGACCCTTACTACCTACACAACTCAGCTTCTTCGCACCTTCGGCCCATCACAGATAAGATCCTTGTTTAAGTCGAATGTCTGACTAAATATCGAAATCAAAAATATCGAAATACAAAAATATCGGGACAAAAATATCGAAGTCAAAAATATCGGAATCCTATCCCTCACAAGGTAAGTAAAAAAATATCGAAAAATTAATATCGTAGTACAAAAATATCGTAATTAAAATTATCGTTTTTTAAAATGTATTAATAATAATGTAAAAATAATTATAAAATACATATAATGTTACAAATATTAAATAAAAATATTAAAACATAATTAAAAAATTAAAACTAATACATATACATTTAAAATGAATTAAAATCTTAATAATTAAATGTAATGTTATATTTTTTTATTTCATTTAATTGATTTAATTTAAATTTATTTTATTTTTACCCTGTACGACTGTACCCCAAAAACACAAAACTGACCCTGAACCCTAAAAATACCCCTTTACCCAAAAACCCAAAACTGACCCTGAACCCAAAAAATATCCCTGTACCCCAAAACCCCAAAACTGACCCTAAACCCTAAAAATACACCTTTACCCAAAAACTGAAAACTGACCCTGACCCCTAAAAATACCCCTTTAACCAAAAACTGAAAACTGACCCTGAACCCTAAAAATACCCCTTTACCCATGAACTGAAAACTGACCCTGAACCCTAAAAATACCCCTTTACCCAAAAACTGAAAACTGACCCTGAACCCTAAAAATACCCCTTTACCCATGAACTGAAAACTGACCCTGAACCCTAAAAATACCCCTGTACCCATGAACTGAAAACTGACCCTGAACCCTAAAAATACCCCTTTACCCATGAACTGAAAACTGACCCTAAACCCTAAAAATTCCCCTTTACCCAAAAACTGAAAACTGACCCTGAACCCTAAAAATACCCCTGTACCCATGAACTGAAAACTGACCCTAAACATTAAAAATACCCCTGTACCCAAAATTAATTAATATTATTTAATTACCAATTAATTATTAATTAACAATAACAATAAAGTAAATATATTAGCACATTTGCTGTAATTAATTTAATTTAATAATTAATATTATTTTGCACAATTAATTAATTAAGAATAACAATAAATTATATATATAAAAAATCACTATAATTAATGTAATTAAATAATTAATAATAATTAATTACAAACTAATTAATAATTATAAATATGTTAAAAATTATAATAATTAATTAACCAATTAATAGAAATTAATTACCAATTAATTAATAATTAAAATATGTACAAACATATATCAATTAATTAATTATTATTAAATTACATCCCACCCTATTCCCCTATAAACCCATAACCCGCTACAGAACATATTTATCAATTAATACATTAATTAAAAATAATTAAAAATTAATTCTCAATTAATTAATTAATAATTCCTACTAATTAATAATTAATTTAACATAATTAAATTACTTCCCACCCTATTCCCCTATAAACCCACAACCCGCTACAGTAGTAAAAGACAATATTTAATAAAATAACATTAAAAATAAATAATAAAACATAATAAATACAATATAATATACACTAAATTTATTTAAAAATTGATATTAGTAACATCAAAGTTATTAATTTCGATATTATTAACATCGATATTTACAACTTCGATATTACTGATATCATACCAATATCGATATTTAGACTATCGATATTACTTACCTTCAATATTTTTGTATTTCGATATTTAAACTTCGATATTTTTGCATATCGATATTTAAAAATCGATATTTTGTCTGTGTACCGTTTAAGTCATGTACTGTTATCTACTTCCTAACTTCCTTCTGTCTCATGTTTTTCATTCTTATTAATGGAAAGTCGCTTCTGTGGGGCATTTGCAGTGGGTGTTACTATTGCTGTTTGCATATTTTTAATGTTTGCTAGCATCGTAGTCAACGCACTTTAAGTCGTCTTCCAGTTTTTCATTGTGTCTTACCCTTTTCATACATACTGCGCCTGCTGTTGCCCATTCACACCAATCTCTCAGCCACATCTTTATATGGGGTGAATTGGGGCTCTTCCAGGATATTGTGATGCTTCACTTCGCTAAAATAAGTACCAACATTACCAATCTACTAATTAACCTTTTATTTTTGGGGGTGGGTAGTAAGCCCAGTAACACTGTTTTCCTTTCTTGGGAGACTGTCCATCCCATGACCTTTCCGAATTTTTCCATGGTTTTGGTCCAATAGGAGACTATGACTGGACAGTGCCAAACTAAATGAAGAAAGTCCTCCTCCTCGCTTCTAAAGTGGGGGCATTCGGCTGATTGGTTTTGGGAAGATTTTGTTATCATATTGTATTAATTTAAACCTTTGGTTGGAATTTACCTTTCCAACTCCCTCATGCACTTTAAACCACTCCCGTTCTGAGAGGGGCACTCCCATGGCTTCTTCCCATCGTGCCTAGACCACCAGGACTGGGGTCTTCAAGTCTTCCCTTAATGCATGGTACATGTGTGAGATCAAGCAACCCTCTCTGTGCCATATACAGAATAACTTGCAGTACTTTGGTTGTCGATGGATCCTCTGGAATAAATGCCCTAAATTCACTGGTCATGTGCAATATCTTCCTGTATTGCAAAAATTGCCCTTGTCCTAACTTAAACATGTCCTCCGTGAATTGGTTGTGTAAAAACAGGTCTCCCATTGTCAAGCAGCCACCTTCTCTCCATGTATGGAATGACATGGATTCCGCTAGTTTAACATCCGGTTGGATTACCAAGAGCGAAAAATCTGGTGCATATGGGGCATGGCCTATCACCTTTTTAACTGCGAGTTCCCACACTCGGGTCACATTTTGGATTACGTATGGGCAGGCTCCTGGCACTCCCACCCCCCTCATTAAATATCCCACTTGCGAGTCACCCTCATATGTTCCTGCAAGTGACCTTTTTTCCAATTATCATTGTTGTCAAGCCAGTAATTTGCGTGCTGAAGTTGGTAGGCCAGATGGTAGAATTTCATGTGGGGGACCTCAAACCCCCCGTTTTGCCACGTTCTCTGCAATGTGTTGATTACCTCACTCTTTTTTTGTTTAGACCCCCATAATAGTTTGATCATCAGTTTATTTATGAATCTCCTCTTTCAAGTTAGCAATTTATCTGAAAAAGAGAGCACAGGTATAAAATAATCGTATAAAAAAATAAAAAAAACTTGGTATAGGGCGAAAAGAAAAAATAAATGTTTTATACACATGTTAATCCTGCATCAGTTATATAAGAGTGTGCAGTACCGCAGGAGCTGGGGGCTCCCCATAGGCGAGACCAGTGCCTAATTTGATGGGAGAGTTCCTTGTGGGAGGGTTAGGGATTGGTTTAAGGGGAAGGGTAAAAATAAAAAGTCCTCGTATAATGTAAAAACCAGCAAGTCAGTCAGCTCATCGGAAGGTGGAAATGTCACTTTTTTGTACAGACTATCATGGCTGTTAGTAGACTGAGTAGTAAAAATAATTCTCTCTTGAAACCTAAATGGAGTTGAGAGCATGAAAAAACAAGCAAGGGTGTGTGAATTTTAAAAAAAAATCATTGGCATCAGTCTGTTTACTACAAGAAACTCATTTAGAGGAAAAGTGTGTAAACAAGTTTTTAGCAAGCTAGGTTGGGTAGAATAGGTACTCTGTTCAGGGCAGACGGGGGTAACAAGGGGGTAGCTATCATTACAAGAGCCACAAAGGGGATACAAGTCCGGAAATGGGATACGGATCAGTCCGGAAGATGGTTAGATGCAGCTTTGTCATTAGATAATGCCCCATATACTTGTGCAGTGTATTATGGTAATAACGAGGATAACTCCAACTTCCTTCTGAAGCTGGAGGGAAGTCTAATACAGTATAATGCACCAGTAATATTAGGAGGGGACTTTAATCTGGTTTTTGATAGTATGTTGGATCGTACTTCCAGAGCAAAATATTCTACCCCGAAAAACTCCCTCTGAGTTTTAAGAAATATTATGAAAGACTTTAATATCTTAGACTCATGGAGAGTTAAGTATGGTGCTGTTAAAGAGTATACCTTCTACAGCAAGAAATATAAACACTACTCAAGAATTCACTATTTCCTGTTAGACCGTTCTTTAATTCCCGACTTAGTGTCAGTAACCCATTCATCGCTAGGTATCTCTGACCATTCTGTGATAGAGCCTACATTGAACTTTAGAATTAAGCCCACTGTGGTCAGATGGACCCTGGACAGAACCCTCATGCTGGAAAATCAGACTTTGTCCAAGATCAAAGAAAGTATATCTGAGTTCTTCCTGTTCAATATGGGTTCAGGCACAGAGCAACTCGTCTGGGATTCCTTCAAGGCATACTTAAGGGGTATTTTGAGTTCCATGATGTCTTTTAAAAGAAAATCATTAAAGATAAGAGAAACACAAGACCTTGAAGGAATCAAAAAGAAGGAAGTGGAGCTGCAGTCAGCAGTCCGGATGGATAGGGAAAGTATCCCAAGGCTAGAAAAAGAACTTCTGGATCTCCAATCTCAATTCCAGGCAAGAAGCGATAAAGCTATCAATGACAGATGGAAGGTCAGTAAAATGAAGAACTTTGAATATGGGGAGAAATGTGGAGCCCTTCTTGCCTGGAAAGCGAGGGCAGAGAAGAGTAGGAACAACATAGACTTGCTATTCCATCGAGTATCTGGGATTAAGTTAACAGGTGATGATCTGATCAGGGAAGAAGCAAGAGGATTCTTTAAGGACCTTTACCAAGAGATCGGTGGCATTGAATTAGAGGCAGTGGATTCTTGGCTGGGCCGGATAGCCCTGCCCCAACTACTCGAGGAGGCTAAGAGTTTACTAATCAGTGAGATCACAGAAGGAGAAGTGAGGGCGCAACTGAAGAAGATGAGTCGGGGGAAAGCGGCAGGCCCAGATGGCCTACCATCAGAAGTTTACAAAGACAATCTAGAAGTAATCCTGCCCGTCCTCGTATCACTTTTTAACAGAATCCTCCTTGAAGCGGAAAATACACCCACCTCCTGGCTTGAAGCTACTATCATAGTAATGAGGATAGAATCCTATAGGCCCATTTCTCTTTTGAACTCTGATTTGAAAATCTACTCCGGGTTACTAGCCTCCAGCCTAGCAAAAGTCATAAAGTCAATAATTCACCATGATCAGAGAGGCTTCATACCAGGTCGACAGCTGAACGAACTTACCTTTCAGGTATTGGGGGCAATAGATTTTGCAGAAGAAAGGCGCCTCCCTCTAACAATAGTAGCGATAGATGCCGTTAAGGCATTCAACCAGGTAAATTGGGTCTTTCTCTGGGAGACAATGGCTAAGCTAGGGTTCCCATTCATGTTTATTGAGGGAATTAAAGCTCTATATAAGGAACCTCGCGCCAGAGTATTGATCAATGGCGGCATGACGGACTGGTTCAACATCTCCAGAGGCACATGGCAGAGATGTCCCCTGTCTCCCCTACTGTTCGATGTCTACATCGAGCCCTTTGTATGCTCCCTGAGATCAGATCCCAACATCCTGCCCTTTAAAATGGGGGAGGTTGAACTTAAAACCGCATTATATGCAGATGATCTTCTCCTTCATACCACCAGACCTACAGAATCGATCCCCTTATTATTTAAATTATCTGAAGAATTTGGGAGGGTGTCGGGTTACAAAATAAACAAGGAGAAGACCGAAATCATGAGTTGGAACAGTTCCCCCAGTACAGGGCGCTAAACAAAAAATGAGGTATTTAGGGATACAGCTTACTCAGAAACTAGCAGATACCGCCAAAACCAGCTCGCAGATGGTAGTAAAGGAAGTTAGTAAGCTACTATCAAGGTGGGTGACTCTCCCTTTGAATATCTATGGAAGAGTGAACCTCATAAAAATGACCATTCTCCCTAAAATAACCTTCCTCTTTAATAACATACCATTATCTTTTGACCACAAAGAAATTGCCAAGCTACAAGGCAAAATTGGTTCATTCATCTGGGCCACAAAATCTCCCGGAATCGCTTGGAGGAAGTTGAGAAGGGGGCTGAAGCTGGGCGGCCTTGCACTACCTGATCTTTTGATGTACTGCTACGCCTTCCAGCTTAAGAATGTTAGAATCTTGGCGAACAGGCTTGACTCCTCCTCGCATGGTCGCCTATTTCAGGCAATGTTATCTGACCAGTCACTCAGCCCAGACTTTTTTCTTTACAAATTTGGACATCAAAAATGTTACAAAAAGGTCCGCCTGAAAATTCTGCAGGCTGCATTAAGAACCTGGCTGTATCTCCGGAAAGTCTCGCAAATCCCTGACTATAATATGCATGCTCCAATCTGGGACTTACCCGGTATCCCGGATTGTCTCTTAGACAGATTGGCAACCCCATTGAGAGAGGCAGGTGTAGTAAAGTGGGTAGACCTTAGTACCAACTCCCAACTGCTGGACGGAGACTCATTAGTTAATTTAACTGGGGGGGTCATTAACAAGATTCAAGTTTTATCAGTTGTCCTCATGGTGGGTGAGACAAGATTGGGGGATGCAGGAGGAGCCCCAATTCTTAGATCTTATTGACAGAGGTAGTGTCAGGAGACGTGAGGTCGCATTCTGATACAATATTCTGATCGGGGCAAATGACATGTTAACGTCCGAGATATCCAATCTTTGGAGTGGAGACATAGTAGGTAACCCGGAGGAGATCAGGAAAATCTTGACTGATGCATTCGTTATATCACAAAAAACAATTAAACCAGCTAACCTCAGAAGGAATCACCTATTTACAACTTACAGGGTGTATTGGACTCTGGCCAAGCTCTCCAGGTTATCAGCAGAGAGATACTGTTGTCCAAAGTGTAAGCTGGGAGTAGCTGATGATCTGCATATGTTTTTTGAGTGTCGACAAATCACCAGTTATTGGAGACAGGTCTGTGGTTTTTTGGAAGAGGTTTTGTTAACATCAATTACATGCTGCCCTAGATTAATCTTTTTTGGGCTCCCCTCGGGGTACTTGCTAAACAACCCAGCCACTCAATTTATCTTCTATGTAATTGTAATCGCAAGGAGAGAAATTTGTAGAGGGTGGAAGTCAGTGGCACCTCCAAAATTCACAGATTGCATGCGGAATGTCATGATGATAAGTCAGTCGGACATGCTGTGTGGTGACGAAAGCGCTAGCAAAGTGTGGTCAGCTTTAACAACTTGGGCCGAAAGTTAACCAAAGTCCAATGATTATGCCAGTTGTTATTGGCCTGGTACTCCCAGGTAACGTGTCGAAAGGGGAGTTGGACCAAGATATAGCCTGCCTTCGGGCAATCTCTGTATGCTTTGCACATTCCATCGAGGGCGGAATCCTAGTAAACCAACTGTGCAGTTGGCACGGAGTGATCCCACTTAGAGGTTTTATCTGCTGGTGGCATGTATGAGGACACAAAAAAGAAAAAAAGAAAAAAAAAAGAGATCAGTTTATTTATTGTTTTAAAGAAATAAGTAGGGCTCTCATTGAACGAATGTTGGAACACATATAGGCACTGTGGCAAAACGATAATTTTTGCAATTGCAATTTTACCCATGAGTGACAATGGTAGGCCCTGCCAGAAGCACTCTGAGCTCCTCACTCCTTCCGCTACACTTCCTACATTAATTTCAAGGTGACTCTCAGGTGAGCCTGCCAACCTGATTCCCAGATATTTGGGGTCAGTTACCGCCTGGGGATTCCCACCGTCAGCTGAGATTCTCGTAGCGCCTTGGCTAATCAGCCTAATGGCAACAATGTTGATTTGTTAGGGATTGTTCGCAATCCAGCCAGTTCACCAAACTTGCTCAATATATCTAGTAATTTAGGGATCGCTTGAGTGGATTTTGAGTGTATATTAGCGTATCATCCACGTACATAGAGACCACGTGATTAGTGTCCCCTAGTTGAAGCTCCCAGTTATCTAATTGTTTTTGTGGAGATTCAACTAGTGATTCCATTGCCACTGCAAAGAGAAAAATAGAAGTGGCGACACAGGATACATCTGTCTGGTGCCCCGTTGAAATGCGAAGGCCTGCAAAATCAATCCCCTCATACTCAACCGGGCCTAAGGGGTTGTGTATAATAATTGCAACCATCTAATAAATCCTTCTCCTATTCCCATTTGCTTTAGTGTTGCCCACAGAAATGACCAGTCCACCAAATCAAAGACTTGTTCTATGTTGAATAGTGCCAGGGTACAATCTTTGGTTTCTATGGAAGTGTGCGCCACACGTGTGCTAGTCGGTGCAAGTGTTGAGTATTATTATGTTTGGTATATAACAGATTGATTGGCATGTAAAAGAGCTGGAATGCAAGGGAGGAGCCTAATCGCTACCACCCCGCTCAGGCTTTTATTATCCAAGTTTAAGAGAGAAATCGGCCTATAGGAGCTTGGTTTTCCCAGATTCCTATCTGGTTTAGAGATCATAATCACTATAGCTACTCTCATCGAGGCCGGAAGAGTTTGCAGGTGTAACGCCTCACTGTACACTTCCAGTAAATAGTCAAACAATATTGGCGCTAATGTCTTATAAAACTCAGATGGACTCTCATCAGATCTGTTCACCCAATCTGCACTTAACAGTGACAACAGCTTAATTATGGGCGACCTCAACCTAAGGTTGAATGATTCCAATAACCTGCTGATCCAATCTCTCAACACCCTTCTGCAAGACAACGATCTGATCCAACACTGCTCAGTGGAAACGCATTACAGAGGAGCGACCCTGGATGCCATCATTGCGAACAAAAATGCTGTCTCGATTGATCACATCATCCCGGTGGACTGGTCAGACCACCACATCATTCTCTTCCATATCATCCAGCTGGCCCTATCCCTCCCACCCACTCAAGCCCCCCCTAAGTGGGTCAGGAACACTTCCAGAGTCCCCCGAGATGAGCTAGAGGAAGGACTCAGCACTCTCCTCCTGAACACGACGGAGTCCCTCTCTACCTCGGAACTCACCTTGGTCTACCATTCCAACCTTGAGCTCACCCTGGATCAGCTGGCACCTCTGAAACTAAAAAAATCCAGAAGCATTCCCTCTAGGTCATGGTTCTCTACTGACATTAATGATAAAAGAAGACACCTAAGATCCCTGGAAAGAACTTGGAGATACAACCCCACCGCCATCCATCGGGACCAACTCAAGGCAGCACTTCACCCACATCAATAGCAAAAATTCTTCCTTCTCGTGCTCTGCATTAGATAATGCCAAAAACCGCCCCAAAGAACTCTTCAACATCATTAGGAACCAAACCTCCATTCCTAAGGCAGCCAACTTAGTTGCGTCCAAGACCCAATGCAACAACTTTGCAAGCTTTTTCAATGAAAAAATCACCAAAATTTATCGTTCCTTCAGCTCGAGCCCTGCTACCAACCCCATCCCCCAGTAACCCCGTCTATCCGCTGGTCTTCCTTCCAGCCGGTCAAGGAAGAAATGATAAGCAATCTTATTGCCGCTGATTAACCCTCATCTCACTCCCTCGATCAACTTCCCTCGAGACTGACCAAGGATTTGAAGCTCACTCTAGCCCCAATCTGGGGCAAGATCATAAATAGGTCCTTGAGCGAGGGCTACATCCCTGACTGCCTTAAACTAGGACAAGTCACACCACTGCTGAAAAAACCTGGCCTTGACCTCAAGGACATGAACAACTTCAGGCCGGTCTCGAACACTTCCGTTCCTAGCCAAAATTCTGGAAAGATGTGTGCTTTCACATTTAAACCAACATCTAGAGAATTCTAATCTACTGGATCCTCTCCAGTCAGGGTTCAGGAAAGGCTGCAGTACTGAAACCGCAATCGTAAATGTCCTTGATGATCTGCACATGTCACTTGACTCCAGCCACTGTTGCTTTCTCATTCTCCTTGACCTCTCGGCTGCATTTGACACAGTAGATCACACCCTCCTACTTAATTTCCTCCGAGAGAGAGCGGGCATCGAAAAGACAGTCCTAAAATGTTTCTCCTCCTTTCTTAACAACCGCACTCAAAGAATAAAGATCAACAGCTTTGAATCAGACCCCCTACCCCTCAGCAGAGGAGTCCCTCAAGGATCAGTACTCTCCCGCAACTCTTCAACCTATACATGGAACCCCTCACCTCACTTCTAAGGAATTCCAACATCCCCTTCCAACTTTACGCGGATGACACTCAACTCTATTTGGAATCCACTTCACTTGCAGACATTCACAGATTAAATGCTACACTAATGGAGGTCCAACACTGGCTCTCAACCAACCGCCTCAAACTGACTGAAGAGAAAACGGAAGTACTCCTAATCTCGAACAAAGATTAAAAACCACAAATAGTAGAATGGCTCAAAGCCTTAAATGCCCTCAACAGAAAATTGATAAAATCTATGCCAATTTTCCTAACCAAATTCAGGGCCCCCCACTACTGGACTGTAGTTTGGGGCACTGCCTTGGGCAACAAGACTGCTCCCTGGAATCTTTTTCTCCTATCTCCCTTCTGGAGACACAAAGAGCCTTGAAGGTGGCGAAATCAGGCTCACCTGCAGATCTCTGCCCCCCTAAGGTCATGTCACTGCTCTCTAACATTGTGGCCCCCACCATTCAAAGGATCTTTAATGTCTCAATCCAGGAAGGTGTGGTCCCACTACCCTGGAAGGAAGCCTTTGTCCGCCCCATACTCAAAAAGCCTGTGGCAAACCCTCAGGATTTAGGTAACTATTGCCCCATCTTCCTGCAACCATTATTGGGGAAAATATTAGAGAGCTTTATAAACCAGCAATTAAATAGGTACCTAGAGTCACACACCATCTTGCACCATTCTCAATTTGGGTTTCGGTGGGGTTTTAGCACCGAAACAGCTCTACTGACGGTAACAGACTCCATAAGGATGACCATTGACGCTGGGGGCTCGGCAATCCTGGTCCTGTTTGACCTCTCCGCGGCTTTTGATACCATCTCCTATGTGAAGCTCGCGGAGAGGTTGAGAGCAGCAGGCATACAGGGCCTAGCCCTCAAGTGGCTGCAGAGTTTTTTGCAGGACAGATACCAAACTGGCACCATGGGCTCGTATAGCTCCAAAAAAACTTGTCTTAGCCCCACCCTTTTTAATAATTATCTGGCTCCACTGGCGAGTGTGGTGGAAGCCCTGGCGTTTGAGACGGTGTCCTACGCTGATGACTCCCAACTGGTGTTCAACTGCGGGCCAGACATGGCAGCCGATAGACTCCGTTTTTGCACCGGAATGATGGAGATCGCAAATTGGATGGCTAATAATTGCCTCCAATTGAACCCGAGCAAGACGGAGGTCATGCTGTTGGGAAAAGCTGAAGAATCGTGGTCCCCGGATTGGTGACCAGTACAACTACGCTCGACCCCCTCGCCATCTCAGAGTGTGAATAATTTGGGCATCATATTAAATCACACCCTTACAATGCAAGATCACATTTCCTCGGTAGCCGGGGCATGTTTCTATTGATTGAAATTATTACGGAAGATCCTTCCTTTTATCCCTATGACACATCGCAGAACACTGACCAAGGCAACTATAATTAGCCGGCTGGATTATGTAAACGCTCTGCTTGCTGGAGTAGGTGCAACACATATAAGGAAACTGCAGGTCATTCAGAATACGGCTGCTAGGCTCGTTCTGAACCAACCGGCGGGCACTCCATCTCTGCCTCTACTGATAACCCTACGCTGGCTTCCAGTGAA
Organism: Lissotriton vulgaris; assembly: GCF_964263255.1. Classification (NCBI taxonomy): domain Eukaryota; kingdom Metazoa; phylum Chordata; class Amphibia; order Caudata; family Salamandridae; genus Lissotriton; species Lissotriton vulgaris. The sequence continues at coordinate 534,726 of NW_028251363.1, read as the reverse complement.
GCAAAGAACCTTTTTTAAAGTTTGATGCCTGACCTTCATGGCTCTTCAGGGCTGCGGACCATTGTATCTCCAATTAAAGCTGAAAAAATACTCGCCCAACCACCCACTAAGATCTAGTTTGCAGCATCTTTTGCATATCCCTCGCATCAAACGAAGTAGGACTGGGGGTAGGGCCTTCTCATACCTGGCCCCTAAGTATTGGAATGGTCTCCCTATGACTCTTCGAGACATCCCCTCCTACCAATCTAGTTCTAACGTCCTGGTATGCCTCTTGTGATTGCGACTAAGAAAAAAGCGCTGAGATGCCGCCCAGTGATTCGTGCGCTATACAAGCAAGAATAACATGACATAACGTAACATTCGTTGTCCCCCAGTTTTCTTCAAAATATCTAGTAATCACCTCAGTGAGTGTCTTTGTAAAGGGGGGATCTGATAGTGCTTCTGCCCGTAACCTCCATGTGGGAATTGCTGGTCTAGGGCGTCGAACACCAAATGTCAGTAGGTCCTGTGAGTGGTCCGAGGGGTACCTAGGTAAGTAGTTTAAATCTATATGTCTGGGGTCAGATCACTTGATATAAAAAACTGGTCCAGTCGACTAAATGTATTTGTCGCAGGTGTATGACAGGTGAAAGAACGTTTAACTGGGTTTCTTACTCTCGCATAGGTCCATGCCTGTTAAAGTATTTCTAAGGGTTCCAGTAATTTTTGGTTTGGTATTTTGTCTAGGGTGTTCTGTGTCTCATAGTTTATATCTCCAATCATAATTACTCCCACTCCTAAATATGAGGATGCTCCAACCAGCACAGCCAGAAAGAAGTTGGGCAATCAGAATCCGTACACATTGATAAGACATACCTCCTATCCATCTAGTTCAGCGTGCAGAATCACATATTATCCGTCTGGATCCGATACATGATGAAGGTACTCGATTGGAACTCCAGGGGCTATCCAGATAAGGCCCCCCCAGGTGAACCTCGAGTAGGACATGGAGCCCCTCCATCTGCACTTTATGCATGATATTGTGTCCCCCCATTTCCTGCAGGCATGCTATTAAAATTCTATAAAGTTTTACATAAGCAAACACTTGTCTTCTTTTTTCATACATTGCAATCCCCTTACATTCCAAGTGAGGAATTTCATCACGGGGGAAGCCATACCAACCATGTACTGAAAAGTTCTTTTAGCTGGGAGTGGTATTCCTGTGACACAGATACATACTTTAACATAGGGTCAATTGTCCCATGCTGAGTCCCATTCCATTCCCCAATCCCCAGTAAACCCCAACAACCCATAACATATCCCTCCCTCCCCCTCCCCTTGGGCAGTGGTACGAGTCCCATTCCCCCGCAAAAGAGATCTAGGATGCAGTTCTCCTGCCAAAATCCCTCCTCCAATTTTCCTTTGAAACATTAATCATCCACATTATAATTACCCATAACATTGGGTTAACTTTCTTTTGGTATTTTATGATGTAACTGTAATAGTAAAAGCAGCGAGTGCTTTGGCAGTGGTCAATGTAGACTGATGGTCAAGCCATTGCTAAAGTGCGAGGTCAGAGCCTCTAGCACTCCCAGTGAGCCTCAACCTCTGAGGGGGGGGTGAACACCCCACCAGATACAGGGAGTACATACTAAGTTAAGTATCCCATAATACATACAGCATATGCTCTTATCATTCTTAAGACTTATCTGAGTTCTTGGTGTACAGGTTTCAGGTTGATTCTTGGAGCACACATTGTCAGATACAAGGCAGCAGCAGGCAGAGGGTGAATGTCTTGTGGCTGTATTTTAGTCGGAGTAGGGGTCTGCCATTTGTAGCATTCTGTCTGGGCCCACTTGGATCCTGCTTTGCTGGACAACCCCTTCCATGGTATCTGTGTTGGTAGTCTGTCTCAATCCCATCTAACTTCTGGGATTTTTGTTGCCTTGACCTCCCAGAATCTTCCTCTCATTGTGGATTAATCCAGCTCACAGAGTCCAATCATTCAGACGCCTATGGTGCTGAAAAAAAGAATAAAGCCTTGCCATTGTGTTCCATCCTTAGTTTAGCCAGGAACAGGAGGCTGAATCTCATCCCGGTTTCCTGAAGCCTTCTCTTGACTCCTAGATATGTTCTCCTCTGGTTCTGTACTTTTTGAGTGTAGTCAGGGTAGATTGCTATACAGTGGTTCTCATAGAGTGCCGCTTCTCTGTTGCGGGTGGCCTGAAGGATAAAATCCCTATCAAGATAGATAAAGAAGCCTGCTATAATGGCTCTTGGTGGGGCCCCCGGCCTGGGTGTGGGACTAATGCTCTTTGGGCTCTCTCAATGTTAAAAAACTTGGAAAGTCTCCTGAGAACAAGCACCCCAGTAATCCACTTGTTCTAAAATAGTTCCAGTGAGGGCCTCTCTGCCTGTTCCGGAAAGCCCACGAATCTTAGATTGTTCCTTCTGGAACACCCATCCTGGTCCTCTGCTTTAACATCAAGTGTGACTACTCTTTTTTGCAGATTCATGACTGTTTCACGTAGGACCTCAGTTTGCAGCACCACCACGTTTTGTTAATTTGTGATGACATTGGACGCTATTTTCCTTAGATCAAATCTCAACAGATTGACATCAATGGCTAGCCCATCTATCTTATTTACCATATCACTTTTGGTTGACTGGATGGCCATCATAATGTCCGCCAGGGAAGGCTCTGGTATCGCCTGGTTTGCAACCTCCCTAACTTGTTCTCCTGTATTACCTTTTTGGCCATCCGTTTCTTAGGGGAAAGATTGTACATAATTAGATATCTTTTTAGCTTGCAATCTGCTACCTTTATCTTTGACCATGGTGGTGTGCGGCTTTCCCAATGTTTTGAGCGTGAATGCCTTCACACAGTGGGCTGCAGTCTCCATTCCAATCACGTGTCAATCCCCTACCATATCCACACATGGGTTTTCAATATTGCACTGATTTTTACATCAGCCTCCGTGTCTTCAGTGTTGTCCTTGCCTCAGCAACCTGCCTGGTTAAGGTGTAGTGTAATGTGCCTTTCCCGCTGCATCAGTTGGGGTTATGACCAGGCCGTTTATATTTGTTCCACCTGCTCTTTAGTGTTTCCCTGCAGCTCTCTGTTGCCACTCTTGAGCAGGTTCTGATGAGCCACCCATGCCCGCTCACTGTTTCAGGTCCGTAGGGCCTATCTCTTCCCTCTGCTAGGCCCGGTCAGGCCGATGTAGGCCGCACACATTCTCTGCGCTCTCTCGTGGCTCTACATCTGGTATCTCCACATCTCTTTCTCAGCGGATTCTCATGAGTGTTAGCACCTGATGGGGCCCCAGCACCAGAGAAGTGTCTTAGCCCCACACCGCACACCTTTAATTTGCTTTGTTCTTACTCTATCGGCATGAGCAGGATGAGTTCAGATCCAGGCACGCGGGCTCTGTTACTGTGTCTGATGTCGTTCAGCTATGATTTCTCTGTCCAGTATGTCTTCATCCACCGGAGCACCGGAAAGGTGTTTTCTACTTTCCAAACTCGCCTCAGCATCTTGTCCTGTTGGGACCCAGTGTACCCCACCTCACCTGGTGAATCTATTGGCAGTAGGCCGAGTCGTACTTGTTTATTTTTTGCACTCACACTGGTGTTTTCCAGCTTTGGACCACCACTCTCGGCTGCCACTCTCAGACAAGTCCCATCAGGGCACCTGCACCCTCCCACTGTTTTAGGCCCTCAATGCTTCTTCCCTTCCCTCCTCTGGCTCCATCAGACCAACGTAGGATATTTTTTCTGTGCCGGGGATCCCCATACCTCTTCTCTGGCAGACCTTCAGTAAGTTTTTAATATGCAATTAAGTCCCAGTGCATATGGAAGTTATTGTCCTCTCTCCACTCTCTTTTGGTTTCCTCAGCACTTACTTCATTTGCGTGGTCGTGGCGGGCTCAGTGCACCATCCACAGCTCTGGCATCATCCAATGTCAGATACCGTTTGTTCTCTGGATCCCGTACTGGATCAGGCACTGGATCAGGCAGGGCTGACGATCTCCAAGCCAGGTACCAAGGCTCCGTCACTTTTTCCTAGAAGCGTTCAGCAGTGGTTTCTACATCCAAGATGGCGATGGTCCCCAAAGCCTCTGTATACTTTACCCAATTCTCTCTGCCTGATGTCACAGGAGGTAGTTCCTTGGTTTCAATACTTCCGTTTGTGTTTCCCTGTTCGTGTTCTCGTATTTTGGGGATTAATGTGAGATACACATCGCAGGATTCTGATGGATTTCCCTGCCGCTAGCGGGAGCCCGAAGAGCACGTCTATTCAGCCATCTTACTAGGCCACGCCCTCCAATATGGAGCATTGTTTGTGTATATACCATTATATAACATTTTGTTTACCATGTATAAAATGTTTTATATTGCAGTGGAAAGAGTGTTTAGTGTCCAAAAACATATATAGATAGGCTTAGATTAGAGTGGTATTGATTGGAGTGAGAGTAGTAAATGTTTCCCCTTTAGTGTTGAACACTTTCCCCAAATTGGTACAGATTGGAGTGGGAATAGTTAATGTTATCATTTCAGTGTCCAACACCTTCCTCAAAATTGGTATAGATTGAAGTGGGAGGAGTATATGTTACCCTTTTACTTTCCAACACCTTCCCCAAATTGGTATAGGTTGGAGTGAGAATAGTATATGGCACACTTTTAGTGTCCAACACTTTCCTAAAATTGGTTTAGATTGGAGTGGGAACAGTAAATGTTGCCTCATTAGTGTCCAACACTATCCTCAAAGTGGTATAGATTGGAGTGGGAGTGGTAAATGTGACCCTTTTAGTGTCCAGAACCTGCTCCAAACGGGTATGGGTTGGAGTAGAAGTTGTAAATGTCACCCTCTTAGTGTCTAACCGTTTCCTCAAATTGGTTTAAATTGGAGTGAGACTAGTAAATTTGCCACTTTAGTGTCCATCACTGTCCTAAAAATTATTTCGATTGGCATGGGAATGGTAAATGTTGCCCTTTTTGTATCTAATACCTTCTTGAAATTGGTAAAGATTAGAGTATAATAGTAAATGTTGCCCTCTTAACCCCTTCGAAGCTAATGACGAGCTGGGCTCGTCATGGCGCTTACCTGCCGTGCGCGGATGACAAGGCCAGCTCGTCATGAATAATGGTCATTTTGGTTCTTCAGCGCAGGACGGGAAAACGCCTAGCAGCCATGCGGTTAAGGCCCGATTCCGATCTCGTACGGAAAGCAATTCTACTGACTCTGCCCCGGAATGCAAGCTGACCGAATGACTGAGTACGATGCAAGGGATGCAAACTCCAACCGACACGTTCGGAATCCGAATCGTCCGGAAACCGGCCCGATCGTACCGAATCATATGTGAACGATCAAACAGCATTATGGGCATGAATGAGACACCGTTCAACACGTAAACAGATAAAGCGGCATATGATGAGGAACAGATATTATGATGTGAGAAGGAGGGTCTAGAAGCTTTTTGCAATAGAACACAGTTTCATTCACTTACAGGGAAGCTGAGTCACAGGAAGTAATGTTGGGATGGCTGAAAAGGTGGGTGTGGGCTCAAGTATGATGGGAGTTGTAGACACAGATAACAATACTCCTCCAACATAGTCCAACAAACCCACATGTAAGTATGCTTCCCTCACAATGAGTGGAAAAGTACCGGCACGATGGCTGACACTGGGGACTGGTTTGGTGAGCACCAAGGCCTGATGGCAGCTGTGTTCAAATCAAACAGTACTTTTCCACTCACTATCAGGGACAGCACAATCAACGGTGTGTTGTTTGGGCTGGGGGAAAATGTTTGGAGGACAGGGCATGATTGGAGTTGAAGTCAGTGTAAACACTAATCCTCCCACCCAGCCAAACAAGCTCACCAGAACAATGCTTACCTGATAGTGAGTGGAAAAGTACTGTCAAGTTGCCTGACACTGGAGTCTGGTGTGGGGATCACACATTCCTGAAGGGAGTTGTGGTCAAAACAAACAACAGGCACCACTGTCAGACATCTTGAGGGTAAAATTGTACTCACTGTCAGGGAAGCATGGTTCATGGTCGCCTACTTGGTCTAGGTGGGAGGAGGTGTGTTAGCCCTTTACCACATCTACCATTAGGTCCTGTTGCACACACTCCTCACACACAGCCCAAACAGAACCCCTGGGACTATTCTGTCCCTGAGACTGAATGGAAATGTAATGCCAGGTACCGCCAGTAAGCCCCACTGTACTGCGTTGCAGAGATGTTGTCTGAGGCCACACCCTTTTTTACAGCTCTCTGCAATGCAGCTCAGTGGCACTTACTGGAGATACCTGGTTGGCTACTTAGACCCCAGGGACCTTCAGGATTTAAGGGGACTTAATCCACTAACTTAAAACGAGTCATGTGGCACGTTTGCACAGTGGTGAAGGCAGGGGGCGGGCCTGATGTGACAAGTGTGCAGACGTGCTCCGTGGTGCGTTTTAAGTTGGGGGATTAAGTCCCCTTGTATCCTGAGGGTCCTTGGGGGCTAACTTGCCCACCAGGTACCTTCAGTAAGAGCCACAGAGTTGTGTTGCATAGAAGTGAAAAAAAGAGCGTGGCCTCAAACCACCTCTCTGCAATTCAGCTCTGTGGTGCTTACTGGAGGAATCTGGTGTGCTAGTTGGCCCCCAAGGACACCCAAGGTTTCCTTTGAGCTCACTCGGAGACTGGAGCCCAGTACAGATTATTCACCGGCAGTCCCATCCTGGAAGCATTGATCATATAGATAAGTGGAGTCGTGTGGCTGCAGCGGACAACTTTGTGATCGTGCCCATGTTTCTCTTTCTTACACTCCTCCGACCCCTCCTATCTCTGTGACATGAGACAGCCCTTGCAGTAAACTCACGAAGCCTTTTCACAACAGCGCATGACGCCAGCCGGACATGTAGTGAAGGGGATTAATGCACTTGCAGCGAGTGTCTCGCTCGGTACCAGCCTCCTCCCTCTGAAGCAACCCGACAGGGACCCAAAGCTGCAGGTTTAGAGCAGCTGCAACCCCAACTAAAAACAAGCATTTGCAATGCAATAGGACTCGCATTTACGCAAGACCTATTGCAGTGCAAATGGGAGCGGGCGAGGAGGCAGGAATAACGGGGGGAGGCACAGGAAGAAAATGTTGCTCTCAATCGGGGGGTTAGCTCAGCAGTGGATCAATCAGCATCTTGCTCCACTGTAAATAAACTATCTGTATTATCTTGGAACATTGCATGGCTAAGGTCCCAGGTCAAATCCCCCGATTATTGGCTTACTTTTATCGAAGGGGACAACATTTGTCTTTTTCATGAAACGTGGCTGAGGGAACGCCTTTATTGCACCGGTTATTTAAATTACTTTACTCTAGCTATTAGCGGGGGCAAAGGTCAGCCATCAGGGGGATTTACAATCTGGTTTCAGCAATCGATTGGTTACAACATTCAGGTGCTCCCAATACAGAGCAGAGACATCCATCCTTGCAATCAGGATGAAAATGGGCACAAAGGGAAATACTGACATTTATAATGTCTATGCAAGAGGTGTATGAATGGGGAAGCAGTCAGAAGTTATAGCGACTTTCAACGCTCTTTTAGACATGCTGTCAAGGGATTCTCAAATCTTTATTGCTGGGGACCTTAACTCGACTTTTGAGCCCCTTGCTACAGAAGAGTATGATCTCACATCTGAGGAAGGGCATCCCAAAATTGGAACTTGTTCCAATAACTAAGTGGACGGATGTAGCAATTCAGATAAATTCTATGTGCCTGGAAAAAGGCCTTCGGGCAGCAAATGGAAGATCTCCTTGAGCTAGACAGTGGATAAATACATTTAATAATGGATGCCGCTTTAGCCGCATAGATTATCTTCTAATTAATCTGTGGCTATGGCATGCATTTGGTGACATGTCTGAGTTGGGGCGGATAGAGAGTGATCATAACCCTTTATGTGCGACCTTTGACTTGTTACCAGAGAGGGTATTCTCCCAGCAGAACTGCAAGCCGACCACTCTTGAAGTGGTCCCCACAAACGACATGAGATGTTTGAAGTGGGTACAGGTAATGGAGAAGCCCTATACCTTAGCTAGTATTAATAATGGTATATTAGCCGAGCTAGAAGCTTGTTCAACTAGGTCTGAGGCTCCTGGTAATGTAACTGCTGTTCATAATTAATTCTTTGCCCAGTTACACTCCCATTTTGTGAGGCATCATAAGGTTAAGAGCTCATATCAAATGAAAAGAACCCACTGGATTAATGAGGAGTGCCAAAAGGCCCATCTGATCTTATGAGATGTAATTAAAGCAGGTGACCGAGTTCAGGTACGATCATCTAGACTAACTTATAGGAAGGCCCAGGAAAAGGCAAAGAAAGTTTGGGATTAAAACAGATGGCAGGACCTCATGCTTACCTGCGCAAGTAATAGCTCTAAGCAGTTCTGGCATATAGTAAAATGGGGTAGGGGAGGACAGCCATCACCACCCAAAAATTATGTAGCTCAGGACCAATGGGTTCACCACTTCAAACCCCAATATGCCAGTAAACACCTGAGGGTAGTCAGGCTAAGTCCCAACATTCCTACTATCTAGATCCACCCTTTGGAGATAGCAATGTTATTATCGCCCCAGTTGTTTTAACGGGAAGAAGAGCTCCCGGCTTAGACGGTGTTCTGGCTGATATATTCCCCCATGATAAATCAAGATAGTCCCGGTATATTACTTTGTTAGCAAATGTAATTGCTCAAAGCACACCTGGAAAGCGGCAAAGATTATCCCCTTCTTTAAAAAAAAAGGGGACAAATCTTACCCAGGTAAATATAGGCCCATTATCCTGATAGATTCAGTACAAAAAATAATGATACAATCAGTTTTAAATAAGGTCCAAAATTGGATAGATGAGCTGTGCATTCTATCCCTGCTGCAGGCTGGATTACGATCACATATCAGTACTATTGACAAAGTGTTCAGGTTGATATTAGTGTATTGGAGGACCGTGGTACTAGGCAAGGGCATCTTGTATGCTGCCTTTGTCGATCTTAAGTCAGCTTTTGACCTCGTGCCCCGCAGTAAATTATGGTCTGTACTGCAGGAGTTAGGGTTACCTCCTGAACTGTTGTCCCTTATCGTTAGACTCCATGAGGGCAATTATGCTCAAATTCGATGGGCCACGCAGGGAAATGTCACCAACCCCTTCCCCATAGGGAGAGGCGTGTGCCAAGGTTGAGTCATGGCTCCCACATTATTTTCTCTGTTCAATAATGGGATTGCACATTTTTAGAGTCCACTCCTACAGATGCCCCAGTCCTAGCAGGCATAAAGATTCATGTTTTAATGTTCGCAAACGATACGTTGATAATTTAAAAAATTCAAAACGGCCTTCCGCGAGCATTGATGCTTTTTGAAGAGTTTTGTTTCCTGCAGGGACTGGAAAGTAATGTGTCCAAAACAAAATGTATGTCATTTAATCCACAAAAAGATTTAGTGGAGACATAATTTTGAATGAGTGCCCCCTGGAAGAAGTTAGTGCCTTCACGTGTCTGGGGGTCATGTTAAAGAACAATTTAAGGTGAGATCGAAAGCTAGATATGGCCACAATAAAACACCGGCAGCTATCAGGAGTTGTACAAGCAGAATTCAACACTTCATTGACAAAACCAGCTAGCCCGGTCCTCCAAATACATAATATGAAAGTGGTCAGTTCAACCTTATACGGAGCTGAACTCTGGGGGTTAGAGAAGATGCCAAAGCTATCAACTGCCCCAAAAAAAATTTACGCAAGGTTACAAGCCTCCCACAATGTACCCCAACATGCCCCCTGCTCTATGATTTAGGCAGGAAAGCACAGGTAGACTTGCTCAGACTGTGCCCTATTAATATTGGTATAGAATTTGGTGAACCCCAGAACTGGCAACCTTTGCAGCAGGCTTAAAAGATCTAATCAGTGCTGACTGCTTCCACGAAATCAAATGGCTACCGGAAGTCAGAGCATCTTTGACAAACATGGGCATGACAACACTCTGGGAAAACCCTTCAGGTGCTTCCTTTCCCTCTTAAGAGATCCTATAAGAGAAATATTGGGAATATGTGACCCATAATATCTACAGGAATGGTGATACATCCTCACTCACGGGCAGATTTATAGAATTCAAACCATCTCCATGCCTGGAGCAGTATTGGGACATAATAACTAAACAATTTGATCGGAAACTATATTTCCAGTTCAAGGTAGGTTCTCTACCAGTAAAATCTTATTTCAGCAAGATGAGCCACAGAGGGTGATAGCGCATGTCCAAGATTGCAAGGCGCAGTTGGAGTCACTGGCCCACTTGTTGTTTGTCTGCCCCGCATATGACATTCCCCGTTGATCGTGGCTGATGCCAATCTGCAGGACATTGGGCACCAGAAAGAGCAAAGACGCACAAAGAATATTGCACACGAACACTTCAGCACCTACTGCTATTGCAGTAGGAACATTTCTGGGCTGGGCTTGGGCAATCAGGTTGAAGGCATCCTCTGCGTACTGAAGATTACACCTGTCCTTTTAAAACTGAACTTTCATCATGCAACACATGAACAGGTTATGACTGGTAGTGATTGTATTGTGCCTTCTCGTATAAAATGGTATATAATGAATTTTAATGCCTATATGTATTGACATTTTATAGTTTTTTCAATATGTTTTATCTTCTTTACCAATCCGGCCTAAGAACTGAAGTATTTAATCATGGTCTTAAAATGTTGTACCTGTATTGTGACTTATGGAATATGTATTGTATGTATTGTGCTTTTATAACTCACTGTTGAATTGACGTAAATAATTAATTTACTCTCTTAATTTCTATGCAGGGAAGTACTTAATCAATGATAACTCAATCAGAATGAAAAAAGACAGAGTCCGTGGTGTTAGAGTTTCTAAGGGTTTTATTCCTCATAAAGGAATCAGGATATCATGTTCTGACCACCACAGGGGTGTCAGAAGGGATAGAGCGCTGTCGTTTATTGACAGTACATAGCTTATATACTTGATTTATACCATAAAGAATAATGTAAGAGGCGTAACAGCTGAGAGAAGACAAGATAACAGTATACACGTGATACTAGTACATCATCAAGAGGCGTAAACTAGGCGTGAACCAGAGGTGTGTGCTGGAAACGTCACTGATAAGTGACGCAAGTGGGTAGCACCAAGGGGTGGTGCTAACAGAATGTTGCAATGTCAGCAGAAATCGGAAGCTTGGATGCGCGCGCAGCTGCATGACGTGTGATTGACGGGGTGCAGGGGACTTGACATTTACACTGACGGAAAGAGACAGAAGTCTGGCATGTCAGATCAACTTGTACTTCTATCATATCTGATATCTGATGTTTAGGAACTATGCTATCTGGGCGGAAAGGTCTCTAGGGCAGAAGATGTTCTATGCTAGCTGTGGATGCGTGTATAAGCGCCTGAGTGTCTACATGTGAAGCATGGGGCACGGGGCCTTCCATGGAAGCATGGCAACAGAGGCCATGAATTACTTGCATTAAGACAGGTCGGCCTTTTGGCTCTGCAGCTGGGGAGGATGTTTACAGGATCTAGTAGGCAGGAATGTATTCTCGGGGAGCGGAACAGATAACTCGAAGGTTATAGTCAGTCTTGGCAGAAAGCAGGCTTGAGCTGAGCGCGAGGGGCCGCGCTGAAAGTAGGACAGAGTTCACGGGTACAGAGGTAGCCTGGGCAGAGTCAGGAGCCACAAAAGAGGTTCAGATGGCAGGAATTCAGGGCCTACTCTTGCTTAGAGCAGGAATACATGAAAAGTGTACCACAAAAAGACGGTGGCATAGCATACTTAGGAACGGACTACATAATCCATTCATGGTGGATCTGAAAGAGGACAAGTTAATGGTGGACGCAAATGTATTTGCGTCTTCATAGCTGGCACAGGAGGGAAGTTACATGCACTTTAAGCTGGTACATGGAGTCGGTGGGGTACGCGCTAGGGAACACAACATGGCCAAAATTTAATTTTCCTCATTCCCTCCTTGTTCCCTACGGACCCTTCATGAAATATCGATCCTCATGAATCGATCAGTCTGTTCTTGTAACATCACTTGTTCTTCTTTCTTTCGATTACGTTTTGAGAGAAAACTGGAATGTTCAATACAAGAAGTGGCACACAGTCCACAAATCGCTGGCCCACACTGTAGGCACAGGCAGCAACTGAATACAAGGACTAGGCCAATGCCTAGGAAGGATAGGATCTTCCATCCCCAAGCTGTTAACGTTGTCCAGAACCAACCGGACCAAGTCCAGGTGCCTGGATTCTGATGTATCTGATTTGCAATATTATGAAGACGGGTGATAGCTTGATATACTGATGGTGCGTTTTGTGGTATGAAAACACAGCAACTTGACCCGATGACCTTACAGGCTCCACCTCTATCTGCCAAGATGACGTCAATTACAAGACGGTTCTGAAGGACAACAACCCGCATGGCGGACTGTTCTTCTGTTAAGTTACCTAAGGCGGAGGCAGTTTCATTTACTACTGCTTCAAGTGTTCTAGTTAATCTGCGTATTAATTTACTATTCTGGACAGGTCCTAAAAAGAAAAAGAATCCTTTATTAAAGTCAGTGTACTGTTCCCATGCCGTTTCTGTATAGTCGACAAGTGGGACATCTCTTCTGGGTCTATTCTTTACTAGATTGCTATTTCTATGGTAATCAGGAGGAGCTAGAAAAACAGGTGGCAGGAGGAATGCAATGTAACAGGTACCATCCCAATCTGGAGGTAGACGTATGTATGCGGTATGACCACAAACAAAGTAAGAATGACTGATAGCTTTGAAAGACGATTTTCCATGATCACTGAATTCGACCACAGTAGTGCATTTACTATGACCTAAGTGTACTGAACCTTTCTTCTTGATACATAATTCACCAGTGACTGGCAGTACTGACATAATAGGTAGAACTGGTGTGGCTTCGGATTCGACAGTAAGAATCATAAGGCTAATTGTATAATTACCTAATCCATATACTTCATTTTCTAGATCAGTTCCTATTCTAGTGGGGAGTCCCTCCTTATCTGGGTAACAGACGTCTAGTAGGACTAAGTTCAGGTTTCCCCAAACCCAACCCCCATTGAAAACAGCAATGTCGGGATCTAAAGAATTAATTATTTTAAACCATGCTCCACAGGAGCCATTGTGAGTGAACGGGTACGGAAAGAGAGGCAGAGCTCCCTTGTAATTCTGGTAGGGAGGGAGTCGGCCACATATCCAGCAATTTGTAGCATTGTTAGTTTGATGAGAATGATGTAACATACTAATGAATGTATTGTTGCGCAGCGCAAGTCTGTAGGAAAGCTCGTGAGGGGGTAACTCAATAAAAGTGTGTTCAGCAGAAACATTGTAAGCAGATTGTTCACGCTTGAAAATAGGATAATAGATGGGCAATAAAATGCTAGCAACAATAATTAAAATACTGAGAATAAACATAATTATTAGTGTCACTATGCAGTGACTACGAAGTGATTTGCAATATGTACGTTTCTTTGCTTCTCTCTCTCTAACTCGATCTAGGGGATACATGTCAGAAACTATTTAACCGATTCACCTAGGGGAGGACTTAAACAATTAAACTGTCTGACTTGCTAGATCGTAATTTCATGCGATATTGTTCTTGAGGAGTCTTTTCTCGTTGCGATTCGGTAAAGTCTTTGGTAACACAGTCTTTGGTGGGGGTGGACGAGTCTGGGTCAGGTTTCAGTCCAGCAAACTTTTTTATGTGACTCGTGTGTACCCACCCCTTTCTTCCCTCGATCTTCACCGCCGTCCTTGTTGTCAGAAGAACGGTCTTCGGAGACTTCCAGCGGGGCTCCAACGGACTTTTCCTGTCGAAGTTGCGGACGAGGACAGTATCACCGGGACGGACGTCATGTGGCTTTACATCAGTGTTGTCAGGGAAGGCTGCGGCAACCTGTGAACGACATGATTGGAGTGCAGACATCAAGGAGGCAAGGTAATCTGTTAACATGTTAGAATCAACATCAGTAATCTTTTTTTGGAATGGGCGTCCCCCACATATTCGGTGGTCTTCCAAAGACCACCTCGTACGGAGATAGCCCTGATCTCGAATGGGCGACCATTCTCATATAGAATAGTGCCACTGGCAGGGCGACTATCCAGTCGACCCCTTTATCCTGACATATTTTGGCAAGGCGGATCTTTAGTGTCTGGTTATGCCTCTCAACAAGGCCTGCGGCTTCTGGGTGTCGGACACAATGGAACTTCCACTGGTATCCCAGTAACAAGGAAACTTCTTTCATTAAGGCAGACGAGAATGGCTGACCGTTATCTGAGTACACGACACGAGGCAGGCCGTATCGTGGGAAGAATTCACGAACCAACTGTTTGGCAGTGGTCGGAGCAGTGTAATCTGAGACTGGGTATGCTTCGGTCCAGCGGGACAGAGCACAGACAACTACGAGAACATATTTAAATCCTCGACAACGGTCCATCTGGATATAATCCATCTGGAGGACTTCAAAAGGATGATCGGGAGGATGAAATCCACCTTGCTCTACAGGGACGCTTTTACCTGGATTGAACTGACAACAGATCATGCAAGTACGCACTTTCTGTTTTGCGGCTGCTCGTAAGTGTTTATTGTTCCAGAGATTTTGTAAACTGTCTAACATTGCTTTCTCTCCTAGATGTGCAGGACTATGTGCTGTATTTATCATGACTTGAACCATAGAGTCAGGGAGAAACCATGTAGATTTTCCCTTCGTCATCCAACCTTGATCTGTCTGGATCCCTCCTAGTTCGATCCATTTCTTTATTTCTTCTGGAGTAGCATGTGTCTGAATGTCGATAACATCTAGTGTGGGATCCCTGACTGTCATACAGTTTGTCGGATCTGTTATTTTTGTCGTATCATTTATCTGAGTGTGAGTCAGTGCTGTATGTTTCGCTGTCTGATCTGCCAGGTCGTTACCCTGGGAAACAGAATCTGTGGCTTTAGTATGTGCTTTACACTTCATGACGGATATGGCTGAAGGCAGATGTATTGCTTCTAACAGTGCTTGAATGAGAGGACCATGTTGTATCTTTGTACCATGAGAGGTCAGAAAACCTCTTTCTTGCCACAGCATGCCGAAGTCGTGTACGAC
Source organism: Lissotriton vulgaris (assembly GCF_964263255.1). Taxonomy (NCBI): domain Eukaryota; kingdom Metazoa; phylum Chordata; class Amphibia; order Caudata; family Salamandridae; genus Lissotriton; species Lissotriton vulgaris. The sequence continues at coordinate 519,598 of NW_028251363.1, read as the reverse complement.
TCCGAACGCATAACGGGAATCTGTGTATATGTTAACATTTCTGTTCTTGGCTAGAATACAGGCTCGGGTCAGAGCGATGAGCTCTGCCGCTTGAGCAGACAGTGTATCAATACGGTATGTTTCTTTAACTTCAGTTTCAGTGGTCACGGCATACGCGGCCACTAACTCTCCTGTACTTGTTCTCATGCATGAACCATCCACATAAAGTGTCAGGTCTGGATTTGTCAATGGAACATCTGTTAAATCTCGTCGGGGCTTTGTTACTGCATTAATGATCTCTATACAATCATGCGGAGCTGGATCTGTCATAACTGTAGGTAACAGTGTTGCTGGGTTCAGGATACTGCAGCGTCTGATTTCTATGTGTGGCTGGAATAATGTCAATTCGTAACCTGTGAGTCGTGCTATAGTCAAGTGCTGAGTCTGGGTTCTGTTTAACAGAACCTCTACAGAATGTGGAACTTGTACTGTTAACTGGTGACCTAAAACAATTGAGTCGCTTTGTCTGATTGCTAACGCTGTTGCTGCTACTGACTTTAAGCATGCAGGGAGTGCCTGTGCTACTGAATCCAATGTACTTGAAAAATAAGCGCAAGGCTTATGTGAACCTGCTTGATCTTGAGTGAGGACAGACAATGCTGTACCATCACGTTCTGTAACAAAAAGTGTAAACGGTTTGCTGTAACATGGTGTCGCTAAAACTGGTGCTTGGCATAAAGCTTTCTTTAATTCCTCAAAGGCTTGTGTGTGTTCCTGAGTCCAAGGGAGGGCAATGGAAGTTGCAGCCTCCTGCGTCGTTAACTGGATGAGTGGTTTAGCTAGAAATGCATATTGAGGAATCCATTGTCTGCAGTACGAGGTGAGGCCTATGAAGGCCCGCACTTCCTTTTGTGTCTGGGGTCGCGGCATATTTACAATTAACTGGATGCGATCGGGAGTGAGCTGTCTCCCCACTTTGGACAGCAAGTGACCCAAGTATACAACTTGCTGAACACAGAATTGTAGCTTCGAAGGGGACACCTTGTGTCCCTTGTCTGCCAAGAAATGCAAAACTGTCAGAGATGCTTGTTCACATTCGGGCTCACTTCGTGCGGTGATCAGTAGATCATCGACGTATTGCAGTAAAGCTGTATTAACTGGCATTTGGATACAATCTAGTTGTCTTTTCAGTGCTTGACTATAGATGCTGGGGCTTTCTGTAAATCCTTGAGGTGCGCGGGAAAATTTGAAACTTCGTCCATTTAAACTGAATCCGAAGAGATATTGGCTCTCCGGGTCAATAGGTACACTGAAGAAAGCGTTCTTGAGATCGATTACAGTAAAGAACGCTGCTTCTGAATCAATAGCAGTCAATAGGGAGGAGATATCGGGGACCACAGGATACTGTGGTACAATACATTTGTTCAGTTCTCGAAGATCAATCACCAGCCGATATACTGGCGGTGCATTGCGGTCTGTACGTTTAAGAATTGGAATGATGGGTGAATTACAGATATTGGAGTCGGTCTCTACGACCACTCCCTGGGCAATAAGTTCTTCAATGATTTTCAGTAAAGCCACTACAGCATCGGGTGGTAACTTGTATTGTCTGATCCTGGGTAAAACAACTCCTGTCTTGAGTGTTACACGATATGGAGTGATATGCATACAACCTACATCAGCTGGGCCTTTTGCCCATAAGTGATCTGGTACATTTTTCAATCTGACATCAAAATCACGTAAAACATAATGACCCTTGAAATCCCGTAGAAAGAGTCTGACTCCCTCCGGGGAACAGCATATTATAGCTCCTAGAGCCTTCAGTGTTTTAATTCCTAACAGATTTTCTGGACATGATTTCGTAAGTAACAAATCTGTAACTCGAGATAATGGACCCACAGCTAGTGGTACTGGTTCTGATACTTCATTTACAATAGGCTGTCCTGAAAAACCAAGGGAAACATTCTGTGAGCCTGAGAGGGGTGCCCCTGGGACTTCATTGTGACTGATTGTAGTGCGACTTGCCCCTGTGTCAATTAAAAAATTTCTGTCTTTTCCTAATACGTGACTGTGTACATAAGGACCTTCTTGATCTACAGGAATTTCAATAAGAGGCAAATCACTTTCCCTCCCTAGGCTGTTTCATGTATAACGGGGATAATCTGGATATGCCGACTGGGCATACTGGTACATCTGTTGTGATACTTGCCGAGTTGCGGCAATGGGCTGTGTCTGGGCATGTTGTGGCTGCGGTACTGCTACTGTCTGTACTGTGTGGGACTGATCATGCATAGGCTGTGTATTCTGCATTGGCTGTTCGTTCTGTGAGGTCTGTTGATGACCCTGTTCATGTCTAGGCGGACGCGGTCTTTCTTTAGTTTTACCTGTCTCGATGTTATGTTTCAGGACTGGACATTCATGTACGTAGTGACCTGGCTGCTTGCAATAATTACATGTCCCTTTAACGGGAGCGGCAGAATGATTGGTCTGGGCCCCACCTTTTCTATAACCGTCGGCTGGAATCGTCTGAGCCACTAACATTTTCATTTTCGTGTCTTTCATACGTTTCTGTTCCTGATCTTGTTCTTCCCTAATTCTGTTCTGGTGATATTGCAACATTTGTAACATCTGGGATGGCGTATTTGCTTGCCAAGTACTTTCAACTTTGTACACTCTATTTTTGACTAATGGTAGGGCATTCTCTACTAATTTTGTTACAAAAAGGTGTGGATATGACTCACTGCTAACTTTTAGGCCACTATTTATGATGAAACATTTCTCGAATCTTGAATAAAAGTCACTAGTATCTTCATCTTGTTTCTGTTTACAGGACGAGATTGCGTCCCAATCTTCCTTTCTAGTTGTCAATAATCTTGGCAAAACCTGTACTATTAAACCTGGTAATGCTTTAGTCTTGTCCCCAAGGCCTACCCGTGGGACTTGTTTGCTTTCTTCGTCTTCTATTTCTGTCCATGCTATCTTTGACTCTCCCACCTCCCAATCCTTTTCCTTTAATTTCTCGTAAATGCCCGTGGGCAACAGTACTTTTAACATTTTCATAATATCATCATACGTGTAATCTCCCATCAGTAACATGTCTTTAAGCTCTCTATGAAAACCTGCAGGGTCTTTATCATGGCACGGAACTAATTTCTTCATTTCTAACAGTTCTAACTTAGTCAGTGGTGTGTGAACATACACACGCTTCAAGCGTTGGTCCGTACCCATAACTGGGTGTACTTCTCGTAAGGGGTTCTGACTTTCAATGCCACTACCGCATTGCATGTGGTACGTTTTCCTTTCTGGAGGCGGGGCGGGAACATATTCAGGACTTATGAAGGTGCTATATTTATGTCGTTGTTCTAGAATTATTTGTATTAACTTGGTACTAAAACCTCTCCATCTATCCATGAGTAGGGCTTCTAATGTCTCGTGTAAGGGACCTGGATCAGAATGATGGTTTCTGAACTTGATGAGGAGGTGCTGAATCATGTATATACCTGCTATTTTCTGCTCTTCCGGGGAAAGGTTCAAGAATGTCTGTACTAACGTGTCATCATTATACATGTCTGGGTTTTCGGCCCATAACACAGCTGACCGGGCTAATTCCTGTTCATCCATAGAATTGAGTACATGGTACCCCACTCGGTCTCGAAGCCTTTTATCAGTTTCCTGGAACTGATGTTCAGAAGAATTCGGATTTGTTAAAGCAGAGAAAAGAACTCTCTTGCTTTCCGGACGGATGCCTTTCCTAAGGTAATTTCCCTTACCTACGTACGCTATAGTATCTGTAGACCTTCCTGGTGCTTCATGGTCTTCTTCCTCCTCGGAGGAAGCTTTATCATTCCCTTCCTGGTGTGCAGTCAATACTGCCTTTCTAATTTTCTGGGACATACTGGCTATGCAATTCCCTCTATCATGCTTTCCTTCGGCTATATTTTGACCCCACTTGTTTAATGCGTCTAGTTCACTTTGGTCTGTCTCGGGCCTGTCTCGTTCTCTTATTACACAATTTATGAAAAATCGTAATATCTGTGCTTGAATGTCAACTTTCTGTTTATGCATGGCATCTTTGACACTGTCAGGGTCTTTCCCTGTCTGTATAAACTCATATAATCTGTCGAGGCGTTCCTGCATTCCTACATAGCATAGCAAGCTATCGGTGGCAGATCTTAATCGTAGTGATGCTAATATCATTAAATCGTCTTTTCCGGGTACTGGATCATATCTGCAAACTGACATCTTCTCTTTAAATGCGTCAAGCCGGGATAAGTGGGGAGACTGGAAAGGATTCTGCGTGTCCCTTAAATTTAATCTATGTGTCGGTGGCGGGGTCTGTAGACCCGCTGTCGCACCTCCTGAGGCGGATGCTTGAGCATTATCTCTCCGCGGAGTCTGGATCTGAGTCTGAATTTGTCGTTTAGTAAGATCAGGTAGGACTGATTTCGGTAGGTCTGTCTTGAGTGCGGGAAGTGGCGGAGCTGGTGGAACAGGGGAGGTCTGTCGTGGTACCGGCGGGACATTATCTGGGGGTGCAGTGCCACCCCTATCCCTGTCTGTAGGCAGGGCACGAACAGGCAGATTGGTGTAAGCTGGTGCCACATCCTCTAGATATGAATTTAGGAATATGTCTTTAGTAGTTTTATGCATTACTTTAGTTGGAACTAATGGTGTCGGTAAGTTTTTCGGTGTTTCTGATTGGGCTTCAGATGTGCCATCTGCTGCAAGATACATACCGTTTACAATATTATTTCGGGCACGGTCTATTTGTTCTGTTTTTACTCGGATCCCTTCAGTAACTAATTCGTTTTCTTGGTCTTTATCTGATTCTTTAAGTCTGTCTTCTCTACGGAGTGCTTTGTCAGCACGCTTACGCGATTCCTTACGCCAAAATTCTATGGCGTCCTTCTGAGATTGTCTAGCTTTCTTTTTCCATAATGCTTCTTCTACCCTCATGATGCACTCGGCATCCCACGTTCCGGTAACAGGCCATCTGTGTCTTTCGTCTAGGTGTTTGGTGTAATCGGCCTATAAGTCTAGATATAATATGGCATCTATGCCATGTTTCTGATACATAAAATTGCCTGGAGTGTCCCTAGGGGGGATAGGAATTTCTTCCTCCAGTAACCCTTTCCTAGTTCCTATCTGTTTTAACTTGTTGAAAAACGGCATCTTGCTTACTTATTACTGAATGCTAGATCCTTATTCCTTAATACTCTTGATAGCTAGGTTATACGAGAAACACAATAATACACGTTTAAACAGTCACATTCATACCACAACATTAATCACATAAAAACATTGAAGACATAGATGACTACCCCCCTATACTGGATGTACTGCTCAACAGTACGGATACACTGGTGTAACAGTGCAGAAATTCGGAATACTAGATATACTGCTAAACAGTACAGATACACTGCCTAAAAACAGTGCAGACCGGACTTGCGTACCCAAACCCGTCTAGATACGACCCAGCAACGGTACTCACCGGGAAGCACGGAAACAGAAGGCCTCGGAAAACTCGACTGGACTCGACTCGGAACTTCGGAAAACTTCGGAAAATTTCGGGAAACTTCGGAAAACTTCGGAAAACTGGTGGGCCTCTTCACACCTCGGACCTTGCTTCTTTCGGCTAGGCTCTGGTCGGGATCCTCCGCACTCCTCACCGCCTCGTCTGGGCACTGATCGCAGTCTTCGTCACCTCCGTGGGTCAGAGGGAGATGCAGGAAATCCTGCCAGTACACGTGTGTTCCATCTAACTGATGGCAGGGGACATAGCTTGCAACGCACCAACCGGCGCATGAGGTGGGGGAGGGGTCCCTGTTCGGGCGCCAAAATGACGTAAATAATTAATTTACTCTCTTAATTTCTATGCAGGGAAGTACTTAATCAATGATAACTCAATCAGAATGAAAAAAGACAGAGTCCGTGGTGTTAGAGTTTCTAAGGGTTTTATTCCTCATAAAGGAATCAGGATATCATGTTCTGACCACCACAGGGGTGTCAGAAGGGATAGAGCGCTGTCGTTTATTGACAGTACATAGCTTATATACTTGATTTATACCATAAAGAATAATGTAAGAGGCGTAACAGCTGAGAGAAGACAAGATAACAGTATACACGTGATACTAGTACATCATCAAGAGGCGTAAACTAGGCGTGAACCAGAGGTGTGTGCTGGAAACATCACTGATAAGTGACGCAAGTGGGTAGCACCAAGGGGTGGTGCTAACAGAATGTTGCAATGTCAGCAGAAATCGGAAGCTTGGATGCGCGCGCAGCTGCATGACGTGTGATTGACGGGGTGCAGGGGACTTGACATTTACACTGACGGAAAGAGACAGAAGTCTGGCATGTCAGATCAACTTGTACTTCTATCATATCTGATATCTGATGTTTAGGAACTATGCTATCTGGGCGGAAAGGTCTCTAGGGCAGAAGATGTTCTATGCTAGCTGTGGATGCGTGTATACGCGCCTGAGTGTCTACATGTGAAGCATGGGGCACGGGGCCTTCCATGGAAGCATGGCAACAGAGGCCATGAATTACTTGCATTAAGACAGGTCGGCCTTTTGGCTCTGCAGCTGGGGAGGATGTTTACAGGATCTAGTAGGCAGGAATGTATTCTCGGGGAGCGGAACAGATAACTCGAAGGTTATAGTCAGTCTTGGCAGAAAGCAGGCTTGAGCTGAGCGCGAGGGGCCGCGCTGAAAGTAGGACAGAGTTCACGGGTACAGAGGTAGCCTGGGCAGAGTCAGGAGCCACAAAAGAGGTTCAGATGGCAGGAATTCAGGGCCTACTCTTGCTTAGAGCAGGAATACATGAAAAGTGTACCACAAAAAGACGGTGTCATAGCATACTTAGGAACGGACTACATAATCCATTCATGGTGGATCTGAAAGAGGACAAGTTAACGGTGGACGCAAATGTATTTGCGTCTTCATAGCTGGCACAGGAGGGAAGTTACATGCACTTTAAGCTGGTACATGGAGTCGGTGGGGTACGCGCTAGGGAACACAACATGGCCAAAATTAAATTTTCCTCAAAATAAAGCTTGTTGGATTGGATAAAAAAAATTGTGCTCGCAATCTAAATAAAATATATTGTGCAAAACCCGAAGTAAAGAGGCCAGTATCCATGGAAGGATACAAAGGACGACATGGGCCATCAGAGGGATGGACTTACAAGCCTAAAACCAATCGGAAGGCAGCATTTAGGAAGGACAAAGACACACGCCAATAAAAAAGATGGGCAGAGAATGGGTAGATCTTCCACGGAGCATCCATTCTATATGCCGCTATAGGCTCGGCCTAAAGAATGAAGACCTGACAGCGGTGCACAGGGACATTCTCACCTGCATCCACTAGATTGCCACCAACAGGTCCATACCTCCCTGTGTGCCCACAACATCAGGTGTATCAACATCTGCACCTGCCACAGGGCGTGATGTGGACTCTGACGGAGAGCCCCCTGAACCACTGCCACTGCCTGTACCTGATAGTCCCCGCCCCAAGTGTGGAAGGGGTCATCCGAAGAAGGATCACTGAGAGACAGAAGGCTATGCATCACCCCCATGAAGGAAAAACCTGCTCCTGATACACTCCATTGTGTTCCAAGCGTTCACTTTGTTGACTCTCACTGAGCTCTACAACATTGGATGGAGGGTCTCAGTTGGACTCTCAACTTAAATAACCGTGGATTTACTTCTAACAAAATCATCTACAAATACTACGAACTCCACTCTGCACGTTGTTGTCCCTGTTCGGTTTCATCACTCCCCCATCAACTGTTTTGTCATCAAACAACCATGCTGTAACATTCATAAAAGTAATGAGGATGAGTCCTAGGGTTGGTAGGTCCAGATGTGGGTTTAGTCTTGGAATCAAAGGTTGACGTACAGGATACAAGCAGGAATGTAATTCAGTAAAACCCCCAATTAAGGCCCCACCGGGAGCAGCTGTACTGCTGCTCACCCTAAGATGTAACTGACAATCATCTCAAGCCTACACAAAAAGAACTCTAGGTGACATCATAGATGTAGGCTGAGCAGATTAGAACAAACACTAAAAAAGGACAAAGAGGGAGGAAAAGTAGGATGTAACACATCTCCCCCTTGACAGAAATAAAACCCAGATGAGAAATAGAACATACATCACATACCAAGTAAACCCTATTCGTAAAGTAATTGGAAGAGGATAAAGCAACAAGTGGTGAAATTATGAAAGGCAGTACCGTCACCTGAAAATGAAGAAAATGGAAAATTAATAAATATGGTAAAGGGCCATCACGGTATAAAATCCACAAGGATGGAAGTGGATGGTTTCATCACAATCAAACAAAAAAAACTGAACACTCCAAAAGATGTAGGGCAATAAAGGTTCTTCTAAAACAACTTCACTAATAAATTTGAACACCTCTAAGCGATTGAGCACTTACACTGCTCTTCATAAAACTGAATCCCTCCCAAGAAATCCAAAATTGAGAAGCGCTAGGACCACTCCATAAAGCTGAGCACTACAGCGGCTCTCTGTATAACTGAATACCTCTAACTGAATAGAGCACTGATGTGGTGTAACAATATAAATCATGTATAAAACTGACCATGAACAGAACTGAGGACCTGCAGCCCCATATAATTAAACCTGAAACGGATGGAGCGCCTCACAAATGAGCACCTATGTGGCTCCGCAAAGGTACACTCTAAAAAAAAGTCAAAACTGGAAAAACTAATTTTCAGAAAATTCAAAATGGAAATGAACACCTGAAAAATATTTTGAGCACAAAAGTGGTTCAATACAATAAAAGAAAATGTAGTCCCTGCACGACTCCTCACAGTAAAAATGTGAACCCCTCTATTGGAACAGAGCACTAAGAAAACATGGTTCATCAAAAACGTGGAGCATCAACAAATCTCATCACCTTAAGTACAAAAAGAATGGAGCATTTCTAAAAGTCGTTCGAAAACGTATGGCAGTATCAAACGCTCCTACAAATAATCACTAGAAATAAATTAAATTGAGCACCCCAACACAAATTGAGCACTTATGTGGCTCAACCAATTAAAGCAAATATAAATAGGAATGAACACCTCAAATAAATTGAGCACATATGTGGTTCACTACAATAAAAGAAAAATCTAGCACTTCCACAACTCTGCACAGTAAAACATGACCACTAAAATCATCACTTAAAGAAATCAAATGAGCACCTAAGTTTCAGCACATAAGTGGCTCAATTCAGTAAAAACAATGTGACAGGTAAATTAATCCATCACAATTACAGTAAATGAGCACCTGAACGAAGGTTTCAGTACATAAGTAGCACAATTCACTAAATGTAAATTAATCCATTAAATTGACAGTAAAGGAGCAGTTGAAAAAATATTCAGCACATAAACGGTTCCAAGCAGTAAATGTAAACTAATCCAGGCTCTCTGAACACAAACATGTAAACCACCGTATACATATCGTCACCAATATACATGACATTAGGAAATAGTCAAAATAAGAAACCAAAACAATAAAAGTAGTCACGATTGTCTGAATTGCAGAGAAACTTTATTGATTGTGGCAGTAATAAGGTGCTTGACTTAACAATACAGAACACGGTGTGCCACCACCAATCTCAAGATGGCGGCACGCTTCCTGACACTTAACCGGGTGGCTCGCAGAGCGCCCGAGCCAACAAGCGTCCATAGGCATCGGAAGAAACTGCACAAGATGTCGCATGTTCACAGAGAGTCTTCGACATCACAGAAGAACACACCGGCACAGCACGTCAATGGAAACAGGTACTGTGCACGAGCTCTGTAGCAAGTAGTTTGAACCACAACATAGTTAAAACCGCCACATAGCAAGTGTTCATTTTGCCTTTGTTTTTATTGATTTATTTACTTAAAAGAAAACATTTTTTTCCGGAAGCACATCGTCACGTAGGCACTTATCCTCAGGTGTGGGGAGACGGTTTTCTCAGCAGCGGAGTTGCATTTCTTCTTACATAACAGTGGAACTTTGTGATAAGACAGATCTCATTTTAAACACACTCCCAGGCCGATTCAACCAGTCTCCTCAGTTGTATTGCCAATACTGGAATTCTAACCTGCTCATAGTATTCCAAAAGTGGCACCCATAGCATATTAACCAGTCTGATGACAGCACCTTTAGTAGCACGAATAAATGTGCAGACTTCAAATATCTATCTAGCCTTTGAGACACGTAGCAGGCAGATTCCAATTTAATCAAATCTAATCAAGTCCATATGCACCTTGAAACATGTCCCAAACCCAAATTACTTTTGGCTGTTTTGTCTTGGCTGTCTGTTATTGAAGACACCCGTGGGGCAAACACAGAGTTGGGATTGAGGTTCAACCACTTTCTTCACAAGCATCTTCTTTTCTTTAAAAGCATCTTCTTTTCTTTTCTTACGCGTGGTTTCTTCTTTTACCTCGTCGCCAGATAGTCAGTTACATCTTAGGCTGAGCAGCAGTGCTGCTGCTCCCGGTGGGGCCTTAATTGGGGGTTTTACTGAATTACATTCCTGCTTGTATCCTGTACATCAACCATTGATTCCAAGATTAAACCCACATCTGGACTTACCAACCCAAGGACTCATCTTCATTATTTTTATGAATGTAACTGTGACGGGGTGGGACTCGTGTCCGACAATACTGGAAAATGCAGTCCAGATAACTTAAAAGACTGGTGGTCAGCTGTTCCCCTTTCTGTTTCCGACAAGCAGCCGGACTCAGCCTGGTTGGACGAATGGACTCACGCAGGCTCAGAAGCAACCTGGGGACACGAAGCTGGAAACGAATATGGCTCCTTTAACTCTGCTGAGGAAGGAGACGAGGCTCCACCCACCGGCAACGTCACACGCTCAAAAGAAGGATGAATCGGGAAAGGGACGGACAGCATTTCCCAAGGAGAAGACGGACGAGGCTGGAGACGAGGTACGGAACCAGAGCCCTGCAGAGAAGAAGCCCTGACAAGCCCAGCAGTGGACAACAAGCCAGGAGGCCAACGGTCCTGCGAATCGCCCCGCCACACTCCCGCGGGAGGAGTGTGGCTTGCTAAGGTACGGGGCAAAGTGGCGGGCTGGGTGAATCGGAATAGTATAGTAAATGAGTGAAACTGCTAAAAGCGTAGCCTCACTATCTCTTTTCCCTCACGAACACTAATAGGCACTAGAGCTTATGTTTCGTTGCACTCCTTCACTCGGTGTCCCTCATCCCCTGGTCCCCTATCATCCTGCGAGGTTGTCAGCCTGACTCCTTGTTGTTTCTTTTCTTCCCACGCACGATTGGAGTTGAGGACCTTGGCCCCCGACGACCACTGATCACTTCCGGTCTGGAGAACTATCGGCACCTGCGTGGAAGAAATGCCCTGGAACTCTCATTGTTTCCCAAAGGAGTCAAAATGGAACCCGACGAGTTTGCTCGCATTAGGCAAACCAGTAGACGGAGAAAAGCATACTTAAAAATAAAACCCTCTTTGAAAACTTTATTCAACGTGTCAGAGTCGCTCCCTTCCACCTCTCCTGGTCCTGATCCCGTACAAGTGGTGTCAGAAGTGAGATCACCATCACAGTCCGTCTGCACCCCCGAGATGGACACCCTCATCCAACATCTAGTGAAGGGACAGGAGAAACTAGAATGGGTGGTAGAGCAACAAATAACTTCAGCTTAAGCTGATCGAGACCTGTTCAGAAACACTATATCTGCCCAGCTGGACAGCCTTCAGAAAAACATCGCGACACCCACAAGTACAGTGGCGGTAGAAAACCGGGTACATGTACCCAATCCGTCGAGAATAGCTCTACAAAAATATGTACACGGGGAAGATCCTGACGCTTTTCTCATGAACTTTGAACGGGCCGCCAGAGCCCTGGGGTGGCCAGAAGAGAAGTGGCCATTTTTTCTTGCCCCATTGCTAACAGGTGAGTCACAGTTTGCATATCAAGTGGCCAACCCTGTAGGCAATGCTCCATATCCCCTGATCAAAAATGTGATATTGGACCATTTAGGGTTAGACTCTGAGGCGTATAGACTGCGCTTCAGAAAAGAAAAAAAGGGATACCTGGCGAAAACCCAAAGACTCTTTTCTTTAGATTGAAAATGATGGCAGATAAATGGTTGAAACCTGAAAACAGTACTGAGGAAGATATTCTTGCTAAGATATATCTCGAACAATTTATGGACGCTCTTTCGTATGGATCACAGAGATGGTTGAGACAGCACTCAAGTCTCACCGTGGAATAAGCCATCAAGATGGCAGCCAATTATGCAAGAGCACAACCCAGAGGAACAGTCTGGGAACCGGAGAAATACCAAAAGAGTCAACCCTCAGGAAAACAAGAAAAAAAAACGAAACAGATAATGGAACCTGTAAGACCCAGACCTCTTCGAATGGAATCACCCATGTCCCGTGGACCCCAATGCTTTGAGTGTGGTGAATGGTGCCACATTGCTCGCCTGTGTCCACGAAAACACCCGCCCAAAGAGCCAATGGAAGTGGGCTATCTCCCCAAAACCATTCTCTACTCCGCAGAAACGGGAACTTCCTTTCATGTGAGTATACGGATAAATGAACAAACAGTGAAAGCCCTTCTTGATTCAGGCTGTAGACAGTCAGTGGTTCAAAAACATCTGATCCTCCCTAGTCAATACCTCCCTGATTCTCTAGTGCATGTAAGATGTGTTCATGGGGACGTTAAGCCCTATCCTATAGCAGTGATTACTGTACAGCCCATAGGCAAGGAGCCAGCTGTAGTGAAGGTAGGAGTGGTGGATTCCCTTCCTGAGAAAATGATTCTGGGGGTAGACAATCCCGACTTTCTTGCCCTGTTTAGAGAGACAGTCTTTGACCGCCTCCTGACTAAAGACAGTCCTAAGGCAGCATACAAAACCCCTGATCCATGGGTGGTGGATCGCAGTTTTCGTTTTGCTCAAGCCGAGGACAGAACCCTCTTCAATGCCTGGGAAAGTGCACATGCTACCCAAGATTCTTTCACTCCTTTGTTTCCTAGGTTCGTTATACGTAACGACCTTCTACACAGAGAAGCCGACATAGGAACGAATTCCCAATTGCTGGTCCCTTCAGCTTTCCGTGAACAGGTGTTGTTCTTTGCTCATGCTCACCTAATGGCTGGTCATGCGGGCAAAGAGAAAATGACGGATAGCATACTACGTCATTTCTATTGGCCCGGGGTGTATAAAGACGTTCAAGACTACTGCGGGAAGTGTGATATCTGTCAGCGGAAGAATACTCACAGACCACCTGCTGCCCCCCTACAACTAATGCCGATTGTTGGCACTCCCTTCGAACGAGAAGGGATGGATTTAAAAGGCCCGCTGCCCAAGTCATCTAGAGGGAACCAATACGCTCTCGTCATTGTGGATTATGCTACAAGGTTTATCAAAGTATTTCCCCTAACAGCACCAACCACAGCCAATGTGGCAGAGAAGTTTGTGGAATTGTTTGCCCGAGTCGGTTTTCCCAAGGAGTTTCTAACCGATGAAAGAAGTGTGCAAGTCACTGAATATCCACCACTTAAAGACTTCGGTCTATCACCCTCAAACCGACGGGCTCGTCGAACGGTATAACCAAACACTGAAAACAACATTAAAGAAGATGTTGTCCTCAGAAGGCCAGGCATGGGATCGCCTGCTGCCTATAGCCTTGTATGTTCTCAGGGCTCAAAAGCAAAGCAGCCTTGGCTGTTCATCGTTTGAATTACTATATGGACGTGTCCCAAGGTCACTCCTAGAATTCACGAAAGACACCTGGGAGTCACAAGAAGCACAGGAAGAGAAGTCTCTGTTGGAGTACACTCTACAGCTACGTTCTAAGCTAGGGAAACTAAGAGACCTCGCTCACACAAACTTGGAACAACAAATGCATAAACAGAAAATGAATTACGACAAGGGGACACAACTGAGAACTCTCAAGGTAGGAGACTGGGCCCTGCTTCTTTTGCCATCTGTCACACACAAAAATGATTGGGTAGGACCCTATGAGATAATTGAGACTATTGAGAACACCACTTATAAACTCCGTCTGTCGGCCAATAAGACCCAAACCTACCATATCAATCTTTTGAAGAAATGGATCGGTCCAGTCCCAAAGAGCAATAATCTGGTACTCCATACCCTGTCAGATAAAAACTCAACCCTAGACCAACTTGTCATCAATGAAGAACTTCCTGAAGAAATGAAAAAAAGCCTTCAAGGAATATTACAACCCTTGTCCAACATCTTCTCTGATCTCCCGGGCAAAACGACTCTTGTAGAGCATTGCATTGAAACTCCCGCTGGGAAAATTGTGAAGCAAAGTCCTTATAGGATCCCCGCTTCCAGACGGGCAGCTGTCAGAAAAGAGGTACTTGACATGTTGAAACTTGGTGTAATAAGGCCCTCTAAAAGCAATTGGGCTTCTCCAATTGTCATGGTCCCAAAACCGGATGGTTCAAAGAGATTCTGCATGGATTTCAGGGCCCTGAATGCTATCTCCACATTCGATGCCAACCCTATCCCTAGGGTCTATGAGCTAGTATAAAAGCTCGGGGACGCTGTGTTTATCACCACCCTTGATCTAACCAAAGGGTATTGGCAGGTGCCTCTCCAGGAGGAAGACAAAAGAAAGACCGCCTTCATCACAGACGAACGTCTGTCCGAATTCACCGTACTTCCATTCGGTTTACATGGCGCACCTGCCACTTTCCAGCGTCTTATGAATCAAGTGCTGAACCGTATACGTCATTCAGTTCGGCTACTTGGACGACATTGTCATATACAGTAAAACCTGGGAAGACCATCTACAGCACCTACACACCATCCTGACTGCCTTACAACAAGCAGGCTTACACGCAAACGCAAAGAAATCTCAAGTAGCCTTCAATACCGTCAAGTATCTCGGATATGTCCTGGGGAAAGGCACTATTGCACCACAAACGGAGAAGGTAAAAGCTATCCAGAACACCTTATCTTATGTTGCAACAGTTTATTGAAATGAACCTTTAAACATTAAAACAGAAGTACAGTTCATTTAGTTATTGTAATAAAAGTAATCAAACATTAGTCCTGCTTCATTGATGATTTTGTCTCCTTACATTTGAGCAACCATCACATACTGAACAGCATTCCAAACACATTATACAAGAAATTGGCTCAGTGACAGACATCACATGGTTAAAAGGTACACACAATAGGATTACGTAATGCCACATATATGTCAGGCATCATAGATACAGTGAGTCACAGAGATAAACATGCACACCACTGTTACAGGTTGTACACTGTCATGATGTCATGTCTGACAAACATGGACAATCAAATACACTAAACATCTCAAATGTAGGGGTGTCATTAAGTTTAAAATCATGGAGGAAAGCCTGGGACACAAACACACAACAACAACTCACATAACATAACACACACAAGCTGATGTGGCAGCAAAATGTCATGGTACAACATTTAATGTGGTGAACATGACTCAGAGACAGCAGAATCAGAGTCAAAAACTTCCCCCAGTGCACAGGGGGTCACACTGTCCACAAAAGCAGGGACTATGTGTAGCCAACACATGTTTTCACAAATTATCCCCTGGGACTGGGACCAAGCCTAGGAGGGTAATCTAAAAGTGTTATCTCAATGTTGTGATGTGACTCACAAACTGTGTGTTGGGTGCCTCTTCAGGTCAGCTCAATATTGGAGTGTGAGTTATGAGTTACAATGCACTATACACCACAAAAACACTGCATCCGCACATGTAATGCACAGGAACATCATTATTTGTACTTGTATGTGCCCTGCCGAACGATTAGTGGAAGTACGCAGTAGCTGCATCCAAACTGAGTCCGTCGCACACATTGGCTGTTGGTAGTTATGGTGAACGAAGTGGGTGAGTATTCGAAGGACGCGGTAGCCACATCATAACACAGTCTGTTGCACCCATTGGCTGTTGGTCATCATGGTGAACAACGTGGGTGAGTATTCAAAGGACGTGGTAGCTGCAACCGAACCAAGTTTGTTACACCCATTAGCTGTTCATCATCATTGTAATAGACATGCATTTCATTTTGGGTCCTGTTCATGTGTGAAATGTATCTAAGTCAAAGTGATATGATGTGGGTATTTTTAACATCACAGGAGGCGTGTCGGATACTAGCAATGTTATGGACTAGACAGAATTGGATGAGGCGAATGAGTTGGACCTATCACTTTGTTCTCTAGGAAAAGAGACTGCCTCTGGTGTACATATAAAAGCCAATCTGCTCCCTACAGACCTCACTTGCCTGCACTGCCTGCACATCACCTTAATCACCCCACCTCTATGCTGCAGTGGCCACATCCTCTGGGAGCTACCATGGCACGTACAGTGGACAGAGCCTCTGCCTTCACTGAAGAAGAAAATTAAGTCCTGCTGGACAGCCTCTTTCCACTGTACAGCCAGATGTACAGAAAACCAGAGGAGCAGCTGAGTGATGATTCCACTGCCTTTTCATTGTACATGGTCAACAATGTGCACTGCTAGTATTGAGAATCTCAATTGGGAGATTGCAAAACCGAGTTCCTATAAGTTATGCTGCATGTAGAATTGTGTTCTGGGTAGGTACACTGCTGTAGAAGTGTGTGTACTGGGTGGTGTTGACTTCCCAGCACTGTTCATATTGGATGCAGGGATCAATGCAAACAAAACAAGTGCCCATAATGCCATTGTTGCAACCTTATCCAGAACAATGTGTAATATTGTGTGTGCCCAAAAAATGTAGAATGTGACTCAAGGGACAGTCACCATGTCATCCTCACAGGCCAACTACCATCAGAGGGCAAGATGTGGCAGACCACACCTATAAAGTTCGCTCAGTGGGGGTCATCAACGGATGCATCCGCCACTGCTAGAAGCAGAGACAGGACCTCTGGGGCTGGACTCAGAGGATTGCTCGTTTTACCCTGAACCTGTCACCTCCACCTCCATGGAAGAGGTGACAGGACCCTGACCCCCACATTCTCTGGATTCTGGCAGTGGTCTTCCCTGACATGGATGGGCAGTTGAAAGCCAGGCAGCAGCAAAGAGGGGGTGAGTATGGGGGTGAGTGTGTGTCATGTCATACACCTATGTTCAACATGCATGTTGCAGTATTGCACCCTGCTGCCCCTATAACAGTTCAAATTACAAAACACACATATCTGGGTGAAGAGATGCATATGCACCAAGACCAGTAAATTCTCTGTTGTGCCCCTTTCCATCTGTGGCATGTGTGTCACGTATGCCCAGGCTAGTGTTTGTAGTCCCATGTTCATGTAATCTGTACAATCTACAACATTATGTTCATGTAGATCTCCTTCTGGAATAATACAACTTACTGACATGTGTCAGCATAGTGACTAATGTATGACCTGTACTAAGAGTGCCTCAAATATATATGTGCAGTATGTTGCAAGTGAAGCACACAGGTGTGTGATGCCAGTGCTATACATACCAGCTTCAGGTTACACTAACGTGACAATCGTTGACAGACACAGGTATTCACTGCTGGAAACAAGGCTATACTTCAAATGTATTGTTAATGTTTTGCAAACACAACTGTTCACATGTGTGTAACCTCTCTTGACTGCCTACTTGTGGCTTGGTCCTCCATGTGCATGCTACATTATTTTCATCATGATAGATGTCAACTGTGCATTCACAAACCCTGATGGTGAACAAGAGCAATGTCCGTTTGTCAAAGTGTGTAAATTTTGTGTACCACGTAAGAGACATGCAGACTTGGCATCCAAAGATGTGGACTGAAGTAGTCTAGACATAACTGGGACACAGTGGTGACTGAAATCATGTGATGTTAAGGTTCTGTACTACTAGTACATAGAGATGTTCCTATCTCACATAGGAAAACTGTGGTCCAAGCACTGATCACGTCAAGGCTGGACTACGTAAATGTGTTGTATCTGGGCCTTCCAGACTACTTATTGAGCCGCCTCCAGGTAGTTCAAAATGCGGCGGCAAGGGCCTTGCTTCTGGTCAGACCCCGGCCACACATGTCTCTTCACCTTAAATCCTTGCACTGGCTTTCAATGAAAAAAGGGTCAGTTTTAAAGTCCTGGTGCTGACTTTTAAGGCCCTAAATATCATTGAGGCCCCGTACACCAGGAATATTATTCAGCCCTATAAACCATCCAGAACCCTGCGGTCATTGACCCAGCAACTGACAATTGTGCCAAAGTTCTGCTGTTCACTTAAAGGGGGACACTCCTTTCAGGTAGCAGCCTCAAAATTATGGAATAGTCTGCCACTATCCCTTAGACAAGAACGTGGTCTCCTCAGCTTTAGGCGAATCTTAAAAATCTGGCTCTCCCAACAGTAAATGAGCTGTCTCATTGCTAGGTCTGTATCATAGTTACTTCACTGTGCTAGACAAATGGACACTACAGCTGAATGGTACTGCAATGGGTAATTCGGCAGCTCCTTGCTACGCTAACATCTACATGAAAGTGTTTGAAGAGTCACATATTTTATGCCAAAACACCTGGCTACAACATGGAAAACTGTACCTGCGGTACATTGATGACGTTTTTTTGTTATGGGAAGGTTCAATTGACACTCTTACCAACTTTTTGGAATCATGGAACAAAGTTAATGAACGTATCCAATTCACCTGGGAATACAGTGACAAATGCATCCATTATTTGGATGTTGAAATACACAGACAACCTAATGAGTGGTTCACTACAATCTACCGGAAACCCACTGATAGGAATTCTACTCTACATTATAAGAGTTTTCACCGACCCAACCTGAAGAACAATTTACCTTATGCCCAGTTATTAAGAGTGAAGCGAATCGTATCCAGTGAACCAGAATGCAAGAAAGAACTCAGAATCACTTCGGAAAGACTCAGAGCACGTGGGTATCCCACACCCGTTCTGGATCTGGCAATGGAGAGGACAAACAAATGTGTGAGGTCTGAACTACTCAAACCCAAACCCAAAGAATCTTCAGACCGCATGGTTGTGGTTTCCAAATACTCCAAGATGTCCAAACAGTTCCAATACATCATCCGAAAATATTGGCCCATATTAACTATGGAACCTGACTTTCACGGTCTATTCAGCCAACCCCCTATGTTCGCTTTCACTAGAGGTCGCAATGTGAAAGAAATATTGAGTCAAACCTCTTCTACCTCAATTCCTATTGTTTACACGGGCCTTAAACCTTGTTACAACTGCAGCAATTGCAGTAACTGTATCCCTGGGAACAAAACCACCCACCCTATGAAAGGACATGTTATAAAACTCAGAGTGAATGCCACATGTAACAGTAGTAACGTCATCTACATGTTGAAATGCCCTTGTGGCAAATGCTACATTGGACACACCAAGAGAAAAATCCGTGTGCGTATTCTTGAACACAAAAGTAACATTCGTACACAAAACTTGAAATCCAGTGTGGCCGCTCATTTTCTAGAAAACAGACACAGTGTGGCTCAATTGAAATTTCAAATACTCGAGCAAGTCAAAGTAACTGGGAACAATAAGAATACCCTTCTCAAAAGAGAGAACTTTTGGATCCGCCTTGGAATTTCTATGCTACCTGTAATGTATTGTCATGTTTTATTGATTTTGTTCTGACTCATTTTTTGCATCACTCTCTTCAGCTATGTTTTCCATAACGATATGTCTTCCTTTGAATGATTCCCTCCTTTCCAATATGGCCACTTCCTTTCACCTTCTTTGTTAGCGGTTTCTTTTCTTTCTGTGTTCGACTCTCAGTCCTCTTTTCATGTCTTTGCTCCCACACGCTTTACTTCACTCCGGCCCAGCGACTCCGCTGACTGATCTCTGACTACGCGGTACTCCGCGAAGTTTTTCCAACATCGTCTTGATGTAAGTACCCGGCTTGGGACTACTCCCGACCCCGTTTAAAGTTCTCCACTTGGGTTCTGTTGGTGTTGCCCTTATCTTTTATTC
The DNA here is from genome assembly GCF_964263255.1 of Lissotriton vulgaris. Classification (NCBI taxonomy): domain Eukaryota; kingdom Metazoa; phylum Chordata; class Amphibia; order Caudata; family Salamandridae; genus Lissotriton; species Lissotriton vulgaris. The sequence goes on along the minus strand of NW_028251363.1, from coordinate 499,653 downwards.
TGCAAGCTCTTATTAACCCTTTTCAACTACTTTTAACTTTCTCTCTTATACGAGTACTCACACATGTTAGATTTTTCCCTACACGGTGTGATCTACGTTCCCTCTAAGGCGCGCGCGCGCGCGCGCGCGCGCACCGCTCCTGACCTCACCGCGCACCACCTAGCGTGGAGCGCGCACACAGTCAGGAAGTCGCGCCGCCGGCCGCTTTGAAAGAAGCGAGCGGCGCGAATGCGGCGGAGCGGTCGTTAGGCGTGCAGGTAAGGAGGTGGGGGAGGGCTTGTGGCGCTTGAGGCTATGAGGGAGGGCGGGGTAGACTCTGGCCTTTTGTTTAAGTAATGCTGTTAATCAGAGCCCCTTCACGGGCTCCGATTAACAGTAATACTTAAACAAAAGGCCAGAGTCTTCCCCGCGCTTTCCTAACAAAAGAGTAGACAGTTTCCAAACACACGCTGTGTTTGGAAACTGCCTGCGCTTTTGTTAGGAAAGCGCGGGGAAGACTCTGGCATTTCGCTTAAGTATTACTGTTAATCGGACACTTGATGCAGTGGGTCTGCCCTTAAATAACAAACGTTAAGTCCCCCGCTAATAGTTGTGGGTACCACAAAAAAAAATGAGATGGCTAAACCACACAAATGACGGGGCTACCGTATCACATTTTAAAACAGGGGACCTCACTGAGAGAATTCATACACGCTCGTTTTTCTTTAAATAAGGAAAGGAGGTGAATTAATGCAGTGAATGCCTTAATATAGGAACAGATAAGAACTACATTTATACTTATGTGTAAAATCATGATAAAGTAACAGACAACAGTTTAAGATTTTCGGATTTTTTTTTTTAATCGCACAGGAAAGCATCGGATAAGAATTCTGGTATTTGACATAGCTTGGTGGACGCTGTGCCAACAAAGATCTGGATGTGAATGCTATTACTGGAGATAGAATACCCCACATGATGTGTTGAACGTAACCAAGAAGTTCTGTGACCAAGTAAACGAATGGGGATTTAGGCTGAGTTTGATTATACAGGCTATGGTTCCACTTGGTCCCTTGCCACAATTTTCTACGTGTCTCAGGGGTCCTTTATTCCGACTAACATGTTATAATAAGTAAGGTTATGCGAAGTTGTATAGATATACTACTCACCATTGTAAATGCTTTTTATTTAATAGTCGAAAGTTTTGCAATGTTTGTGATGTTTTTTTTATTTAAAAAAAGCCCATTTTCAAACTCCCCTAGGAAACAGGCAGTGGATGGGCTAGGCATCTGACTCCCTTTAAAACCCACCACCCCAACCCCTAGTACATCCCTTTCCCTAACCAATTACTTTGCACAACCACCTGCTCAATTGTTCACCCGCCCTCCCCAGCAAGTGCTCTGTGGATGAGATCTACAGCCCCCAACCCCCACCAAAAGCCTCCCACAGGGCGGAAGCATGCCTCAGCACCGCTTCTGCCCCAGCCTGGCACGCCTTGAATACTATTTTCCAATCACAGGCTGTCCATCCCTGCATGGGTAGGGCATTCTCTGGCTAGAAAACGATGCAGTATGCGGGCTGGTATGGAGAGGAGTAGTGGGTGATGGTGGTAATTTCACCTCAATGACATCCACTCTCCTGTACGCCACTGTACTCTACTCTGAGCCAATCTATTCTATTCCACTCTACTGTAATCCATTCTACTGTAATCCACAGTACTCTACTCTAAACCAATCTATTCTAAGCCACTGTACTCTAATCCACTGTACTCTACACCACTCTATTCTGCTATAAGCCACTCTACTCTAAGCCACTCTGCGCTACTCTACTCACTCTAATCCATCCACTCCCCTCTCCCCTACACCTCTCCCCTCTCCCCTCTGTGCCACTCTTCTCTACATCAGTCTGTTCTACACCACTCGCTTCTGCCCATGTTGAGCAGCAGCCATGCTGCCCTACAATATGACTAAAAGACATTGGCAAAATCAATAGCTCTTGCAAAGACTAGACCTATTGACTTTTCCAGTCCGTGTTTCTGATCACCTTTCACTCTTCCTTCCTCCCATTCTTTATTTTTTCTTCCCATCTACCTATCTTTTGTCTCTTAAACTTGCTTTTTCTTTTTACCTTTCTCATACACACACTCTTTTTCTCACACTTTTTGTTTTCATCTTTTCATTATATCTCTTTCTCTGTTTTATTTGCTGAGCATGTCAACTCACCTCCCAAACCCCTCTGTCATTGTATTCCGTGACAGTATTATTAGGTCTTGCATGCTAACAATGTGTGCGCTGTCGCTTCATGGAATGTTGTTTACTACATATGGGTGGGAACCTATCCGTTGCTTACCATTCGTTTACATCACTGTCACTTTTCTTGGCTACCTCCTAATATCCACACAAGCAAGTGGGGCAGAGGGCAGGAGGGCACCAAAAGCGAGTGGGACAGAGGGCAGGAGGGCACCAAAAGCGAGTGGGGCAGAGGGCAGAAAGGCACCAAAAGCGAGTGGGGCAGAGGGCAGGATGGCACCAAAAGCGAGTGGGGCAGAGGGCAGGAGGGCACCAAAAGCGAGTGGGGCAGAGGGCAGGAGGGCACCAAAAGTGAGTGGGACAGAGGGCAGGAGGGCACCAAAAGCGAGTGGGGCAGAGGGCAGGAGGGCACCAAAAACGAGTGGCATTTGGCGCCGCAGACACGCGAAGTTCGGTTCCTGGCGCACATAGCCATGGTTGCAGCGCACAGAGACCCTCCACTGCCGCACACAGAGGAAAATAATTAGAGGGAACATTGGGTGTGATATCCTTTCAGCCTCTCTCTACGTTTAACACTGACCATTTTTCGAATTTCCGTGTACACTCTTAGACAGGCGTCTATCTTTCTCTTGCCCTCTTCTTTTCAATCACACTGTTTGTTTGAATGCACTTTGTTTTTTTAATGACACCCAGATACATTATTGAATTGTGCTTTTTGGATTGTTTTGTAGAGTAATCCCCTGAAGAAGGGCGTGGCCCGAAATGCATCGGGATTTGTGATAATCTGCTTTGAAAAGACTTATCTAATGATGGAAATTTACTTTTGGATATCTTACGTTGATTGAATCATGAAGCAGTAATTTCAACAACTGTTGAATAAACAGTGAATACCGAATGAACAATTTGTCGTTTAATCATCATCACCCTCTTATGTTTTGAATGAACTAGACCCAGGGGTCCTTCTTGTTGTGCACAGAAGTGCTCTCTCTCAACAGAGTGAGATTTGTATGAGTTCCTTGGATTTCACACTGCTTGGCCAGACAGTGTTTCCTCTTGTAGCACACTACACATGTACAAAACGCATCACCTTGAATAACCTAAGCTGTGCGAGCTCCCCCTTCACTTTAGTTCTCATTGCTAGGTCTCTCATATGCTCTGTCTTGGGATCAAAACAGCGCCAGGACGCCATGCACTCTACAAATACCCCATAACATAACATAACATAACATAACATAACAGATGGGGCTCCCAGACAGGCCTGTGGCATAGGGTACCACCTGGAGCATTATAATGATGCAGTCATTGGCCTTCAAATTGTGTTAGACATTTCACAAATTTGTAGCATTTGGACTCTACACAATGTGTATGTCATCATGGGACAATCCCACCAAAACTGTCCATGGTTGACATAAGACGGTGGGCCAAGTGACTCTCACCCTAGCTAGACCTAACACCTTGTGGTTTACAAAAATAGAATCAGATGTGTGACCTGACAGCAGAGGAACAAAGACACTGGACACATCACCACTATCACTGTTATCTGTGTGAAATGAGTCATTCACCGACTATGGAAGACTGCAGTATTGCAGGCTGATCATTTTCCCAGCAATGCACTAGCCATGGCTTCCAAATTTGATGACTGGGGATGTAGTAATGTTTACCATGTCACATTTCAAATGTGTAAATCAAATTTGCTGTGTCAGTTCATTACTCCCTTGCAGGAAATGAGACTGGTATGTCATGACACAAAACAATCAGGAGCATTACAAATAAGATCACATGCTTTTTAGTGTAGGAGTTGACAGTGAGGTTGTGGGCTTTGACATTGATCTGAACAATATTGCACATGACATCATGTGTCTGGAACCCATGGTTAATTGGCCAACTGGCAAGTGCCATATACACATATGTGTAATGAGTAGAAAGCTGCAGTCAACATGATGTATCTGCTTGTTCTGTGATGATATGTGACGATATCCATGTGTCAAGTCCATGCGGATGACTCATGTGAATCTCGCTGGCATTCTTGTGCACAGCATCATCACCAGCTACCGGAGGAGGCAGTGCCAGAGACCATGGGGAAGCAGCTCGCCAAACTGGGTCCAATGCAGAGAAGGGATCCAGTGGCACGGAGGGTGAGGGGAGCCACACTGAGGGAAGCTCCACATACCCATCTGAAGGATCTTCCGAAGATTACACCTCCAGTGCATTATAACCCCCACTCACCTGAAAACCAGGAACCACAGGAACAAAGAGAGCCACCCCTCTCATCTCTGGAACAATCCTCCACACATACTATCACAGTATGGGTGATTGGTCCCAAGGGGAAAGGGACAAGAAATACACCACCCCTGGTGTGCTAGGAATTGAGGGAAAGGTACTAGGTGTGATAGCAGAACATGCTTGTTGGGGCTTTCGAAATGTGTGTTTGCAGGATATTTTCCCCGAGTACGCAAAAAGTGTTCGCAAACAGGAAAAAAGCATACCGAACAGGAGGAGGAAGCAATTCCGAATGTTCGCAGAACGTTCGCCCGCTCGCGGATAATTTTTACCATTTTGCAGAGTTTTGCGGAGCTTTGGGTTACGTAACTACGCAAATTCCGCCCAGCCCTAATACAGACAGCGTTGGTAGTGTAGCAGCAGAGAAGGTAGGAACAGCTTTAGGTCTGCAAGACAGAAGCAATAGAAGGCCTTTAAAGGTGGAAAAAGGGGTGGGAACACACACTCTATTCAAAGTCGTTTTCCTCAAAAGGGTTGTAGTAGAAAAAGAAAAGAAAACACACTCACAATGGTTGATACAGCATGGTAGATTTAGCACAATCCTGTTAAATTAAAGTACACTTTTCCAGGGCGCATAGTCATTCTCCATGGATATGGCATAGAAGGGATGGATTGTCTTGGGAAAGGAAAATAATTCCATACAAAGCAGTGCAAAGGGAAAATATCACTGTTCCTGTTCATGCCCTACACGGGTGTCAAGGAAAACGCTCCACCCCAGGGGATTTGTTTAAATAACACAGAACAAAGTGCTGGCAAATCCTGTTGGTGCTCATTCTGTAAAATAAACACAAAAATAAATAAATACCAACATTGAACTCATGTTGGAGGCGGTGCTGCTGGCTCCTGCTGTGCGCCTATAGGGGACTCCAAACTGAAGAACCCCATGTGAGGTATGAGAGACACAAGCTGATGCTGCCGGCTCTGGCCGCGCAACTCCAAGGAACGTGAAAGGTAAAGCAACTGCGCTTGCAGTCAGAATCAAAAAATTACTTGCGGCTCCTGCCGCTCAACAGAAACCACTTGCGGTTCCTGCCACTTATCAGAAATCACTTGCGGCTCCTGCGGCTCCTGCCATGTAGAGAATATTACTTGCGGCTCCTGCCGGGTAAGGGAAATCACTTGCAGCTCCTGCCACGTAAGGGAAGTACAAGAGAGAGGAAGAGAGGCAGGCTCCAGCATACTCTCTAGTCATGAGTCAGAGATGGGAGTTAAAGAGAGGACCGCTCCTGCATCCGCTCAGGCCGGGTAGCCTAGCAGGTCAAAGCAAAGCACCTGTGTCAGGTATGGGAGGCTCCTAAATAGCAACCTCCCCTTACCACATGATGTGCTACAAATAATGACGGTGGAGAGGGAATAAAAACAGACAGGAGACAGAAAGCAGTAGAATGAACCGTGCTTGAGAAAGGAAAGTGGTAACACAGTGATGTCTCCCTTGTGGTGGTGGGTGAGCCAGGATTGGTTCAAGATACATCTGAGTCCACCACCACCACAGCTATCTCCATCCTCCCAGCTGCTCCCATGCCCAGTTTCCGTGGCCACTCCCATGTAGGGGAGCATGTCTCCTTTGGGCCAGGCACCCACATCCCCTGCACCAGTGTCCCCTGCTTCCCTGAGTGTGGGGGACGTGGATTTACTGAAGCAGATACATGTGGGGCAGACATCCATGATGAATGTCCTCCATGTGCATACCAGTCTTTTGACATACATGGAGATAATCCACTCAGAAATGTCTGCCATACAGAGGTCAAACCAGGCACTGGCCTCCACACTAATGGCAGCAGTGTTCCTGATCTAGACAATCCTCACACCTCCTTCCTCTTCCCCATCCACAGTCCCAACTACCCTAACTGACCCAAGCATACCCAAACATGTAGGTGCACACACAGCAAAATCCACATGCAGCACACAACCACACACACACAACTCCAAACATACACACACACATACACTCAGGGGACTGACAGCACAGACACCAAGGGGAGGCCTAGACAACACAAACATGCATTAACAGGCACTCTGCATAACTCAGATCCCTCTGTCTCCACCACCCATACCTTGACTCCCCTGTACCCATCTCTGCCCAGAAGCTATTCCTCTTCGACCGTGGCCTCTTCCCCAAAGCCTCATCTGTCCCCCATCCTAAGGGGAAAAAGAAACCCCCGTCTGACCTGACATTCAACCTGGCCCCACCACACACCCCTAAAGAGGAATAGCCCAACAACCCCCACCTGAAAATCCAGCCGGAGACCAAAACCTAAAACTTCACCACCAACTCATACTTCCCCTGTCCAAAAATGGCCATCCCTCTCCAAGACACCCCCTCCCAAAGATCCCGAGTCCATACACATCACTGGTTTACCCCTCTAAAAATACACCATTCCAAGGAAAGTCAGGCCCAGCCCCTGCCCCTCTCCCACAATTATTCCCCCTACAACTGCCCCCAGTCTAAAACTGCCACTGCAGTGGATCCCCCCTCTTCAATCTGGCCCATCCACTGCAATGGACCTCCCTCTTTAATCTGTTCCTACCACAGCACGGCCCACCTTCTCAAACAGGCCCATCCACTACAGCGGACCAACACACCCCTCTGGATCCCATCCCTCCCACAACCCAACCCAGTCATCCCTAGTCCTGTCGCATGGTGCTTAAGGTATTGGTACAAAATCATGTGGCATGATTGTGTTGGAGCCATAGCTGTGTCTACTTTAGATCTTGTACACCCATGCCAATAACAAGCTTGACACAATTGGCCTTCCACTGTTGTCAATTTGCCTCATGGCAGTGCGAGCATCTGTGGCATACCCTGCGCCCATGGAGTGTGTGTGGTGAACAGGAATCTGATGGTCCTCAGACCCTGTTGACTCAAAATTTCAAACTGTAAGAAGATGTTCCTGTTTGACAAGGTTTCCATGGTTTTACTAGTCCAATGTTTTCTCATCCTTATGTGTGTGGTGCTACCCTGCTTTTGTCAGGCATTATTGCGTTGATGCTGGTTCTTCACTGTAAAAGCTTTCTCATCATGTATTCACCCACACACCATTTGTAATTGGGCATGAGATTTGTGTGATGGTTGTAATTTGAGCTAGACCACTTATTTTGTCCTTTTGAGCTATCCTTGATGCTGTGCCTGGTCACACTGATCTGGGCTAGGGGTGCTGTGATGTATGTTGCTTGGCCCTGTGCTCCATGTTTTCATACGAGTAGACTGTGTGTGCCCAGATGTGTAGTGTGTCTGTCTGCCATGCAGGTGGCACTGGAGCTTGTGTGACATCTATGATAAGCAAAGCCACACAGGGGAGTATTTCAAAATGTTTGCGTAACATAACTGCAGCTGTGTTTAGCAAATTTGATATTGCTCATGATCAGCTGGCTCACAAAAATGTAGAGGTAATGTAGCCTGGTGTAACAATACTTTCTGTGTAGTGTAGACTACTATGAGAGCTTGATTACCAGCACTCATACTGTGGTAGGAATGAGTAGATAAGATATGGGAATATACAGCTGGACAAGGTTAGATTTTTGCAGGTGATGAAAGCTGTGGTCTGTGGCACAATTGTGCAATTGGCCAGTGACGGTGCATTTTTGATGAGTGAGGTTTGTTGATACTGTGTATGAGTCCATGGTGTTCCTATTCATGGAAGTCTAATTTGGATGTGACTGTGTCACATTGAGACAATGTTTAAGTATTCATGTGTGACAGAGTTGACAAGTGTTTGTGAAGATATGTACACCAGTAGTGTGATTATGTGTGATGGATGGTGATATGTGAGGTGTTGTAGAGTTGTAGTTAGCCCTGGGTGGAGCTGGCATAGTGCCTCTACGCGTAGCTCCACAGAGATTGAAAAAAACTCAGTGGAGCTCTGCTCCGCTCCCTCCCTGCTTCCTCCCAACTCCCAAATGCTTTAAGAATATATAAAAAAGGCATGTACACGACTTACAATGTAGAGTTTGTTTTTTGAAGGACGTCGTCGAGGCAGAGATAGGATTAGGAAGGAGAGTGGCCAAGGAGGGGAGGCGGCAGAAATACAGGTAAGTGCCTTTTTTATATATTTTTAAGGCATTTGGGAGGTGGGAAGCAGTGGCTAACTCCGCTCTGGCACACTTTGCTTCCTACTCTGCGTTCGCCACAGAGTGCAGAGTAGGCAAATCTCCGCAAACTCCACTGGCGGAGTGGAGTTACATGCCCAGGTTTAGTTGTAGTATGTTGTGTTTAAATCTATTACCCAAGTGACAAGTGGTTGGACTTGTGCAGATAGATGTGTGTGTGTTGTGATATGCAATTGACTGAGTACACATCCACTGAGTTATGTATGTGTCTTGTTGTGAGATGTGGTGAGGTGCTGAGAATGCATGTCAGGGTGTACAGTGATGCTGGCTGTTGTGGCATGAGTGCATTCCAAGGCATCACTGAGTGTGCTACTGATGATGGGATTTGTCAATCTGGCATGTTACTTTTGACGTCTGCTGAGGAGGGGATGTGTACAGTACATTGTCTGGGTGTCATGCATGTGAGAGGTGTTGTGCCCATGCTGATGGAGAGTGGTGCTGCCAGTGTTTGTGTGGATGATATGAGGGCAGTGCACATGTGAGTGAGGATGACTTCTATTGTAATGGTATATGTAGGAGGCCGGAGCTTGTGTGTCAGACATGCTTTTACATTTAGATTAAAAAGAGGGTAATTGTAACATGCGTGTGTGTCTGGTAGTAATGAGAGTTGAGCATGTACTGTGACCTGGATGTTGGAGGTGTGATACCTGCATGTTTTGAGTAGCTGCAGGACTTGTGTTGTTGTTGAAATGTGCATATGTGTTGATTATGTGTATGTGAGTGTGCAGATATAGTACCCAAAGTGTGTCTGTAGATGTGTTATAAGTTTGTTGAAGCTTGCTCTTTGCCAATGTATTTACATGGTTGATTGTTCAGTTCAGTTCAATTAGTCTTTATTTCGAATAAAAAAATTCATAAAAGACAACAAATATCTTTAAAAGCATTTTCAGTATACAGCATTGTACATTGGATCCCCCAGTACATAAAAGAAAGATAGTGTACATCCATACGTAAACATTAAAACTAATAAAAAAGCGATTTACAGTTTCTTTACACGGATAAGCCACAGCCAACCCAAAGATTTTGCAACACAAATCACTGATTTAGCAGTGCGTAGATCTCTCAATTTAAGCAGGGCTGCGTGGCTACCCCCACAGTTAAGTGTTTTACAGATTGGTTTCAACCATTTTAGTCTGGGCGATCGATAAGCAGGACATGCAAAAAATACGTGGCCCAGACTTTCTACCTGATCAGGACAAAAGGGGCATTTGTCGCTTGAGTTTGTTGCCCACTTTGCAGTAAAAGACTTGATCGGTAGGGTTCCCACCCGAAACTGATGGAACAGCTTGCGATCAAGTGATTTGCATATCAAGTCCCAATAAGGTTCGAGAAATGGGGTTATCTTGTGCATTAGAAACTGTCCCGTTAGGTTATTAACAGAGGAGAGGGAGACCAGTACAGATTTTTTAACAGCCCAATAAAGCTCTTTAAATTCCGCTTTCGATGGGAAGCTTGAAAATTCGGGATGTAACCATAACTCTGGGAGGCCCATCGAATACAGTATTTGTTTAACCTCCCGTAGCCATGGAATTTTCTGGGCACCCCACAATGCTCTGACCTCACCTAATTCTTGGGCAAATAAGCTAAGTTCTTGGGTCGTCCAAAGGCGACGCCAAAGAGCAACAAGACGGTACTGTGCCATCTTATCCAGCAGTTTGCAACCTAGATCTAAAAGCAGAGGTGTAATGGGGGAAGATTGGGGAAGTCCCACTAGGTTCCGGAGGAACTTGTTCTGAGCACTAGTAAGGGCCGACAAACCTTTATATCCCCAGATATCCGCACCATACAGGGTAGCCGCATTCACCTTGGCTTCGTATATTTTTAACGCGGGTGTAATGCGTTTTGTCATGGTTTTTTTCTGTTCCTTTATCAGACAACCTGTGAGGCGAACAAACTTAAGGGTTAACACTTCCAGCTGGGGTTTCCATGTAAGTTGGTGGTCCAAAGTCACGCCCAGGTATGACATGACTTTAACCTGTTCTATTGGAACACCCTCTAATGAAAATGAGCTGGTGGTAGGCTTGTTTTTATTGAAAATCATAAATTTGGTTTTGTCAGCATTGATTTGGAGGTCATTTAATGAACAAAACTCAGCAAATCTATTTAAGGCAGCCTGTAGGCCGCTACGGGTCCTTGAAAGGAGCAGGGTGTCGTCGGCGAATATTAACATGGGATACTTTGAACCCCCCAGGGTAGGTGCATCAGTATGAGTGTCGTTGAAAAATGCGACCACCCGGTTGATAAACAGGAGGAACAAGGTAGGGGCCAGCACGCAGCCCTGCCGGACGCCACGTTCGACAGGGAAGCTAGCGGTCACCTGACCCTGTTTGCCCCATCTTACGCGTGCAAAGTTATCCTCATGAAGGCGCCTAACCAGGTCTAATAGTTCTGGAGGAAATTGCATGCTTCTCAGGGCATCCCAGAGTTTTGCCCTGGGAACATGGTTGATTGTTGTGAAGGTCCCTTTGAGGATATGTGGTAAAAAGATTGGAATCACATGAGTATTAGCCTCTACATAGCCTTGGCTTGTGTGAGTCGTGTGTGGGCATGAGTGGCAAGTTACACTTTATAGTCAGTAGTGGTCACTGATTGGTCAACAATGTCCTTGTATGATGCCCTGGGATGGAAGTGGCGCTTGCTTCTAATGTTTGTTCATGATGGAGGAACATTGGCTATCATTCTATTGCTTAAGGTGTTATTGCCACCTCTAGTGGATGTGCAGGGATGTGTGTAGTTGTGCCACCTGTGTTCAGACTTGTCCAGAAACTCATCCCCACACAAGCCACTATACTACACATGCATGGATATTCCTGGCATTCTGACTTTGAATAGCCAAGATGTTTGGTGACAAGGGAAGGGGACTCATTGTGATGACATCTACAATTGTGCTGAGGACAACAGTCTGCATTGTGCGTAAACTCACAAGTGACAGTGGTACAATTCACACAATTTCTTGATACCTATCATCTGGTTTGGCAAGGGCGGGACTTGTAGGTGTTCATGAAGGCTCACAATCAACACTTTGTTCCCTGCCCTAGTGTAGTGTAGTTCCTATATTCCCAATAGGCTCTGCGCATTAGAATAATATATCCTATATAATTGACGCAGGACTTAGGTCGACTAGGTCTCTATCGAATATATTAGACTTAATTGTGAGTGACAACAAGGGAATAGTTTCTGACAACCGCATAAACATGACAACTTTGTTTCTCCAAGAATAAAACTGATCTTCAGAGTTGTGGGCACAATATATAGATATTTCACTCAGTCCATCGTGCATGCTTCATTTCATCAGAGGTGCAGAGAAATAGAGAGACAGGCGTTTTCAATAAAATAATTTATTGAACAGTCTTCTTTCCCATGCAGAAGAAATGAACTGCTGCAATCGTAATACTGGCTGCAAAGTATAATACGTACAGCAAGAAGGGGTATTATAAAATAATACTGTAAAAGCATGTATGGTTTCTAAGCCATAAAATCCAAACATGAATAACAATGACTAAAAAATACTCAACTGGTGCTTCTAAAATATGCCTACCCCAATGAACCTAACCTAGGTCTAGTACGAGGGAAGAAGGAAGTGTGGTGTAGCTTAGGTTTAGTATTCTTTGCCAAGAATCAATCCAAGATTTTTTTCTTAGGGTCTAATCAGATCCGCACCTTTTTTTAGAATGAAGGAGGTCTGGTATCTCTCTGTCTCGGGACTCGATTTCCCAAAACCCTGCAAGGGGAGTTTGGAAACACTGGAGCTGGATTTCTAGGCAAGAGAACACACAGCGTCTCTCGCAGTGCGTCTGCTGGAGGGTCGGCTTCCTTCGCCACTTGCTGTAGCGAGCTGTGTCGGGCAAGTAGATAGTCAAGCTGCTCTAAACCACTGTGTGTTTGCTAGGGTTAGTGTGGGCATATTTATATCTTGAAGGTGCCGAGTTTGACCTAAAGTTGGACATAATAACGTCATCAAAGAATCGCAGTTCTTTGAAAACTCCATGAGTTCTTGGACAAATCAATAATTTAAGCAAGGGGAAGTCCCTGACTGGTGAAGCCAAGTTTTCCAAGAAATCGTTGTGGCTTTTCAGAACTAGTGGAAGTGTCTATGCCTGTTTTTGGACTGCATGGGCTATGTCTAATGGTTATGATGTCTATGCCTATATAAGGACAAGGTGATGTATACCTATATAAGGGCATGAATCGGGAAAATTACACTAGGGTCCTAAAATGCTATACAACACTGGAGCTTGAGGTACATATGTCTTTATTGTGGGTATCCTTTACGGATTAATGGATATTGTACAATGATAAAGTTCATATTGTGGGCAAGATAGATTTTATTATGCACATGGCTGTGCATTGGAGCCTCCAAAGCCTGTTGATTTATCCTCTGTCTGGTGACTCATTAGTCAGTTAATTTTTCTGCAGTACACCATCTGCATTATCGAAAAGGCATTATTCATTAGCTGGACATACTTCAGCTTTCGTAGTTTTGTGCAGATTTGCCGTGAATGACATGCAAAAAAGTTGAAAGTGTACATGTTCTAAATTACAATTGTGTGCAGCACATGCTATGGACCCATGTTCAGATTTAAATCACAATGAAGCCTAGGCATTCAAGTAGTTCTTGTGATACATTCTCTAATCTTCGATGCTCTTGGTGGCCTCTGCGATGTCACCTGTCTATGTTGTTTTCAATGAAGCACAATGCTGCCGAGTGAAGGTGGTGGGAGATAGACTGTACAATAATGAGTTTGCTCCCCGCAAGGCCCCTACCTCCAATACTGACTCCATGCACCTGCCATGCCCTGAAAGTCATGTTTGGGTGTGTGAGCAGACACTGCTTCTTGCAAGGCAAATGATACAGGACACAACAGAGTGTCTGCTCTGAAGTGTGGCCCACATCATCAATATGCAGCACAGCAGCATAGCGGACCAGATACTGTCACCACAGTGCTGTGACCTGGTGGGGAATCAGGAAGTGATTCAGTCTCTTATTGTCATTGTTGGAGGCCACCGACAGTTTGGCCTGCAGGTGACCCTACTGCAACCGCTTATCGACAAATGCCTTATTGTCCACATTTCAAATCCAAGGCCTAGCCAGGCCACTTCTTGATTGGACTCAAAAGACGTATGGCTCAGTGAAGTTCAGCGCCGCCACCATGTATGTCATGCCAGGCTGACACAGCTTACATACACACACGTTAAAACTGCTCTGATGTGTGTGGCTGGCCGGTTGCCTTTGTGCATCAGCACCCTTGTATTTCACCTGCATTTGAGTGGCATTGCGTGGTTATTGCTCTTTCTTCATTTTTTCTCCTGGTCCTGGGCCTCCAACATCTGCACTTTGTAAAGTCTTTAAGTTTGCCAGTGAACATTAATGTCACAGTGTGGGACTGCGTTTCAATAAAAGTGATAATTGGCCTAGATTCTTTTTTTTTTGCCACTTCTTGTACTCCAGTTGGGCATATGGATGTATTTCTGGTGCTTAAGATAATACATGATCAAATTACACATTTCTGGGAGTGTCTTACCCCACCTGTGTATATGTACCCCCCTCCACAATGCTTGGCTGTACATTGCTGTGGGTATTGGGCCACAAAACACACAACTAATATCTAACTTGTGCATGTGGGTTTGCCCCCGCAACCCTTCTCATTATGCCATACTAGGGGTATTTGACTCACAAAAGCCCAGATTTGCCTATACATTGCACAGGGTTAACCCCCAAACCACATCTTGTCTCAAGATTGCTGAGAGGATACCCCCAAATCCCATCGTGTCTCCATATTACTGGTAGTATTAGACATCCACACCCCTTTAGGGTGGAAAATACTGGTAGTGTTAGCCATCCACCCTCTATTGGGTAGACAATCCATTAGATTGCTGGTAGTGTTATCCATCTACCCCCTATAGGGTAGACAATGCTGGGAGTGTTAGTCATCCACCCCTATATAGGGTATAGTATGCTGGTAGTGTTAACCATCCACCCCCTATAGGGTAGGCAATGCTATGGGTGTTAGCCATCCACCCCCTAAGGGCATTAGATTGCTGGGAGTGTTAGCCATCCACCCCCAATGGGTAGACAATACTGGTAGTGTTAGCCATCTACCCCCCCTGTAGGGTAGAGAACGCTGGGAGTGTTGTCCATCCACTCTTCTATGGGCATTAGATTGCTGGGAGTGTTAACTATCAACCCCCCAATGGGCATTATATTGCTGGGAGTGTTAGACATCCACCCCCCTATAGTCTAGACAATGCTCGAAGTGTTAGTCATCTACCCCCGTATAGGGAATACAATGCTGTGAGTATAATTCACCACCCCCCAATTGGTCTTAAATTGCTGGTAGTGTTAGCCATCCACCCCTATAGGGTAGGCAATGCTGGTAGTGATAGCCATCCACCCCCCAATAGGGTGGATAATGCTGGTAATGTTAGCCATCCACCCCCTATAGGGTAGGCAATGCTGTGAGTGTCAGCCATCCACCCCCTATGGGCATTAGATTGCCTGGAGTGTTAGCCATCCACCCCGCTATCGGGTAAACAATGCTGGTAGTGTTAACCATCCACATTAGATTGTTGTGAGTGTTAGCTCTCCACCTCCTTATGGGCATTAGATTGCTGGTAGTGTTAGCCATCCACCCCCTAAAGGGTAGAGAATGCTGGAAGTGTTAGCCATCTACACCCTATGGGCATTAGATTGCTCGGAGTGTTAGCCATCCACCGCCTATAGGGTAGACAATACTGAGAGTATTAGCCATTAACCCCCCTATGGGCATTATATTGCTGGTAGTGTTAGTTATCCACCAACCTATAGGGAATGGAATGCTGGGAGTGTTTTTGCTCAACTTCGTGGAAATCTACATAGTGCAATAATGCCAGCTCCGCCCAGGCCTGCCATATGGTAGACAATGATGGGAGTGTTAGCCCTCCACCCCCTGTAGACATAAGATTGCTGCTAGTTTTAGCCATCCACCCCCTATAGGCATTAGATTGCTGGTACTGTCAGTCATCCACCCCTTATGGACATTAGATTGCTGGGAGTGTTAGCCATCGACTCCCCTATAGGCATTAGAAAACTGCTAGTTTTAGCCACTCACTTCCCTATAGGGTAGACAATGCTGGGAGTGTTAGCCATCCACCCCCCCCTAATGGGATAGACAATGCTGCAAGTATTCCCTACTACCTCAATGGTGACCGTGTTTGAACACAATCTGTGTATAATGTTGCCTTTGCGGGGTAGTGGCGTTTTTGTATGTGGGCAGTGTCTGACTTACCATCTGTTACGTATATGTCTGTTGGGGTGGTAGTATTGGCCTTAAGCATAGAGTATGGGTATGACGTGAGCAATAGGATACATGGCTGCACCATTTCATTCGCAGGGATCCTGTTGTGGCATGAATTGGAGCTGAAATACTGGTCTTATGGGTACTCTGACCTCTGCGTAGTGGTGACAGATTCGGTGCATGGGAAGTGCGCATTCTACTTGGGCGGTCAGAATAGGGCAGGGAATATGCCTCCGTACAACTCCATTCAATGTTTACGGAGGCTTCTCATTGGTAAAATGGAGATGGATTCAAAGTGACCGAGTCGTTCGGTAAGTAAGGGATTTTGAGAATCATTCTTCGTGGTATGAAAGACGCTGCTTCCAGTATGAGTCGGGGGCTACAGCACCAGACGGCTCAACGAGTTCGGAATCGACCCCTTAGTGTCACCTTCCCCAAATTGGTATATGTTAGAGTGAGAGTGGTAAATGGATCACCTTTAGGGCCTCATTTATGAGGCTGTGCGCCACCTTTACGTCGCTGGTGCGTCACTTTTTGTGACGCACCAGTGGCGTAAAAAATATGCCTAGTTGCGCCATATTTACAAAGTGACGCATCTAGGTAGATGCGTCACTTTATAAACCCCTGCGCCACATTATACCTGCGCCTGGTATAATGTATGCAAGGGGGCGTATTGCTGCAAGAAAGGGTTGTAGAAGTGACACAGATTTCACTGCACCACTTCTAGGACACAAATGCATCAATTTCTTAGGCCTGCCTCACAGCAGGCGTAAGACTGATGCAGGCCCTTTCACATGGGGCTTGCCCCATGTGAAAGGATACATTGCTGGAGCTGCGTCACTTTTGTGACACACTCCAGCAATGCGTCACTTTTGCGCCATACAGATACATCAGAAATACTGACGTATCTGTAACTCCTCGTGCAATAATGCGTCATACTGTAAATATGACGCATCATTGGTGTCGCAAGGAGGGCGCAGTGAAAAGTGAAGCATCGCTGTTTTCACGCAGAGATGCGTCACTTTTCATAAATGAGGCCCTAAGTGTCCAACACCTTCCTCTAAGTAGTTTACATTGGAGTGAGAATAGTAAATGTTACCCTTTTGTGGTCCAACACCTTCCCCAAATTGGTATAGGTTAGAGTGGGAATAGTAAATGGCACTCTTTCAGTGTCCATCACCTTTACCAAATTGGTATAGGCAGAATGGAAATAGTAAATATCACCCCTTTAGTGTCCACCACCTTCTTTTAAATGATTTATGTTGGAATTTTTTGTGAGTGGTAATTGCAATTGTATGTAGCAGATATAGTTTGCACCTTGAGACCCTCATGGGTGAGTAGTGGGCTTCACAAATCCCTGATGAATGATTGAGTTTGTGTTATTTAATTTGTAGTATTTAGAAAATATATAAAACATGTGTTAGTTATATGTTTGTAAGCAGTAATATTATTCATTAATTTTGTTTTTTATAGAATACCAACATATAGCTAATTTTTCACATTTTCTTTACGTTTTAATTTTCTTATCATTAAATAAAGCAAGTACATGATATTTATTTACTATTGTATGTTGGACATTTTCCACTTAAAATATCAACAAGTTGTTACAATTTTTTACATTGTTTTATATACATGTTCTTTTTTTAAAATGCTTTTATGAATTTATATTCTGTAGGTTAGGTTCTGCCTAGTGTGCATTGTAGTTAGATTTAGTTCTTTGTTTTTGTTTCCGGAGCCAGGGTCCTGTTATTGGCAATTTACCATAGTATTAGGAATTTTAGTTGGTGCCTGTGTAAAGAGCAATGTGGTTTTTTAACCCAAGTGTCTTTGAAATAGTCCATTACGGGCTTAGTTTGTCTTCTTTTTGTTGACAGAATGTTTTTTCTATTAGTAAATTATAGTGGTTAGTCACCTCTGTGGCAAGGCACAGGGTAGTGCTATATTGTGTTGTATTTAAAAGCAATTTTACTGTTTTTAGAGTATTAAACACTTAGCGGCGATTACGATGTCGTTAGAAAAGGCCCCAAACGGGATTCGGATCAAGTGAATCTGAATTGGAGTCTATGTTTCCGACTGAATCATCCACGTTTTCTGATGACCAAGTATGATGAGTGTAAGCTATCCGGGCTGACCAAATTGGTTCCGGACGTTATTCAGGCAGTCTGACTCATTCGGAACTGAATCATGCATCTCAATTGGGACGGGTGATGACCAATTCTGACAGCCATACTGACTTTGTTTTGAGAAACAGATGTGGGAATTAGATTTTGGGAGCCCTTAGCAGGCCCGGGCCCTCTGAGTCATATGCAGGGAATTACCCATTTGTCCCCCTTTCCATGCATGCACAATGTGGCCAGCACCAATTACCTCTTTTTTTAATACGCACTTGTGTTTACGTTTGGTACACAGGTTCCTATTGAATTCAATGAGAGTCCGACCGAACCGAGTCCGTAGACATACGGACACATCGTAATTGGTAGGTGGGACTCCCAGAGTGTGATTCATACTGCAAGCTTTTCGGAACCGACTCGTCCGGAAAGCTTTCCAAACTACATCGTAATCAGCCCCTTAGTGCAGATTGTTGGAGATGGCTAAATATACTTTGATTGAAATGATAATAGCAGCCTTTTATGGCTGTGTGGGAGTAAGTTTTTAAAATGGTTTGAATCATGGCTTTTTCAAAGTATATGATTACATTATACGGGGTAGTAGTAATTTGTTTTATAGTTAATGTGTTTGAAGAGGTTGTAGTTAGACCTGCTTGTCTCATTGGGTAGTAGGGCATATAAAAAAGAGGGAATAAAATAAGGGAATACTGCCTGCAGATAGCTCTGATGCTTTATGTGCGCCAGCACTTTCGGTATTACAGAAGGGACCGCACAAGTGTTTGCAGCCCCTTCTATAATACCAAAGTGCCCTGGGGCACACAAAGCACTTGCAAATACCCATTGCGCTTCCAAGGCACTTTATAGAATACAAAAAGAATTATTGATGAACAGAATGCAGAACAATGTCATACATTCACCCCAGTACAGAGATCTGGGCATAAATCCATTGTTTTTTTGCTCACCATGCCATTCCAGTTTGGACCCAGCCATTTGCAAATTAGTCTTGACCCTGCACCCAATGGGAACAGTCCAGCCTGAACTGCCAGGCCCGGTCCTCCCTGGATGGAAAACAAGCATCCTAGGACCAGTGTCAGGCTTTCAGCCCTCATCAGCCAGGATAGCTTGACAAGCCACTGATAACTTGTGTATCACTGCACATTGGGTCTCTTTTGTGGGGGTTAGAGATAAGCTATCTGAAGTAGGTGCTATTGACACAGCTGAGATTTTTTATGCTGCTCGGAAAAATGCAACTGTAGCCATGTTCACCATGGAGAAATCTCATACTGCTGTAAACATTTTGGAAGAGTTTAACAGCAAGGTTTTTGAATGGCTGCGCCCAAGAAGGCTTAATATTGGTTTTGTTTCTACAGATAATGGCAGTAATGTACTTAAGGCCATGGTGCTTTGTTACTATTTCAGTGTCCCGTGTTTGGCACACAGCATTAACATCATAGTTCAAGACTTTCTGAAAAAAGAAGTCATAGTTAGCAACTTACTGACTACCTGCCAAAGAATATGCACTCATTTTGCCATTCATTTAAAGCTCAGAAGCAGCTGAGGATCATTCAACGTGACTATAGAATGCCAGTCAAAGCACTCATTCAGGATGTGGCAACAGATTGGAACTCAACTTATTAAATGCTTGACCATCTGTTTGAGCAGTAGAGACCAATCAATTAATATGTCATGGGAAGAGGGGATGCTACTGTGAAAGGCATGACCCTTCAGATGGACCAATGGTGCCTAGTCAAATGCCCGACTGAGATGCTTCTTCCTTTCGAGGTCTTCACACATGAAGTCAGCAAGGAGAACTGTACTATGGGCCAAGCTATCCCATTGTTGCAAATGCTAGAGCAACAGCTGAAGGAGGTGTCTGAAGCATGCAAGGGTGTAGAGGAAAAGAGAAGCATGTGAGTTGGTGGAGAGCTTAGCCCGTCGCTAAGCATGGGCATAAAATCTGTTCTGCTCGTGGAATTTGCGAATTTTTGACAATTTCGCAGTCTGCAAATCGTGCGAAATTGTCAAAGAATTCGCAATTCGCAAGTTGGTGGATTTTTTTTGCTTGGTCGTGCTTCAAAAATACAATCTTGCGCGTGCGGCGTTGACTAACCGTGATTCTGAGTGTGCCGAGTTGTTTTCCTCCCGGTTTGCATGGGCTGCGCCGTTTTCGATCTTGCTGCATGATCTCGCGAGACTTTTCGGCTGCGATTACGTCATAGCGTCCCGCTATCTTGCTTTGCGAGACTTGGTGAATGTGAATATGTCATAAGGGACCGCGATCACCCACTGCGGGAGAAAACAATTGCGAGCACGCAAAAACGGACACGAACACGCGAACACGCAATCGTGCCCCGCGCACAATGCGACCATGCAACTAGCGCCCGGAAGAGGAAATACGCAACGCGAACACTGAAAACAAGATGGCCGCGCCCATGTAAAACTGCATGGGTAACTTTGCAGTAGCCGCGCAGTAAAAAAACCCGCGAAAACGCAAAGCGCCCTGCGAACACGCAAAAAAAAAAACCCGCAAATTTGCACAAATTCGCAGATTTTGCGGACCACAAATTCACTTTCGCGCAAATTCGCAAATTTTGCCCATACTTATCCGTCACTTAGCTGACAATACAAGGCTGCTAAATAAGATTTTGTCACAAGAACATGACATTTGGGCCACAATTCTGGATCCACGGTCAAAATCGGCACTGAAAATTAAGACATGAATTACTTTTTCAGAAGTAGATGTTGCCCAGTACAAAACTTGGATAGCGGAGGCAGCCGGTAATTTGGAAAATGAACATCTGGTAATTAAAATCTCACTAGATAAACCCACAACAAGTACTGCAGCAGGGCATCCAGCGTCAAGTTCAACTTCGGAGCCTGAGGGCAGTGCGTTAGGCTCAGAACACTCACCAACACTATTGAAAACAGCAAGAACCGGATCATTAGCCCCAGTAAAATTATTAAAGGACTGGTATTTACAGCAAGGACTTGGTAGGTCCAGTGCTAATGCAAAGACAAAATAGCCCAAACAAAGTGTAGCACCCCTGAACATTGAGCGGATGGTCCAGGCCTATATGGATGACGCAACAGAGGTGTACATTGATCAAAACCCATTGCGGTATTGGTATGGGAAAGGGGGCCTATGGCCACTGCTCAGAAGACTGGCGGTAACCTAACTAGGGTGCCCTGTCGCAAGTGTCTCGTCTGAACGTGTTTTCAGTGCTGATGGTTCCATTGTAACAGTGAGAAGGACCAGTCTCTCGCCCAAAAACGTGGAGAGGTTAACCATGATCAAAATGAATCAGCAGTTTATACCATTGAATTACACAATACATGAATTAATGGAGGAAGATGAGGACAGCAGGTCAGGTGAACGACGTAGTGCGTTAGATGATGATTACCTATTTCTGGTTAAGCCCGCTGAGTTTGAAGACGAGCTATACTTCCCTGACAATTTAAGCTGGCACTTCTTACTGTCTTCCTCCCTTATTTAGTTTTATTTGTGTGTCTGTCGTTCAGGTTAGAAACTTCGAATCAAAACAAATCCATCACCAAAGTCTTCTAGTCTTTTTAATGCCATATTTGAGTTTCAGCTGTCTGCTTTTCACAGTCCACTCCTCTGAATCCTGCTTCTCCGTCCTCCTGAATCTCCCTAAATCCATTGCTCTCAAGCCAGATGATGATTGGATGATACATAAGGGAAGAAAAAAGAAAATCTTTCCACATTGTGTCCCTCCAAAAGAAGTGGAACATGATGATGACTACTATAGCTATCCTCCTTACTGAGCTGAGAGAGACTGCCCATTAACTGAAGATGAGAAGGAATAGGCAATGAATGATGCCATGAATTGGTCACTCACTGAGTGATTTGTGTTGTTGGTGTTTGTTGTGCATGAAGTTAATTCATTGTGTACTATTATCCAATCTACACACGAAAAGCAACTCAAGGCAATTTTTCCTGTTTTGTAT
Source organism: Lissotriton vulgaris (assembly GCF_964263255.1). Lineage (NCBI taxonomy): Eukaryota > Metazoa > Chordata > Amphibia > Caudata > Salamandridae > Lissotriton > Lissotriton vulgaris. The sequence goes on along the minus strand of NW_028251363.1, from coordinate 477,690 downwards.
TTTTAATATTTCCACTCTTGTTGTTTAATAACAAAAATGTACTTCTACTGCACACCAATCCATTGCATTTTTTAATATGGAATCTGGACTTACTCGGTAAACTGTAGACTGAGTTGAAAAACACCATCATGATGACCACAGTGACATTGTATCTTCACAGTCAGTCCGTAGGATTGGAGATGATTGATGGAATAAGTCAGAGCGTTTCAAGAGTGGCATAAAAGGAAAACAAGTCTAAGACTAAATGTCTGAGTAGCTGTTGAGTCAAGTGTAGTGTGGTATGAGTGACTGCAGTGCATTGACATAGTATCTTCGCAGTCTCTCAGTAGGATCGGAGATGATTGATGGAATAAGTCAGGGCGTTTCATGAGCGTCATAAAAGGTAAACAAGTCAACAACAACCACAGCAGACCTAAATGTCTGTGTAACGGTGGAGTCGAGCATCGTGTGGTATGACTGACAGCTGTGCATTGATTTAGTCACTTAAATTGTAAAATGCTATGTTTCTGGATATGTGCTTTGTTTGACTTTGTCAAAAAATGTATGCTAAATGGAAGGTGTGCCAAGGGTGCTATCACCGTGGGCCTCCTCTGTCCTGTTTTTGTTGTAAGTTATTGCTGGAAACAGACTAGAGTAGACATGATGCATTCATGCCGCCTCTGAAAGTGTTCTTGTTGCACTACACCGTAACTTATGCAGTTATTTTCTACTTGGTTTTTCAATATCCCTTTTATTTTTCCATCTACAATTAAAGGACTGCCCTTACCAAGTGCTATACTTGGGATACCAAAGCACACTTGCCTTACCAATGAATCTACATCTGCCAGGCAGGCAGTTGCGTCATCCAAGATTAATGGATGGAGCATCAATGGAAGGGAGGACCAAGAGGAATGCCGAGATGCAACTCCCCATTTTGACCAGGATAACACAGTAACAGTATCAACTTTCATCATCTTTTAAATAATTTGATTAATTTTTTGCCTTCAATCATTACTACCGTGTGTTGCTGTTATTATTATTATGTTTGCTCTCTTTGCTTATAATTCACCCCTACAGCTATTTTTTTATTTTCTTTGCTGTCTTTAAAAGTAAGCCCAGTACAACAGAACACAAACTGTATGTAATCTCGGTCTCTCTGAGGGCAGACAGGCAAGGCAAATTGCATAATATTAATAAACTGCTGCCCTGTACTGTCTAATTGTCTAGAATTAGTTAGTAGTTGAAGTTGAAATTGAAAGTGATTTATTAAGCGCTCTATTACCAAGCGGTTTCTTGGCGCTACAGAAAGACTATCCTGAGGGGAGCAGGAGAAAGAATTAAGAGGTGTAGGCTAGGGAAAACAGATGGGTGTTAAAGGCTGAGCGGAAGTCGGTGTATCTGGGAATAGATCTAATGGTCAGAGGTAGAGCATTCCAGAAAAGGGGGGCAAGCGTGGAGAATCTAGATCCACCATGTTTTCTCCGGCGATAGGAGCCTGAAAATGAGGAGGGCAGCTTGATTTTGTATCAGCTGCAAGCGGCGTCGCTCGTATGCGGGAATACCAACATACAGGGCGTTGCCATAGTCTAGGCGAGATAAAATCATTGCCAGAAGTATGAGTTTGAGAGCTTCAGTGGAAAAGTAGTTGGAAATTTTGTGGATAGTGCTCAAGGATAGAAAACAAGATGAGATAACCAAGCTAATCTGGGAAAGCATAGATAAATCTTGGTGTATTTTGATGCCAAGAGTTTTTGCGGAAGTAGAGGGTGTGGGCGGTAAACCTAAAACGGGGCACCAGAAAGCAGAAGTCCAGGGGTTGGAGGGGCCACCGATAAGAACCAGTTCTGTCTTATCAGGGTTGAGTTTTAATTGGTTAGAGTTCATCCAGTTGTAAACAAATGTCAAGGTGGAGCAGAATTTAGAGATGGAATCAGGGGAAGAAGAGATGTCAAAAATCAGCTGGAGGTCACCGGCATAATTGAACACCGTGACCTCCATTTCCTGTAAAGAAGCAATAAGAGGATGTATGTAAAGGTTAAAGAGGAGGGGGGATAAGGATGAACCCTGGGGCACCCCGCAAGAGATAGAGCAGGGGGGGCAGAAAAGCCCTCCAACCGAACAGCCTGAGTGCGGCCCACCAAAAAAGAGGTAAGCCAGGCTAGGGCCGATCCCTGCACACCAGGGCCCCCGATATGGTCGAGAAGGATGGAATGGTCGACCGTATCGAAGGCGGTGGACAAGTCGAGAAGGACCAGAGCCTGTGGGGAGTTAAGGTCAGCACTTCTCCTGAGCTCGTCCACCACGGAGAGAACCACGGACTCCGTGGAATGTGCGGGTCGGAACCCTGCCTGATGAACAGCCAAAATGTGGTTAGCCTCAACATAGGTGGAGAGACAAGAAGTGATATGGCTCTCCATGATTTTACTCAGCAGCGGGAGCAGAGAAATGGGTCTAAAGTTGGAAAGAAGGGTGGGGTCCGCACCCGGCTTCTTGAGGATAGGGATAACCGTGGCTGATTTGAAACGGTCAGGTACCGCTCCCTGTGCAATAGAAGTGTTAAGAAGAGTGATAGGGGGTTCCGTACAGCAGGAGAAAACTTCTTTCAGGACGTGAGCAGGACAGTGGTCGGCAGGAGAGCCAGACTTGACTTTCCCTATAAGGCAAGGAAGCCCTCCTTAGAGATCGCAGGGAAGTGGTCAAGGACAGAAAGAGCCGGAGATGGTAAAGGGCAAGAAAAGGAAGTGGGAGATGAGGTATGTTACGTTTGATAATGGCTATCTTTTCAATAAAAAAGTCACTGAGGGCATTACATAAAGATTGGGAGGGGATAGGCCTGGGGGCAACTCTGTCAGAGGCCACAAGCTCGTGCACGATCGTGAAGATCTCTTTGGTTTTATTGGCGGCCAGATGGATTTTCTGGCAGAAATACTCTGATTTGGCTGTAAGTATAGCTTTTTTGTAGGTCCATAGAAGGGTCAGATAGTGAGCCTTCAAGTCCGGGCAGTAACTGCGCTGCCAACGGCGTTCAGCCTGCCTGAGCCCCAGTTTCTGGGATTTGAGGTCACTAGTAAACCATCTATTTGCGTCATGGGGTCGGCGAGATGTTACCAGTTTAAGGGGGGCGACTCGATCACAAGCAAGTAGTAAGTACTACTTATCATTAACCATTAAGTTATCATCATCATGCATGCATTTCCTTTTTCTCCCTTAACAGATTTATGGACATGGTAGTCTACAAAGATTGTGTTTTGTTGTTTGTCCATGCGTATTATTTTTCTTTGTCAAACCTTTCCCCAAACCCCCTTCCCAACCATTTATCAAACCCTAACCCTCTTTCCCCGGACTGTGTGACTTATTGAGGTGTAACTAAATTAAATGTACACCAATAATTTATCACACGCTTGCTAGGGCAGATGTGGCAAAAGCAACAGTAAATCAATTTAAAGGCAGGGCGAGGATCTTCTTCTGCTAATATTACTACACAAAGTAGTAATAATAAATAGCTACTCACCAAGCCGCGGGACATCCACTCCCAGCAGGTCCAGCATCTACAGCAGGTCCTGCTAACGGTCCAGGATATCGGACCACCGGTGCGTCAGCTGGTTTTTGGTGCGCCGGACAGCAGAGCAACGAAACACTGCCAGGCGTACCTTTCTCCACCGCTGCCGATGCTTCCTGGGCTCCTACCCGGATCCAGGCCTCCCGCATGCTGCCAGGGTTAAGGGAAAGTGGCACTGGACAAATGAAAGAAGTGCGGCCACCTCCACCTTACCAAATAAGCCCCCTGCATGCACCCCATCTGGGCGCCACCTTCCGCAGAGAAGGTGGTCACGGCTGTGAGCAGCCCTGCCCTTGCCCTTGGTCTTTCCCTCTCCCTTGCCATGGCTCGGGGACTCTGGGGGGCGGGCAGAAAAGAAAAGGGAGAAATTGGAAAAGTAGGTAAAAGAAAAAGCAAGTTATAGCAAAAGATTAAAAAGTAATAGAAAAAGTAACAAAAAGAAGAAAAAACTCAAAATATTGAATCAGGAAAATAGAGAGATAGATAATAAATAAAAAACGATTTTTTAAAAAAAATGTACCAAACAAAGAATTGCAAAGATAGATGGAGGATATAAAACCAGGCCCAGAACCATAGAATAGAGTGGAAAACAAGATGGCCATGCCCTTGCGACCGCGTGGGCAAGTTTGCATGATATTTTGATGTATATAAATCTAGGGCCCTAGTGTAATTTTCCCGATTCATGCCCATATATAGGTTTAAATCACCCTATGCTTATACGGGCATGGAAATCATAACCATATTTAGACTTAGCCTACGCAGCCCAAATACGGCATGGCTACTTCCACTAGTTCTGAGAATCCACAAAGATTTCTTAGAAAAACCCACCTTCAGCAGTCAGGGACTTCCCCTTGCATGAATATTGATTTATCGAAGAACTCAAGGAGTTTTCAAAGAACTGAGCCTTTGATGACGTTATTATGTCCAACCTTACCTCAAACTCGGCACCTTCACGGTATAAATATGCCCACATTTGCCCAGACAAACACACCGTGGTTTGGAGCAGCTCGACTATCTACTTGCCTGACGCCCTGCTGCAGCAAGTGCCGAAGGAAACCAACCCTCCAGCTGACGCACTGAGAGACACTGTCTTTTCTCCTGCCAAGAAATCCAGCTACAATGTTTCCAGACTCCCCTTTCGGGTTGCTGGGAAATCGAGTCCTGAGAGAGAGATACAAGACCTCCTTCATTCTAAAACCAAGGTACGGAGCTGATTAGACCCTTAGAGAATTCTTGGAGTAGATTCTTGGCAAAAGAATACTAAACTTAAGCTACACCTCACTTACTTCTTCCCTTGTACTAGACCTAGGTTAGGTACACCGGGGTAGGCGTATTTTAGAAGCACCAGTTGAGAACTTTTAGTCATTATTTATTAATGTATGTATTTTATGTATCTTATGGCTTATAAACCATATCATGCTTTTACAGTATTATTTTATAATACTCTTCGTACTGTACGCATTGTACTGTATAACCAGTATTATGATTGTAGCAGTTCATTTCTTGTGCCTGAGAAAGAAGACTGTTCAATAAATACCCTTTTATTGAAAACGCCTGTCTCTCTATTTTCTCTGCACTTCTGGTGAAACGAAGCATGCACGATTGACTGAGTAAAATAGTTATCTATTGTTTCCATGACTCTAGAGATTGATTTCTTATTCTTGGTAAAGAAAGTTGTCATGTTTATGAGGTTGTCAGAAACGAATCCCTTCTTGTTTATTCAAGAAAGTATCTAGTGACCTCTGAGCTAGCTGGCACGCACAATTAAGTCTAATATATTCGATAGAGACCTAGTTGACCTCAGTCCTACGTCTAAACTATAGTATATTTTATTCCAATGCACAGAGCCTATTGGGAATATAGGAACTACACTACAATTTGATTTGATTTGATTTACAAACTTATAAAGCGCAGCGTATGCCCAGCGGCGTCTTGGCGCTAGGACTAACGGAAAACCTAAAGCTCTGCGGTGGGATTGTACCTGAAAACATATTAGTTCTTAAACAGCCATGTTTTCAGCAGACTTCTAAATGATATCAGGGACTTGCTATTTTGTATCGCCAAGGGGAGAGAGTTCCACACCTTCACAGTTCCTATCATGAAACTCCTTCCCCCCCAGCATAACTGCTTGTACCTATGGACTGACAATAGTTGTGCCTGTGCCGACCTTAGATTTCTGGATGGCAGGTACTTCTTGTGGTGTGTTCTCAAATACAATTGCCCTTTTCCTTGTACTGCACTGTGCCTTGAATATAATCCTCTTTCCCACTGGCAATCAGTGGAGGTCCCTCAAACAATGAGTTACTGATTCATGTTTAGGGATATCCAAATTCAGTCTTGCCGCTGCATTTTGCATACGTTGGAGTCTGAGTAAAAGCTGTGACTGGAGTCCCACATATAGGGCATTTCCATTATCCAATCATGATATGTCCAATGATGTGACCACCGTTTTTAGAGAATCCAACGGGGTCAAATATTACCCCTAGGTTCCTAACCTTTGTGACAGATGACGGCAGTCACCCAAATCCGCCGGCCGCCATCTTGGGGACCAGAAGGAGGGGTTAGACCCTAGTAATAAAACCTCTGTCTTGTCACTACCACCGCATAAATCTAACAATCATTACGCACGTTCTGGACTACAAGTCCCAGAAGCACTAAGTCACATGTTCAAGCTTTAAACTCCCTCGTGACTTGAACATTCACTCACTTGAGGAACTACGAAGCAGACAGCAGCGTCTCACAATGACTCCACAGGTAAATGGCTTCATGCGCTTCAACCAAATAATATTCAAAAACGTGGCAACCCAAATCCTAATACTCATGTTCCGTTTATTATTTTTAGCACTAACGGCCCCTACGGAACAAACAAGAAAACAAGTAACGCCCCGTTCAGCAAAGGCTTGCCGTTCAGCACACCCTGAAACAGAGTCCAAGTAGATTTTTTTCTCTATCAAAAAACAAAAAATACGCAGGATGATTAGACATACGTCCTACTAAAATGCAACTCAATTTAAACCTTACAGCGCAAACATCATTTAAAAGAGTAGAGGTGGCGTCCACCGTTTGATAAGCCAGGCGCTACGCGCCTAACTGAACACCAAGAAGTAAGTGCTGACAAAAGCAGTTGCCTGTCGATCATTGTGAAGTTCTCGCTCTAAAGAAAATCGATTATTCTTAAAAAATATGTTTGTTAACTTTGCAGCCTTAGCGACAGTCAACTTAACAAACTGAAACCTACAACTTAGTCGAAAACGCTCTGCCTGGAAATCACGTGAGTGAAGCGTATAATGATTCTTACTAAATAGCGTTACATAATATCACTAGGAAACAGACACTATACTACTGTTTCCATTGCAGAATACAACGAGTCCTCCAAGAAATCCGCAACACGATCAAGATAATTGTTAACCTGAAAAATAAGGTAATAACGATGCAGACGCTTAACTAAGCTAGTGACAACATAGGTAAGGGTCCCAAACTAAATATGCCCTTCACTTATATTCACACAGGTACCCAGCCCCGAAGACCTGAAGAAGAGCCTGAAAAAGTGGAGAGACAGGCTCAGAAACGCGTCGAAATCCGCAACACGATCAAGATAATTGTTAACCTGAAAAATAAGGTACCCAGCCCAAAGCCCTGAAGAAGAGCCTGAAAAAGTAGAGAGACAGGCTCAGAAACGTGTCGGCTCATTGGCTTATTATTACTCATTCGTCTTAATTCCGAATGTTTTTTTGTCGCGCATAAGGCCTTCTTTCAAATAACCAAACATAATTGAATGTTATTGCGATACTTGCCTTTGCGCTATTAGGCCAAAACATAGAACAATAATTGCATCCTAGTGGCCTGATACAGAAATAGTGGACAGGGTACTTTCACAAAAAATGTAATTTATTTGTTGAATGTTTTTGTTTTGAATTGTTACAAATGTTCAATTTCTTTCTTGTTTTCACAGTAATGTATGCTTGTAGTCACTTGTAAATATATGTGTCTAGGTGTAGGACAGCAAGTAAATCTTCGGACTGTCACAATTATGTAAAAATCGGTGTATTTTTCTGAATTATCCAAACAAAATAAAAATATACATCTAAGGATTAAACACCTTAGTGTATGATTCTGCTCTAAATAAAAAAGATAGCAGAACAAAAATCAGTGACCGGGTCCTCCTTTTCTTCTAAACTATTTAATTTAAGGCAATTATTCTGCATTCAAGTATTAATCTGTAGCATGTAAATGTAAATGTACATGTATTTATATAGCGCAAATCGCCCACATCGCAGGCATCTATGCGCTTGCTTAGGGAACCCGTCCTGGTATTCCCCTGTGAGATACCCCGGCAGGGTATCCACAAGGTGAAAGCCAGGCATCCCGCCGCGAGGGGCCGTTGTGGAGATTAAGCAAGCTATTGCCCAGAGTCGCAGAGTGTGAACCCGTGAGTCGAGTAGGCACTGGAGCGAGAATTATCGAGTCCGTGGAATTATTGAGCCCAACCCCGGTCGGGGCGGGGAATTGAACCCTGGTCCAGGGCCGATCTCAGCTTCCGGGTCTGCCGCCTCTAACCCCTGAGCCACACTTCTCCACATGCAATTGTTAAAGTGGTCGGCTGACTCCTCGGTGTTATATGATACCGAGACCACCACCTGCGTATCATCGGCATAGGAGATAACCGAAAAAACGCATTGCCTTATAATTGCTACCAGAGGGGCCACATAAGTATTAAAGAGTGTAGGGCTCAGGGATTTCAGCTTCTTTTTACTGTACTATTACTGGGGCATATATGCATGCTACTTTTGTGAGTTACAAAAGGCTTACCTTTTTGTAGTTGGGTTTTTTCATGTTCGTGCCCTTGCCTCTCCTAAATTCCTCATTGCAAATTATATTCTCCTATTCCAATTACTCTTCCTTAGCACTCTTATGTGCACCTATGAACTCTGTGTCGGCTATGTGTGCAGAGTGACTCCCAGCTCCCAATAGTGAAAGTACATGACACTCAGACTGCCCAATCTGAGTACAATACCTGCTGCTGCAGCCTACCATCCCCACAATTACATTTCACAAGGTTAAAAAATAGGTCTGCTTTGTTTTTTAATTGTTTGAACTGTGGTGCAGTCTGACATGCTACATGAGGTGATTATAAACTGGTACAAATAAAAACATATGATTATAGCCTTATAGCTTACCGTAGCGTGCAATACTGGCTATTAAAGTCCCGCTCCAGCATTAAAGGCCCTCGCTCAAGGCGAGGGCCTTTAACAAAGGAACAGGACTTTAATAGCTGGTACAGCCCAGCTACAAAGAGCTATAAGGCTATTAGAACATTCTGCCAGTAGAGGGCAGAATGTTCTAACAAATAAATAAATAAATAAATAAATGACATTGTTTTTTAAATTTTATAATGTCCCTACGTGTGCACTTCATTGCTCCCTTACGCATTAATTGCCTTACCAAAAATCAGATCTACTGTTCTAATTATTGGTGCAAAATTATTGCATCTTTTTCTAGGACCATTTTGGCCACATAAGAACCATTGTCTTCTCAAAACACGAATATATATTATAACACCGAAAAAGAAAAGTCTGGCTATATGGTGGCAGATAACTATCATAGCACCACCACATGGTAGCCATGGTACTGCATACATTCTTGACTGAAAAGAGGAGTTCAAATTGAAATAAGTGCCACTGGTGAAACATGACTTTCAGGCTGGCTTCCAGCGGCCACTGCGCAAATTAAGTATTGCACATGTAATGCTTCTTCTTTGCTCTGTTATTCCTCACAGACTCCCCGATCTGTCTGCAGTGACAGCTGCCTTCCTGGGTACCGCAAAGTGCCAATAAAAGAAAAGCCCATTTGCTGCTATATCTGTGCGCCGTGTGCAGAAGGAGAGTTTTCAAATAGGACTGGTGAGTGAAACATTCATACTCTGAAGTATTAAATACACTTCAAATACTAGAGGAACACATGTTTAATGTTCAGAAACTGAGCAGTGCCTGCTACATAAAAATTGCTAGGAGAGGAAATAACAGTGTTTATGTGGTATGTGATCAGCTTCACCCATCAGCACCATTCCTTCATCAACATGTACAATACCACATTAGAACTTTCATAGTATCAGGATAATGATATCAGCAATCTTTAAAAATCCACAGAATCACACTTAGAAACATTACAACTTCACCACCATGCAAGACACAAACTACAAATATACACCGTTTTGTGATGAAAATTGAATAAAACCATCAGCAATCAGCTGTGAAAAGGACATTGACCTTTCACCCACAATAAGTGACATGCTTCATCTCTCTGCTTCCTTCTGATGGGGGAGTGTGATGTATCAGGGTGGGTGATGTGGTGTGTGCTTGACCTGAGGGTATGTCCTGAATAACAGGACTAAGGGACACACCTTCACTCAAGGACCTACCTTAAATGGCTTATGGAAAGTGTGATAGAAGCCTGTGCTACTCTCTTGTGACATGGCCTACATTATCAGAATAATTAAATGTGTGTGAGAATACGTTTTTTCACTTCATTGTAACATCCCTCCCAACCTGGAAGACAACAATAAATCAACTGATCTGAGCACATTCATAGGACCGCACCTTTTGCACTTACTGCCGCCATAATCCTGTAACTGTTTCTATCAAGTGAGCCAGATGGATCTAGGGAAAGCATCCAGTTACTGTTCAGAACAGGGATCACTGAAGCTTTCCCCGCAGTAGTCACCTGTCCATTGTTCAATTCACCCTCACAGAAGAGCACATTTGGATGAGTCCCTCACTTCTCCAGTTCCGCAAACTCCTAAAGACATGGCTGTTTGACCAATAAGATCCATATACTCCTTCACGAGTCCCCTCATTTCAAGTAAGCGAATTTCCTAGCGCCGAGACGCCTGTGGCTATTCGTCGCGCTCTAGAAATGTAAAAAATGAAATAAATAAATAAATATTCTGGCATTCAAAAAAGATTCACATTATTTCCATCCACCTAACATCATTCCATTAACAGTATGTTTCTCAATGCTTGGATCAGCGGAAGTTCAAAGTGGTGATTTCAGTATGAAAAAGATCCAATCACAATTGTTAAAAAAAAAATATCAGATGCAGACTGAACCCTTACCCCACGCAGGTCCCTGTCATGGATGGAAGCAGAGTGTCATGATACTCAGACAGACCAATGGTAGAACAGAGTGGAGCCAAAGGCTTTCAATATATCTGTATGGATATAGATTTACATGTATGAAGGGATGTATATTTAAGGATTTTTATTACAAGATCCTGAGAGATAGCTAAGAGATCCTATCAAGAATTATTACAGTATATTTCTCCCTCTCAGAGCACTTCACTAGTGTTTATTATTGTATGTGCTAGTCTTCCAGACACGGAGCACGTCACTAGTTAATGTTAATATGTGTGCTGGACACAGAGCACGTCATTAGTGTTTTTTATTGTATGTGCTGGTCATCCAGGTACAGAGCACGTCAATAGTGTTTATTATTCTATGTGCTGGTCCTCCAGACACAGAGCACGTCACTAGTGTTTATTATTGTAATTGCTGGTCATCCAGACACGGAGCACATCACTATTGTTTATTATTGTATGTGCTGGTCATCCAGACACAAACCATGTAACTAGTGTTTAATATTGTATGTGCTGGTCCTCCAGACACAGAGCTTACACAGAGCATGTCACTTGTGTTTATTATTGTAACTGCTGTTCATCCAGACACGGAGCACGTCACTAGTGTTTAATATTGTATGTGCTGGTCCTCCAGACACAAAGCACGTCACTAGTGTTTATTATTGTATGTGCTGGTCCTCCAAACACAGAACACGTCATTAGTGTTTAGGTAATGTGCTGTTCATCCAGACACATAGCACGTCACTAGTGTTTATTATTGTATGTGCTGGTCATCCAGACACAAAGCGCGTCACTAGTGTTTGGATGACCAGCACATACAATAATAAACACTAGTGATGTGCTCTGTGTCTGGAGGACCAGCACACATATTAACATAAACTATTGACAGAAGCTGTACCCAACACTAAAGTCATTCCCTATCAAAGGTCATTTATATTTTGTGTAACAAAATACCTACCTGTAGGCTTCAATAATAAGGGATAGCATCCAACCCTTAAAATAGTGCTACATTTAACATATACTTCTCACAATCAACCCTAATGGGTTTATCATAACTTTCAAAATAAACAGATCAGACGTAAGGCAACAGAACTAATTTTTCCTGGTGAACTAATCAGGCCTTTTGTCAATGGTTTATCACTCAAATTAACTAAGTACAACTGTGCTGAGCATAAGCTTCCACACAAGGCCACTATCTGCCACAGAGTTATAAAACTGCAGCCGACACCAAAGCCCTCACCTATTAAAGTGATCTGTGAGATTCCATGAAACAAAAAAACTTCTTTAGACTTTAATGCAGAATAGTAACTGTCCCCCCTCAAATGCCTCTTGACTTTAAAATATGCTTTTCAATATCAATATATCAGACCTGTTGCCTTTGTCGTAACTTTAAATATTAGATAATATGGCATAGATCCTTTATCATTTGTTTGTCGCCATAAGCAACTTGAGCCCATGGTATTGAGTGTGAGCTTCGTACAAAGCAACCATCTGGAATACAGTCATAAAAGTCTGTTTTAGTGGAAGCGCACTGTGAACGTGGGCGGTCAGCGGGCTGGAAAAGCAGGCAAGGAGGCCGGATATAGTGGGCAATACTGGTCTTTTATTGCACACGAGGCAGTTCTTGTAACAAAACAGGATAAACAAAATATATGGCTCCAAAACGAGGTGTACTATCTTCGCCCGCCTCCGGGTGATGTAGGGGCTCGGTAGGGGTCAGGGTCTTGGGTGTAGACGTCTTCGGGATGTCGGGGTTAGTCTGGAAGGGTCCTCGGAGGGCAGTAAGAGAAAAACAAGGAGAAAGGAGCTGTTAGTCCCGCTGGGGCTTGAGGTTTTGTACAACCGTAACCGTCACCAAGGTGTGGGGAATCAGAAAAGGCCCGTGAGGAAAGGGTGGAGAGGACGAGGAAAGGCAAAGTTAAAGAGAGTCTTCAATGAGGTTCGTGTAGGGAAGTCTTTATACAGTGCGATGTGCTGTACAATATATACACAGTGCCGAGCTACTACAAGTGACGTGTCTAGGATAGAGGGAGTATTTATAAAGGGGCCGAAGTATTTACACAGAGCACCTAGCGTGCTTTAAAGAGGGTAGCTGGTACTCACGCGCTCCGCCACAACTCTCCGTCGAGTTGCCGCCGCTCTTCAGCCACCTCCGGGGACTCCACCAGTCTTTGGACCACTCGTCTGCTTCTCCGCTCCCGTCCTCTTATTCCGCAGCTCCAGTCGAAATCTCCTGCCACGATACTCCGACCACCTCTGAATCTTGACGTCGGCGAAGAGGCGGGACTTCCGGGGTCAGGGTGAAGTCTTTCCGGTCTGTTGTCTCTCCGGATTGGGTCCTGCAACAGAGAGAGGGGCGGGGTTCCAGTTGTCCTGGACGCTTTCTTGGTTGCCTCTGGTTGCGGTTCCTGGAAGGGAGAGCATCGGAGGGGCAGCAATCCTGGCGGGGTGAGTAAGGGACCCACAACCCGCGGGGCAGTATCACACGCACAAACTAGGCCCAATCAAATCCTGCACTAAAAGAGCCTAACATGTGAGTGAAGCCTCAGGGCCCGATTCACACAGGTAAATATAGACCTGAAGTCTAACTTTAGATTAACAGTCGTAGGGCCTCATTTATGAAAAGTACCACCGATGCAATACTTTTCAGTGCGCCCTCCTTGCAACAACATGGATGCTCTGTCTTTACTGTTTCAAGGATTTACAGAAACATCAGGAATCCTTAAGTATATGTAGGTGCAAAAGTGACGCATTGCTGGGGTGTGTATGAAAACAGATGCAACTCCAGCAATGTGACCTTTCACATGGGGCAAGCCCCATGTGAAAGAGCCTGCGTCACCCTTTGAACTTCTGTGAGGCAAGCGTAAGGTTTTGACGCAGTGGTGTCCTAGAATTGGCGCAGTGAAATCTGAAAGATTTCACTACACAACTTCTATAAGGCTTTGATACGGGGGAACGCCCACTCAGCCTACATTATGCCTGACAAAGGTATAATGCTGCATAGACTTTTATAAAGTGACACATATGCCAAGATGCATCACATTGTAAATATGGTGCAACATGGCACATTATTTGCAAGGTCATGCAATGATGGTGCAGAAGTATCTGAATGGGATCATAAATAAGCCCCCAGGTTTAGACCTAAAGTCTAACTTTACACCTGGACTTTAACTTTAGACCTAAAATCTAAGGACCCAATGTCCAAAGGTAAATTTGGATCAAAAGTCTAATTTAGAACAAAAGTCTAACTTTACTACTTTTCTGTATTCATAAAGGTTAATTACTACTAACACCTTTAGTATTAGTAAACATACTAGTAAAATTACTAGTAGTAAATCCAACTGGTAAATTGACTTGTGGTAAAGTTACTAGTAGTAGCTTACCTTTGTGAATACCGAAAAGTTGGACCAAAACTCAAATGGTATTACTTTTCAGTATTCATAAAGTTTAATTATTACCATGACATTTACTATAAGTAAACATGCTAGTAGTAAAGTTTTGACTGGTAGGAGTACTAGTATTAAAGTTACTAGTATTAGCTTACCAATGCAAAGTTAGACTCTTTGTGGAATACTTCCTTTAATGACATCTGAATAATGACACCTGTATAATGGAACCAATGTATGTCACACGCTTGTGTCATCTTAGAACTTCATGTATGTCATTTTGGAATTGTTATGACTTGAGATGTAGTCTTCAGTTGTGCCTGAAACCTAGTTCCTTTTGGAAGGATCTTCTTGTTCCTGGAATACATTTACTTCAATAGCCTTCTTGTTTTATGTGTTATCTGGAATGCCTCATTGGCGTAGTCGGCAGGATGCACCCATAAAGAAGATCTCAACACACAAGTTTTGGTGAGATACATTTTAAGTAACCCTGGGCGAAGAACTACGCTCCGTTTGCGGAGTTTGCGGAGTTTTGGCAACTCCGCGTTCCGCGGAGTTCGCGTAGCTGCCGATAACTCCGCTATCCGGTGCGGAGCGTAGTTGTCGCGCGCTAAATAACATTGTCGCGCGCTAAATAACATTATCGCGTGCGCGGCAATGGCTTACCTTGGTTCTGCGTTCGCTTTTTCCCGGTCGCGTCTGCCACCATGTTTGTAAACCCTTCCGTGCAGCTGTGCGAACGCGATAACGTCATTGGAAGCGCGATAAAGCCATAAGGACGCGCGAGTATGTTTGTTGGTAAGATCGAGTTGCCGAACACGCAGAACCTGCAATCTTGCACAGAATAACTCGCGAGCATGTTAAAAGTTAAACCATAATAATAAATTACCATTTTGGTTAGCAAACAAGTGAAAAACCCCTCAAAGTTGTACCTTTGGATGTATTTTTTGGGGGGAAGGAGTCCTCTTTCTGTTTCTACTCTATTTTTGAATATTAAGGAGGAAGGGCTCTGGAGTTTACAACTTCCTGTTCCTGTCCACCAGGCTCCTCCCAGTGCTTTGTCCATGAGGTGGTCACTTTCATTTGGATTTTGAACTGGCAGGATCACTTTCTGTGTGTGTTGGCTGCATTACTGCTTTTTTTGAATCTTACTGAGGACTTTTGGATTTTGAATTCTCTTTTTCAAGTAAGTTCAGTAATGTATGAGTGAGTATGATGTTGTAGACTTGTGTTTATTTGATTTAAAATTTTTTAACTACAGTATTCATTCCTTGATTTAAATTATTGATGGGTGCCTACTTTTATGAGGTCCCAACTTGTATTTCTTTTTAAATTTCATCCAGGCTACATAGAGAGGTACCCATGGGTAAAATCATAATTCTGTGTTGAAAATTTTATTCAAGTTTGTAAACAAACATCATGGCTGGCATTGGATTATGGTCATCATTATGCAATAGCAATGTCTGCTGTGGTATTTCTGTTTGTGTAATGAAAAAGTTTTTTATTTTTTTAAGCCAATAGCTGACCCTAGTACTCCATGTAGTTAGTGTGTAGGCATGTTTGAGTTCATTGTAATAACTTTCTGTGGTTGGCCTGGCCATGTGTTGTTGGCGGCCATTTTATGTTTCCCAGCCACTTTGGTCTTGCCATAGGCCTCCAAACTTGTGGCCTACTCTTCCAGTAGGCCAGAGGTACTAGTCATAGGGTCATGAAAGGTAATCAACTGTTTTTCTGGTGTACCTCTAATTAGATAATCATGGATGGACTGGTTTGATTTAGAAAATCTTATGTTTATGTGTGGGGTATGTCAGGTTTCGGGTGTCTGTCAATTTCTGCCATTAGGTAACCCTAGGAATGCAGCTCGGGTAGTTTTGGTAACGTCGCACCGTGTGAGAACGCGACCTTACCTTTTTTGTCTTGTTCGCGCGCTCAATGTACTGGCTCGGGAACGCGATAACGACTTTTCACTCGATTCGCGTTGCCGAACACGCCGATTTTGCATTCTCGCGAACAATATGTCCCGAATTGCATAAAAGTTCCTCGAAAATGTTTAATGTGTCCCCTGTGCTACAAAAAAGTCCTCATTTTTGTGTTATTTGGTTGTAGTTTTGTCTTCCTGGAGCATGGGCCACTCCCAGTTCCTTTCTGTCCTCTATGTAATGATTTCTTGTTTATGTTGGGGTGACCAATTTGGGGGGTGGTGTCTGGTGTGTCCATTTTGTGAAGCTAAGCATTGTCCCTTTGGCATAGGCATTTATTGTCTGTCCTCTCTTTCTTTTCATGTAGTGGTGAGGGCCATTTTGTGTGTACTTACTTCCTTTGTGATGATTCTGCTATGTTGTTGTTGGTGGGCAGGCCATGTGGTGGCGGCCATTTTGTGTATGCTTCCTTTGTGACTGATTTTGCCATATGGTGGAGGCCATTTTGGGTGCATCCCTTTTCCATGTTGTTTTTGGGTGTCCCTGTCCTCCTGGCCCTATGGAGGCGGCCATTTTCTGTGTCCTTCCCTGGTTCTCTTCTTTTGCCATAGCCATCCAAGGCTTTTGTAGGTACTACCACTCACAGCCATAGGTGCATTCAAGTTAATCAACTATTTTTGTGGTGTAACTTTAATTACACCGTGTATGGCTTTGGATTGGTTCACATTTTTTGTAATGGTGGTACTTTTAGTTTTTTGGTTGCTTGTGTGTAGCTATTATGGCACTCCCTGCCATTAGGTAACCCTAGGAATACAGCTCGGGTAGTTTTGGTAACGTCGCACCGTGTGAGAACGCGACCTTACCTTTTTTGTCTTGTTCGCGCGCTCAATGTACTGGCTCGGGAACGCGATAACGACTTTTCACTCGATTCGCGTTGCCGAACACGCCGATTTTGCATTCTCGCGAACAATATGTCCCGAGTTGCATAAAAGTTCCTCGAAAATGTTTAATGTGTCCCCTGTGCTACAAAAAAGTCCTCATTTTTGTGTTATTTGGTTGTAGTTTTGTCTTCCTGGAGCATGGGCCACTCCCAGTTCCTTTCTGTCCTCTATGTAATGATTTCTTGTTTATGGTTGGGGTGACCAATTTGGGGGGTGGTGTCTGGTGTGTCCATTTTGTGAAGCTAAGCATTGTCCCTTTGGCATAGGCATTTATTGTCTGTCCTCTCTTTCTTTTCATGTAGTGGTGAGGGCCATTTTGTGTGTACTTACTTCCTTTGTGATGTTTCTGCTATGTTGTTGTTGGTGGGCAGGCCATGTGGTGGCGGCCATTTTGTGTATGCTTCCTTTGTGACTGATTTTGCCATGTGGTGGAGGCCATTTTGGGTGCATCCCTTTTCCATGTTGTTTTTGGGTGTCCCTGTCCTCCTGGCCCTATGGAGGCGGACATTTTCTGTGTCCTTCCCTGGCTCTCTTCTTTTGCCATAGCCATCCAAGGCTTTTGTAGGTACTACCACTCACAGCCATAGGTGCATTCAAGTTAATCAACTATTTTTGTGGTGTAACTTTAATTACACCGTGTATTGTTTTGGATTGGTTCACATTTTTTGTAATGGTGGTACTTTTAGTTTTTTGGTTGCTTGTGTGTAGCTATTATGGCACTCCCTGCCATTAGGTAACCCTAGGAATACAGCTCGGGTAGTTTTTGTAACGTCGCACCGTGTGAGAACGCGACCTTACCTTTTTTGTCTTGTTCGCGCGCTCAATGTACTGGCTCGGGAACGCGATAACGACTTTTCACTCGATTCGCGTTGCCGAACACGCCGATTTTGCATTCTCGCGAACAATATGTCCCGAGTTGCATAAAAGTTCCTCGAAAATGTTTAATGTGTCCCCTGTGCTACAAAAAAGTCCTCATTTATCTGTTATTTGGTTGTAGTTTTGTTATCCTGGACAGGCCATGTGGTGGCGGCCATTTTGTAGGTACTTCCTTTGTGCATTTATCATTGGCCTCCCTGCTTTTGGTCTGATCTGATAGTAGGCCAGAGTCCCAGAGGTGGTAGTTACTAGTTAGCGGGGCTGCTTTATGTAGCTGTTTCTATTTGGTCTATTTAATTACCATCATTACGGCATGTGTGTATGCCATTGCATTTCCAAGTTTGTTGTCTGGGCAGGGGGGTAGGTAACTTTTTTGTGTGTGTAATAATTTTATGGCTTGTATGTGTTTTTGCAGTGAAGTTTTACAAACTCTTAGCCATGGGGTATTTTGATTTTCCTTGCATTAACCTGTCATGACTCATGTGTAGCAGGCATCCTCCTTTTTCTGTCCATATTGGTATATGATAGGCCTGCTTGACTTTATTATTGGTTCTTTCTGGACTTCATGTGGCTGGGAGCTGTGGTGCTGGTAGTATTAGTCTTCTTTTTTGTGTTTTATACATTGGCCTGTGTGTCTTTCAATTGTTCATGTGCTGGCTTGCTGCTTGTTTCACTGACGTGTTCTGTCTTCTTTGCTTGTAGGTGCACAGAAAAAGACTGAGGAGGTGCGGGTTGTTTTCATCCATCGCCCGTTCAACTGCCAGACGGACGTCCTTCAATTGTACGCCACGTGTGGTGTGTGACTCATCTGACCACACATCTCTGCAAATTGTGCTACTGAGTGCTGCTGTGTGCTGACATCAGAAGAAGATGGGCCCTAAGAGAGCAGGTACCAGGTCCTCCACCACCAAGAAAGTTGCTGAGAAGAAGGTACAGAAGAAGGAAGTGTCACTTAAGGCTGGTATGGACCCCCAAACCTTTTTTGGGCCCCCAAAACGTACGCCTGCAGCAGCGGTGTCCGTGGTGCAAGCTGGAGCCAGCACATCCGCATTAGCGGGGGCAAGCCACCAACCCAGGGCCAAGCACATGAGGGTCGAAGAGGTAGCCAGCCTAGTGTTACAAAGCAGTGATACTGAGCCTGAACTTAACTTATCGCTGTCACAAAGTAGCACACAATCCACGCAAGATGAAACTGCTCAAAAACCGCCGCCAGCAGTAGATGTTCAACAACCACAACCACTTCCCGCAATAGTTGTTGAAAAACCACAACCACCGCCCGCAATAGTTGTTCAACAACAACAACCAAATCCCACAATAGTAGTTGTTGAAGAACCACAGCACGCTATAGTACTTCCTCAAGAACAACAACCACCGTCTCCACACGCAATAGTGGAAGTTGTTCCTCCCGATGTCGGGGCAGTTCAGGAAGTAGAGCCTCATTCCGAGCAAGAAGAAGAGGAAGCCACTTCTGGAGGTGATCTACTGTCTTTAAATTTACCAAAGGAAAGGAGGGTTAGTGGCAGTGCATCGAGTTCTTCGCATAGCATCCCTTCAGATGACCTTGATAAGGAATGGCATCCACAACGAAGAACTGAGCATTCAAAGGAGAGGCATCCTAAGACCAGGCTGGGAAAAAGGAAGGATCCGTCAAGGCTTGAACTTCCGGAGTTCGATGTAGGTGAACAGGATACTGATGGTGATAAAGACGGGTCTGACACTGACAATGTCATCATCACAAGCGTTATTCCTGGTGCAGAGGATGTAGAGACCAGCATTTTCACCCTCTCCAGAAGGGCTGCGATTAGTGATGAGCAGATAGCACGTGTAACTCCTACACACTCAGCGCCCAAAGTAACACCAGCTCCCATTTTTGCATCAGCGAAGGCCCGGCAGCGTGCGACATCCAGCGCAAGCACCACCTCAACAGAAGGAGGTAGTGGCAGTACTAGTACTGAACTGTCACATAGGGAAATTCAACAAAAAGGCTCCAGTTCATCCGGGATTGGAAGTGGGTCCTCCTCTTCCTATGGCAGGAGACAAAAGTTTAGCTCCCCAGTCTGGGATTTTTTTACGGTTCACCCACATCAGGAGAACATTGCTATATGCACCATTTGTCACACCAATGTTAGTCGTGGTAAGATTGGTACAAACTATGGTACTGGAGGCCCAACGACCCATATGAAAAAAACACACACAATTGTATGGGAGAACCACCTTGCAAGCTTAAAAGATGTAAGCACTGGTGTTGGTGGGGAGGATACAGTACTACAAGGTCCACTCATGGAAGAAGAGGGAGACGATGACCTTCTATCTGGGAGTGGTACACAAATGAGCCCTGTCGCCAGCACTGGAGTGGTGCAGTCCAAATCCTCAGCATCAGCAACTTCTCAGTGGCACCAGAGTCAGCCGGAGACACCAAGGGCAAGGAGTGAAAAGTCTGCGTTGAAAGGTGGTCCGTCTAGCAGAACAGAAAGAATTACCAAGCAGCTTACCATTACTGGCATGTTTAGGCAGGAGGGAAAGTACGAGCGGAACCACCCAACAGCACGTTTGTACAATGCGAAACTTGCAAAAATGTTGGCACTGGACCTTCTCCCATTTTCATTTGTTGAGGCAGTGGGATTTCGGCAATTAGTGGCAACACTCGCCCCAAAATGGGACGTTCCCAGTCGCTACTATTTTGCAAGAGTTGCTATTCCAGCACTACACCACGACGTGCTGGGATTGATTGGGAAAGCCTTACAACAGAGTGTTGTCCATTGTATCCACCTGACAACCGACATGTGGAGCAGTCGCGAAGCCACAGCAGATTACATGTGCATCACCGCACACTGGATCTCTTTTGCAGGTGTGAAAGACAAGTTAACATCAGGCCTTCTTGACGTTGCTGGGATTTTCAATGACACTCGCAAACATGCAACTGTAGCCATGTTTGGTATGGAGAAAAATCATACTGCTGACAACATTTTGTCTGACTTTAACAGCAAGGTCTTTGAATGGCTGAAACCAAGAGGCCTTAAGATTGGTTTTGTTGCCACCGACAATGGCAGTAATGTAGTGAGGGCAATGAAAGATGGACAGTATTTCAGGGTACCCTGTTTGGCACACTGCATTAACTTAGTCGTGCAAGACTTTCTGAAAAATGAACTCCAAGTCAGCACCATACTGACCATCTGCAGAAGAATATGCACGCATTTTAACCATTCTTTCAAAGCGCGGAAGCTGCTACGCGTCATTCAGCGGGAGCATAATTTGCCAGTCAAAGCACTGATCCAGGAGGTCCCAACACGTTGGAACTCGACTTATTTCATGCTTGAGCGTCTCTTTGAGCAGTACATACCACTGAATGCTTATGTAATGTCAAGAAGATTAGTGGATCCTACTGTTAATCTTAAAAGCCTGACCGTTGAGATGTGGCAGTGGGACATCATTAAATGCTTGACAGAGATGCTACAACCTTTTGAGGTGTTCACACGTGCAGTTAGCAGGGAGGACTGTACTATGGGCCAAGCCATCCCATTGTTGTGCATGCTTGAGCAACAGCTGAAGGAGGTCTGTGAAACATACGAAGGTGACGAAGAAAAAGTTGATGCATGTACCTTGGCCAAGGCCTTACGCAACCGCTTATCTGTAAATGCAAGGCTTAAAATGATTGTGTCAGATCCAAATTACATAACTGCAACAATCTTGGATCCACGGTACAAATTGTTTGTCAGCAAAAGCGCAGTCATTCCTTTTTCAGATGGGGATGTTGCCAATTACAAAAGTTCCATAGCTGTGGAAGCTAATGATTTCGAAACTGAACGGCTGTTACTTAAAGGCCTGATAGTGCCAGCCCAGGACAGTCAAAGTACTCCAGGCCATCCTCCTGAGGCAACTCAGGCAAGTTCATCACAGCATGAGAGCGGTGCGTCCGCTTCCCAGCAGGCACCAACAGTACCAAAAGCAGCACCTACACGATCTGATTCAGCAGACACAACCAAAAGCATAACTGCTTTTTTTCTACAGAAGGGGATGGGTAAGTCCGTTGCTGTTGCAAAGGTGAAAGAGGAGCAGCAAAGCCGAGCACCAATGAACACTGAGCGGATGGTTCAGGCCTATCTGGATGACACAACAGAGGTGTTCATGGAGCAAAGCCCATTGGTCTATTGGTATGAAAGAAGGAGACAGTGGCCAGTGCTGAGCAGGCTGGCGATAAAGTATTTGGCTTGTCCTGTAGCCAGTGTCGCCTCTGAGCGGGTTTTCAGTGCTGCTGGTGCCATTGTGACATCGAAAAGGACCAGTCTCTTCCCCAAAAGCGTCGAGAGGCTGACAAGGATAAAAATGAATCAACACTTCATACCACCAGACTATACTGTACGTGAATCAGAGCAGGATGAAGAAAGCGAGCCCGAAGAATTCATCACTGCTGGGTTACATGACCTACTGCTGTCCGAACCCGCAGAGTTTGAGGACGAGCACCTCTTCCCTGACCAATAGGCTGTTAAATTGTGACTTTTTCCCTTCTTTTATTTGTGTTATTTATTTTCTTATTAAAAATGACTTTCTGGTGCAAAACTGCTAATCTTAAATTAAAAAGCTCAACCAAATCCATCCCCACCACTCATTCTTTTAATGTACCTACTGGAGTTGCACACCTGTGCATTTATTTTCGCTGTATCTTTTTTAGTTACCTCCTGGAGTTGCACGCCTGTGCATTTATGTTCCATGTTGACTGCACTCCTCAGAGTCTTGCTGCATCTTCTTGACTCCCACTCAAGTCAATACAATTCCATCTTGGCAGCCATACATTTGATGTTGTAGATGGAGTATAGTACAATAACAATAATGTAGCCTCTAACAGTCCCTCCATAATAAGTGAACCGTACATGACTACAGCCATCCTCTATTTCATTTGAAATCTGCAACTCATAATAACTGCCTTGCTGAGTCTTACTGTTAAGGCTACCACCTCTGTCTGCAGGCATTCAGAGACGACTCTTCTGTGTCAAAAGAAACTTGAGCAGGCATCCACAACTGAAGTCAACTTGTTGTGATGACTCGCATTACAAAGGCTCGGCAGCATCTGTGATCAATCTTCTGACAGTGAAAGAGAAGAAGAGTAAAACAGGTATAAAAATGAATGATGCCATGCATTGCATTGGATGTATTTTTTGGCTGACTCTGAGCTAATGTGCATGGAGTTGAAGTATACTAGTAACTTCAGTTCAGACTCACGTGATAGCCAATTCTTCCATGTTATTTACTAATAATAGAAATTATTTACGCACTTGTGTTCCTACTACTACAGATGCAGTCAGGACTTAATTTATCGTAGTCACTCACTACAGACTGAGTTGCTGATGATAATGATGGTGACCACCATATCTTTGCTGTCAGGCAGTTGGATCTGAGCTGATTGATGCACGATGTTTCTTGGAGTGGAATACAAGGTAATAAATAAATACAAATAAGAGTCACAGCACAGTAGACCCAGGCTACTACATGTTTGTGCACAGTGCTGTGGTAGAGTACAATAGTGGTATGATTGATGACTGAGAATGACGCATTGATTTTGTTGATTAATTTTGTAAATGCTAGGTTGCTTTTTCAATTTCATTCACCTTTCTGTGGCTCTGAAATTTTTAGGGAAATGCAGTTTGTATAACGGCCAAACCTGTGTCGTCGTGGGCCTGTTGTGTGCTGGCTCCTGTCTTTTTTTGTACTTCTAGATTAAAAATGATATGCAACTAGTAGACTTATACAAATTGTATCCAAGCCGCCTCAGTCTGAAAGTCCTCTCATACGACTACTCCTCTTGTATTGTTTTTTTTATCTTCACTGTATTACAATTTGTTTAGGTCATTCACATTCTTTTGTATTTGCCTTTTCTTTTTCAGGCTGGACATCTTTCACGGTTCACCCACTGCTTTATAGTATGAGCATCAACTCTCATCCTTACCACAGATCCTCATCATCAAGCAATTGGATTGCGGGAAACCAAGAATCATATTCAGCGTGTCCTTTTCTTACGTCCATTGCTTACAATCATTAGCTAGCGGATCAACATCATAAATCATCGTCTTCATTGTTTTGCTTTTGTTGTCTCCAATCTCCATGCGTACTGTTTTTCGTTCTCAAACCTTTCCCAAAACCCCCGTACCGATCCATTAAACAATCCCTAACCCTCTTCCCCCGGGCTGCGTGGTTACATTGAGGTGTGATGTTTCTTACATTAAATATACACCAACAATTTGATCACGCGCTTGCTGGGGCAGATGTGGTCAAAGCAACAATAGTGAAATGTCAACAAGGCATGGCCAGGATCTTCTGCGGCTTCCCAACTCAAGCTCTGTGTATAACGCCAAATAATTTACCATTAACATCAAACAACGAATGCATCTAATGAATTGGCGTAATTTTTTGGGTTTAAAGTGTAAAGCATTATGATTTAGAATAGTTTGACGTTGCCGTGAGTACTACAAGTAAAGTTGAACTTCTTATCTTCTCTTGCACTTTGTTTCCAGTCCCCAAAACCATTGTTTTGTTTCAGTTTAGCAGTTGCAATATTGGGTCACCCATGCAATGTACTGTACTTACTTATACTACCCCCACATTGTCTGTCACGCAAATGACTGTCTCTTTCTTTTTGTCGCTACTGGCAGGGTCTGTCTACTACTATCACAGAAGTTCTGATTCTGAACCACAGATTCTTCGCCATTGTCTTGGAAATCAAATGCAGCCCTTGCAGTGCCACATTCATGATAAATCATCATCATCTCATCAGCAATCACAGGTAAGATAAGTTTGCAGTGAGGTATAACGCAAGACAGACTGGTCGTTCTTCTAATACTACAAATATAACTCGGTGAGGGTTTACTGCATCTATCTGTTTGCATGTTAAAGATGTGGGCAATATATTTTATTATTAAAAAGCACTGTCCGCCGACCTGCATGGCCAAATTAAACCTTGCGAGGTTGCACAACGTACATTATTTGGTGAAACACTCCCCCCTCCAATCCCATAAGAAACGCAAATGAACTTCAAATGTTTTCTTTTTAACATAACTTTGTGTCTCGTTTATTTTAACATAATGTAATATATAACTAAAGATGATACAAAAATAAAATATATATAAATCCTACACCAAGCTGTCCCCCTACCCGCCTCCCCTAACCCCAACCAAATTCCCACGCTCAATGTCATGTAAAAAAAAGTAAAAACCCAACACCCAATTCCCACCCACCAACAAAAGGATTGAAAAAGGGGCAAACAGGGTCCATCTCATAGCCGGCGGGCTTTTAAGTGTTGATCCACCAGGATCTTTACACGCTCCTCTATCTGTTTTTTAGTCTGACTGCTTTGAGCCTCCAGCCTGGCTACCCGGAGGAGAATTTTTCGCTGGAACTGGCGGCACCTACATTGGCAGCCATGTTGTTGTGGGGGGGTGGACGATGCGGGGAAAATCTGGCGGCGGGCGGCTGCCTGACCATGCCGACGTACTCCTGCAGGCTTGGGGGCCGGGGCATTGGAAGAGGCAGCAGCTGCTGCCGCGGCCGCCTCCTCCTCCTCCTCCTCGGCCTGAGCCACCAGCCGGCGGTAGGCCTCAACGATGGCCTGCAGTTTCCGCTGACGGGCCCGGACTGCCAGCTCCTTCCTCGTTGGTTTAGAAGGAGTAACTATAAAGAAAGAGACAGAATTGTTGTAATCAAAAATCCCAGCAAATAAAGAACACAAAATGGATCCAACACATAGTGGGCGGCACAGTACAGTAGCAATAGCAAGCAAGTTGAGTACCTAAAATGTTGTTTTATCTATCTTGAACATTCTACGCCTTATATAATTCATTTGTCTGCCTTTTTGGCACGACATTATGCCTGCCCTAGTAACATAGCATGGGTGTACTTCAACGGTCACATACGAACACCTGTCTTTTTCATATCTCGTTTTTTTATATCATATACTCTGTGCTTCCGGTAAAAGTGACAGTCTCAAACTAACATTAAATTAACAGTGGCCAGCTAGTACTAGTAAATGTCTACTCTAGAGACTATCATTCTTTATATCGCCAACAAACGTTAGGTGGTTTGTGTTTCGCCAGCAACGACCCGGAATGCATCCAGTCGTCCCCTCCTTCCCTTGCCTTTGTGTTTAACCAAAACACCGCTGCCAACACTAGTATCCACTATCCACTAACCACCAATATTGGATGTGTCTCCCACCCACGCAGGCAGCTGTGTTTTCCACTTTCTATGCTTCCACAACAACCCACGCATCCAACTGCTCTCAAACACCTGCATTGCTGATTCCAAAGTATCCTTCTATATTATATGATTAGAGCTTTTTCCTTGCACCTTTCATCATACTTAAAATCAATCTCATGTTGTTAATCCATCGCGGTCATGTAATGTTTTGGATAAGACTTTTTTAGTCTGCCACCAACCTTTCACAGCTGAGTTGTAGTCACATAGAAGAGGCATGTATAACAAATTTTATCAATTCTGGCCGGTGGTAATGCTTTTGCTAAGCTTGGTAATGAGAACAGTGGCGTCATATATTGTCCAGTAGAACTTCAAGTTCATTATAAATATCAGAGTACAGTGAGGAAGTTTTCCCCACCCACCAAGTAATGCGGATCACTATTGAATGTAACTTACCATCGCCCACCGTTGTTGTCTCCTCCCCCGCTGCTGCCGGTGCTGCTGTAGGTGCCTCTGGTGGTCCTCCATTCCCCTCCGGGATCGCCTCTGCTGACGGCGTTGCAGCGCCGCTGCCCCCGTCGGCACTGGTGGATGGTACCGGTTCTGCAAAAATAAAAATAAGTAATTAAGTACACCTTTTTAGATGGATGCACAGCCCCCATTGTACTTGTTCACCAAGAACGGAGTTCTGCAAACAGTTAAGTACAACGTAATCACTAGTAGTCCACATTGCCTAGTACAGCAGAGTAAGTAACACACTACACATATCAGCATTTATTTGGTATGGTATGGTACCCAAGCTCATCTCATCTATACTGCTACTCTAGTCCTTGGAAAGTTAGACTGAACCATGTAACCTAACCAGTTTGTACATCAATGACATGTCTACAGTTTTGCGCATGCTACCTCACAGCTTGTTGCGCAGTACGAGAAGACGCCTTTGAGGCCACATGATAGTTCAAAGCATACACCTGAAGAGTTTGGAAAATAGAGGCCCGTATTTACTTTTTGAATGTGGATTGTGGAATCCAGTTTCCTTACAGCCTCAGGTTACACCTTTTTTTTTTTAGCATGACAGCTAAAAAGTTGAATAAATGTATGTAATGTTTTCATACTGTCTAACGTGCACCACTTTTGTCATTATCTTTCGGCAGATGAGAAGATTTACTTCTACGAAGCAAAGATTTGCAGAGCTTACCAACAAGAGGCATATGCAACCAGTATACGTTCAATGGTGAGGGGTCTCCGACATTTCCCACATTTCCCTATCGTGCACTGGTAGCTGTACAAATGTAGAATACTTTTTATTGAGCCTTTTTTAACTCTGGATTTCTTCTGGTGGCCCTGCCCTTGACGTATTTGACAGAACAACTTAAAAACATTGATGTTACTTACTTAGTTACTTCTAACAAAATAAAGGTTTTGAAGTACCACATTGACTCGGAAGTATATTTTCAGTGTCTGTTGTCTTGTAGACTTACACGAGAGAGTGAGAAAAAGGGGGTTACTTAGGTTATGGATTGTGTAATAAAAGCATTTGGCATCTTCATATTGGGGTTCAGGAAAGGGGTAATTGAATAATTGACCAATGACTGAGCCCATATAGGTTGTCGTTCATTGAATTGTGGGTTCCTCTGAGTTCTGTGACTGAGGTGTAAGACTGTAAGTAAGTAAGGTCCAACCTGCCTATCAACAACAACATCCAATTTTGGGGTGCATACATAGTTATGTATGTCACTGCATAGAAGAATACCCGCAAGAGTAGTAGTGGTACTAACGCTTACAAAATAGTAGACCAACATCTGCATGCATACTTGGTTGGTGTAAATTGCCAAAGAAGAGACATTACAGAGGAAAAAGCATAAGACAGGAGTGGACCCTGTGCCTTCCGCTATTCGATCACAGATTTTTTGAAAAGATTGATACCTTAACTAAACAGTTAGGTGAAATGTCATTAATCGGTTGGAAAAAAAGCTCCGTTAGAAAGTTAGGGAAATATCATTGTTCCAAAAGAAAACACTGTTGGACTTACTAGGGACAGCAGCAGGATCCTCAGTAGAGGAGCTCTGTGCCTGTGGTTCACAATCACGTTCACCCGCCGACTCCGTCCCAGCCTTCTGCTTGCCCCTGGGTTCTGTGGTTCATGTAAGAAATAATAAAGAAAGAGAAAACATTGAGTGCTGTGAAACATAGACAGCAAGCATTTCAAAAACCACTGCTACAACATTAAAAGAAACAAACATTGGTCTACCAAATGACTACTGCCTTGCATGATTCACTGACTAGTGTACTTGGTGAAAACAAATCAAATGTTCCATAAACATTCTGATTGCAGATTACTAAGTAACACAGAGGCAATAAGACCTGAACAACACCACAGATTCAAGAATGGGGTTATCAATCAATTATCTGTAAGTAGCCATTTCTTTTTCATTTTTTGCCAGCAAAATGCATAGATCGCAAGGAGGAGACATGCTTAACTTTGTGCATACTAACTAACACGAAATTGTACGTTCATGGCATCATATTTTGTTTTGCTACTGACTGAATGCTACTGCTGCCCTACCCACTCAATAAACAAACTACATCAGTTCTATGGAGGGCTGAGGCAGGGGCGGCTATAGGCTCATGGTGGTCCTGGACTCCTGGCCAGGGAGCGTAGGTGGGGGGCCCGGAAGAGGAGGTCGGGGCGGAGCACGGAGGCCAGTGAAGAGGGGGGAGTCAGGGTGTTTGGAAGTGGAACAGAGCCGGAGGCACCAAATCCCTGCCAGGGGCCGCCACGCAAATATGTATCCATCCTCTGAGGATTATTAAATTAAGGATATATATTGGTGGGGTGGCCCCTGGCGTTTGGTGGCCCTGTGCAGTTGCACAGCTTGAACATGCCTAAATCCGGCCCTGGCTGAGGTAAGAAGAACAAAGTAACTTTTGCATTCATTGCCAGAGGAGTATTATTCATGCAGAAGAGAAGGCCGTGAAAAAAAGATACAATATGCATTGCAAACACGTACAATTATCCATCAACGGCTATTTCACTGACGGACAAAGGAAGGACAAGACTCTATTAATAGCATTAACTAACTTCAGTTCTCTACAATAAAGAAAATCTCACACCAATAAACAGCAAAAGCTAGCGCCAAATTGAACACGCAAGAGTCAGTGAAGATGAAGAAGCGCAGCATAGACCAGTGTCATACAATTACAGTAGATATAATAACGGAATACATCGGAAATGTAACTAGGAGCACCAGTCATCGCGTTACTTATTCAGCCAAGATTTACAAAGATACAACAACAATACATATACTACTATAGAGATATATTATACACACACTTTTTTTTTTTGGGTAGCCACTCACCAAGACCCACGACCTCGACGCCAAGCAGGTCCAACAGGTCCTGCTCCCGGTCCAAAATGTCTGCCCAACGGTGGGTCAGCTGGTGGTGGGTACGCCGGATACCGGAGCAGCGGAAGACTGCCCGGCGCACCTTCACCCACCGCCGGAGACGCTCCTCAATATGCTGGTAGCCGGAGCCGGGCCTGCCACCTGCTGCCAACATCAAGGGGAGGTAGCGCTGGATAAAAAAAACCAGGGCAGCCACCTCCTCCTCCCCAAAAAGTTGGCGGGGCCTCACCCCTAGGGGGCGCATTCTGCCGCAAGGCAGCCTAGTTTTTTGGGGCACTGGCGCCTTGCCCTTTGAGCCGCCGCTGCTGCTGGCGCCCTTGACCATGGTTCTGGGTGGAGGGTAGAAGAAAACTAAAAGTTCAAGACAAAAAGGTAGAGGAAAGAAGAAGCAAGGTAAAAGAACAAGAAGGAAGTAAAAAGCAATAGAAAAGTTGTAAAAGTAGAAATAAAATGAAAAATATAAACCTAGGCACAGAGAGAAATAGGTAATAACTAAAGAAAGTTAGAAAAAGTGGGTAAAAAGACAAGGATTAAAGAGATTTTAACAGGATGCAAAAGTAGGCCCAAAACCATAGCCAGAGTGTGTGATCCAAGATGGCTGCGCCCATCGCGACCGCATGGGTAGGTTCGCGCGATATTTAGCGCGATCACGCACTTTTGTAGTGCGAACGAGAAGATGAGTTCCCGAACATGTCTTGCACAACGCGACCACGTTAATTGTGACCCGGAACAGGAAATAAGGGAACGCAAGCAGGCGGGACAAACCTCTGGGGTAATTTAGCGCGCTAGCCATCCCGAGCATGCAGGCAAAGCCCCGAACACGCGCACCGCGCTCCCGAAGACGAAAAACGGCGCGCGAACGGGCCCAGCAAGCAACTCCGCATGCTTGCGGAGCTACGCGTAGTTCGCGGAGTGCAACTACGTCTTCGCGTAGCTCCGCGGAGTCCGACTCCGCGAACTACGCCCAGGGTTAATTTTAAGCATTTAGTGGATTAACTCGCATTAACATTTTTTTTAAGCTCAAAAGTTGACGAAGTTTAGCTTCTTTATAAGGGATTGGGAGCTTCACCGCATGCTCACCCCTAGCTGCATTAATTGGGGTTGGGAGTTATTTATATTGATGTGGGCTCATCTCTAATTAATCTACCATGCAACACTTGAAGCTGTTAGTGTTGCATGTGTCCGGATGCAGTCACAAGCTTCATCTATCCACTTAGCAAATTGCTGTGTTTTGGAAAAATTAAACACAGTACACTGGAGATCACTGGTGTCTTGGGAAATTGATCTGCGTGACTTTGTGCGCCCGTTCTTTGATCTACAACGTCAGGATTTGTCTGTTGGCAACTGCGGCACTAATTGATTTGCATACTGTAATGCGTAGTGTCAAAATATGGCACTAATTGATTTACATACAGTAATGCGGAGTGTCAAACTTTTGGCTCAAAGACGATTTTGCTTTGATAGATATGTTACACATGTGGTGAGGATGCAACATTGAAAATTGTTTTTGAAACAAAAGCTCACCGTGATTCTGTCGAACGCTCATCATTATCTTTCTGGCATTCTCTGAATCATCTCTGTGCACGTCACTAAGATCACATGTGCGTTCCGGCTGTGACGAGATCCTCTGGCATGCAGCGTAAGATACGTGACGGCCATATTAAAGGAATTGAGGGGCATATTATCAACATATAGTGATATTTATCGCTAAGTAGTCTTAGCGGCAATTTTTTTATCACCACGCATCACCAGATTTTATCACTTAGAGAACGTGCTATTAGCAATGTTGATCTCAAAAGCGATAACATTTCCGGCGATAGCGGCAAAATCCATGAATATCGCTGAGAATACAGAGATTTTCACACATTATCGCTAACAGGGTCTTAGCCATTATATCCATTGGATTTAATAACTAAGAACTGGAATGAGCAGATGTTATATTTTGGAGATATTCCCGCATAGCGTGATTATTTCCATCGCTGCGCCTGTGTTGGTAATACGCGATAGCAATTTTAGCGACTGCTTTCAGTCACTAGCAGGTTGGGTATGCCCACTTTGCATGTCATTAGCGATAAATATCGCTGACATGCAAAGCGGGCCCCAAACCGCTCGCTGTCACCTACAAGCTGTCGCTAACTGCTGTTAGCGACAGCTTGCTAATAGGACGATAGTATTTTGGCTGCTTAGCAGCTGAAAACGGCTATTGAAGCGGGGATAATTTCCTATCGCCCCCCTTGATAATAAGCCCCAAATTGTCATCAGTTTTGCGCAACAACCAGGCAACCCACACTTTGTTTCACGGAGCAACAAGGAAGTTGGGATGTACGTCGTCTACAGTGACATGCATACCTGCCATTTAATGCATGTTGTCAAAGACATGCACACTTAACATTTTATGCGTGTTATCACAGTGACACACACACTATATTCAACACGTGTTCCCTGCCTCGGTGGGTCTTGGGCCAAAAATTCCACGGACTTGATAATTCTTGCTCCGGTGCCTTCTCGACTCACGGGTTCACACTCTGCGACTCTGGGCAATAGCTTGCTTAATCTCCACAACGGCCCCTCGCGGCGGGATGCCTGGCTTTCACCTTCAGGATACCCTGCCGGGGTTATCTCACAGGGGAATACCAGGACGGGTTCCCTAAGCAAGCGCCGGGAAACCCACTGCGGGTAGCTGTGCGCTATATAAGCTCAAATACATTACAAATACATTACATTTTCTTACAATGATACACACACTATTGTGTGTCAATTGGGTTTGCATCTTACTTCAGCAGTAATATCCTCACATGTTTAATTGTTAACCTTCTTTGCTTGAAACAAATTATGGTTTATACGCAATCCCATTTTACAAAGTATTTTGATAATAATTTAGTATTTCAAAAACATGTATTTGTTTTGCAAATTTATTCAACATGCAAAACGTGACTGCTTCACCTTTATTTCTTTCTAGTCCAGGTGTTCCATCTATTCAGTGGAAGAAAAATAAAGTTGTATTTGAAATGTATGCCAGGGATTGTGGTCCTTCTCTCAGTGCTGAGATGAAGCCGTCTTTACTTCTTCATTGTTTGGGTTCGGAAGGCCAGGATGTGTTCGATCACCTTCCTGATCTTTCACCTGTGGAAGCAAGAGACTTGAATGACTATGAAATTTGCATTAAGATGCTAGATAAAAATTATGTCCCGAAAGTAAATACAATTCTAGAGAGATTAAGCATGGGCTAATTTTGTAATTTCGCGATCCGTGAATTTGCGAATTTGTGATCCGCAAAAATTCGCGAATTTGTGCGAATTTGCAGATTTTTTGTTTTTTTACGTGTTCGCTGGGTTTTTGCGTGTTCGCAGGGTTTTTTGCATGTTCGCGGGGATTTTTGCGTCTTCGCGAGCCGCTTGCATCACGAAGTTACCCATGCAGTCATTTATTGGAGAGGGAAAGAGAGAGAGATAAATAGATAGATAGATAGATAGATAGATAGATAGATAGATAGATAGATAGATAGATAGATAGATAGATAGATAGACAGATAGAGAGAGAAAGAGAGGGAAAGAGAGAGGGAGAGAGAGAACAAGAGAAAGAAAGAGAGGCCGGATCTCTGAAAGGCCAGATTTCTGAGTTTCCCCTACAGAACATACAGCTTTTTATTTTTAGCAAAATGCATATGAAAATTGTGCTGTAAAAGTCTCTTTTAGTTTAACCCCTCCTGACAACTCAAAATGGGTGTATTTGCCATCCTCTCCCTTCTTCCTGTTTTTTTTTTATCTGTAAGGGCTCCGGATGAGGTTTAATTCCTTGGACAGGTGCCTTGTTGCCTACTTGGAACTGTTCTCTGACCCTGCTTCAAGGGTCAGGGCAGGGTCAGAGAATAGTTGCAAGTAGGCAACGAGGCACCAGGAAGCAATTAGCAGCAGGTGCCCAAGTTGAAGTTAATTTGTTTGTAACCCTTTTGTAAAAGGTTACAAAGAAATTAGGTTCAACTTTTGCACCTGCTGCTGTAACCCTTGCTTGGCTGAAAATTCGTCCCCGCTGATTCGCGGATTTTACCGCGATTTCGTGAGATTCCCGGATCGCTAAATCGCGGAAAATCCGCAAATTCAGCCGCAAAACGGATTTTACGCCCACCCTTAAGAGAGATATCAATTTGCTAAGAGAACACAAAAGGAAGATGAGAGCGTAGAAGTGTATTTTACTGATCTAAGAAAACTTGCATCTTCGAGTAAGTTTGAGAACTTAACTGATGAGCGTATTCGTGATCACATCATGTTTTGGTGCAACATGGAAAAAGTTAGAGAAGAACTGTGGTTACGGGATGAACCAACTTTAGATGAAGTTCTTAATGTTACAAAAAGAATTGAACATTCCTTGAAATGTGTTGAAATTATAAAGAAGGATGGCAAGAAGGAGGTAAAATTCAATATGTTAAAAAAAAGGTCAAAAGAAAGTTGATAGAAGCAAGTGTGATTTAACAACCAATAAGGAGGATTATAAATGAAAGTCTAGTGAGCAACGAAGATGTTACAGATGCGGCAGAGTAGGTCATCTTGCCAATGGTAAAAAATGTACTGCATTGGGTCAAACATGCACAAAATGTAAAAGAAAGGGTCATTCCACGTCAATATGTAAAAGCAGATATGTTCCAAAGCTTAAAACTGTCCAAGTTTATTAAAATATCAATCGTGATGTGGGAGTTGATGATTTTGAAAGGGGACACATTTTTCAAGTTCAAAGCGAATCTGATAAAAAATGTTGCCCTTTTGTTAATATTATTGTTGATGGAGAAAGCACTCATTCTATTTCATTTGGCTGCAATAATTACCATAGTTTCAAATGATCTTTACTATTCTACATTAAAAGACAAGTTTTCTCTTAAAAAACCTGATATCACTCCTTTAGCTGATGGTGGGGAGCCTATAAAATTACAAGGATTTTTCATTGGATTGATTGAGTAGAGAACAGATTTGTATCTGGAAAGATCTAGGTATCAGAAAAAGTTGATAGTATTAAAAGCTGGCTACATCATGAGATCAAATTGAGAGCAGGTTCTGTACCTGTGTGTTGCAAGGTATGTTATGTTCCCATATCTTTAAAAGAGGACATGCAAAAAGAAATTTCGAAACTTAAGAGTTGTGGAATTATAGAAGAGGTGGAAAGAACTGAGTGGTTGGCCTCAGTGGTCGCTGCAAGGAAACCTAATGATGATTTACGTCTCTGCATTGATTTGAGACTACTAAACAAATCTGTGATTGTTTATCGGTATCCTTTACCTAACATCACTGAGTTATTAATTCTTTTAGGGGGGCGAAAGTATTCAGTACAATAGATGTCACCTCTGCATACCATCAGGTTGAGCTTAAAGAATCTTGTAGAGATCTTACATAACACCTTTCGGTACCTTTAGATTTATTAGGATGCCATTTGGCTTAGTATCATCTTCATCTGTTTTTCAAAGAGCCATGGAAAATGTACTCAGAGAGTTAGAAAGGGTTTGCATATACCAGGATGACATCCTCATTTTTGGTGATGACATGGAGCAGTATGATTCTCGACCAAGAATGTTGTTAGAGAGATTGTGTGAATACAATTATACTGGAAATGTGTAAATTCTGAACTGATTCCATAAACTATTTAGGACATTACGCAACTGGTGATGGTGTTAAGCCAGAGAGTGATTTGGTTAATACCATTCGTAACATGAGCTTCCCAACTAATAGAAGTGAGTTAATCAAATTCTTAGGTATCGTGGAATATTATGCCAAATTTGTGAAAAGCTTTGCTGATTGTACTATAAATATGAGATATTTATTGTGTAAAGGGGTTGAGTTTGAATGGTCTGTGTCATGTGAGAGTGAATTCAACAGTATTAAGGAAAAACTTAATAATGCTCCTTCTCCTAAAAGCTTTGATCCATCATGTAAACCAATATTGGTTACTGATGCCAGTGAGAAAGGCTTGGGTGCCATTTTACAACAGTACTGTCCATCCGGTATGCAAACAGTTATGTTCCGAAGCTTGAGAGATCCTTAAACTCGATATTCTGTAGTTTAAAGGGATTCTCTTGGGGTTTTTTGGATGATAAAAAAACTAAAGAAGTTTTTGTGGGGAACTCATTTGGAGGTTCACACGGATAATAAGCCTTTGGTGGAAATTTTCAACAAAAAGGGTCTTTATCTGATTTCTTGTAGCATCACTAGGTGGGTCATTGGTTTGCCAGAATATATTTTCTCACTTAAGTATATTCCAGGAATTGATAATGGTATTGCCGATGTATTATCACGCCTTATTCCTAAAGAGTCCACTGTAGATGAAGAGTTTGATGACGAAAAGGAATGGGTACGTGTGGTGGATTGTGAATTAATTTCGGAGAAGAAATGGATGGAGGAGTTGGCCAGTGATGCGACTCTTACAACAGTAATGACTTTTGTTCAAAATGGGTGGACAAATAGTAAAGCAGGTTCTGAGTCTTCAAGGCCATTTTGGATAATTCGTAATTAGTTATCAGTTGAGAATGGGATGTTGTTTTGTGGTACTAGGTGAATTCCTCCAAGTGGCCTCAGGAACGAATGAGTGGATTTGATGCATTCCAATCATGCAGGTCTAACTAAAAGCAAAGAAAGGTGCGAATGTCAAATTGGTGGCCTGGCATGGATAATCTTGGTTATCGTGTAGTTCATATGTGTGTTCCTTCCTCGATGAGTGACAAGTCCAAATGTGCACGCATGCAACCGATTGTTACAAGAAGGCGTTTATATCATCCTTGGCAAGACATTGCTCGGGATATACTTGGACCTGTTAATCAGGGTGGAATGCAAAGTTTTGTATTGGTGGTAATTGATATGTATTCTCAGTGGCCTGAAGATTTTTTTTTAACACAATAGATTCTGTACATGTTATCAAATGCTTAAAAGAATTGTTTGCTAAGCATGGTATGCCAGAATCCATTTTTACGGATAATGGCTTTCAACTAACCTATAGGGAAATTTAGTTTTTTTTATCCTCAAGAGGCATTGTTCACAAAACTTGTGCTCCTTATCACCAGAATCCAATGGAAAGGTTGAGAGATTTAACAGAGTTCTTAAGGAAACCATGATTTTGGCCAAGTCATTATCCTTAGATTGGAAAGATGACATTTTTAAAAAAGTGGAGGGGTATAGAATGTCTCCTCTTGCTACCACAGGAAAAATGCCCTTTACAATACTTTTGTTGAACCATCATGGGTCAACAAAAATGAGCTGGACAAGGGAAAAGAAAGCATATGTTTTGACAATGGTGTGTAAAAGAGAGAGGAAAAGAAGGCTACAGATAGAAAAAAATATGTTGATACCAGAAATGAGGTAAAAAGGACTGTTGTGAAGGTGGGTGATCAAGTCAAGATCAAACAACCTGGTTTAGGGGGTAATTCCAATCCTAAATTCTTTAAGCCCCTAAAAGTTAATAACATTTTAAAAAATGCAATTAAAACTAAAGATCTTCACATTTGGAATTTAAACAGAGTGGCTGTGGTCAAAGGTATGTAAATGTAAATGTATTGCGACTTATATAGCGCACGTATCACCCGAAGGCATCAAGGCGCTTGCCTTGGGAACCCGTCCTGGCTTTTCCCTGTGAGATAACCCCTACTGGGCATCCCCAAGGTGAAAGCCAGGCATCCCGCCGCGGGTGGGCCGTTGTGGAGATTAAGCAAGCTTAATGCCCAGAGTTGCAGCGTGGGACCCCGTGATTAGAATAGGCACCGAGGTGAGAATTATCAAGTCCGTGGACATTTTTTGGCTCAGGACCCTGCCGCGTCAGGAATTGAACCCTGGTCCCGGGCCAGACCTCTGCATCAGTGTCTGCCGCTCTAATCAGTGAGCCACACTCCTACACAAGGTAAATTGGAGAAGAAGGGTAATCATGTTTTAGACAGTACAGATTTACTAAAAATGAGTAAAAATAATAATGGTATAAGAAGTATTCGTTGTTCTTTCAGGGCAGTCAAACATTCTGGTTATCTTTCAGATTATGTTTAACTGTTTATGTTATTTTGTATAGCATTGTTAAGGAAGGGAGATGTGTGGAATGCTTACTTCAATGACATCTGTATAATGACACCTGTATAATGAAACCAATTTATGTCATATGCTTGTGTCATCTTAGACCTTCATCTATGTCATTTTGAAATTGTTATGATGTGAGATGTAGTCTTCAGTTGTGGCTGAAACCTGGTTCCTGTTGGATGGGATCTTCTTGTTACTGGAATAAGTGTACTTCAACTACCTTCCTGTCGTACGTGTTACCTGGAATGCTTCACTCTTGTGCTAAGTTAAACTCTTGGTTCAACTTTAACTTTGTGAATCGTGCTCTAAGCCTCTCTAAGTAGGACTCTGATAGTTATTTATTCCTGATCACTTTTTCATTTACACTATAAAGCCAGACCTAAAAGTCCATGTAGATTAATGACTGCCCTACTCCATCTGCGCCACTTTCAAAGAAAAATTCTGTAAATGATCTAGTTCTCTTACCGCCATATTCATGAACATCGGCATTTGCGATTCTGAAATAGCGAAAAATAGCGAGTCGCTATTCAGAAATCGCAAATCCGAATTCATGAAGAATTGCGATAAAAAAAAGCGATTCGCACGCGATCGCAAAATCCGATAGCGATCCGATCGAAATTGCGATTAATCGCAGATTAATCGCTATTTCGGCCTACCCGCGGCTGGACTGCGATCTCGCAAATAGCGATATCGCTATTAGCGATATCGCTATTTGCGAGATCGCAAACTCGCGAGATCGGGAAAACGGGAAGTCGCATTTCGAGCCCAGTGATGACATCACAACCAGGAAGCTGCCGGTTCCGAGCACCATTCTCCACAGTGAGGCAGAGAGACAGGGAGCAGATCGAAGAGCAGCTGCACAGTTTGGATTGTAGAGTGCACCACTGAGCCACAAACCAGAACATGGCAGAGGAAGCTGCACCAGGGACCAGCAGCTCGGCTGGGAGGAAGCGAAAGCTGAAATTCAGCGAGCAGGAGCTGGAGCACCTCATTGAGGGAGTCGTGGCTAACCACGACCAACTGTTCGGTGCAAATTCCAGGAGGGTCCCGGAGATGGAGAAGAGACGCATTTGGCAGGGGATAGCCTCTGCAGTTAACTCTGTGGGAGTGGCGTCAAGGTCCCTTGAAGAACTGAAGAAGAGGTGGTACGACCTCCGAGGCCGTGCCAAGGAGAAGGTGGCGGCGCGCCTCGGGGAGTCCTCGGGCACAGGCGGAGGAGGTCCGACGGTACCACCGAACACCCCCCTGGAGGACCAGGTGGAAAACACCCTCGAGATGGAGGCCGTTGTGGGTTTCACTGCGCTGGACTCATCCGCCCCCACACAAGACACCCAAGGTAAGTGGCATGCGACTGCGACCCTGCCCCCTATGGATGTCCATGACCAAATAGGCCCCCCCAATGTCCCATAGGCATGTAATTGTTGCACATCAAGTATTGCCCTGAAGCATTGTGGGAGATGTAGTCTGACCACAATGTAGTAGTACCACAATGCAGCCATTGTGGGAGATGTAGTCAGGTCCCAATGCACACAAAGCCACTGCCATTCAGGGAATGTCACCCAGCATGCATGTTGCAACTGCACGTCTGCCAGATGCATACAACTAATGGTCCTCCACTTACCCCCACAGGAGGAGATACCAGTGACAGCGACAGGCTGGTGATAGACGACAGCGTCCTGGAGGAGCCAACACATACCCAGGCAGCAGCCCCTAACGCTGCAACTGTACCACCATCAACTTTCACCGGCAGCGTCCCACCTGCAACTGCTGCAGCGCCCTCATCTGCTGCCATCGCAGCACCCATTGTGCTCCCTGCCACCGCTGCTCCTCCCAGAGCTAAAGCCAGGTCAGTCACTCCTGTGGCCCCCGCAGCGACTGCCACAGCCACACCAGCAGGCACACCCCCAGCGACGAGCACACCTGCAACACCGGTGGCCTCATCCCCATCAGCTGGCGCCTCAACATCCGGGGCTGCGCCACTGTCCAGTCAGCCCCCAGCCTCACAATCCGGCCAGCAGGGCAGGGGTGGCAGGTCACGCCAGCGATCCGCAGCTGCCACCAGGCGGGCCAATGGAGAAGGACAGGCGCGGCTCAGCATCGAGCGACGGATGCTGCACATACATCAGCGCCAGGCACGGCAGCAGGGGGCAATTCACCTGCAACTATGCAACATTGGCCGCAACGTGGCCTGTGTAGCTACACAGATTGAAGGAATGAGGGCCGACCTGGCCGGGGTGGGCAATGGAATGGCCCGCATAGCTGCAGCCGTGGAGGCTAACACCCGCGCCATGAATCGAATCTACGGTGGCCAACGCCGGCACCACCGCCAACTGCTGACACAGCTTGGCACCTACAGCAGGGCGAGCTACGTGTCAGCAAATGCCACTTCGCTACTGGCGAGGCGCTGTCTGACACAGCAGCACACTGTCATACAGTGCAGTGTTGACATGTCGAGGATGCTGGAGACCCTCACCACAGCTGTCGTGGCTCTGCACCCTCCACCCATTCCATCTGTGGTGGGGGGTGATGATGCGAGTGAGGTGGCGTCCAGCCTGAGCTCGCAATCAGCCTCACAGGCCCCACTACCCACCCGCAGCACCAGGACCCCCCCATTGCCTGACGCCCCGGAGGAGGAAGGCCCTCAGAGGCGTTGTGGAGGGGCACGCTCTAGGCACACCTAGAGGACTGGAATAACCATTGGCACAGGCTGAGGTGAAGCCTGGCAAGCACAGCAGTATGACGGAATACTGTGTGTGGGACTAATTTGGCACGGACCATTACTTTTACTTCTGTGAAGTGAACAGATACTTTTATTTTGACATTTGGCACGGACCATTACTTTTACTTTTGTGAAGTGAACAGATACTTTTATTTTGACATTTGGCACGGACCATTACTTTTACTTTTGTGAAGTGAACAGATACTTTTATTTTGACATTTGGCACGGACCATTACTTTTACTTTTGTGAAGTGAACAGATACTTTTATTTTGACATTTGGCACGGACCATTACTTTTACTTTTGTGAAGTGAACAGATACTTTTATTTTGACATTTGGCACGGACCATTACTTTTACTTTTGTGAAGTGAACAGATACTTTTATTTTGACATTTGGCACGGACCATTACTTTTACTTTTGTGAAGTGAACAGATACTTTTATTTTGACATTTGGCACGGACCATTACTTTTACTTTTGTGAAGTGAACAAATACATTTCTTTTCCTACACACATTAGCGTTGTGTCTTCTTTACATTTTGCATGCATTGTCGATTCGTGGGGTGATGGCAGTGGTTGTACTAGAAACTGTTCACTGTGATGTGGTTGCGACGTCTGTGCCCTTCTGCTGGGGTCTCCCCTTGTGCATGGCGCGCATGTGCAGGTGGCTGGTTGTCCCCCTCAGATTCACTGCCAGAGATGTCAACAGGTATCCGGCGCTTGGTTGCCATGTTATGTAGTATTGCGCAGACAGCCACTATGCGGCAGCACTTTGCAGGACTGTAATACATGGCCCCACCTGTCTTGTGCAGTATGCGGAACCTGCTCTTGAGCAGGCCAAATGTCCTTTCTATGCAATTTCTTGTCCGTATGTGAGCAATATTGTAGCGCCATTGCTGGGGTGTAGCAGGGTTGAGGTATGGGGTCAGGAGGTATTCACGGAGGGCGTAGCCACTGTCACCTGAATGGGAGGAGCAGATGGTGATTGCCTGTGCTGCGCTGTAACATCTTTGCAATGTGACTTTTCAATCAAAGTGTACTTACCAAGTAGGTGTCCTTCCCCAAACTCTCCCCTGACCAGCCGTGTGTGGAGTGCGCTGTGCCGGAAGATGAAGGAGTCATGGGTACTCCCTGGGTACCGTGAGACAATGTCAGTGATGTATGTCTTGGCATTGCAGACCATCTGGATGTTGAGGGAGTGGTAGCACTTTCTGTTGCGGAACATATACTCCATGCCAGCTGGTGGGCAGACGGCGACGTGGGTACAGTCTATGCATCCGAGCACATGTGGAAAATGGGCTACATTGTAGAATTGTAGCTTTGTCATGTCCAATTCCTGTTGGCTGGCGGGGAATTTGATGTGACGGTGTAGCTGGGTGAGCATGGCGTCTACAAAACTGTTGAGGCAGCGTGACATGGTGGGCTGGGATATTCCCCCAGCGGCCGCTACTACCCCCTGGAAGCTTCCAGAGGCCAGGAGGTGCAGGCTACTCAATACCTGCACATGTGTGGGCACAGAATTGTTTCGCCTTGTTGGGTGCTGCATGATGGGGTCGAGTTCTTGTATCAGCCAGGTGATCATTTCCCCATTCAGCCTGTATTTAGCATAAATCTGTTCTCTGGTTTGGCCCAGCAAGGTGACCCGCAGCCGGTAAATCCTCGCCTGCCTCATGCGTCTCCTCCGTGCTGCTCGCTGTAGCCTTCGCCGCCTCACCACCATGTACATCCCAGGCATTGTGGAAAGCCTAATGCTGCTACTGAATGTCCTTATGTGTGATTGGTCAGGCCTGGCCCTGTTGGTGATAGGACAACAGTTTTTTGAAATTTTTTTTATATGCCTTTCATGGTTACCACCTGCTTTGAGCTGTCCTTATTTTGCGCCGTGCAAATAGCGATTTTTGGGTTTTTCGCTAATTGCGATTTTTCTTGAATGCCGATTGCGATTTCCTATTGCGAATTCGCTATTATTTTCGCAGATTCCGTGGTGTGTCGCTATTACCGATTCGCTAATGCTCAGCGGCAGGGATTCTGCGATTATATTAGCGAATTCGCTAATATGTGTTAGCGAATTCGCTATTTTGTTGTTGAATGCCGAAAACGGAAATTGCGCCCGCATTTGCGTTTTCGCAGCGGTTGCGGGCGCAATTCAGCTACATGAATCAGGCTGTTAGATGCTTTAACAGTATTACATTGTCATGTGTGTACCCCTCAAAGTACAAGCTCAGGCAGCTGTCTAAATAAAGTCATGCTTGTGGCCAGCTAGTAAACCTACCTCTTTCTTGCAACAAGTAAAACATGCTTTGCCTACTTGGTTTGACCATCTCTAGTGTAATAGAGTCTGAGAACCCCAGCTGTGTGCTCCTCCACTGGTAATGTGACAGCAGTTTAGTTGAAGTGATTGCTCATATCCTTAGGGCACTATAAGAGTCAACTCATATAGACAAGGATAACAATAAAAGATGGAGAAAGGACTATACAAAAGCTAAAGAGGAGGACATCCCCTGCTATTGTGTTAATGGCCTAGTATGTGGCTACTAGTTTCTCTTTCATATGCTAAGGAAGGCATGATGTGGCTTGTAAGACTGTCTCTATTCCTGAAGTAAGGCATCAACTACGCAGTGTGCCTGTCTCTTCATCAGCTTATTAGTAGGACAGCCCCACACTTGCATTCACACATCTCAATGGTACAAGCTCTCCTGACAGAAAACATCTTCTTAAACCATAAGCATCACCAGAACAGGATAACATTTTTGTTTGGAAAGATGAAGATACTACATTATTTAGGTCTACAAGGTAAAATACCAGAATAACTCATTAAACCCTCATGTCAAGTCAACATGTTTCATCTCCCTTGTGTAAAAGATGGGCATTAAGGGCATTCACCAGGACTCATGTAATAGTACATCCCGCTTACAATTACGGTGACCGAAACCAGGAAGACGGTCACCCAGGCACTCGTCACCAGCCGACTGGACTATGGAAACACCCTCTATGGCGGAACCACAGCCAAACTTCAGAGAAGACTCCAACGCATCCAGAACGCCTCCGCACGACTCATCCTGAACATCCCCCGACGCAGCCACATCTCTGGACACCTGAGAGACCTGCACTGGCTCCCCGTCAGCAAGAGGATAACGTTCAGACTCCTCACCCACGCACACACGGCTCTCCCTGACCTGGGCCCCAGGTACCTCAACAACCGCCTGACCTTCTACACTCCCACCCGCCAGCTGCGATCCACCAGCCTCGCCCTCGCCACCGTTCCACGTATCCGCAGAGCCACCACCGGGGGAAGATCCTTCTCCTACTTGGCACCCAAGACATGGAA
Organism: Lissotriton vulgaris; assembly: GCF_964263255.1. Lineage (NCBI taxonomy): Eukaryota > Metazoa > Chordata > Amphibia > Caudata > Salamandridae > Lissotriton > Lissotriton vulgaris. The sequence continues at coordinate 434,228 of NW_028251363.1, read as the reverse complement.
CTCACTCCCCATCCACCTCGGCTGACCCAGGACCACCTATCCTTCAGGAAGCAACTCAAGACCTGGCTCTTTGAGCAGTAGCAGACCCACCCCCAGCGCCTTGAGACCCCTCCGGGTGAGTAGCGCGCTATACAAATGCTATGATTGATTGATTGATTGACCCTATTACCAAAATTGCTCTGGGTCTCCAGCCCTGTTGGGGCTTGGTCAACTGCAGGCCGCTTGGAGACACTGGTTAGCGGGCGCCTCAAGGTTTCACCTCTGTCTCTAGTGGGCCTGACCATGAAGACAAACTCTAGACATTATAAGAAATCCATCATCAACCACCTCATTAGTGATTGCATGTAACCCGTCAATATTATTACCAGGCTGGGTATAGAATGAGACCATCTTAGGACTTCAAACTGTGTCAGTAGCAATAATGTTTAAAGTAAATACTTCAGGGTATGTCACGTCAAGGGGATGCAGTGGTAACCCGCCATCTGGGAATGTTTTGGGTACTTTTAAGTCAGTCATCACTTTCTGGCCTACTTGCCTTCTACATTTGACTTTGATTCTTTCCCCATTATTCGTATTTATCTTATTCAGTTTTATTGAAATTTCTATATCATAGTACAGGTAATAATGTCTAATGTGTGTCCTCAGATAACCTACTGTTTTGTTAACAGATTTACCACTGAGGCTGATTGTACAGAGAGCATCATGTGATGAATGGTTGAATCAGTCATCTCAGGCTGAGGGATGTTATCCTCCTGCAAGAGGCAGGTCCAAGCTGCTCTGGGAGGGAGGCATACTTCAGTAACTGAAACTTTGATTGGAGCCTCTTGTTTCGACTCCCTAATGACACTTTGATCGCCATCCATAATAAAATGACCAGAATTGAATGCTCCACCTTAACCAGATCTCAGATTCGTAGATAACTCAAAAGTTATCTACGAACCATTTGAATTAAGATCCTGCAATAACAGGGAGGAGGGTCTCAAATAGTGGATAACAAAGATCCTTCAACCCTTATCAATTGGTAAGGTGGTTGGAGAGGGACAGCTTTTACCCAGAAAGGGGAAATAATGAGTCAAGTTGCTTTTTTCTATAAAGTGCAAAAATTCACGGGTGATCAAGACAAATTTGAAATAAATGTTTTATTGCTCCTCTAGCAGTTCTCCAACATTCGTCAACCAACCCCTGGTATCATTTCTTCCAGGTGCAGTGTTACTGCCAGTTTCCTGTGATCATGATTGCATTAGAACAGCACAATCCTAAATCAGCCACTGCGCCTTCTATCTAAAGAAGTCAAACATGATCACTTTATTTTTCCTAATAAAACATTCTCAAAGTAATGCCAGAATATGTTTTATTACATTATCAAATGACTAATTGTAACAACTTGAAAGAGTGGAAATGGCTGATATCATTTTTACTTTCTTGCAGACATGGAAAGCTGCATGCAGTGTCCCGAGGACCAGTGGCCGAATGACAGGAAGGATGGATGCCTCCTGAAGGTCATTGACTTCCTCTCATACAGCGATAGCCTAGGTGTGACGTTGGCCACTGTGGCCGTTATTTTCTCTGTGGTCACTGCTGGAGTGCTGGGAATATTCATCAGATATCGGGACACCCCAATAGTGAAGGCCAATAACCGTGAACTCAGCTACACACTTCTTGTCTCACTCATTTTGGCCTTTCTCTGCTCTCTCCTATTTATTGGGCAGCCTGCAACCTTCACCTGCCTGATCCAACAGGCTGCATTTGGGATTATTTTTGCTGTTGCTGTGTCTTGTGTTTTAGCAAAAACCATCACTGTAGTCATTGCCTTTAATGCCACCAGGCCTGGCAGCAAATTGAGGCGATGGCTGGGACCCTGGATGTCTGGCTCTGTTGTCCTCTTGTGCACACTGGGAGAGGTGACAATCTGTGTCTCTTGGTTGCTCACCTATCCACCTCACGCTGGCACTGATATACACGCTGAGACTGGCAAGAAGATCCTGCTGTGTGCAATGGGCTCTGTCACTGCCTTCTACACTGTGATTGGTTACATGGCCCTCTTGGCCTTTGCCAGCTTCACTGTGGCTTTCTTAGCCAGGAACCTCCCAGATAAATTCAACGAAGCCAAATTCATCACATTCAGCATGCTGGTGTTCTGCAGCGTCTGGGTCTCCTTCATCCCGGCTTATGTCAGCACAAAGGGCAGGTACATGGTAGCTGTGGAGGTCTTCACCATCTTGACTTCTAGCGCTGGACTGCTGGGCTGCATATTCATTCCCAAATGTTACATCATTCTGTTCAGGCCAAACATTAACACCAGAGAACGTTTAACTTGATGTGGAAATTGATAGTTTCAGACTGGAAGTTTTGAAAGTCACTATATTATTTAAATTTTGCATTTTCTTTGTGGTGGTGGGGGCAGAAAATGTAGTCCAAAATTGTCTCATCCTTTTTTTCAACCATTGGGCCCTTTTCAGGAAAGCATTAAAAATGTTAAAAAAGTAGCAGGCGTTTTTTGAGGACAGTCAATAGGGATGGGTTTGAATACCTGCTCAAAGAGTAGGCATTTTTGGTTGGTTGAATAAGAATAGAAGACTGGAATGTAACTGAGCAGTTCAAGGGGTGATTCCATGTGTTTTCTTGTTGTTTGAGTCTAGTTGTAGTTTCTCACTCTGGAAACACCAGTCTGACAGCGCCTCATCTAGAGTCAATAAATATACATGTTTAGTTCCTGAGTACCCTATGTGAGGTGTCCTGGGTATTTCAAGGAGTTACTTTTGAGGCAGTGAGTTTGTAAATGCAGATTAACCCTTTTATTGCATCAAGTAACTTCACAAGGATTTATGTGCAAAGAGCAGCATCTGTATGTGGTTGACTGCAGAGAAGACAATCTGGGAAGTGTTATTCATCCTGTAATATGGTTCTGTGTCCTGGGATGCAGTCATTTGTTTACATGTGGCAGATTGTTGTAAAAAATCACAGTTTATCTGCAATGCATGAGTTTAAGGGCAGAGTCTGTGTTAATGAATTAATTCATTATATTAATCTAATTAGATTTTGCTATAATATTTCTTCATTGAAATGGATATTTCCAGATCAGAATGAACTGCATATGTTGAGCCAGAACAACTATTTCTTACACTGTATTGCTGCCATATTATATAACATTTTTGTAGCATTCATAATCATTAATAGTAGACAATAAAGAAAAATAAAATAAATCATAGTATTTGTGGTATTTGGACAAAGCATGGTATATGAAATAGCAGAGGTGACATTTGTGGTTAGAGGTTGTAGATTAGTGATACTGTTTAATCAGTCTGAGTAGTTTAAGCGGGAGTACCTTTATGTAACATTGAACTCGGCCACACAATCCATGCATTATCAACCTCTGACACCATCATCGATGTTACAAGTTTCCCAAAGTCCTGACTGCTTTCCTGTTATGCTTTAGTAACAGCTGGAATCCTAACTGTTCTACTTTGGTATTGGTGTTCTGTCCATACTTCCTTCAGGAAATGGGGGGGTTGTTTCACAGGGGTCACACTACTGTATGTGTAGGAAGAGTCGAGGTGTCACATGATAAACCAGGCTACTGTCTGAAATCATTGCAAGAGTTAGAAGAACTCGCCTTCATTTGTATACATTTCTCACCCCTGTGTCGATGAATGGAGACCAATGGCCCGATGTTTCATACTGCGCTGCGTGACAGGGAAAGAGCAGGAATGCATCAGATCTATCAAGTTATGGCTCATTCTCTGCCTGCACTGGTGCACAATCTGCTACAATGGTGTCTGCATTACATGGATTGTTTTGTGCAGGAAGAGACACTAAATTACAAGAACTCAGGCTTTTTGTATTGTAACCTATAAATGATTTGTTCATATGAGTCTTTTTTATTTATATCAGTAATCCATTCTTCACTCGTTGGTGGGTTAGTCAATTACCAATGTCTGAGTATGCACATCTTAGGTTTAACTAGCGCAGGTGATAGTCATCACCTACAGTGAGAGTAAATGCCTGAGATATCAGTTGTCATTGGCAGGATAGCCAAGTGCCAATGTCGGAGTATGCACATCTTAACTATTACTAGTGCAGGTGATAGCTGTCTCCTACACTGAGAAGAAATGCCTGAGATATCAGTAGTGGCTGGCAGGATAGGCAAGTACAAATATTTGAGTATGCACATCCTAGCTATAACTAGTGAAGGTGCTAGCCACCTCGTGCAGTGAGAAGAATTGCCTGGGAGACCAGTTGTGGCTGGCAGGATAGCCAAGTACAAATGTCTGAGTATGCACATTTTAACTATAACAAGCACAGGTGATAGCCCCTCCTACAGTGAAAGAAATGCCTGCGATATCAGTTGTCGATTGGCAGGATAGCCAAGTACCAATGTCTGAGTATGCACATCTTAGCTATATCTAGTGCAGGTGATAGCCGTCTCCTACACTGAGAAGAAATGCCTGAGTTATCAGTTGTCACTGGCAGGATAGCCAAGTACAAGGCTCCATTAACCACTTCAGATTGGATGCAGGAACGTGACCCATGCACATTGCCGCTAGCGTTCCCCGATTGCTGAGGCTCCGCCCACATGCCGCTCAGAGATGGCTCCCGCTGCTGCGTTCCTCCACTGATTTTTGCCTGATCTTTGCACGGTTCTAGCCAGATTTCTGCCGGCTACCTCCCTCCAGCTCGCTGTCTTGGGCTGTTTTTGGGCCATTCTTCTGCCCTCGGTTGCTCGGTGACCAGGCTTCTATGTGTGGTGCGGCCTGTCTGCCCGCCCACCTGTAGCCCTGTGTCTGCTATTGTCTGTACTCGCCCACGGCCATTCCTGCATTTAAACGGAGTACCAGGAGCACCTGTAGCCACTTCCGACTGCAATGGTCTGTGACTCTTGGTCACTTCTGCATCTGTCTCTGACCACCCGTAGTTCTCGGCCCAGGCGATGCAGTTGCGTGGGGAGTGTTGGAGCAGAAGCTTGTGATGGTGCATTAAGGCAAGGGGGAAAACACAAGGTTCTGGGTCTGGTTCTGCAGTGCTGCGGTGCTGCATGCAGAGGATGCAATTATGCCATGGTAAGGCGTGCCAAGATGGTTAAGGTCAGCCAGTGAGACAACGAGGTGAGGCGATAAAGCATATGCCCAGAGATGAGAATAACTGTAAAATTAGGACTGGCTAGAGCAGGAATAAAGCATGAATGAAGGCCTGATCAGAAGGTAGCAGAGGGGGGAAAATATCAGTGAGAAGTCTGTGAACTTTAAGACTGCAAGGAGAGGTGCGCTTAGCCCCTATCAATGTTTACTTGTGTATATGGACCTCATTAAGCATTGGGTATGACAAGTTCAATTTTAGAAGAAAGCAATTATCTCTGCAGGGTAAAAAAAAAAAAAAAAAAAAACCCTGGTTCTGATCTGCTCTGCTGGTTCATCCATCACAATATTCTGGCTTGGGGTTACTCAATCTCGTGACTCTCTAAACATCTGATTCAGCAAGCAACTAAAACCACAAAGAAAGAGTAATAAGATGTTGGTAGTCTTAAAAGCGACAGCCGCAGCAAAACAGCGAAACAAACAAGCTAAGACTAGGGTAGGGAAGGAGGTTCTGAAATCTTCGCCAACAACTGTAGTAGCGTCTAAAGGTGCCAGAAGAGGGAGAAGAAACGCCCAGTAAAGAATGGATTTAAAAGCCAAGGCTCTGGCTCTGGTGGGAAAAAATGCCTCTGAACTTTCCGCAGACCTAAGTATGCTAGCAGTGGGTGGCGAAGATGAAGGCAGTGTGGAGGGGGGTGAAACAGGGAGTACACCTGAAAGGGAGAAAAACAAACCAGTGAGCTGTAAGCAGTATCCTCTCTTTACTAAGCCCCTGGTGGCACGGGATAAGGTTACTAGCGGCCCCCCAATCAAGTAGGGTGGAGCAAAAGGCAAAAGACCAAACGGCCAAGAAAGTCCTACTAGTTACACAAGGCCAGAATCTACTAATCGCCCCTATTCACACCCTGCCGCCTTCTCACACCCTGTCAGACCAAGTCCCCCATCCACAGCCTTAGTCAAAATCCCATGTAGGATCAGACCTGCTAGAAATAATCACAGCTGCCCACGGGAATCTGTCACTGAACAATCAGCCGCTGACTAAGGAGGCTAATGGATCCTCACAGACGCCACAAAATGTAGACAGAGAAGAGACAGGGGTATGTAGGCAAGGTCTGGCACCAACATCTGAAGCAGAACCACAAGAAGAAACAGAGGCAGAAATAAAAGGAGAAAAAGAAAAAGAAATGCGCCAGTCCCTCGAACTTAGCAAAACCTTTGCAAAGAGAAAGGCAGAAAAAGATAGCTCAGTACAGGAACTGATGGTAACTATCTTGAAAGAATTGAGAGACATGAAACTATCGCAGAAATGGAAATATCACAGCTGAACAACATATTGGCAAAGATGGAGGAGAATTTAGCTAACTTACCGAGCAGAGTGACTGAGACGGAAAACCGCGTCTCAGCCCTCAAAGACACTATCATTACCATGAAAAAGGATTTACAGGTTTTGAATAAAAATAATCCCAGATGGAATCAAAGTTAAAAGATGTAGAGAACTACAATAGGAGATCCAACCTACGCCTCGTGGGAATATCGGAAGGCCAGGAAAGTACAGAAATAGTAAAATGGACTGAGACTTTGCTGAAGGCAATACCTGAATTGAAAGGAGATTTTACAATAACTAGAGCCCATAGAGTACCCGCACACAAGCCTCAAAACCTTTGGTATCCACGAACCATCTTAATAAACTTTTCAGACTACAGAATCAAAGATTTTTTTTAAAATGCGGCGATATCCTGGAGATCATTCACAATGAAATCAAGAACTTTAACATTTTTTCTGACACGTCAGCTGCCTCTGCCCACAGACGGAAGGGCTTTATTCAAATGATTGATTCTTTTAAGGCCAAAGGGGCGCAGGCGATGATTGTGCAACAATCTAAGTTCGAAGTAATAGCCAATGGAACATTTTGTCCAAAACTTTTTAGAAGGTCTCAGTGTAACATAAGGAAAGGGGAACTCTGTGGCTCTATGCTGAAAGGTCTGTTTCAATAACAATGAGTAGCAACATAAGAATCAAGTAAAAATTCTAAAAGCTTTCCTCAAGGGGCGGATACAAGGTGTATCAGGGGACGCGATAGGATGCAACAAGATGGCATCCGACAGGAAAAAGGAGAAGGAGGGAAATACAGTGGGACAACTGGGGGTTTCCCTCGTTCAGTGGGGTATGAGGGGGAGGATAATGGTAGGGAAGCAGTAGGGAGGGTGGGGTGGAGAGGTTGTGGTGGTGGCGAAGCAGAAAAAAAAGAGTTCGTAGACAGAAATGTTTTTGCTTTTTCTGGATTTTTTGGTAGTTTTTCATTCTCTTTCTTCCACAAATAGGATTCCGAATGGTGTTGTCTTATATTGCAAAGGGAAAAGTTTTCTTTTCTGTATTTCTAGGAGGATGAATAATGCTGCTAAGGAAAGTTGTTTTTTTGAGGCACTGTGTTTCCTTGCCCCATGCATGGTATATTGCACATTGAACATCGCACTTTAACGAACAGTTTCCATGTAGGTATGGGCGGAAAATCCGTTCCGCTCGCGGATTTTGCGGATTTTCGGGAAATCCGCAATCCGCGAGATTCGCGAATCTCCCGCAAAATCCGCAAATCCGCGAGCAGCGGATTTTGCTCACACTGCTCGCACTGTTCGCGTGAGTTCGCGGCATCCCAGTACAATTTCGCGCCCCGCGAATAAGTGCTAAATTGCAGAAATACGATCTTAGCAAAACTGAAACTACTTGCCAGGTTCAAAAGTTCAGGCTCATCATTAGTAGCCATTTCCTGTAGTGCTTCCTGAGGGGCCCCTCCAGAGTTCAATTGCCAGTTGCAACTATTATGTGACCCTGCTCTGAACCTCAGAATAGTTACACATATGCCACAAAGGTCCTGAATTACAGCTAAGGGAGACAAGCAGGAGCCAGGCTGGAAGTTAAAATCCATTAATCAGCCCCTAATTCATTATTGTCAGTTGGGGCAGGGCAGGTGTTGTAACTAATTTTGCAACAATGAAAGCACTTAGCAAGTGCAAAAGATCACTAATCAGGGCGCACTAAGGAAGCAGGTGCCAGCTAAAAAAATATTCTGTGACACATTAATCAGCCCCAAATTAATTCAGGTCACTTGAGGCAGGGAAGGTGTGCTTTGCTTTGCCGAAAATAATGTACACTGGACAACCAGAGGGTGTGGTGATGAAACAGAGGGTGGCATGGGTGGGCCAGAGGGTGGCATGAGTAGTCAGAGAGTGGCAGTGGTGACAGAGAGTGGCAGTGATGAAGAAGAGTGTCCCAAACAGGCTGGACACGTAGAAACAACAAGTTCGCAAAACTTGCGACCCGACAGGTAAGTTCGCAAATTGCGAAATTGTAAAAACCCTCGCGAACTGGCAGAAACACGGGCGAACACAAAAAAAAAAAAAATCCGCAAATTCGCGGGAATTCGCGGATTTTGCGGATTGCGAGTTCGCAAATCCGCAAAATTCGCGAACGCGAGATCCGCAAAATTCGCCCATGCTTATTTCCATGTTTAGTATGCTGCTCTAATATGTGAGCAACTTTCACCTTAAATATTACTTGCATATCCGATATGACAACTGCCCGTTTTGCACATTAATGCTATTTTTGCACAATTGCTATAATGTTTAGGCCGGCTGTATCAGTTCAATATTTGCGCGACTTGCACTTTAAATATTCCTTGTATAACTGATATGACAACTGCACGATTTGCACATTAATGCTATTTTGTACAATTGCTATAATATTTAGGTCAATGTTTAGGCCAGTTGTTTCGGTTTTGTATCGGTTTAATATTTGCGCAATTTGCATAATTGAAAATGACTTGTTTTGTAGAACATATATTATCTATTCATTGTAGTTTTAGGGTTGTTGTAATATTAGTAGGAGAAATACCTTATATGTTTTGCACACGTCGCTCTTTAGAAGCATTTCTCTTTGGACATAGTGCACAAAACTGCACTTTAGTGGATATTAGTTGTAACCTGTGGATAAAAACAAGCGACGACTTCCTTTATTTTAAATACACTATGAATAGGAGTAAAGTGATATTCTTGTCTCTGAATGCCAATGCATTGAACAACAGACGTAAAAGGTGTGCAATAGAGAGCTGGTTAAAAGGTCACGACCCCGATGTGATCTTTATACAAGCCCTATCAGATTCTAGTAAAATGTTTAAAAATTGTGCGGGCTATTATTTTTCATCAGTATCAGGGACAGCACAGAGGGGTGTGAGTATCTTTATAGGCAAGCACGTTCAATTTCATGTGGAAGGATCGCATTCAGATATGAGTGGTAGATGGGCATTCTTGCATGGGAAAATAAATCAGATAAATATAGTACTTGCTACAATTTACGCGCCATTCATAGATGACCCGCTGCCTATCTTACAATTAAAGAAAGCATTGACAGGCATACCTGGTCAAATAATATGGGGAGGTGACTTTAATTGTTTACAAAACCCCACGGTTGACTCAACCAAAAAATATCGAAGGCAAAATAAATCACAAGTTGCTATCGCCATGTGGGGTTGTAAGACAGATCTAGATATATTTGATAATTGGCATTTTAAAATCCCGCTTAAACGTGAATACTCTTGTCACTCTGCGAAATATGATTTGTCATCCAGGCCAATAAGCCTCTTAAATACTGACTATACATTTTTAAACTGCTTGCAAACAGATTAAATAAGATGGTAGGATCACTTATTGGGGCAGACCAGTGCGGTTTGTAGCAGGGAGACAGCTCTATAACAATACAATTTTTTTACTGGAAGCTTTGGATTTTTTTAATGTTAATAAGGTGGAGGCATAGATCTGATTTTTGGATGCCGAAAAGGCATTTGATCGTGTCTCATGGAATTGTCTCTTTGGGATCTTGGAAGGGTTCGGATTTCTGAACGAATTTGTATTTTTATTAAAGCAACTTTATAGGAATTCCTGGGCGCAAATTGCTGTGTTTTGGAAAAATTAAACACAGTACACTGGAGATCACTGGTGTCTTGGGAAATTGATCTGCGTGACTTTGTGTGCCCGTTCTTTGATCTACAAAGTCTGTATTTGTCTGTTGGCAACTGCGGCACTAATTGATTTGCATACAGTAGTGCAGAGTGTCAAACTTTTGGCTCAACAGCGATTTTGCTTCAATAGATATGTTACACATGCTCTATAACAATACAGTTTTTTTTCTGGAAGCTTTGAATTTTTTTAATGTTAATAAGGTGGAGACATAGATCTGTTTTTTAGACGCCCAAAAGGCATTTGATCTTGTCTCATGGAATTGTCTCTTTGCGATCTTGGAAGTGTTCGGATTTGAAGAAATGCCTGAGATATCAGTTGTCGATGGCAGGATACCCCAGTACAAATGTCTGAATATGCACATCTTAACTATAACTAGTGGAGGTGATAGCTGTCTCCTACAGTGAGAAGAAATGCCTGAGTATGCACATCTTAACTATAACTAGTGCAAGTAATAGCCATCTCCTACAGTGAAATAAATGCATGAGATATCAGGTGCCATTGGAAAGATAGCCAAGTACAAAGGTCTGAGTATGAATATCTTAACTATAACTAGCGCATGTGATAGCCGTCTCCTACATTGAGAAGTTGCCTAAGTTAAGCCTGTCTGCCCCCGTCCGCGGCCGGCCGGGTCCAGGGGCTAGTCCTTATGCCCAGTTAATTACTTATTCCTCTGCTGACCTTCTGGCGCTCCACTGCTCGGCGCCTCTTCATGCTCCCGCTGTTAGTACCGCTCAGGATTGTGGCATCATTGTTCCCCAAGGACTCTCTCCTGGTACTCCTGTATTGAATATTCTCGCTCACTGTAATGAGTTTATATTACCATCTTCTAGAGTGGGATCCCCTGGGCTATTTCCCCTGACGGTGATTTATCTTAACACTACTGTTACTGTTACACATAAAGTTTATTTAGACCATAGTCTATAAACCATACATAGAACAATGGATCGCGTATCGTGATAAGACATTTAAAATCACAATTCATTTTACATATTTACAGCACTTGTAAAACCATAAACATACAATATTTAAAACCACAGTTCATTTTATACAATTACAACACTTATGAGAGCCATATACATAAAATTGGGATACTCTATAATTTCAATTTCTCCCATTCTCCTTTGTTGCCTCCATTACATATTCTCGTGTTGCTTTCAGAAATTTCCCCAACGCAATTGTAGTAACCAAAGAAGACATTTCTGTGAGGAGGTCAATAGCCTCAGCCCGTGAGGACACCTCATTTTTTAAAAAAATTGGACGTAAAATTTTTTTCCGAATTGCTAAAATACACGTACAATCACACAAAATATGCAAAACAATATTCCCTACACCTAGACCACATTTGCAAATTCCATCCAGATGGATCAAAACCACACTTATTTTTCTTTCAATCTTCCATGGATTTAGTCCCACCCGAATCTTCAAAATTTCATATCTTAGCCATCTACTTGGCAGTAAATCCAGGTATGGGAACCGAACCTTCTTTTCCCACTCATTTTTTACCCAATTCACTGATTTTTTTAGCCTTAGATAGTCAATATCTTTTAATCTAGAGTATTCAAGCCCTTGGTCTCTAAGCATCTTTTTCGTACACACTATATTTAACAGTGGTTGGGAAAGGCTCAATTTCAAGTTCGCAGCTACCGTCTGGAGGGTTTTCTTCACATCTTGCGCCCAGCATCAGCTGCTTACTCGAATTTCCTCTCTACACCAAATTGAAACCTTCTCATCACCACCAGGCTCCAGTCGTTCCAAAATCTTATTAGAGACAATTGGGACTTTACCTCCCATGATGTTAAACCCACCTCCATTCTAATTGCTTGAATCATGGAGCTATTTGGTAAGGACAACAACATCTTCACAATTTTTCCTTCTTCCCGGTCCCACCCATTTTTACTACTCAGAAAAAGCACCTCAGCTCCATAAAGCACTTGTGGGGGGATCATAGCTTCAAAAGCCTTCCGAAGCGGTCTTTGTGACATATCGCCATAATCTTTGTTACATTTTTTCAATCCACAGACAGACGAATAGGCCTTTGCCTTCTGTGCCTCCAAGTGGGTATTCCACTTTAATGCGCCATTAAACCAGAGGCCTAAATATTTATATTCATTTACTTTTTTATCCTGTCCTAAAAACCAATTAAAATTATTTACCCTTATTTACCCTCTTTCCAAAACATAGGATCTTAGTTTTTTCCATGTTCACTGTTAAGAGCTTTTTATCACAGTACTTATTGAACACATTTAGCTTCCTTTGTAGGCCCATTTCTGTTTGATCCCAAATCACAAGATCATCGGCGTACAAGAGACATGACACTTTATTATTATTCATACGAGGGCTCGCACTTTTTTCAATTTCCAAAGTCGCTGGGAGGTCTGCCAAAAAGATTGAGAAAAGCAAGGGTGCCAAAACGCACCCTTGTCTCAAGCCATTTTTTACTGGAATTTTTTGGGTTAGAGAACCCTTTATATCTCTAATGACCTGTGCCCAATTACCACTATGTAGTTCTTTCAAGATGTTCAATAAGCCCTGTGGCATTCCATAGTTTTCCAGTACCTCCCAAAGGCTATTTCGGTCTACTGTGTCAAACGCCGCTCGGAAATCGACGAAACAGCAAAATAATTTGCCATTTTGTTCCATCGATTTCCTAGCCAGGGCCCACAATGCAAAACAATGATCTATCGTAGAGTGGCCTTCTTCTTCTTATCTTAACACTAGGTCAATGGTAAAACACCAGCTTGAGACATTTCAGCTGCTTGATGACAGTACAGTGGACATCTTTCTTCTGACCGAAACCTGGTTGACTGACGACTCTGCCCCAGATATCCTTGCTGGTATCCCCGCCGTTTATTATATTTTGCAAGCCAATAGACCAGCTGGGAAAGCCGGAGGTGGGGTCGCAGCCACCATTCGTTCTCAGCACAAATTTACAGCGTTGGTAACTGCTACGCTCCCTAAAACTTAGTCTTAGTCTTAAATTTTCCTCTCCTAGGTTCTCTTTTATTTGTGTCCTTGTTTATTGACCCCCTGAATACTTGCCTCTCTTTCCCCAACAATTTGGTGACCTAATTTCCCAACTTATTATTAACCACACTAATGTCATTATCATTGGAGATTTCAACTATTGGCCATTAGATACTCGGGAAAGTCTTTCTGAGGAAGTCTCCGTCCTCTTGTCTGGGATGAATTGCTGCCAGCTTGTCAAAGTCCCCACACACTGTAGAGGCCATATCTTGGACCAAGTCTGGACTGCTAATCTCGATATTTCTTCCCCTATAGTGTCCCCCTGCCCTTGGTCCGATCACTGTTTTATCTCATTTTCCCTTAACCTTATCACACCCAGTCGTCCCATTCCAATCACCAACTTTTCAGCCCGCAGTTGGAAAAGAGCCAATTTGGTCGAATTTCATTCTATACTAGCCACCACTGCCCCCAAGGGCCCAGCCCCGGTAGCCTGCCAGGCCTCCCATCTTGAACAATGGCTGCTGTCTGCCAGCTATAAAGTGGCCCCGATAAAAACCTAAAAAACTAAGCATCCCCATGACGCCCAGCGGTGGTTCATGGATCAATTGAAATTGGACAAACTGGCTCTTTCACCAAGCCGAGCGCCGTGGGAGATGTAACTATGATCAGCAATTAAAAACTGTGTATGTAGATCATCTGAAAGCATATAAAAAATCTATCCTGCTGGCTAAAACCACCTACTTCTCACAGAAAATAATGGACTCAGCCTCTAAGGCGAAAGACATCTTTTCCATTGTTAACGAGCTCTCCTTACCTGATCGGGTAACCCCTAAGCATGAGCGAATTTTGCGGATCTCGCGTTCGCGAATTTTGCGGATTTGCGGATTCGCAATCCGCAAAATCCGCGAATTCCCGCGAATTTGCGGATTTTTTTTTTTTTTGTGTTCGCCCGTGTTTCTGCCAGTTCGCGAGGGTTTTGTACACTTTCGCAAATTGCGAACTTACCTGTCGGGTCGCAAGTTTCGCGAACTTGTTGTTTCTACGTGTCCAGCCTGTTTGGGACACTCTTCTTCATCACTGCCACTCTCTGTCACCACTGCCACTCTCTGACTACTCATGCCACCCTCTGGCCCACCCATGCCACCCTCTGTTTCATCACCACACCCTCTGGTTGTCCAGTGTACATTATTTTCGGCAAAGCAAAGCACACCTTCCCTGCCTCAAGTGACCTCAATTAATTTGGGGCTGATTAATGTGTCACAGAATATTTTTTTAGCTGGCACCTGCTTCCTTAGTGCGCCCTGATTAGAGATCTTTTGCACTTGCTAAGTGCTTTCATTGTTGCAAAATTAGTTACAACACCTGCCCTGCCCCAACTGACAATAATGAATTAGGGGCTGATTAATGGATTTTAACTTCCAGCCTGGCTCCTGCTTGTCTCCCTTAGCTGTAATTCAGGACCTTTGTGGCATATGTGTAACTATTCTGAGGTTCAGAGCAGGGTCACATAATAGTTTCAACTGGCAACTGAACTCTGGAGGGGCCCCTCAGGAAGCACTACAGGAAATGGCTACTAATGATGAGCCTGAACTTTTGAACCTGGTAAGTAGTTACTTTCAGTTTTGCTAAGATCGTATTTCGGCAATTTTGCACTTATTCGCGGGGCGCGAACTCACGCGAACAGTGCGAGCAGTGCGAGCAAAATCCGCTGCTCGCGGATTTGCGGATTTTGCGGGAAATTCGCAAATCTCGCGGATTGCGGATTTCCCGAAAATCCGCAAAATCCGCGAGCGGAACGGATTTTCCGCCCATGCCTAGTAACCCCCCAACCTCAACCCACACAAGTCCTGTGTGATTCCCTTAACTCTTATTTCATTGATAAAATTATTACCATTAAAACAATATCCCTTCCCCCTCTTCCCCTACTCCCCCGTCATTACCCCTCATGAACCTTTGCCGTCTGGAAGCCTTTCCTCCCATCTCTCCCAAGGAGTTCATCTCTCTGCTACATAGGGTGATCTCTGGTTCTCCCAATGATTGCTGTTCTCCCCAAATTCTTAAAGATGCTTTCTTGGCCAGCCCTGATCCTCCACTAGCATTGCTTAATAACTCCCTCGCTACCGGCATAATCCCAGATTTTTTTAAACAGGCGGTCGTGGTCCCTATACTGAAAAAAACTATCGCCAACCCCACGATCCTGAGTAGTTTTAGGCCAATCTCCCTTCTTCCTTATTTAGGGAAAATTCTGGAGACATATGTCACTCGTTGCCTGAGTGCGTTCTTTGAGAGCTCGTCCTTTTTGGATGATCAGCAAGCTGGCTTTAGGCCAGCCCACTCAACCGAGGCGGTCATTGTGGCTGTGATGGACACATTGAGGAAAGGTGCCGACAAGAACATCTCCCAGGCACTTGTCCTGCTGGATTTGTCGGCGGCCTTTGACACAGTCGATCATGCGATATTGATCGACCGTGTCAACAATGCGGGCATTCAAGGCTTGGCCCTCAAGTGGGTTAGATCTTTTTTACATCGGCGGTCTCAGGCTGTGCACTTGTCCACCTTTTCTGCTTCTTCCTCCCCTTTTTCCTGCGGAGTCCAGCAGGGCTCCGGCTTGTCGCCGCTTTTATTTAATTTGTGTATGCAACCTCTCATAGTTTCCCTCCGCAATACCCCGGTTACCATCTTTAATTAGGCCGATGATTTGCAGAAGATCTTCCCCATTGACTCTTCCCTCTCCTCTTGTGTTAATTGTCAATCCACCATGCTTGACATCTCGGAGTGGATGTACCACAGCCAGTTGAAACTGAATCCCACCAAGACCGGGCTAGTACTGATAGGCGGGCTGGCTAACCCCTGGAATACCAACTTTTGGCCCCCCTCTATTGGGTCCCTGCCTAGCCCTGTCAATTCGGTAAAGAGCCTTGGTATAATTATATCCAGCGATCTGTCTATGAGGCCTCAAATTAATGCAGTCACGTCATCCTGCTTTTTCCACCTTCGCAGGATTCGTAAAGTCAGTAGGTTTCTCACCACAGATGCGCTTATTCTTGTTATCATGTCTCTCATCACGTCCCGTATTGACTACGCCAACACTCTTCATGTTGGGATCCCTGCCTACCATCTTCACCGCCTGCAGCTGGTGCAAAACCAGGCAGCTCGACTGGTTTTTCACCAGCCTAAACATCAACATGTTTCGCCGCTGCTTAGGAGCCTTCATTGGCTCCCTGTGGCTAAGCGCTGCATGTTCAAACTTGGTTGTATGATCTTCAAGGCCCTGTCTGGCCAAGCTCCTGCCTTTATCTCTTCTAGCCGGAAGTGCTATGTGCCTCAGGGAGATCTCGGCTCCACTTCGTACAACCTACTGGTTGTCCCTAAATTCAAACGGAAAAAGCACAGCGAGCTGTGTTTTTCTTTCTTAGCTCCCAAGTTCTGGAATTCCCTCCCGATATCCTTTCGACTCTGCTCTAGCTATGACTGTTTCCGCAAAACGCTTAAAACTCTCCTTTGTCAGCAAGCTTTCGAGTAACTCCTGCACCTGTACAAATGATTTTAACATAACATAACATAACATAACAAAAGAAATGCCTGAGATATCAGTTGTCATTGACAGGATAGCCAAGTACCAATGTCTGAGTATGCCTGTCTTAGCTATAACTAGTGTAGGTGATAGCTGTCTCCTACAATGAGTTGAAATGCTTGAGATATCAGTTGTCGTTGGCAGGATAGCCAAGTACCTATGTCTGAGTATGCACATCTTAACTATGACAAGTGTAGGTGATAGCCTTTACCTACAGTGAGATGAAATGCCTAGATATCAGTTGTCTTTGGCAGGATAGCCAGTATCCAATGTCTGATTATGCATATCTTAAATATAACTAGCGTAGGTTATAGCTGTCTCCTACAGTGAGAATAAATGACTGAGACATCAGCTGTCATTGGTAGGATAAGAAAGTACAAATGTCTGAGTATGAATATCTTAACTATAACTAGTGCAGATTATATCACTCTCCTACAGTGAAATGCCTAGATATCAGTTGTCATTGAGGGGATATCCCAGTACCAATGTCTGAGTATGCATGTATTAGCTATAACTAGCGCAGGTGATAGCTGTCTCCTACAGTGAGAAGAAATGCCTGAGATATCAGTTGTCTTTGGCAGGATAGCCAGGATCCAATGTCTGATTATGCACATCTTAAATATAACTAGTACAGGTGATAGCCATCTCCCACAGTGAAAGGAATGCCTGAGATATCAGGTGTCATTGGAAGGATAGGCAAGTACAAATGTCTGAGTATGAATATCTTAACTATAACTAGCGCAGGTGATAGCCGTCTCCTACAGTGAGAAGAAATGCCTGAGATATCAGTTGTCATTGACAGGATAGCTCAGTACCAATGTCTGAGTATGCCTGTCTTAGCTATAACTAGTGCAGGTGATAGCTGTCTCCTACAGTGAGTCAAAATGCTTGAGACATCAGTTGTCGTTGGCAGGATAGCCAAGTACCGATGTCTTAGTATGCAAATCTTAACTACAACAAGTGCAGGTGATAGCCTTCTCCTCAATTTCCTGAGTAACCCCCCTAATTTGCTGGTCAGCTCTAGTAGAGAATTCTGTAGTTTGTTATTATCCTCCCTCAGCTGAAGGAAATGTTTTTGCCCTTCTTGTCGGTGGTCTGTAAGAATTTTAAAAATTAAGTCAAAAGAAGAAGAGGTGGGATGATCTGAGTCCAGCAATCCCTCAGAAGCAAGTGGCGCTTTAGTACGCTTTGGAGCCAAAGTTTGAGCTCCAGCATCTGAAATAGCAGATCGATGGGTGACTGTGACCAAGCTTGGAATATCATTTGCTATACTATTACATGTCTGATCTGTGCGAACCGGTTCAATACCAGCCTGACCAAGAATAGGAATTGGAGACGTCACATCATCCAACCTTGAAGAGGGATTCACACCATCTCTATCATTAGTTTCTTCCACTGGGCTGGTGCCTGACAATCGCAAAGCCATATTCTTGACCCTGCCCTTTGCTTGAATCCATTTTCTTAAAGGGCTTTCGTCCCTAATAGGCTTTATACCTAATTTAGCTGGGGAAATACAGAGATTAGAAGAATTACAGTTGCCTTTCTTGAGTCTAATTTTCGTTATTATTTTTCCTTTTTTGCGTCCAAGAGACTTAGCAGTGCCAGTCCCTGCAGCAGATCTGCATGTCTCATCCTCCTCATCGGGAATCTCCTCTAACTCAGCACTCAGGCTCTCCTCTGTCTCTTCTATATTAAGCGACCAGTTTCAAACGTGTTAGTTGCTTCATTAGATTGTTCCTCTCTACCAGCGCCAGCCTGAACGCAGAGTTTGCCTACTAAATCAGTAACTGTGTTGGTTGACTTAATGCTATCTGAGCTTGGCGTATTCAGATTCACTACCAGATCTCTATCATCCTCCTTTCTTACCCCGGAAGTTATGCCAGTTTCAACTGCTGTATCTGCCCCGACTCTATCCATACTTTCAACAGGGTTAATTTTCTCCGTCACTTCAGCAGACGTCTGAGTAAAAGTAGAAGATGTTTTTCCTCTATCACACGCGATATTAGCCACTACTATTGCCCCTGCTAATCCAGTATCTAGTATATCCGAGCAGCCAGTCAACATTACAGTAGCACTTTTTCCTAAGTTTCCCTTAATGGGAACATTGTTGCCATTAATGCTTCCCAAAGTGCTACTACAGTTTGAGTCGGGGATAACAAACAGCGAAGCACGAACAAATTGCTTACCCACTACAGCCAGTGTTTTGTCTGTGATAGAGGGATAGGTTATATCAGCAGGCACTAATTTTAGGGTTGGTGTCTCCGAGTTCGTGTTTTTCCCCGCTCAAGTGGCTCTTGTGTTGACTTTCGTAGCCATTCATCTCACCTCCGACACTGGAGCTGCATTGAGCACTCCCAATTGAAGCAGCGTCCGCAACGGTGTCTCCCGCAGTTCAGGGCTTAGCGGGGCAGTAAGCAGAGTGAAACCTGCCCACCGGATCAGCGAGCTGCAGGGAGGCCGTGTGCTCGATACTGTCAATCCGAGCAACCACCGCCGGCTCCTGCCCCCGATGAGCCTAGCATCCGGCAATACTTCCCAGGAGATACTTGATGCAAACGGCTGAAATACAGCAGGGACACGGCAGGAACACGCCTGGGACCCCCTCTCGATCTCGGTCTCTTTAACCTGGCACAATCTCTCTCTCATAGTCTCCCGATGGTAGGGAGCCAGGAGCCTCCGATGCTGCTTCCACTCCGAGGCGGTGTCAATCCGACATATTTATTCTCCTCGCAAGACTAGTCTTCTCCTAGAGTGAAAGAAATGCTTGAGATATCTGGTGTCATTGGCAGTATAGCTAAGTACAATTGTCTGAGTATGAATATCTTAACTATATCTAGTGCAGGTGATAGTTGTCTCCTACAATGAGTGGAAATGCTTGAGATATCAGTTGTCGTTGGCAGGATAGCCAAGTACCCATGTCTGAGTCTTCACATCTTTACTATGACAAGAGCAGGTGATAGCCTTCTCCTACTGTGAGAAGAAATGCCTGAGATATCAGTTGTCATTGGCAGGATAGCCAAGTTCCAATGTCTGATTATGCATGTCTTAAATGTAACTAGTACAGGTGATCACCGTCTCCTACAGCGAGAAGAAATCCCTGAGATATCAGTTGTTGCTGGCAGGATAGCCAAGTACCAATGTCTGAGTATGCACATCTTAACTATAACTAGCGCAGGTGATAGCCATCCCCTACAGTGAGAAGAAATGCTGAAGAAAACCGTTTGTCGTTAGCAGGATCGCCAATGCCAATGTCTGAGTATGCATATCTTAACAATAACTAGTGCAGGTGATAGCCGTCTCCTGTATTGAGAACAAATGCCTGACATATCAGTTGTTGTTGGCAGGATAGCAAAGAACAAATTTCTGAGTATGCACATCTTAGCTATAACTAGTGGAGGTGATAGCCGTCTCCTACAGTGAGAAGAAATGCCTGAGATGTCAGCTGTCATTGACAGGATATCCAAGTACAAATGTCTGAGTATGCACATCTTAACTGTAACTAGTGCAGGAGATAGCCGTCTCCTACAGTGAGAACAAATGCCTGAGATATTAGTTGTCGATAACAGGATAGCCAAGTGCCAATGTCTGAGAATGCATATCTTAGCTATAACTAGTGCAGGTGATAGACATCTCATACAGTGAAAAGAAATGCCTGAGATATCAGTTGTCAATGGCAGGATAGCCAAGTTCCAATGTCTGATTATACATGTCTTGAATATAATTAGCACAGGTGATCACCGTCTCCTACATCAAGAAGAAATGAATAAGATATCAGTTGTCGTTGGCAGGATAGCCAAGCATCAATGTCTGAGTATGCATATCTTAACTATAACTAGTGCAGTTGATAGCCGTCTCCTATAGTGAGAACAAATGCCTGAGATATCAGTTGTCGCTGACAGGCTAGCCGAGTACAAATGTCTGAGTATGCACATTTTAACTATAGCTAGAGCAGGTGATAGCCATCTCGTACAGTGAGAACACATGCCTGAAATATCAGTTGTCGCTCACAGGATAGCCAAGTACAAATGTCTTGCTATGCATATTTCAGCTATAACTAGTGCAGGTGATAGCTGTCTCCTACAGTGAGAAGAAATGCATGAGATATCAGTTGTCGTTTGCAGGATAGCCAAGTACCAATCTCTGAGTATGCATATCTTAGCTATAACTAGTGCAGGTGATAGCCGTCTCATACAGTGAGAAGAAATGCCTGAGATATCAGCTGTCATTGACAGGATAGCCAGGTACTAATGTCTGAGTATGCACATCTTAACTGTAACTAGTGCAGGAGATAGCCGTCTCCTACAGTGAGAACAAATGCCTGAGATATTAGTTGTCGATAACAGGATAGCCAAGTGCCAATGTCTGAGAATGCATATCTTAGCTATAACTAGTGCAGGTGATAGACATCTCATACAGTGAAAAGAAATGC
Organism: Lissotriton vulgaris; assembly: GCF_964263255.1. Lineage (NCBI taxonomy): Eukaryota > Metazoa > Chordata > Amphibia > Caudata > Salamandridae > Lissotriton > Lissotriton vulgaris. The sequence goes on along the minus strand of NW_028251363.1, from coordinate 413,177 downwards.
CTGAGATATCAGTTGTCAATGGCAGGATAGCCAAGTTCCAATCTCTGATTATACATGTCTTGAATATAATTAGCACAGGTGATCACCGTCTCCTACATCGATAAGAAATGAATAAGATATCAGATGTCGTTGGCAGGATAGCCAAGCATCAATGTCTGAGTATGCATATCTTAACAATAACTAGTGCAGTTGATAGCCGTCTCCTATAGTGAGAACAAATGCCTGAGATATCAGTTGTCGCTGACAGGCTAGCCGAGTACAAATGTCTGAGTATGCACATTTTAACTATAGCTAGAGCAGGTGATAGCCATCTCGTACAGTGAGAACAAATGCCTGAAATATCAGTTGTCGCTCACAGGATAGCCAAGTACAAATGTCTTGCTATGCATATTTCAGCTATAACTAGTGCAGGTGATAGCTGTCTCCTACAGTGAGAAGAAATGCATGAGATATCAGTTGTTGTTTGCAGGATAGCCAAGTACCAATCTCTGAGTATGCATATCTTAGCTATAACTAGTGCAGGTGATAGCCGTCTCATACAGTGAGAAGAAATGCCTGAGATATCAGCTGTCATTGACAGGATAGCCAGGTACTAATGTCTGCGCATGCACATCTTAACTATAACTAGTGGAGGTGATAGCTGTCTCATACAGTGAGACGAAATGCCTGAGATATCAGTTGTCGCTGGCAGGATAGCAAAGTACCAATGTCTGAGTATGCACATCTTAATTATAACTAGCGCAGGTGATAGCCGTACCCTACAATGAGAAAAAATGCTGTAGATATCAGTTGTCGTTAGGAGGATAGCCAATGCCAATGTCTGAGTATGCATATCTTAACTATAACTAGTGCAGGTGATAGCCGTCTCCTATAGTGACAACAAATGCCTGAGATATCAGTTGTCGTTGTCAGGATACTCAAGTACAGATGTCTGAGTATGCACATTTTAACTATAACACGTGCAGGTGATAGCCGTCTCCTTCAGTCAGAAGAAATGCCTGAGATGTCAGCTGTCATTGGCAGAATAGCCAAGTACAAATATCTGAGTACGCAAATCTTAACTATAGCTTGAGCAGGTGATAGCCGTCACTTACAGTGATAAGAAATGCCTGAGATATCAGTTGTCATTGGCAGGATAGCAAAGTACGCATTTCTGAGTATGCACATCTTAGCTATAACTAGCACAGGTGATAGCTGTCTCCTACAGTGAGAATAAATGACTGAGACATCAGCTGTCATTGGTAGGATAAGAAAGTACAAATGTCTGAGTATGAATATCTTAACTATAACTAGTGCAGATTATATCACTCTCCTACAGTGAAATGCCTAGATATCAGTTGTCATTGAGGGGATATCCCAGTACCAATGTCTGAGTATGCATGTATTAGCTATAACTAGCGCAGGTGATAGCTGTCTCCTACAGTGAGAAGAAATGCCTGAGATATCAGTTGTCTTTGGCAGGATAGCCAGGATCCAATGTCTGATTATGCACATCTTAAATATAACTAGTACAGGTGATAGCCATCTCCCACAGTGAAAGGAATGCCTGAGATATCAGGTGTCATTGGAAGGATAGGCAAGTACAAATGTCTGAGTATGAATATCTTAACTATAACTAGCGCAGGTGATAGCCGTCTCCTACAGTGAGAAGAAATGCCTGAGATATCAGTTGTCATTGACAGGATAGCTCAGTACCAATGTCTGAGTATGCCTGTCTTAGCTATAACTAGTGCAGGTGATAGCTGTCTCCTACAGTGAGTCAAAATGCTTGAGACATCAGTTGTCGTTGGCAGGATAGCCAAGTACCGATGTCTTAGTATGCAAATCTTAACTACAACAAGTGCAGGTGATAGCCTTCTCCTCAATTTCCTGAGTAACCCCCCTAATTTGCTGGTCAGCTCTAGTAGAGAATTCTGTAGTTTGTTATTATCCTCCCTCAGCTGAAGGAAATGTTTTTGCCCTTCTTGTCGGTGGTCTGTAAGAATTTTAAAAATTAAGTCAAAAGAAGAAGAGGTGGGATGATCTGAGTCCAGCAATCCCTCAGAAGCAAGTGGCGCTTTAGTACGCTTTGGAGCCAAAGTTTGAGCTCCAGCATCTGAAATAGCAGATCGATGGGTGACTGTGACCAAGCTTGGAATATCATTTGCTATACTATTACATGTCTGATCTGTGCGAACCGGTTCAATACCAGCCTGACCAAGAATAGGAATTGGAGACGTCACATCATCCAACCTTGAAGAGGGATTCACACCATCTCTATCATTAGTTTCTTCCACTGGGCTGGTGCCTGACAATCGCAAAGCCATATTCTTGACCCTGCCCTTTGCTTGAATCCATTTTCTTAAAGGGCTTTCGTCCCTAATAGGCTTTATACCTAATTTAGCTGGGGAAATACAGAGATTAGAAGAATTACAGTTGCCTTTCTTGAGTCTAATTTTCGTTATTATTTTTCCTTTTTTGCGTCCAAGAGACTTAGCAGTGCCAGTCCCTGCAGCAGATCTGCATGTCTCATCCTCCTCATCGGGAATCTCCTCTAACTCAGCACTCAGGCTCTCCTCTGTCTCTTCTATATTAAGCGACCAGTTTCAAACGTGTTAGTTGCTTCATTAGATTGTTCCTCTCTACCAGCGCCAGCCTGAACGCAGAGTTTGCCTACTAAATCAGTAACTGTGTTGGTTGACTTAATGCTATCTGAGCTTGGCGTATTCAGATTCACTACCAGATCTGTATCATCCTCCTTTCTTACCCCGGAAGTTATGCCAGTTTCAACTGCTGTATCTGCCCCGACTCTATCCATACTTTCAACAGGGTTAATTTTCTCCGTCACTTCAGCAGACGTCTGAGTAAAAGTAGAAGATGTTTTTCCTCTATCACACGCGATATTAGCCACTACTATTGCCCCTGCTAATCCAGTACCTAGTATATCCGAGCAGCCAGTCAACATTACAGTAGCACTTTTTCCTAAGTTTCCCTTAATGGGAACATTGTTGCCATTAATGCTTCCCAAAGTGCTACTACAGTTTGAGTCGGGGATAACAAACAGCGAAGCACGAACAAATTGCTTACCCACTACAGCCAGTGTTTTGTCTGTGATAGAGGGATAGGTTATATCAGCAGGCACTAATTTTAGGGTTGGTGTCTCCGAGTTCGTGTTTTTCCCCGCTCAAGTGGCTCTTGTGTTGACTTTCGTAGCCATTCATCTCACCTCCGACACTGGAGCTGCATTGAGCACTCCCAATTGAAGCAGCGTCCGCAACGGTGTCTCCCGCAGTTCAGGGCTTAGCGGGGCAGTAAGCAGAGTGAAACCTGCCCACCGGATCAGCGAGCTGCAGGGAGGCCGTGTGCTCGATACTGTCAATCCGAGCAACCACCGCCGGCTCCTGCCCCCGATGAGCCTAGCATCCGGCAATACTTCCCAGGAGATACTTGATGCAAACGGCTGAAATACAGCAGGGACACGGCAGGAACACGCCTGGGACCCCCTCTCGATCTCGGTCTCTTTAACCTGGCACAATCTCTCTCTCATAGTCTCCCGATGGTAGGGAGCCAGGAGCCTCCGATGCTGCTTCCACTCCGAGGCGGTGTCAATCCGACATATTTATTCTCCTCGCAAGGCTAGTCTTCTCCTAGAGTGAAAGAAATGCCTGAGATATCTGGTGTCATTGGCAGTATAGCTAAGTACAATTGTCTGAGTATGAATATCTTAACTATATCTAGTGCAGGTGATAGTTGTCTCCTACAATGAGTGGAAATGCTTGAGATATCAGTTGTCGTTGGCAGGATAGCCAAGTACCCATGTCTGAGTCTTCACATCTTTACTATGACAAGAGCAGGTGATAGCCTTCTCCTACTGTGAGAAGAAATGCCTGAGATATCAGTTGTCATTGGCAGGATAGCCAAGTTCCAATGTCTGATTATGCATGTCTTAAATGTAACTAGTACAGGTGATCACCGTCTCCTACAGCGAGAAGAAATCCCTGAGATATCAGTTGTTGCTGGCAGGATAGCCAAGTACCAATGTCTGAGTATGCACATCTTAACTATAACTAGCGCAGGTGATAGCCATCCCCTACAGTGAGAAGAAATGCTGAAGAAAACCGTTTGTCGTTAGCAGGATCGCCAATGCCAATGTCTGAGTATGCATATCTTAACAATAACTAGTGCAGGTGATAGCCGTCTCCTGTATTGAGAACAAATGCCTGACATATCAGTTGTTGTTGGCAGGATAGCAAAGAACAAATTTCTGAGTATGCACATCTTAGCTATAACTAGTGGAGGTGATAGCCGTCTCCTACAGTGAGAAGAAATGCCTGAGATGTCAGCTGTCATTGACAGGATATCCAAGTACAAATGTCTGAGTATGCACATCTTAACTGTAACTAGTGCAGGAGATAGCCGTCTCCTACAGTGAGAACAAATGCCTGAGATATTAGTTGTCGATAACAGGATAGCCAAGTGCCAATGTCTGAGAATGCATATCTTAGCTATAACTAGTGCAGGTGATAGACATCTCATACAGTGAAAAGAAATGCCTGAGATATCAGTTGTCAATGGCAGGATAGCCAAGTTCCAATGTCTGATTATACATGTCTTGAATATAATTAGCACAGGTGATCACCGTCTCCTACATCAAGAAGAAATGAATAAGATATCAGTTGTCGTTGGCAGGATAGCCAAGCATCAATGTCTGAGTATGCATATCTTAACTATAACTAGTGCTGTTGATAGCCGTCTCCTATAGTGAGAACAAATGCCTGAGATATCAGTTGTCGCTGACAGGCTAGCCGAGTACAAATGTCTGAGTATGCACATTTTAACTATAGCTAGAGCAGGTGATAGCCATCTCGTACAGTGAGAACACATGCCTGAAATATCAGTTGTCGCTCACAGGATAGCCAAGTACAAATGTCTTGCTATGCATATTTCAGCTATAACTAGTGCAGGTGATAGCTGTCTCCTACAGTGAGAAGAAATGCATGAGATATCAGTTGTCGTTTGCAGGATAGCCAAGTACCAATCTCTGAGTATGCATATCTTAGCTATAACTAGTGCAGGTGATAGCCGTCTCATACAGTGAGAAGAAATGCCTGAGATATCAGCTGTCATTGACAGGATAGCCAGGTACTAATGTCTGAGTATGCACATCTTAACTGTAACTAGTGCAGGAGATAGCCGTCTCCTACAGTGAGAACAAATGCCTGAGATATTAGTTGTCGATAACAGGATAGCCAAGTGCCAATGTCTGAGAATGCATATCTTAGCTATAACTAGTGCAGGTGATAGACATCTCATACAGTGAAAAGAAATGCCTGAGATATCAGTTGTCAATGGCAGGATAGCCAAGTTCCAATCTCTGATTATACATGTCTTGAATATAATTAGCACAGGTGATCACCGTCTCCTACATCGATAAGAAATGAATAAGATATCAGATGTCGTTGGCAGGATAGCCAAGCATCAATGTCTGAGTATGCATATCTTAACAATAACTAGTGCAGTTGATAGCCGTCTCCTATAGTGAGAACAAATGCCTGAGATATCAGTTGTCGCTGACAGGCTAGCCGAGTACAAATGTCTGAGTATGCACATTTTAACTATAGCTAGAGCAGGTGATAGCCATCTCGTACAGTGAGAACAAATGCCTGAAATATCAGTTGTCGCTCACAGGATAGCCAAGTACAAATGTCTTGCTATGCATATTTCAGCTATAACTAGTGCAGGTGATAGCTGTCTCCTACAGTGAGAAGAAATGCATGAGATATCAGTTGTTGTTTGCAGGATAGCCAAGTACCAATCTCTGAGTATGCATATCTTAGCTATAACTAGTGCAGGTGATAGCCGTCTCATACAGTGAGAAGAAATGCCTGAGATATCAGCTGTCATTGACAGGATAGCCAGGTACTAATGTCTGCGCATGCACATCTTAACTATAACTAGTGGAGGTGATAGCTGTCTCATACAGTGAGACGAAATGCCTGAGATATCAGTTGTCGCTGGCAGGATAGCAAAGTACCAATGTCTGAGTATGCACATGTTAATTATAACTAGCGCAGGTGATAGCCGTACCCTACAATGAGAAAAAATGCTGTAGATATCAGTTGTCGTTAGGAGGATAGCCAATGCCAATGTCTGAGTATGCATATCTTAACTATAACTAGTGCAGGTGATAGCCGTCTCCTATAGTGACAACAAATGCCTGAGATATCAGTTGTCGTTGTCAGGATACTCAAGTACAGATGTCTGAGTATGCACATTTAACTATAACACGTGCAGGTGATAGCCGTCTCGTTCAGTGAGAAGAAATGCCTGAGATGTCAGCTGTCATTGGCAGAATAGCCAAGTACAAATATCTGAGTACGCAAATCTTAACTATAGCTTGAGCAGGTGATAGCCGTCACTTACAGTGATAAGAAATGCCTGAGATATCAGTTGTCATTGGCAGGATAGCAAAGTACGCATTTCTGAGTATGCACATCTTAGCTATAACTAGCACAGGTGATAGCTGTCTCCTACAGTGAGAATAAATGACTGAGACATCAGCTGTCATTGGTAGGATAAGAAAGTACAAATGTCTGAGTATGAATATCTTAACTATAACTAGTGCAGATTATATCACTCTCCTACAGTGAAATGCCTAGATATCAGTTGTCATTGAGGGGATATCCCAGTACCAATGTCTGAGTATGCATGTATTAGCTATAACTAGCGCAGGTGATAGCTGTCTCCTACAGTGAGAAGAAATGCCTGAGATATCAGTTGTCTTTGGCAGGATAGCCAGGATCCAATGTCTGATTATGCACATCTTAAATATAACTAGTACAGGTGATAGCCATCTCCCACAGTGAAAGGAATGCCTGAGATATCAGGTGTCATTGGAAGGATAGGCAAGTACAAATGTCTGAGTATGAATATCTTAACTATAACTAGCGCAGGTGATAGCCGTCTCCTACAGTGAGAAGAAATGCCTGAGATATCAGTTGTCATTGACAGGATAGCTCAGTACCAATGTCTGAGTATGCCTGTCTTAGCTATAACTAGTGCAGGTGATAGCTGTCTCCTACAGTGAGTCAAAATGCTTGAGACATCAGTTGTCGTTGGCAGGATAGCCAAGTACCGATGTCTTAGTATGCAAATCTTAACTACAACAAGTGCAGGTGATAGCCTTCTCCTCAATTTCCTGAGTAACCCCCCTAATTTGCTGGTCAGCTCTAGTAGAGAATTCTGTAGTTTGTTATTATCCTCCCTCAGCTGAAGGAAATGTTTTTGCCCTTCTTGTCGGTGGTCTGTAAGAATTTTAAAAACTTAAGTCAAAAGAAGAAGAGGTGGGATGATCTGAGTCCAGCAATCCCTCAGAAGCAAGTGGCGCTTTAGTACGCTTTGGAGCCAAAGTTTGAGCTCCAGCATCTGAAATAGCAGATCGATGGGTGACTGTGACCAAGCTTGGAATATCATTTGCTATACTATTACATGTCTGATCTGTGCGAACCGGTTCAATACCAGCCTGACCAAGAATAGGAATTGGAGACGTCACATCATCCAACCTTGAAGAGGGATTCACACCATCTCTATCATTAGTTTCTTCCACTGGGCTGGTGCCTGACAATCGCAAAGCCATATTCTTGACCCTGCCCTTTGCTTGAATCCATTTTCTTAAAGGGCTTTCGTCCCTAATAGGCTTTATACCTAATTTAACTGGGGAAATACAGAGATTAGAAGAATTACAGTTGCCTTTCTTGAGTCTAATTTTCGTTATTATTTTTCCTTTTTTGCGTCCAAGAGACTTAGCAGTGCCAGTCCCTGCAGCAGATCTGCATGTCTCATCCTCCTCATCGGGAATCTCCTCTAACTCAGCACTCAGGCTCTCCTCTGTCTCTTCTATATTAAGCGACCAGTTTCAAACGTGTTAGTTGCTTCATTAGATTGTTCCTCTCTACCAGCGCCAGCCTGAACGCAGAGTTTGCCTACTAAATCAGTAACTGTGTTGGTTGACTTAATGCTATCTGAGCTTGGCGTATTCAGATTCACTACCAGATCTGTATCATCCTCCTTTCTTACCCCGGAAGTTATGCCAGTTTCAACTGCTGTATCTGCCCCGACTCTATCCATACTTTCAACAGGGTTAATTTTCTCCGTCACTTCAGCAGACGTCTGAGTAAAAGTAGAAGATGTTTTTCCTCTATCACACACGATATTAGCCACTACTATTGCCCCTGCTAATCCAGTATCTAGTATATCCGAGCAGCCAGTCAACATTACAGTAGCACTTTTTCCTAAGTTTCCCTTAATGGGAACATTGTTGCCATTAATGCTTCCCAAAGTGCTACTACAGTTTGAGTCGGGGATAACAAACAGTGAAGCACGAACAAATTGCTTACCCACTACAGCCAGTGTTTTGTCTGTGATAGAGGGATAGGTTATATCAGCAGGCACTAATTTTAGGGTTGGTGTCTCCGAGTTCGTGTTTTTCCCCGCTCAAGTGGCTCTTGTGTTGACTTTCGTAGCCATTCATCTCACCTCCGACACTGGAGCTGCATTGAGCACTCCCAATTGAAGCAGCGTCCGCAACGGTGTCTCCCGCAGTTCAGGGCTTAGCGGGGCAGTAAGCAGAGTGAAACCTGCCCACCGGATCAGCGAGCTGCAGGGAGGCCGTGTGCTCGATACTGTCAATCCGAGCAACCACCGCCGGCTCCTGCCCCCGATGAGCCTAGCATCCGGCAATACTTCCCAGGAGATACTTGATGCAAACGGCTGAAATACAGCAGGGACACGGCAGGAACACGCCTGGGACCCCCTCTCGATCTCGGTCTCTTTAACCTGGCACAATCTCTCTCTCATAGTCTCCCGATGGTAGGGAGCCAGGAGCCTCCGATGCTGCTTCCACTCCGAGGCGGTGTCAATCCGACATATTTATTCTCCTCGCAAGGCTAGTCTTCTTCTAGAGTGAAAGAAATGCCTGAGATATCTGGTGTCATTGGCAGTATAGCTAAGTACAATTGTCTGAGTATGAATATCTTAACTATATCTAGTGCAGGTGATAGTTGTCTCCTACAATGAGTGGAAATGCTTGAGATATCAGTTGTCGTTGGCAGGATAGCCAAGTACCCATGTCTGAGTCTTCACATCTTTACTATGACAAGAGCAGGTGATAGCCTTCTCCTACTGTGAGAAGAAATGCCTGAGATATCAGTTGTCATTGGCAGGATAGCCAAGTTCCAATGTCTGATTATGCATGTCTTAAATGTAACTAGTACAGGTGATCACCGTCTCCTACAGCGAGAAGAAATCCCTGAGATATCAGTTGTTGCTGGCAGGATAGCCAAGTACCAATGTCTGAGTATGCACATCTTAACTATAACTAGCGCAGGTGATAGCCATCCCCTACAGTGAGAAGAAATGCTGAAGAAAACCGTTTGTCGTTAGCAGGATCGCCAATGCCAATGTCTGAGTATGCATATCTTAACAATAACTAGTGCAGGTGATAGCCGTCTCCTGTATTGAGAACAAATGCCTGACATATCAGTTGTTGTTGGCAGGATAGCAAAGAACAAATTTCTGAGTATGCACATCTTAGCTATAACTAGTGGAGGTGATAGCCGTCTCCTACAGTGAGAAGAAATGCCTGAGATGTCAGCTGTCATTGACAGGATATCCAAGTACAAATGTCTGAGTATGCACATCTTAACTGTAACTAGTGCAGGAGATAGCCGTCTCCTACAGTGAGAACAAATGCCTGAGATATTAGTTGTCGATAACAGGATAGCCAAGTGCCAATGTCTGAGAATGCATATCTTAGCTATAACTAGTGCAGGTGATAGACATCTCATACAGTGAAAAGAAATGCCTGAGATATCAGTTGTCAATGGCAGGATAGCCAAGTTCCAATGTCTGATTATACATGTCTTGAATATAATTAGCACAGGTGATCACCGTCTCCTACATCAAGAAGAAATGAATAAGATATCAGTTGTCGTTGGCAGGATAGCCAAGCATCAATGTCTGAGTATGCATATCTTAACTATAACTAGTGCAGTTGATAGCCGTCTCCTATAGTGAGAACAAATGCCTGAGATATCAGTTGTCGCTGACAGGCTAGCCGAGTACAAATGTCTGAGTATGCACATTTTAACTATAGCTAGAGCAGGTGATAGCCATCTCGTACAGTGAGAACACATGCCTGAAATATCAGTTGTCGCTCACAGGATAGCCAAGTACAAATGTCTTGCTATGCATATTTCAGCTATAACTAGTGCAGGTGATAGCTGTCTCCTACAGTGAGAAGAAATGCATGAGATATCAGTTGTCGTTTGCAGGATAGCCAAGTACCAATCTCTGAGTATGCATATCTTAGCTATAACTAGTGCAGGTGATAGCCGTCTCATACAGTGAGAAGAAATGCCTGAGATATCAGCTGTCATTGACAGGATAGCCAGGTACTAATGTCTGAGTATGCACATCTTAACTGTAACTAGTGCAGGAGATAGCCGTCTCCTACAGTGAGAACAAATGCCTGAGATATTAGTTGTCGATAACAGGATAGCCAAGTGCCAATGTCTGAGAATGCATATCTTAGCTATAACTAGTGCAGGTGATAGACATCTCATACAGTGAAAAGAAATGCCTGAGATATCAGTTGTCAATGGCAGGATAGCCAAGTTCCAATCTCTGATTATACATGTCTTGAATATAATTAGCACAGGTGATCACCGTCTCCTACATCGATAAGAAATGAATAAGATATCAGATGTCGTTGGCAGGATAGCCAAGCATCAATGTCTGAGTATGCATATCTTAACAATAACTAGTGCAGTTGATAGCCGTCTCCTATAGTGAGAACAAATGCCTGAGATATCAGTTGTCGCTGACAGGCTAGCCGAGTACAAATGTCTGAGTATGCACATTTTAACTATAGCTAGAGCAGGTGATAGCCATCTCGTACAGTGAGAACAAATGCCTGAAATATCAGTTGTCGCTCACAGGATAGCCAAGTACAAATGTCTTGCTATGCATATTTCAGCTATAACTAGTGCAGGTGATAGCTGTCTCCTACAGTGAGAAGAAATGCATGAGATATCAGTTGTTGTTTGCAGGATAGCCAAGTACCAATCTCTGAGTATGCATATCTTAGCTATAACTAGTGCAGGTGATAGCCGTCTCATACAGTGAGAAGAAATGCCTGAGATATCAGCTGTCATTGACAGGATAGCCAGGTACTAATGTCTGCGCATGCACATCTTAACTATAACTAGTGGAGGTGATAGCTGTCTCATACAGTGAGACGAAATGCCTGAGATATCAGTTGTCGCTGGCAGGATAGCGAAGTACCAATGTCTGAGTATGCACATCTTAATTATAACTAGCGCAGGTGATAGCCGTACCCTACAATGAGAAAAAATGCTGTAGATATCAGTTGTCGTTAGGAGGATAGCCAATGCCAATGTCTGAGTATGCATATCTTAACTATAACTAGTGCAGGTGATAGCCGTCTCCTATAGTGACAACAAATGCCTGAGATATCAGTTGTCGTTGTCAGGATACTCAAGTACAGATGTCTGAGTATGCACATTTTAACTATAACACGTGCAGGTGATAGCCGTCTCGTTCAGTGAGAAGAAATGCCTGAGATGTCAGCTGTCATTGGCAGAATAGCCAAGTACAAATATCTGAGTACGCAAATCTTAACTATAGCTTGAGCAGGTGATAGCCGTCACTTACAGTGATAAGAAATGCCTGAGATATCAGTTGTCATTGGCAGGATAGCAAAGTACGCATTTCTGAGTATGCACATCTTAGCTATAACTAGCACAGGTGATAGCTGTCTCCTACAGTGAGAAGAAATACCTGAGATATCTGTTGTCATTGGCGAGATAACCAAGTACTGATGTCTGAGTATGCACATCTTAACTATAAGTAGTGAAGGTGATAGCTGTCTACTACAGTGGGATGAAATGCCTGAGATATCAGTTGTCGCTGGCAGGATAGCCAAGTACCAATGTCTGAGTATGCACACCTTCACTATATCTTCGGCAGGTGATAGCCATCTCCTACAGTGAAAGAAATGCCTGAGATATCAGGTGTCATTGGAAGGATAGCCAAGTACAAATGTCTGAGTATGAATATCTTAACTATAACTAGCGCAGTTGATAGCCGTCTCCTACAGTCAGAAGAAAAGCCTGAGATATCAGTTGTCATTGAGAGGATAGCGCAGTACCTATATCTGAGTATGCATGTCTTAATTATAACTAGTGCAGGTGATAGCCGTCTCCTACAGTGAGAAGAAATGCCTGAGATATCAGATTTCATTGACAGGATAGCCAGGTACTAATGTCTTCGCATGCACATCTTAACTATAAATAGTGGAGGTGATAGCTGTCCTATACAGTGAGACGAAATGCCTGAGATATCAGTTGTTGCTGGCAGGATAGCCAAGTACCAATGTCTGCGTATGCACATCTTAACTATAACTAGCACAGGTGATAGCCGTAGCCTACAGTGAGAAGAAATGCTGAAGATATCAGTTGTCGTTAGGAGGATAGCCAATGCCAATGTCTGAGTATGCATATCTTAACTATAACTAGTGCTGGTGATAGCTGTCTCCTATAGTGAAAACAAATGTCTGTGAAATTAGTTGTCGCTGACAGGATAGCCGAGTACAAATGTCTGAGTATGCATATTTTAGCTATAACTAGTGCAGGTGATATCTGTCTCCTACGGTGAGAAGAAATGCCTGAGATATCAGTTGTCTTTTGCAGGATAGCCAAGTACCACTGTCTGAGTATGCCTATCTTAGCTACAACTAGTGCAGGTGAAAGCTGTCTCCTACAGTGGTAGAAATGCCTGGGATATCAGTTGTCGTTGGCAGGATAGCCAAGTACAGATGTCTGTTTATGCACATCTAAACTATAACAAGTGCCGGTTATAGCCGTCTCCTACAGTGAGAAGAAATGCCTGAGATATCAGTTGTCGTTGGCAGGATAGCCAAGTTCCAATGTCTGATTATACATGTCTTGAATATAATTAGCACAGGTGATCACCGTCTCCTACATCAAGAAGAAATGAATAAGATATCAGTTGTCGTTGGCAGGATAGCCAAGCATCAATGTCTGAGTATGCATATCTTAACTATAACTAGTGCAGTTGATAGCCGTCTCCTATAGTGAGAACAAATGCCTGAGATATCAGTTGTCGCTGACAGGCTAGCCGAGTACAAATGTCCGAGTATGCACATTTTAACTATAGCTAGAGCAGGTGATAGCCATCTCGTACAGTGAGAACACATGCCTGAAATATCAGTTGTCGCTCACAGGATAGACAGGTACAAATGTCTTGCTATGCATATTTCAGCTATAACTAGTGCAGGTGATAGCTGTCTCCTACAGTGAGAAGAAATGCATGAGATATCAGTTGTCGTTTGCAGGATAGCCAAGTACCAATCTCTGAGTATGCATATCTTAGCTATAACTAGTGCAGGTGATAGCCGTCTCATACAGTGAGAAGAAATGCCTGAGATATCAGCTGTCATTGACAGGATAGCCAGGTACTAATGTCTGAGTATGCACATCTTAACTGTAACTAGTGCAGGAGATAGCCGTCTCCTACAGTGAGAACAAATGCCTGAGATATTAGTTGTCGATAACAGGATAGCCAAGTGCCAATGTTTGAGAATGCATATCTTAGCTATAACTAGTGCAGGTGATAGACATCTCATACAGTGAAAAGAAATGCCTGAGATATCAGTTGTCAATGGCAGGATAGCCAAGTTCCAATCTCTGATTATACATGTCTTGAATATAATTAGCACAGGTGATCACGGTCTCCTACATCGATAAGAAATGAATAAGATATCAGATGTCGTTGGCAGGATAGCCAAGCATCAATGTCTGAGTATGCATATCTTAACAATAACTAGTGCAGTTGATAGCCGTCTCCTATAGTGAGAACAAATGCCTGAGATATCAGTTGTCGCTGACAGGCTAGCCGAGTACAAATGTCTGAGTATGCACATTTTAACTATAGCTAGAGCAGGTGATAGCCATCTCGTACAGTGAGAACAAATGCCTGAAATATCAGTTGTCGCTCACAGGATAGCCAAGTACAAATGTTTCGCTATGCATATTTCAGCTATAACTAGTGCAGGTGATAGTTGTCTCCTACAGTGAGAAGAAATGCATGAGATATCAGTTGTCGTTTGCAGGATAGCCAAGTACCAATCTCTGAGTATGCATATCTTAGCTATAACTAGTGCAGGTGATAGCCGTCTCATACAGTGAGAAGAAATGCCTGAGATATCAGCTGTCATTGACAGGATAGCCAGGTACTAATGTCTGCGCATGCACATCTTAACTATAACTAGTGGAGGTGATAGCTGTCTCATACAGTGAGACGAAATGCCTGAGATATCAGTTGTCGCTGGCAGGATAGCGAAGTACCAATGTCTGAGTATGCACATCTTAATTATAACTAGCGCAGGTGATAGCCGTAGCCTACAATGAGAAAAAATGCTGTAGATATCAGTTGTCGTTAGGAGGATAGCCAATGCCAATGTCTGAGTATGCATATCTTAACTATAACTAGTGCAGGTGATAGCCGTCTCCTATAGTGACAACAAATGCCTGAGATATCAGTTGTCGTTGTCAGGATACTCAAGTACAGATGTCTGAGTATGCACATTTTAACTATAACACGTGCAGGTGATAGCGGTCTCGTTCAGTGAGAAGAAATGCCTGAGATGTCAGATGTCATTGGCAGAATAGCCAAGTACAAATATCTGAGTACGCAAATCTTAACTATAGCTTGAGCAGGTGATAGCCGTCACTTACAGTGATAAGAAATGCCTGAGATATCAGTTGTCATTGGCAGGATAGCAAAGTACGCATTTCTGAGTATGCACATCTTAGCTATAACTAGCACAGGTGATAGCTGTCTCCTACAGTGAGAAGAAATACCTGAGATATCCGTTGTCATTGGCGAGATAACCAAGTACTGATGTCTGAGTATGCACATCTTAACTATAAGTAGTGAAGGTGATAGCTGTCTACTACAGTGGGATGAAATGCCTGAGATATCAGTTGTCGCTGGCAGGATAGCCAAGTACCAATGTCTGAGTATGCACACCTTCACTATATCTTCGGCAGGTGATAGCCATCTCCTACAGTGAAAGAAATGCCTGAGATATCAGGTGTCATTGGAAGGATAGCCAAGTACAAATGTCTGAGTATGAATATCTTAACTATAACTAGCGCAGTTGATAGCCGTCTCCTACAGTCAGAAGAAAAGCCTGAGATATCAGTTGTCATTGAGAGGATAGCGCAGTACCTATATCTGAGTATGCATGTCTTAATTATAACTAGTGCAGGTGATAGCCGTCTCCTACAGTGAGAAGAAATGCCTGAGATATCAGATTTCATTGACAGGATAGCCAGGTACTAATGTCTGCGCATGCACATCTTAACTATAAATAGTGGAGGTGATAGCTGTCTCATACAGTGAGACGAAATGCCTGAGATATCAGTTGTTGCTGGCAGGATAGCCAAGTACCAATGTCTGCGTATGCACATCTTAACTATAACTAGCACAGGTGATAGCCGTAGCCTACAGTGAGAAGAAATGCTGAAGATATCAGTTGTCGTTAGGAGGATAGCCAATGCCAATGTCTGAGTATGCATATCTTAACTATAACTAGTGCTGGTGATAGCTGTCTCCTATAGTGAAAACAAATGTCTGTGAAATTAGTTGTCGCTGACAGGATAGCCGAGTACAAATGTCTGAGTATGCATATTTTAGCTATAACTAGTGCAGGTGATATCTGTCTCCTACGGTGAGAAGAAATGCCTGAGATATCAGTTGTCTTTTGCAGGATAGCCAAGTACCACTGTCTGAGTATGCCTATCTTAGCTACAACTAGTGCAGGTGAAAGCTGTCTCCTACAGTGGTAGAAATGCCTGGGATATCAGTTGTCGTTGGCAGGATAGCCAAGTACAGATGTCTGTTTATGCACATCTAAACTATAACAAGTGCCGGTTATAGCCGTCTCCTACAGTGAGAAGAAATGCCTGAGATATCAGTTGTCGTTGGCAGGATAGCCAAGTATCGATGTTTGAGTATGCTCATCTTAACTACAACAAGTGCAGGAGATAGCTGTCTCCTACAGTGAGAAGAAATGCATGAGATATCAGTTGTCATTGTCAGGATAGCCAAGTTCCAATGTCTGCTTATGCATGTCTTAAATATAACTAGTACAGATGATCGATGTCTCCTACAGTGAGAAGAAATGCCTGAGATATCAGTTGTCGTTGGCAGGATAGCAAAGTACCAATGTCTGAGAATGCACATCTTAAGAATAACTAGCGCATGTTGCAGCCTTCTCCTACAGTGAGAAGAAATGCCGAAGATATCAGTTGTCGTTAGCAAGATAGTCAAGAGCCAATGTCTGAGTATGCACACCTTAACTATAACTAGCACAGATGATAACCTTCTGCCACACTATCTGCTGTGTTCAGGACCTTTTGCTGATTTTGTGCCCAACTAGGATTGCCAAAACTCGTGTCTTCGCCCACCCGCCTCCCGCCGCCTGACTCCTGTTCCATCTTGGGGTCCGGCCGCCGAGTGGAGCGTGGTGTGGGGCCAAAAGACTACAATACCCAGCATCCTCAGCGGCACACTCCGCGACATTTGCGCCCCAGGAGGCGCTTAAATACAGCGTCACCCCGGTCAAGGGGGGGAACCTTCTGCCACACTATCTGCTGTGTTCAGGACCTTTTGCTGATTTTGTGCCCAACTAGAATTGCCAAAACTCGTGTCTTCGCCCACCCGCCTCCCGCCGCCTGACTCCTGTTCCATCTTGGGGTCCGGCCGCCGAGTGGAGCGTGGTGTGGGGCCAAAAGACTACAATACCCAGCATCCTCAGCGGCACACTCCGCGACATTTGCGCGCCAGGAGGCGCTTAAATACAGCGTCACCCCGGTTGAGGAGGGGAACCTTCTGCCACACTATCTGCTGCGTTCAGGACCTTTTGCTGATTTTGTGCCCAACTGGGATTGCCAAAACTTGTGTCTTCGCCCACCCGCCTCCCGCCGCCTGACTCCTGTTCCATCTTGGGGTCCGGCCGCCGAGTGGAGCGTGGTGTGGGGCCAAAAGACTACAATACCCAGCATCCTCAGCGGCACACTCCGCGACATTTGCGTGCCAGGAGGCGCTTAAATACAGCGTCACCCCGGTCGAGGGGGGGAACCTTCTGCCACACTATCTGCTGTGTTCAGGACCTTTTGCTGATTTTGTGCCCAACTAGGATTGCCAAAACTCGTGTCTTCGCCCACCCGCCTCCCACCGCCTGACTCCTGTTCCATCTTGGGGTCCGGCCGCCGAGTGGAGCGTGGTGTGGGGCCGAAAGACTACAATACCCAGCATCCTCAGCGGCACACTCCGCGACATTTGTGCGCCAGGAGGCTCTTAAATACAGCGTCACCCCCGTCTCGCGGGATGCCGGGCGAAGCCCGGGCCAAGGGCGGGCCCGTTTAAGCCCGTTCAAGACCGGGTAAGACTGGACTGGGCCACCTTATTGACATTTTACCTATTCCCCTTCCATGTGATATACCATTTATTCTTGCCCTGCTGTGTCCCAGTGTTCCTTATTACCCTTTCAAATTTTGTTTACCTCTACTGTAAGCATGTCACCTAGAACTACAAGAAGCAGCAAGCCATCCCATGCTGCTCAGACAATAGGCCCAATCGACCAGTTCATCGCAAGGGCAAATGACGCCATAAATCAGGGCGTACTCCTGCTAGAAAGGAGGGTTTTCCAAGATCTAGCTACAGCCATGCGTTCCTCCTTGGGACTATTCGCTGCAGCTAAAACCCCACTGCGCAACTTCGACTCTGGCGCACCACTGGAGTCCCACATGGTCCCAGGCACTGTGGACCTGTCGGTGTCCATTGATCTCTCAGCTACACAATTATCACACCCTCCCACACCTCAATCCCCCTTATCAATCGAGAGAACCCCGATCCTCTTTACAAATCCAACCGAGGAGGATTCTCTTTCCCCAAACACCAGGGGTCAGAGGGAGGGAGCCATACCGAAAAAAAAAGAAAGGGGAGAAAAGGGAAAAATAATTCACCTCAGAAAGCTAATTCACAGATCCGGCAAGGATCTCCGACACAACTCACTGTTCAATCCCCTTTCCCCAAACAAGGTATAAGTCAACCATCGCTACCTCAGCAACAGGCTAGTTTTATAACATCAGATATCATTAACCTCTCATCCGACATTCCCAATCCTAGTCCCAGTGGTAATGTGGGAAGCGGGCAGGACCCTTGCACCCATGATACTCATATATTGGTTTCTTTAGAGGCGCGAATTAAGTTATATATGAAACCTATTGAGTTATCCTTGTCCAAAATTGAAAAAAACACTAACAACACTATTATCTGACCTTAAGACTAAGAAGAGCTCAATTCCCACCCCTTCCGTGGTCCAAAAACTCAACCCTAAACCAAACAAAACAGGGGCAACAACAACTCATCAAACGCTTCAAGCACCCAAATCTGTGACTACCACAGCTGTAGTCCACCAAAAACCATTAACTACAATTGTGCAGCAAACGTTACCAACTACCGCTGCAAAAAAGGGCCCTGCTACACCATCACTTCCAGCTCCTCCATTAATACCAGTCCCTACCTGTACTCTACCCCATGCCACGAACTCAACAAAAACACCACCAACCAAAAACGTCGCTTACAACACCAGACGAAATGGAGGTCGCTCAACCCATCTCCCCCCGGAAGCAACCCCATTTGTCGTTATCATGACCGGGGTTCCTGAGTTGAATCCAAACTCAGAGGAACCAGGATGGTCTCTAAAAAATAAAGTGTTACATTGGCTATCAACCAACAGGCCCCTTCCTCCCTACACCAACAATAGAGTTACAACGGTTCGTAGGGTCCCTTGGGTAGGTAAAGAGTTAAAAACAATTCCTGGAGATTGTGTAATAATTAACTTTGAAGATCCCCAAACAGTCGAACATATCTGCTCCTGGGGCTCCCAAATATCCTCAGAAGGAATAGGCACTAAAAGACTGTCCTTCTTCTATCTTCCAGCTAACCGCTATGCTCCAGGTCCAGATTGGAACTGGACCCAGGTAGGAAGCTGGAATAGAAGATCAGATTGGGTAGACTGGACGGGCCAAGGAGGCAGAGACACCATGCCATCCTTTGACTGGAGGGGTGTTCCCACGTACAATAGATATGATTACCTGGAGATGGTGGATTGACCACATTCGGCCAACAACCAGGATAGCAGGAATCCCCCTTCTTTAGGTCTATTACCATCTATTTTACCTAGACCCCTACTACCCTTGATTCCACCCTCCAGTCTTGTGTTACCACCTCACACTGTTGAAACAACGGTATTAGCAGAATCACACCCTCAACGATGTGTTGAAACCTTGCCCTACTCTGTTAATGATGACAATCACATTTCCTTCCTTACTTCGCTTCAACCAGGAAGTCCAGCACTTAACACCTTAATTTCGTCGACCTTGCTAATATCCGTACTATTCTGGAATGTAGCAGGTCTTCGATCGAAGATCATACTTAAACCGTGGCTGGAATTCGTATCTACCCATCAGATAATTTGTCTGCAGGAGACCTGGGCAATTGACCCAATACATTTACAAGGCTATAAAGCATTCCACTCCCCAGCGTGCACTACCACTCACGGCAGACCTATGAGAGGCCTAGCAGTATATATTTCAAATAACCTGGCAGTGCGGAATATCTCCATTCTCCATACCTCTTCGAATTACCAAATTTTACTGGTTATTTTTAATAATGGTACGTCATACTGTTTTATTAATTTTTACAACAACCTATCCCCTGTAGACTGTGTGAAAACTGTTTCCGCGATTTCCCTTCTTATAAATGAACAACGCTCTAAGCAACCATCATCTGCTTGTAATGTAATATGGGGAGGGGGCTTTAATGTCCCATTGTGCGCTAACTATAAAAAAGGCATTTGCGGGCTTCTAGATGAAGAAGACTGTCCATTTACTCACTTTACCCATTCCTACTTAGGTGACTCTCTTAACGACAGTCTTACGTCGTTAGAACTGATGTATGCAAATGAATTTGTAGACCCCCCTGCAGACTTCAGACCCACTATCCACGGTAGGGGTTGTTCAAGCACCATAGATTTTATTTTATGTTCTTACTTTTTAAAGGGCACACTTTTTCAGTTTACCACAGGCTCAGAAATTTCAGGTGATCATTTCCCTAATAGCATTACTCTTAAGATAACCTAGAACGACTCCTATTCTATCAGGAAGAGCCTACTGACCCAGAAATCCCTGACCATGGACAGAACCAACGGTTTTTCCGTGAAATGGTCAAAGATCGATCCCATAATAATCACCAACAAGGTTATATCCAGGGCATTTCCATGGATAAACACCTGTCTGGCGGAAGATTCCACCCCGAGCAAATTATATCTAGCTTCTGGGAGATCCTAAAAGTCATTCAGGCTGAATTATTCCGTCATCACAAAGCAGGTAATCAGTCAGCTCCAAGATGGTTTAACTTGGCCTGTCGTAAAGCGTTATCTGCCTTACAAAAGGCATTACATAATCCAGTCAGAGATAAAAACGAAGTAGCTAAACTTAGATCTGAGTACAAACAGGCCCAAATTACTTGTAAAAAAGACCACAAGAAAAAACTGTGGGCCCAACTACATGCGAGCTGCCGTAGCAAGGACAGCTACCAGTTCTGGCAGGTAGTTAAATCACCTTTCCTGGCTGATGCAAACTCACATCAGCATTTGGACGTGGCTGTGACTGCAGTCGAGTGGGTGACTCACTTTTCAAAGATCTTTAGTGACTCCCCCTTGGTCTGCACTGCACAGGTTGAATCGACAGCTGATTCCTCCAAAACGGAGGTATACCCAATAGATCTCAACTTCACTCTTGGTGAGATCATACACGCTCTATCCTCCTCCAAAACCGGAAAGGCTCCTGACCCTGACGGAGTCCCCCTTGATATCTTTGTCACCAATATCGATCTATGGTCCCCAATCGTAACCCAGGTGATGGCGGCGGTATCAAATATTGGCCTTTTGGACTCTTGGTCCTCTTCCATACTTCTTCCAATCTTCAAAAAGGGCGACAGAAATAACCCAGCCTGTTACAGGCCCATCTCCCTCCTGGATTCAATGGGGAAGGTCACGGGACGCCTAATCCTGGAACGTCTCCAGGATTGGGCGACAGAGAAGAACATCGTTACCGACCTCCAGTATGGTTTCCAGGAGGGACTTGGTACTGTCGAACAGGCCTTAAATTGAACCCTTCTAATAGGCAAGTATGTGGGAGTAAAACGGGGCAACCTATACCTTGTCTACGTCGACCTCAGTGCGGCGTTTGACTGCGTGATACACGCCAGGTTGTGGTCCATTCTGGAAGAATTGGGCGTCGATCCTCCACTTATCAAGTTTCTGCGTGAGCTTTGTTCTGATGCCACGGCCTGCGTAAGATACGGGATAGGTGGAGAACTATCACCTTCATTCTCTATAACACGAGGAGTCAGACAGGGCTGTGTCCTGGCTCCCTTTTTGTTTAATCTATATACTAACGGGCTGGAAACAGCCATGTTAGAAGGGAACCAGGACCTACCTACTATTAACCATCGCCCTATCCCAGCATTACTCTATGTTGATGACTCCGTCATACTAGCCAGAACCCTAGTACAGCTGCAAAAACAACTGGATAAATACTGTAAATATATGCTTTCTTTGGGGCTAAAGTGAATAAAAGCAAGACCTTTGTCATGTATACGGGTCCGAAGGTAAAAAATCCCAAACACCTTTATATTGAGCAAACCAAATTAGAACGAACTAGGGAATATCCCTACTCAGGTATTTTAATTGATGACCAATTAACCTGGAAAAGGGCGATGGCAAGCAGGAAACTGCTCTATCAGAGAGCAAATTCGGCGCTTGTCTCCTTTTCTAGAAAATTGGGCAAACCTGCTCCATCCGAGTTGCTCAAAAGTTATCAAGCCAAATGCCACAGCATTGCATCGTATGGCGCAGGCGTTTGGGGCTACGTAAACACAGAAGATCTACAAAAAATCCAAAATGGTTTCATAAAATACCTACTGGCACTCCCACAGAGCGCTCCAATATACGGTTGCCATATTGAGCTTGGTATTGACTACCTCTCAGATAACATCAAATGTCAACCAATCCTCCTATGGCACCGTATTTGGAATAAACCACAATGTCACCTAACACGTGCCCTGATCTCTGATTGTTTAAAAATGATGTGCTGGAAGAAAATTCCATAGTTAATGTACGTTTTTAACTTCCTGAAGGACCTGAACCAACACAATACTTCACTGAGCCATCTTCTTTAGTTGATATAAGCAGAAATGCATTGAAAAACCAATGCCTCAACCACCTAAGAGAACTGCGCCTCTCTTGTGAAGTAGATAAACAAACAAATGTGCAAGTATTGATGGTCCAAGTTTCTCCTGGTATCCAGCCCTACCTCACCTTTTATTTAACGAACTATGAAAAGAATTTACTAACTAGGTTCCGTTTTAACTTGTTTTTCCGTCTTGTCACCTTTTCCACTGTATCAAATTGGTCTCACGACCTAGCCAAATGTCCGCTTGACCAAGTCTCTCCCCAAACGACTATTCATGCGTTTTTTTTTTGTCGTTATTACGATCAAGCGCGTAAACGTTGGATTATTCCACTGTTGCGCCAAATGGGGTTGATGACCTGTCGTCCGGCATTTTTGGCACTCCAGCAGTTAGACTCGCAATATGTGGCAAAGAATGTAGTGCTTTTTCTAAAATCATGTTTTACGACCCGTAATACTATGGGGATAATGTCTAACTGAATTCATGATCATCTGAATCAATTTTGTACATAGATTTAAAGCATAGTCTTTTTATATTTCCGCCTTGTAACGTAATATTGTGATTTTATGCAAATGTATTCAATTTGTATGATGTACTTTTTATGATTATCTAAACGTTAATTGAATAAAAGATTTGAACTGAACTGAACAGATGATAACTGTCTCCTACAGTGATAAGAAAAGCCTGAGATATCAGCTGTCATTGGTAGGATAATCAAGTACCCATGTCTGAGTATGCACTTCTTAGCTATAACTAGTGCAGGTTGTAGCCATCTCCTACAGTGAGCAGAAATGCCTGAGTTATCAGTTGTCGTTGGCAGAATTGCCAAGTACCAATCTCTGAGTATGCATATCTTAGATATAACTAGAGCTAGTGATAGCTGTCTCCTACAGTGAGAAGAAATGCCTGAGATATCAGTTGTCGTGAGCAGGATACCCAAGTACAGATGTCTGAGTATGCACATTTGAACTATAACAAGTGCAGGTGATAGCCGTCTCGTACAGTGAGAAGAAATGCCTGAGATATCAGTTGTCGTTGGCAGGATAGCCAAGTAAATATGTCTGAGTATGCACAACTTAAATATAGCTAGAGCAGGTGATAGCCTTCTCCTACAGTGAGAGGAAATGCCTGAGATATCAGCTGTCATTGGTAAGATAGCCAAGTACAAATGTCTCAGTATGTACATTTTAACTATAACAAGTGCAGGAGATAGCCTTCTCCTACAGTGAGAAGAAATGCATGAGATTTCAGTTGTCATTGGTAGGATAGCCAAGTTCCAATGTCTGCTTATGTATGTCTTAAATATAACTAGTACAGGTGATCGCTGTCTCCTACAGTGAGAGAAATGCCTGAGATATCAGTTGTAATTGGCAGGATAGCAAAGTACCAATGTCTGTAAATGCACATCTTAACAATCACTACCGCATGTTACAGTCGTCTCCTAAAGTGAGAAGAAATGCCGAAGATATCAGTTGTCATTAGCAAGATAGTCAAGAGCCAATGTCTGAGTATGCACACCTTAACTATAACTAGCACAGGTGATAGCTGTCTCCTACAGTGATAAGAAATTCCCGAGATATCAGCTGTCATTGACAGGATAGCCAGGTACTAATGTCTGAGTATGCACATCTTAACTATTACTAGTGGAGGTGATAGCTGTCTCATACAGTGAGACGAAATGCCTGAGATATCAGTTGTCGCTGGCAGGATAGCCAAGTACCAATGTCTGAGTATGCACATCTTGATTATAACTAGCGCAGGTGATAGCCGTACCCTACAGTGAGAATAAATGCTGTAGATATCAGTTGTCGTTAGGAGGATAGCCAATGCCAATGTCTGAGTATGCATATCTTAACTATAACTAGTGCAGGTGATAGCCGTCTCCTATAGTGACAACAAATGCCTGAGATATTAGTTGTCGCTGACAGGATAGCCGAGTACAAATGTCTGAGTATGCATATTTTAGCTATAACTAGTGCAGGGGATAGCTGTCTCCTATGGTGAGAAGAAATGCCGGAGATATCAGTTCTCTTTTGCAGGATAGCCAAGTACCAATGTCTGAGTATGCCTATCTTAGCCACAACTAGTGCAGGTGATAGCCGTCTCCTACAGTGATAAAAATGCCTGAGATATCTGTTGTTGTTGTCAGGATAGCCAAGTACAGATGTCTGAGTATGCACATCTTAACTATGACAAGTGTAGGTGATAGCCTTCTCCTACAGTGAGAAGAAATGCCTGAGATATCAGTTGTCATTGGCAGGATAGTCAAGTTCCAATGTCTGATTATGCATGTATTAAATATAACAAGTACAGGTGACCACCGTCTCCTACAGCGAGAAGAAATGCATGAGATATCAGTTGTCGCTGGCAGGATAGCCACGTACCAATGTCTGAGTATGCACATCTTAACTATAACTAGCGCAGGTGATAGCCGTCTCCAACAGTGAGAAGAAATGTTTGAAGAAAAAATGTTTGTCCTGAGCAGGATAGCCAATGCCAATGTCTGAGTATGCATATCTGAACTATAACTAGTGCAGGTGATGGCCGTCTCCTATAGTGAGAACAAATGCCTGAGATATCAGTTTTGCTGACAGGATAGCCAAGTACAAATGTCTGAGTATGCATATTTCAAATATAACTAGTACAGGTGATAACTGTCTCCTACAGTGAGAAGAAATGCCTGAGATATCAGTTGACGTTGGCAGGATAGCCAAGTACCAATCTCTGAGTATGCGTATCTTAGCTATAACTAGAGCTAGTGATAGCTGTCTCCTACAGTGAGAAGAAATGCCTGAGATATCAGTTGTCGTTAACAGGATACCCAAGTACAGATGTCTGAGTATGCACATTTGAACTATAACAAGTGCAGGTGATAGACGTCTCGAACAGTGCGAAGAAATGCCTGAGATATCAGTTGTCGTTTGCAGGATAGCCAAGTACCAATCTCTGAGTATGCATATCTTAGCTATAACTAGTGCAGGTGATAGCTGTCTCCTACAGTGAGACGAAATGCCTGAGATATCAGTTGTCATTGGCAGGATACTCAAGTACAGATGTCTGAGTATACACATTTTAACTATAACAAGTGCAGGTGATAGCCGTCTCATACAGTGAGAAGAAATGCCTGAGATATCAGTTGTCGTTGGCAGGATAGCCAAGTACCAATTTCTGAGTATACATATCTTAGCTATAACTAGTGCAGGTGATAGCTGTCTCCTACAGTGAGACGAAATGCCTGAGATATCAGTTGTCGTTGGCAGAATACTCAAGTACAGATGTCTGAGTATGCACATTTTAACTATAACAAGTGCAGGAGATAGCCGTCTCGTTCAGTGAGAAGAAATGCCTGAGATGTCAGCTGTCATTGGCAGAATAGCCAAGTACAAATGTCTGAGTACGCAAATCTTAACTATAGCTAGAGCAGGTGATAGCCGTCACCTACAGTGAGAAGAAATGCCTGAGATATCAGTTGTCATTTGCAGGATAGCAAAGTACGCATTTCTGAGTATGCACATCTTAGCTACAACTAGCACAGGTGATAGCTGTCTCCTACAGTGAGAAGAAATACCTGAGATATCCGTTGTCATTGGCGAGATAGCCAAGTACTGATGTCTGAGTATGCACATCTTAACTATATGTAGTGAAGGTGATAGCTGTCTACAACAGTGGGATGAAATGCCTGAGATATCAGTTATCGCTGGCAGGATAGCCAAGTACCAATGTCTGAGTATGCACACCTTCACTATATCTTCGGCAGGTGATGGCCATCTCCTACAGTGAAAGAAATGCCTGAGATATCAGGTGTCATTGGGAGGATAGCCAAGTACAAATGTCTGAGTATGAATATCTTAACTATAACTAGCACAGTTGATATCCGTCTCCTACAGTCAGAAGAAAAGCCTGAGATATCAGATTTCATTGACAGGATAGCCAGGTACTAATGTCTGCGCATGCACATCTCAACTATAAATAGTGG
The DNA here is from genome assembly GCF_964263255.1 of Lissotriton vulgaris. Classification (NCBI taxonomy): domain Eukaryota; kingdom Metazoa; phylum Chordata; class Amphibia; order Caudata; family Salamandridae; genus Lissotriton; species Lissotriton vulgaris. The sequence goes on along the minus strand of NW_028251363.1, from coordinate 386,794 downwards.
AGGTGATAGCTGTCTCATACAGTGAGATGAAATGCCTGAGATATCAGTTGTCGCTGGCAGGATAGCCAAGTACCAATGTCTGCGCATGCACATCTTAACTATAACTAGCACAGGTGATAGCCGTAGCCTACAGTGAGAAGAAATGCTGAAGATATGAGTTGTCGTTAGGAGGATAGCCAATGCCAATGTCTGAGTATGCATATCTTAACTATAACTAGTGCAGGTGATAGCTGTCTCCTATAGTGAAAACAAATTCCTGTGAAATTAGTTGCCGCTGACAGGTTAGCCGAGTACAAATGTCTGAGTATGCATATTTTAGCTATAACTAGTGCAGGTGATATCTGTCTCCTACGGTGAGAAGAAATGCCTGAGATATCAGTTGTCTTTTGCAGGATAGCCAAGTACCACTGTCTGAGTATGCCTATCTTAGCTACAACTAGTGCAGGTGAAAGCTGTCTCCTACAGTGGTAGAAATGCCTGGGATATCAGTTGTCGTTGGCAGGATAGCCAAGTAAAGATGTCTGTTTATGTACATCTAAACTATAACAAGTGCCGGTGATAGCTGTATCCTACAGTGAGAAGAAATGCCTGAGATATCAGTTGTCGTTGGCAGGATAGCCAAGTACTGATGTCTGAGTATGTTCATCTTAACTACAACAAGTGCAGGAGATAGCTGTCTCCTACAGTGAGAAGAAATGCATGAGATATCAGTTGTCATTGTCAGGATAGCCAAGTTCCAATGTCTGCTTATGCATGTGTAACGACCGGGTTCTAGACCAGATGGGATCCGCTCCTGAGAGCCCCTCCAACCCACCCGGAATGTAACCACCTCCCTCCTCAGGACCCATCTATCCAGGCACCTGGGTACCTACCTGAGGATGGGGAACTCGCAATATACAAGCTCATATCATCAGAAACACCACTAAATCTATAGGGATACTAAGAATACTCACTGATTACTAAGGACATCCATGTCCTACACCACACTCTTACCTCATAGTCTCGCGACCACATGGGTCCAGACTAATCTACCCTGGGGAAGTTCTGATTATTTACCATTACACACTGATTACCATCAGTGCTCACTCGACACGCAATCTGGCGGGCCATACACACTGCTCACCCTCAGTGCTCACTCGACACGCAATCCGGCATGCCATACACACACTGGGCTGCAGTCCCAGTGCTCTCTTTTTATCCGATCTGCAATCCGGCAGATCTAGGCACTGGTCTCCTTCCCAGTGCTCACTCACTTACAATCCGATCTGCAATCCGGCAGATCTACACCCCAGTCTCCTACCTGGAGTTCTCTCTAACGCCACTTATCAATGACGACCACTTTCCTATGAATACCTTCAGCTCTCTCTCTATGTTGGGAAGTCTCTCTCACTATTCACTAAGGGTTCGCTACTACAATAATATTATGGGATGGCCGAATCACTTAGTGTCAATAATTCCCTAGCTCAAGGGCTCCTCTCTCTCCCTAATTATTCAGACTTACCGGATCAGGGGCAGCATCTGTTCTGGCTGTAACATCTGACTAGAAGAAAAGGTTACCTGTGCTTTTGGAATAGTGGACACACACTGTATGCCAGAGTTATTCCCTGATTTAAACGCTCCTATTTCCTTTTGATCCATCAGTTGCTAAAGCATCTGGTTAGAAGAAAGGCTAGCTTTATCATAAGAATAACACATGCACACTAGTTCACTAAGAACTGGGGTATCTTTATTACAATAATCATAAAATACACATACACAAATCTGTGGGGTCTCTATAACTAACAGGAACTTTTAACACACCGCTGAAAGAAAAGGATTAGACATACAGTATGAGGACAAGGTTATCTGCGGAGTCTCTTGATTAACAGGAACTTTAACACACCGCTGAAAGAAAAGGATTAGACATACAATAGCCTAGGGAATAAAGACAAGATTAAGGTGTAAGTGTAAAGTGGACTAGTTTAGACTACCTCACCTATTAGAAGGAAGATTTCTCTCTGTCTCTGGTGGGATCAGGGCTCTCTCTGTCTCTCCCTCAGTCACCACAGCTCCACGCCTCTGGCTCAATTACTTCAGCTGACAGCCTCAACTCCTCCATCTGCTTTAATGCTCTCTTCAGCTTCAATCACCATCTGCCTTCTTTCTCCATTCTAGAAAACCAATAGAACTGCACTGCACTCTGCAGCTCCAGCAGACATCCTACTCGACACTCTTCAAGAACCAAACTGACCACTCCTCCTCTTCTGCACTTCGCTGATATGGATTCCTCTCCCCTCATGGAAATTTCCAACAGAGGGCTGCCTCCCACCGAATTCCTGTGCTAGCTCCAGAGCTCTTTGCGCAACCGCAGTGGCCATCTGCATGTTACGTCTGGGCCCAAGAGACAAACACATTCTTCCGATAGGAACCAGTCCTGGCTGGTTTTCCCCTAGCACACAACAGCCTTAACTATAAACATTACCTTTCCCCTTGAAGCATCTCTGCTCTGCAGGGATAGCAAGCAAAATGGAGTCTCTCTAGTTCTGGGCCTTGTAGGCCTGAGAAGGATGAAATAACCCTTAGCTCTGTCAGAGTACCTACATAAACCATACTAATGTGTAATATAAAGTCAGGACCACAGGATCCACCCTCTACTATAGGCAAAATAATGAAAGGCAAAGCCAATAGGTAATAGATGGATTAGAGTAAGGGATCTATCATCATATAAAGCAGCTATCCTCTACTAAGTCTGGAAGAAAGGGCTTAAAAGAGCCAACACAAGCTAAGAATACATATCCTAAATGTGAGCAAGCTTAAAGTCTTTATCACTCCGAAATAGAGCCAAAAAGCCTGTCAAGACATTCCACCCTTAGACTTTATCTTGCGAACATCTATAAACAAAACATCCAAATAAACAAACATCAACATAATCTATCAACAAAACCAAAAACCAAAAGGCTCTTTAAAATAAATGACAACTTAAGGAAATTCCACCTAAAACTTAATGTAGGGAATACAAATCTAACAACCAACTGAAAACAAATCAAAGCACCTTTGACCTGAATGCTGAAACATAACTAAAATTGATCTGATAACAACAGAAACCAACCAAAGCACCCTCGAATTAAATGTGCCTCAACTTCTAGTGATAACTGATAAAATATATTGATGAAAACAGCAAGGGGCCTAAATGGGGCCTACCTACTTCAGTCAACTTAAGAACTAAATGTACCTCAACGTCTAATGATAAAACAACAAAGGGCCTAAATGAGGCCTATCTACTTTGGTCAATTTAAGCTAATGATAACTCATGAAATCTATTGGTGTAGGGCCATGTGTGTGGAATAAAAATAACAATGGGCCTAAATGAGGCCTACCTACTCCGGTCAACTTAAGAAAGAATTTGGTGAAATCTGACAAATAAACTTGACAAAGGGTCCTCAAGGTCTGGGCAAACATTAATAATAGATGTAGGACATAACCTAACTAAAAGACACACCTCCCAGGACAACTTAAAGTTTAGGGTAACCACCCTTGGAACTAATCCCACTATTCTAATAAAAAGTTGATCAATCAAAGTAAAAGTGTAATAACAGGAAAATAAGGATAACCCCATTCCTACAAAATAGCTGGTGTAGCACTATGCATATCAAGCAATAAGTCAAAGAAAATTATCTAAATGTGGTGCATATATAAAAGATACATTTGAACCGTGCCAAAGGCAATAGGTAAAGGACACACTATCACAAAACATTTAGCACCTAGTTCCTCACTGTATCACACGGTGGAACACATGTGTGTACCATCCTTTCTAACTCTTTCATTGGCAAGACTGTTTTGCAGAAAACAGGAAAACTATGAAATAGATGAAAGATAAATAAGTGTATCAATAATAGAATAGCATAGCATACTAAAGGTAAAATATATATGAGCACTGCATAAACATAACAGAACTGTGATATTTTCAATTGGGGCCTGTTTGTGGTAATTGCAAAAGTGGCATAATGTCCATATGAAAAAAAAAAATACATGGGAAAAATGCAATGCTCAATTATAACCAAATAATCATAGCACATGACTCGTGCAAAATTTAATTCAGGGTTCAAGGCTTTCAATTGTGGATTCATCAGTGTAGGTCACCACCCTTCATCTTCATCTGTATCCGGTGCCAAGGAAGCACTTCCTCCGATCTGGTCATTAGTCACAAGCTTCCGTCGTTCATCCGCCAACGATCCGGTCTGGTCTGGTTCCATCTTCCAAAAACAACAAACTAACATAAAAAATGAAAACAAAAAAGTAAAATAACAAAGGGAGTGGGAGGGGTGTGGGCCGACGCACACACCAAACACCACAACCCAACAACCTGAAACGAAAAAACAAGTATCATTAATCTAGCAAAAATAAATTTTCCATTTAAAAAGCACACCAAGTGCTTTTTATTGTCGAAAGAAACCTCCTAATTAATATTAAAAAAAAATTATTCTGAATTCAAGGAATAATTTAAATCATATACTTTTAAATTTGTTTGGACAAAATCTAATTTCGCCATACACAGCCAGAAGGGCTGGGGCCTTAGCTACTCTCAACTCATCTGAGAAACAGCCCCTCCCTTCAGAAAGATGTTCGCGCTCAGAGTTTTGAATCCGCTCCAAAAAATAAGCAGGAGCCGAGCTACAGTGCGATGTAATTTTGAATCACTGCCAAGTGCTGATCTCATTGCAGGAGCAAGGCTGCTGCCAACCATTCTGTCCAAGCATCTCTAATCTCTAGTCAGGGAAGCTCACTTAGGCCTACTGTATTTATCTAACTCCAAGGGCCAAGCGTCTGCCAATTATTCTGCATGTGCAAGGATTCCTTATCTGAAGGCAATGAAGCTGTCTGCGCCGACAGCAAGGAAGAGCGACTTGACCCCCCTTACATAAACATTTTTCCGCGGAAAGAAATGGGACTATAGCCAAGAATAACAAGCTGGCTCTCTCTGCTCTCAGAAGTTACTTACTGGGCCTCCTCTCTTACAAAGCTCTGATCTGAGAACTGGTGCCTGGCTCATATCAGTCAAGGTCATTTCAAATTCTCTGTAACTCAAAACACATCTGTTCCCAGGCCAGAGAGCTAACCATTATTCTTTAACCAACCGAAGCAAAATTAAAACGTGATGAAAAGCATCCTAAAATCAATAATTAATAAGGACATATTTTTTGCAACTAAGTCACATGCTAGCATTTTAAAATGAATCTATCATAAAAACAGCTACTGGCTGAAAGGGAAAAATATTAGAAGCAAATACATTTAATTTTCCATTTTGAAAACAACATGAGAAGTAAAACAAGGGGTAACATGTAAGTTTGCATTGCAGAACCAAGAATTGATAATTTAGAGTGCAAGCATTTATACACTACATATTAAAAAGGGCCAGATTCAACATCATTTATTTTTCAAATAGCCATTTTTTCAAACTGAGTGGGTTAACTTTCACACGCTATTCTAAGGGGCAGCTTGCATTGGAAAAAATAATAATCATGTATAGTTTCTAGAACACACATTTTATTTTTAAAAGCACACGGTTGCATTTCACTAATTAAAAGCACATTCTATGATGGGTCTGTTTTTATATTTTCATTCTTCACAACCGCTAATTCACTAATTCTAAAACACTGGTTCGTGTGTCATCCACAGCTGAAAACCCTTATCTCAATCCGACTGGTTGATTTATAACTTACCGACCTCTAAGAGTCAGACACATTAAATCGTGTGTTCAAAGGCAAACCCACACAAATTCGTGGACGCATTTAAAAAAGAATGTTAAATGAACATAGCTTTTCTCTCTAAACAAGATGTTACCAGTCCGTCAGCAAGCTGACAAAGCACATAGGCAGAACCCAGCAACCAATGAAAGTCAAATCAAACCATCATTCATCTAAACACTCACTGACTTTTAGTATCAGCTCACATAACCATGCATGTTAAACAGCATGTTAAAATAAATACTGCCGTCACAATTCAAGATATTAACCCTTTGGCAGCTCAAACACAATCATTCCCCAATGTCTGCAGTACATGGGAAATTCAAGAACTTATCACTCCACGTTTTCAAATAACACGTGCGCACATCTACAAAAACAATTTCCCCAAGCATTTGAAAGAGATCCAGCTCTCTCCTGCCTAACGCAACAATAACATGCTCTGTACAACCCATATCCACATGGCGCTATTCACAAGCCATATTTATAAGAAAGTCAACAAGTTAAAAAAAAAAAATGACATGCTCTTCACAAGGAATATAACCAAGGCGCAATTCACAAGGAACACAGCAAGTCAGAATGAGAACATGCACCTCACAAGCCACATTAACATGGCACTATTTACAAGGCATAATTACAAGAAAGTCATCAAGTTCAAAAAATGACATGCTCTTCACAGGAAATATATTCAAGGCGCAATTCACAATGAATACAGCAAGTCAAAATGAGAACATGCACCTCACAAGCCACATTTACATGGCGCTATTTACAAGGAACTCCACAAGTCATATTACATGGAACACATTTCACATTGCACAGCATAAGCAAACACAGCAAGCAATTCAATGGGCAATTTAAAAGCATTTTTCACACACATTTGTACAATTGGACCATCACAAAGATGTAATTGGCTCCCTCATGTAATGTCACCCTTCAAGCCTGACAGTTCAAACACCAAGATGAAAAGCATTTCTTCCACCCTGCATAAGCCAAATGCCATGATGTACTGCAATCTCCTTACACTGCAACTGTTCAAGCCCATAGGCCAATTTTCGTGCCAAGTGCAAACCATCAAGATAAAAACAAATACAGCGCACACAGGCTTCGTAAACTGTTCGTCGATGCCAGATGTAACGACCGGGTTCTAGACCAGATGGGATCAGCTCCTGAGAGCCCCTCCTACCCAGCCGGAACGTAACCACCTCCCTCCTCAGGACCCATCTATCCAGGCACCTGGGTACCTACCTGAGGATGGGAAACTCGCAATATACAAGCTCATATCATCAGAAACACCACTAAATCTATAGGGATACTAAGAATACTCACTGATTACTAAGGACATCCATGTCCTACACCACACTCATACCTCATATTCTCGCGACCACATGGGTCCAGACTAATCTACCCTGGGGCAGTTCTGATTATTTACCATTACACACTGATTACCATCAGTGCTCACTCGGCACGCAATCTGGCGTGCCATACACACTGCTCACACTCAGTGCTCACTCGACACACAATCCGGCATGCCATACACACACTGGGCTGCAGTCCCAGTGCTCTCTTTTTATCCGATCTGCAATCCGGCAGATCTAGACACTGGTCTCCTTCCCAGTGCTCACTCACTTACAATCCGATCTGCAATCCGGCAGATCTACACCCCAGTCTCCTACCTGGAGTTCTCTCTAACGCCACTTACCAATGATGACCACTTTCCTATGAATACCTTCAGCTCGCTCTCTATGTTGGGAAGTCTCTCTCACTATTCACTAAGGGTTCGCTACTACAATAATATTATGGGATGGCCGAATCACTTAGTGTCAATAATTCCCCAGCTCAAAGGCTCCTCCCTCTCCCTAATTATTCAGACTTACTGGATCAGGGGCAGCATCTGTTCTGGCTGTAACATCTGACTAGAAGAAAAGGTTACCTGTAGTTTTGGAATAGTGGACACACACACTCTATGCCAGAGTTAATCCCTGATTTAAACGCTCCTATTTCCTTTTGATCCATCAGTTGCTAAAGCATCTGGTTAGAAGAAAGGCTAGCTTTATGATAAGAATAACACATGCACACTAGTTCACTAAGAACTGGGGTATCTTTATTACAATAATCATAAAATACACATACACAAATCTGCGGGGTCTCTATAACTAACAGGAACTTTTAACACACCGCTGAAAGAAAAGGATTAGACATACAGTATGAGGACAAGGTTATCTGCGGAGTCTCTTGATTAACAGGAACTTTAACACACCGCTGAAAGAACAGGATTAGACATACAATAGCCTAGGGAATAAAGACAAGATTAAGGTGTAAGTGTAAAGTGGACTAGTTTAGACTACCTCACCTATTAGAAGGAAGATTTCTCTCTGTCTCTGGTGGGATCAGGGCTCTCTCTGTCTCTCCCTCAGTCACCACAGCTCCACGCCTCTGGCTCATACTTCAGCTGACAGCCTCAACTCCTCCATCTGCTTTATTGCTCTCTTCAGCTTCAATCATCATCTGCCTTCTTTCTCCATGACAGAAAACCAATAGCACTGCACTGCACTCTGCAGCTCCAGCAGACATCGTACTCTCCACTCTTCAAGAACCAAACTGACCACTCCTCCTCTTCTGCACTTCGCTGATATGGATTCCACTCCCCTCATGGAAATTTCCAACAGAGGGCTGCCTCCCACCGAATTCCTGTGCTAGCTCCAGAGCTCTCCGCGCAACCGCAGTGCGCATCTGCATGTTACGTCTGGGCCCAAGAGACAAACACATTCTTCCGATAAGAACCAGTCCTGGCTGGTTTGCCCCTAGCACACAACAGCCTTAACTATAAACATTACCTTTCCCCTTGAAGCATCTCTGCTCTGCAGGGATAGAAAGCAAAATGGAGTCTCTCTAGTTCTGGGCCTTGTAGGCCTGAGAAGGATGAAATAACCCTTAGCTCTGTCAGAGTACCTACATAAACCATACTAATGTGTAATATAAAGTCAGGACCACAGGATCCACCCTCTACTATAGGCACAATAATGAAAGGCAAAGCCAATAGGCAATAGATGGATTAGAGTAAGGGATCTATCATCATATAAAGCAGCTATCCTCTTCTAAGTCTGGAAGAAAGGGCTTAAAAGAGCCAACACAAGCTAAGAATACATATCCTAAATGTGAGCAAGCTTAAAGTCTTTATCACTCCGAAATAGAGCCAAAAAGCCTGTCAAGACATTCCACCCTTAGACTTTATCTTGCGAACATCTATAAACAACAACATCCAAATAAACAAACATCAACATAATCTATCAACAAAACCAAAAACCAAAAGGCTCTCTAAAATAAATGACAACTTAAGGAAATTCCACCTAAAACTTAATGTAGGGAATACAAATCTAACAACCAACAGAAACCAACCAAAGCACCCTCAAATTAAATGTGCCTCAACTTCTAGTGATAACTGATAAAATCTATTGATGAAAACAGCAAGGGGCCTAAATGGGGCCTACCTACTTCGGTCAACTTAAGAACTAAATGTACCTCAACGTCTAATGATAAAACAACAAAGGGCCTAAATGAGGCCTATCTACTTTGGTCAATTTAAGCTAATGATAACTCATGAAATCTATTGGTGTAGGGCCATGTGTGTGGAATAAAAATAACAATGGGCCTAAATGAGGCCTACCTACTCCGGTCAACTTAAGAAAGAATTTGGTGAAATCTGACAAATAAACTTGACAAAGGGTCCTCAAGGTCTGGGCAAACATTAATAATAGATGTAAGACATAACCTAACTAAAAGACACACCTCCCAGGACAACTTAAAGTTTAGGTTAACCACCCTTGGAACTAATCCCACTATTCTAATAAAGAGTTGATCAATCAAAGTAAAAGTGTAATAACAGGAAAATAAGGATAACCCCATTCCTACAAAATAGCTGGTGTAGCACTATGCATATCAAGCAATAAGTCAAAGAAAATTATCTAAATGTGGTGCATATATAAAAGATACATTTGAACCATGCCAAAGGCAATAGGTAAAGCACACACTATCACAAAACATTTAGCACCTAGTTCCTCACTGTATCACACTGTGGAACACATGTGTGTACCATCCTTTCTACCTCTTTCATTGGCAAGACTGTTTTGCAGAAAACAGGAAAACTATGAAATAGATGAAAGATAAACAAGTGTATCAATAATAGAATAGCATAGCATACTAAAGGTAAAATATATATGAGCACTGCATAAACATAACAGAACTGTGATATTTTCAATTGGGGCCTGTTTGTGGTAATTGCAAAAGTGGCATAATGTCCATATGAAAAAAAAAATACATGGGAAAAATGCAATGCTCAATTATAACCAAATAATCATAGCACATGACTCGTGCAAAATTTATTTCAGGGTTCAAGGCAGTCAATTGTGGATTCATCAGTGTAGGTCACCACCCTTCATCTTCATCTGCATCCGGTGCCAAGGAAGCACTTCCTCCGATCTGGTCATTAGTCACAAGCTTCCGTCGTTCATCCGCCACCAATCCGGTCTGGTCTGGTTCCATCTTCCAAAAACAACAAACTAACATAAAAAATGAAAACAAAAAAGTAAAATAACAAAGGGAGTGGAAGGGGTGTGGGCCGACGCACACACCAAACACCACAACCCAACAACCTGAAACGAAAAAACAAGTATCATTAATCTAGCAAAAATAAATTTTCCATTTAAAAAGCACCCCAAGTGCTTTTTATTGTCGAAAGAAACCTCCTAATTAATATAAAAAAAATTATTCTGATTTCAAGGAATAATTTAAATCATATACTTTTAAATTTGTTTGGACAAAATCTAATTTCGCAATACACAGCCAGAAGGGCTGGGGCCTTAGCTACTCTCAACTCATCTGAGAAACAGCCCCTCCCTTCAAAAAGATGTTCGCGCTCAGAGTTTTGAATCCGCTCCAAAAAACAAGCAGGAGCCGAGCTACAGTGCGATGTAATTTTGAATCACTGCCAAGTGCTGATCTCATTGCAGGAGCAAGGCTGCTGCCAACCATTCTGTCCAAGCATCTCTAATCTCTAGTCAGGGAAGCTCACTTAGGCCTACTGTATTTATCTAACTCCAAGGGCCAAGCGTCTGCCAATTATTCTGCATGTGCAAGGATGCCTTATCTGAAGGCAATGAAGCTGTCTGCGCCGACAGCAAGGAAGAGCGACTTGACCCCCCCTTACATAAACATTTCTCCGCGGAAAGAAATGGGACTATAGCCAAGAATAACAAGCTGGCTCTCTCTGCTCTCAGAAGTTTCTTACTGGGCCTCCTCTCTTACAAAGCTCTGAGCTGAGAACTGGTGCCTGGCTCATATCAGTCAAGGTCACTTCAAATTCTCTGTAACTCAAAACACATCTGTTCCCAGGCCAGAGAGCTAACCATTATTCTTTAACCAACCGAAGCAAAATTAAAACGTGATGAAAAGCATCCTAAAATCAATAATTAATAAGGACATATTTTTTGCAACTAAGTCACATGCTAGCATTTTAAAATAAATCTATCATAAAAACAGCTACTGGCTGAAAGGGAAAAATATTAGAAGCAAATACATTTAATTTTCCATTTTGAAAACAACATGAGAAGTAAAACAAGGGGTAACATGTAAGTTTGCATTGCAGAACCAAGAATTGATAATTTAGAGTGCAAGCATTTATACACTACATATTAAAAAGGGCCATATTCAACATCATTTATTTTTCAAATAGCCATTTTTTCAAACTGAGTGGGTTAACTTTCACATGCTATTCTAAGGGGCAGCTTGCATTGGAAAAAATAATAATCATGTATAATTTCTAGAACACACTTTATTTTTAAAAGCACAGGGTTGCATTTCACTAATTAAAAGCACATTCTATGATGGGTCTGTTTTTATATTTTCATTCTTCACAACCGCTGACGCACTAATTCTAAAACACTGGTTCGTGTGCCATCCACAGCTGAAAACCCTTATCTCAATCCGACTGGTTGATTTATAACTTACCGACCTCTAAGAGTCAGACACATTAAATCGTGTGTTCCAAGGCAAACCCACACAAATTCGTGGACGCATTTAAAAAAGAATGTTAAATGAACATAGCTTTTCTCTCTAAACAAGATGTTACCAGTCCGTCAGCAAGCTGACAAAGCACATAGGCAGAACCCAGCAACCAATGAAAGTCAAATCAAACCATCATTCATCTAAACACTCACTGACTTTTAGTATCAGCTCACATAACCATGCATGTTAAACAGCATGTTAAAATAAATTCTGCCGTCACAATTCAAGATATTAACCCTTTGGCAGCTCAAACACAATCATTCCCCAATGTCTGCAGTACATGGGAAATTCAAGAACTTATCACTCCACGTTTTCAAATAACACGTGCGCACAGCTACAAAAACAATTTCCCCAAGCATTTGAAAGAGATCCAGCTCTCTCCTGCCTAACGCAACAATAACATGCTCTGTACAAGCCATATCCACATGGCGCTATTCACAAGCCATATTTACAAGAAAGTCAACAAGTTAAAAAAAAAAATGACATGCTCTTCACAAGGAATATAACCAAGGCGCAATTCACAAGGAACACAGCAAGTCAGAATGAGAACATGCACTTCACAAGCCACATTAACATGGCGCTATTTACAAGGCATAATTACAAGAAAGTCATCAAGTTCAAAAAATGACATGCTCTTCACAGGAAATATATTCAAGGCGCAATTCACAATGAATACAGCAAGTCAAAATGAGAACATGCACCTCACAAGCCACATTTACATGGCGCTATTTACAAGGAATTCCACAAGTCATATTACATGGAACACATTTCACATTGCACAGCATAAGCAAACACAGCAAGCAATTCAATGGGCAATTTGAAAGCATTTTTCACACACATTTGTACAATTGGACCATCACAAAGATGTAATTGGCTCCCTCATGTAATGTCACCCTTCAAGCCTGACAGTTCAAACACCAAGATGAAAAGCATTTCTTCCACCCTGCATAAGCCAAATGCCATGATGTACTGCAATCTCCTTACACTGCAACTGTTCAAGCCCATAGGCCAATTTTCGTGCCAAGTGCAAACCATCAAGATAAAAACAAATACAGCGCACACAGGCTTCGTAAACTGTTAGTCGACACCAGATGTAACGACCGGGTTCTAGACCAGATGGGATCAGCTCCTGAGAGCCCCTCCTACCCAGCCGGAATGTAACCACCTCCCTCCTCAGGACCCATCTATCCAGGCACCTGGGTACCTACCTGAGGATGGGAAACTCGCAATATACAAGCTCATATCATCAGAAACACCACTAAATCTATAGGGATACTAAGAATACTCACTGTTTACTAAGGACATCCATGTCCTACACCACACTCATACCTCATAGTCTCGCGACCACATGGGTCCAGACTAATCTACCCTGGGGCAGTTCTGATTATTTACCATTACACACTGATTACCATCAGTGCTCACTCGACACGCAATCTGGCGTGCCATACACACTGCTCACCCTCAGTGCTCACTCGACACGCAATCCGGCATGCCATACACACACTGGGCTGCAGTCCCAGTGCTCTCTTTTTATCCGATCTGCAATCCGGCAGATCTAGACACTGGTCTCCTTCCCAGTGCTCACTCACTTACAATCCGATCTGCAATCCGGCAGATCTACACCCCAGTCTCCTACCTGGAGTTCTCTCTAACACCACTTACCAATGATGACCACTTTCCTATGAATACCTTCAGCTCTCTCTCTATGTTGGGAAGTCTCTCTCACTATTCACTAAGCGTTCGCTACTACAATATTATTATGGGATGGCCGAATCACTTAGTGTCAATAATTCCCTAGCTCAAGGGCTCCTCCCTCTCCCTAATTATTCAGACTTACTGGATCAGGGGCAGCATCTGTTCTGGCTGTAACATCTGACTAGAAGAAAAGGTTACCTGTGCTTTTGGAATAGTGGACACACACTCTATGCCAGAGTTATTCCCTGATTTAAACGCTCCTATTTCCTTTTGATCCATCAGTTGCTAAAGCATCTGGTTAGAAGAAAGGCTAGCTTTATCATAAGAATAACACATGCACACTAGTTCACTAAGAACTGGGGTATCTTTATTACAATATTCATAAAATACACATACACAAATCTGCGGGGTCTCTATAACTAACAGGAACTTTTAACATTCCGCTGAAAGAAAAGGATTAGACATACAGTATGAGGACAAGGTTATCTGCGGGGTCTCTTGATTAACAGGAACTTTAACACACCTCTGAAAGAAAAGGATTAGACATACAATAGCCTAGGGAATAAAGACAAGATTAAGGTGTAAGTGTAAAGTGGACTAGTTTAGACTACCTCACCTATTAGAAGGAAGATTTCTCTCTGTCTCTGGTGGGATCGGGGCTCTCTCTGTCTATCCCTCCGTCACCACAGCTCCACGCCTCTGGCTCAATTACTTCAGCTGATAGCCTCAACTCCTCCATCTGCTTTAATGCTCTCTTCAGCTTCAATCATCATCTGCCTTCTTTCTCCATTCCAGAAAACCAATAGAACTGCACTGCACTCTGCAGCTCCAGCAGACATCCTACTCTCCACTCTTCAAGAACCAAACTGACCACTCCTCCTCTTCTGCACTTCGCTGATATGGATTCCTCTCCCCTCATGGAAATTTCCAACAGAGGGCTGCCTCCCACCGAATTCCTGTGCTAGCTCCAGAGCTCTTTGCGCAACCGCAGTGGCCATCTGCATGTTACGTCTGGGCCCAAGAGACAAACACATTCTTCCGATAAGAACCAGTCGTGGCTGGTTTTCCCCTAGCACACAACAGCCTTAACTATAAACATTACCTTTCCCCTTGAAACATCTCAGCTCTGCAGGGATAGAAAGCAAAATGGAGTCTCTCTAGTTCTGGGCCTTGTAGGCCTGAGAAGGATGAAATAACCCTTAGCTCTGTCAGAGTACCTACATAAACCATACTAATGTGTAATATAAAGTCAGGACCACAGGATCCACCCTCTACTATAGGCAAAATAATGAAAGGCAAAGCCAATAGGCAATAGATGGATTAGAGTAAGGGATCTATCATCATATAAAGCAGCTATCCTCTTCTAAGTCTGGAAGAAAGGGCTTAAAAGAGCCAACACAAGCTAAGAATACATATTCTAGATGTGAGCAAGCTTAAAGTCTTTATGATGATCGATGTCTCCTACAGTGAGAAGAAATGCCTGAGATATCAGTTGTCGTTGGCAGGATAGCAAAGTACCAATGTACCAATGTCTGAGAATGCACATCTTAGAATAACTAGCGCATGTTACAGCCTTCTCCTACAGTGAGAAGAAATGCCGAAGATATCAGTTGTCGTTAGCAAGATAGTCAAGAGCCAATGTCTGAGTATGCACACCTTAACTATAACTAGCACAGATGATAACTGTCTCCTACAGTGATAAGAAATGCCTGAGATATCAGCTGTCATTGGTAGGATAATCAAGTACCAATGTCTGAGTATGCACATCTTAGCTATAACTAGTGCAGGTTGTAGCCATCTCTTACAGTGAGCAGAAATGCCTGAGTTATCAGTTGTCGTTGGCAGAATTGCCAAGTACCAATCTCTGAGTATGCATATCTTAGCTATAACTAGAGCTAGTGATAGCTGTCTCCTACAGTGAGAAGAAATGCCTGAGATATCAGTTGTCGTGAGCAGGATACCAAAGTACAGATGTCTGAGTATGCACATTTGAACTATAACAAGTGCAGGTGATAGCCGTCACGTACAGTGAGAAGAAATGCCTGAGATATCAGTTGTCGTTGGAAGGATAGCCAAGTAAATATGTCTGAGTATGCACAACTTAAATATAGCTAGAGCAGGTGATAGCCTTTTCCTACAGTGAGAGGAAATGCCTGAGATATCAGCTGTCATTGGCAGGATAGCAAAGTACCAATGTCTGTAAATGCACATCTTAACAATCACTAGCGCATGTTACAGTCATCTCCTACAGTGAGAAGAAATGCCAAAGATATCAGCTGTCATTAGCAAGATAGTCAGGAGCCAATGTCTGAGTATGCACACCTTAACTATAACTAGCACAGGTGATAGCTGTCTCCTACAGTGATAAGAAATTCCTGAGATATCAGCTGTCATTGACAGGATAGCCAGGTACTAATGTCTGAGTATGCACATCTTAACTATAACTAGTGGGGGTGATAGCTGTCTCATATAGTGAGACGAAATGCCTGAGATATCAGTTGTCGCTGGCAGGATAGCCAAGTACCAATGTCTGAGAATGCACATCTCAATTATAACTAGCGCAGGTGATAGCCGTACCCTACAGTGAGAAAAAATGCTGTAGATATCAGTTGTCGTTAGGAGGATAGCCAATGCCAATGTCTGAGTATGCATATCTTAACTATAACTAGTGCAGGTGACAACAAATGCCTGAGATATTAGTTGTCGCTGACAGGATAGCCGAATACAAATGTCTGAGTATGCATATTTTAGCTATAACTAGTGCAGGGGATAGCTGTCTCCTATGGTGAGAAGAAATGCCGGAGATATCAGTTGTCTTTTGAAGGATAGCCAAGTCTGAGTATGCCTATCTTAGCCACAACTAGTGCAGGTGATAGCCGTCTCCTACAGTGATAGAAATGCCTGAGATATCTGTTGTCGTTGTCAGGATAGCCAAGTACAGATGTCAGAGTATGCACATCTTAACTATGACAAGTGCAGGTGATAGCCTTCTCCTACAGTGAGATATCAGTTGTCATTGGCAGGATAGTCAAGTTCCAATGTCTGATTATGCATGTATTAAATATAACAAGTACAGGTGACCACCGTCTCCTACAGCGAGAAGAAATGCGTGAGATATCAGTTGTCGCTGGCAGGATCGCCACGTACCAATGTATGAGTATGCACATCTTAACTATAACTAGCGCAGGTGATAGCCGTCTCCTACAGTGAGAAGAAATGCTGAAGAAAAAATGTTTGTCCTTAGTAGGATAGCCAATGCCAATGTCTGAGTATGCATATCTGAACTATAACTAGTGCAGGTGATGGCCGTCTCCTATAGTGAGAACAAATGCCTGAGATATCAGTTTTGCTGACAGGATAGCCAAGTACAAATGTCTGAGTATGCATATTTCAAATATAACTAGTGCAGGCGATAACTGTCTCCTACAGTGGGAAGAAATGCCTGAGATATCAGTTGACGTTGGCAGGATAGCCAAGTACCAATCTCTGAGTATGCGTATCTTAGCTATAACTAGAGCTAGTGATAGCTGTCTCCTACAGTGAGAAGAAATGCCTGAGATATCAGTTGTCGTTAGCAGGATACCCAAGTACAGATGTCTGAGTATGCACATTTGAACTATAACAAGTGCAGGTGATAGACGTCTCAAACAGTGAGAAGAAAAGCCTGAGATATCAGTTGAAGTCCTGCCAATATCAAGTAAATATGTCTGAGTATGCAAAACTGAAAAATAACTAGTGGAGTTGATAGCTGTCTCCTACAGTGATAAGAAATGCATGAGATATCAGTTGTCGCTGGCAGGATAGCCAAGTACAAATGTCTGAGTACGTCAATCTTAACTATAGCTAGAGCAGGTGATAGCCGTACCCTACAGTGAGAAGAAATGCTGAAGATATCAGTTGTCATTTTTAGGATAGCCAATACCAATGTCTGAGTATTCAAATCTTACTGATAACTAGTGCAGGTGATAGCCGTCTCCTATAGTGAGAACAAATGCCTGAGATTTTAGTTGTCGCTGACAGGATTGACAAGTACAAATGTCTGAGTATGCATACTTTAGCTATAACTAGTGCAGGTGGTAGCTGTCTCCTACGGTGAGAGGAAATGCCTGAGATATCAGTTGTCGATGGCAGGATAGCCAAGAACCAATGTCTGAGTATGCCTATTTTAGCTACAACTAGTGCACCTGATAGCCGTCTCGTACAGTGATAGAAATGCCTGAGATATCAGTTGTCGTTGGCAGGATAGCGAAGTATAGATGTCTGTTTATGCACAACTTAACTATAACAAGTACCGGTGATAGCCATCTCCTACAGTGAGAAGAAATGCCTGAGATATCAGTTGTCGCTTGCAGGAGAGCCAAGTACCAATATCTGTGTATGCACACCTTAACAAAAACTAGGGCAGGTGATAGCAATCTCCTACAGTGAAATACCTAAGATATCAGGTGTCATTGGAAGGATAGCCAAGTAGAAATGTCTGAGTATGAATATCTAAACTATACCAGGCTTAGGTGATAGCCGTCTCCTACTGTGAAAAGAAATGCCGGAGATATCAGTTGTCGTTGGCAGGATAGCCAAGTACTGATATCTTAGTATACACATCTTAACTATAACAAGTGCAGGTGATAGCCTTCACCTACAGGGATAGAAATGCCTGAGATATCAGTTGTTTTTGGCAAGATAGCCAACTACAGATGTCTGTTTATGCACATTTAAACTATAACAAGTGCAGGTGATAGCTGTCTCCTACAGTGATAGAAATGCCTGAGATATCAGTTGTCGGTGGCAGGATAGTGAAGTACAGATGTGTGTTTATGCACATCTTAACTATAACAAGTGTCTGTGTTAGCCGTCTCCTACAGTGAGAAGAAATGCCTGAGATATCAGTTGTCGTTGGCAGGATAGCAAAGTACCAATGTCTAAGAATGCACATCTTAAGAATAACTAGCGCATGTTACAGCCTTCTCCTACAGTGAGAAGAAATGCCGAAGATATCAGTTGTCATTAGCAAGATAGTCAAGAGCCAATGTCTGAGTATGCACACCTTAACTATAACTAGCACAGGTGATGGCTGTCTCCTACAGTGATAAGAAATTTCTGAGATATCACCTGTCTTTGGCAGGATAGCCAGGATCCAATGTCTGATTATGCACATCTTAAATATAACTAGTACAGGTGATAGCCATCTCCCACAGTGAAAGGAATGCCTGAGATATCAGGTGTCATTGGAAGGATAGGCAAGTACAAATGTCTGAGTATGAATATCTTAACTATAACTAGCGCAGGTGATAGCCGTCACCTACAGTGAGAAGAAATGCCTGAGATATCAGTTGTCATTGACAGGATAGCTCAGTACCAATGTCTGAGTATGCCTGTCTTAGCTATAACTAGTGCAGGTGATAGCTGTCTCCTACAGTGAGTCAAAATGCTTGAGACATCAGTTGTCGTTGGCAGGATAGCCAAGTACCGATGTCTTAGTATGCAAATCTTAACTACAACAAGTGTCGGTGATAGCCTTCTCCTCAATTTCCTGAGTAACCCCCCTAATTTGCTGGTCAGCTCTAGTAGAGAATTCTGTAGTTTGTTATTATCCTCCCTCAGCTGAAGGAAATGTTTTTGCCCTTCTTGTTGGTGGTCTGTAAGAATTTTCAAAATTAAGTCAAAAGAAGAAGAGGTGGGATGATCTGAGTCCAGCAATCCCTCAGAAGCAAGTGGCGCTTTAGTACGCTTTGGAGCCAAAGTTTGAGCTCCAGCATCTGAAATAGCAGATCGATGGGTGACTGTGACCAAGCTTGGAATATCATTTGCTATACTATCACATGTCTGATCCGTGCGAACCGGTTCAATACCAGCCTGACCAAGAATAGGAATTGGAGACGTCACATCATCCAACCTTGAAGAGGGATTCACACCATCTCTAACATTAGTTTCTTCCACTGGGCTGGTGCCTGACAATCGCAAAGCCATATTCTTGACCCTGCCCTTTGCTTGAATCCATTTTCTTAAAGGGCTTTCGTCCCTAATAGGCTTTATACCTAATTTAGCTGGGGAAATACAGAGATTAGAAGAATTACAGTTGCCTTTCTTGAGTCTAATTTTCGTTATTATTTTTCCTTTTTTGCGTCCAAGAGACTTAGCAGTGCCAGTCCCTGCAGCAGATCTGCATGTCTCATCCTCCTCATCGGGAATCTCCTCTAACTCAGCACTCAGGCTCTCCTCTGTCTCTTCTATATTAAGCGACCAGTTTCCAACGTGTTAGTTGCTTCATTAGATTGTTCCTCTCTACCAGCGCCAGCCTGAACGCAGAGTTTGCCTACTAAATCAGTAACTGTGTTGGTTGACTTAATGCTATCTGAGCTTGGCGTATTCAGATTCACTACCAGATCTGTATCATCCTCCTTTCTTACCCCGGAAGTTATGCCAGTTTCAACTGCTGTATCTGCCCCGACTCTATCCATACTTTCAACAGGGTTAATTTTCTCCGTCACTTCAGCAGACGTCTGAGTAAAAGTAGAAGATGTTTTTCCTCTATCACACACGATATTAGCCACTATTATTGCCCCTGCTAATCCAGTATCTAGTATATCCGAGCAGCCAGTCAACATTACAGTAGCACTTTTTCCTAAGTTTCCCTTAATGGGAACATTGTTGCCATTAATGCTTCCCAAAGTGCTACTACAGTTTGAGTCGGGGATAACAAACAGCGAAGCACGAACAAATTGCTTACCCACTACAGCCAGTGTTTTGTCTGTGATAGAGGGATCGGTTATATCAGCAGGCACTAATTTTAGGGTTGGTGTCTCCGAGTTCGTGTTTTTCCCCGCTCAAGTGGCTCTTGTGTTGACTTTCGTAGCCATTCATCTCACCTCCGACACTGGAGCTGCATTGAGCACTCCCAATTGAAGCAGCGTCTGCACCGGTGTCTCCCGCAGTTCAGGGCTTAGCGGGGCAGTAAGCAGAGTGAAACCTGCCCACCGGATCAGCGAGCCGCAGGGAGGCCGTGTGCTCGATACTGTCAATCCGAGCAACCACCGCCGGCTCCTGCCCCCGATGAGCCTAGCATCCGGCAATACTTCCCAGGAGATACTTGATGCAAATGGCTGAAATACAGCAGGGACACGGCAGGAACACGCCTGGGACCCCCTCTCGATCTCGGTCTCTTTAACCTGGCACAATCTCTCTCTCATAGTCTCCCGATGGTAGGGAGCCAGGAGCCTCCGATGCTGCTTCCACTCCGAGGCGGCGTCAATCCGACATCTTTATTCTCCTCGCAAGGCTAGCCTTCTCCTAGAGTGAAAGAAATGCCCTGGATATCTGGTGTCATTGGCAGTATAGCTAAGTACAATTGTCTGAGTATGAATATCTTAACTATATCTAGTGCAGGTGATAGTTGTCTCCTACAATGAGTGGAAATGCTTGAGATATCAGTTGTTGTTGGCAGGATAGCCAAGTACCCATGTCTGAGACTTCACATCTTTACTATGACAAGAGCAGGTGATAGCCTTCTCCTACTGTGAGAAGAAATGCCTGAGATATCATTTGTCATTGGCAGGATAGCCAAGTTCCAATGTCTGATTATGCATGTCTTAAATGTAACTAGTACAGGTGAGCACCGTCTCCTACAGCGAGAAGAAATCCTTGAGATATCAGTTGTTGCTGGCAGGATAGCCAAGTACCAATGTCTGAGTATGCACATCTTAACTATAACTAGCGCAGGTGATAGCAATCCCCTACAGTGAGAAGAAATGCTGAAGAAAACTGTTTGTCGTTAGCAGGATCGCCAATGCCAATGTCTGAGTATGCATATCTTAACAATAACTAGTGCAGGTGATAGCCGTCTCCTGTATTGAGAACAAATGCCTGACATATCAGTTGTCGCTGACAGGCTAGCCGAGTACAAATGTCTGAGTATGCACATTTTAACTATAGCTAGAGCAGGTGATAGCCATCTCGTACAGTGAGAACACATGCCTGAAATATCAGTTGTCGCTCACAGGATAGCCAAGTACAAATGTCTTGCTATGCATATTTCAGCTATAACTAGTGCAGGTGATAGCTGTCTCCTACAGTGAGAAGAAATGCATGAGATATCAGTTGTCGTTTGCAGGATAGCCAAGTACCAATCTCTGAGTATGCATATCTTAGCTATAACTAGTGCAGGTGATAGCCGTCTCATACAGTGAGAAGAAATGCCTGAGATATCAGCTGTCATTGACAGGATAGCCAGGTACTAATGTCTGAGTATGCACATCTTAACTGTAACTAGTGCAGGAGATAGCCGTCTCCTACAGTGAGAACAAATGCCTGAGATATTAGTTGTCGATAACAGGATAGCCAAGTGCCAATGTCTGAGAATGCATATCTTAGCTATAACTAGTGCAGGTGATAGACATCTCATACAGTGAAAAGAAATGCCTGAGATATCAGTTGTCAATGGCAGGATAGCCAAGTTCCAATCTCTGATTATACATGTCTTGAATATAATTAGCACAGGTGATCACCGTCTACTACATCGATAAGAAATGAATAAGATATCAGTTGTCGTTGGCAGGATAGCTAAGCATCAATGTCTGAGTATGCATATCTTAACTATAACTAGTGCAGTTGATAGCCGTCTCCTATAGTGAGAACAAATGCCTGAGATATCAGTTGTCGCTGACAGGCTAGCCGAGTACAAATGTCTGAGTATGCACATTTTAACTATAGCTAGAGCAGGTGATAGCCATCTCGTACAGTGAGAACAAATGTCTGAAATATCAGTTGTCGCTCACAGGATAGCCAAGTACAAATGTCTTGCTATGCATATTTCAGCTATAACTAGTGCAGGTGATAGCTGTCTCCTACAGTGAGAAGAAATGCATGAGATATCAGTTGTCGTTTGCAGGATAGCCAAGTACCAATCTCTGAGTATGCATATCTTAGCTATAACTAGTGCAGGTGATAGCCATCTCATACAGTGAGAAGAAATGCCTGAGATATCAGCGGTCATTGACAGGATAGCCAGGTACTAATGTCTGAGTATGCACATCTTAACTATAACTAGTGGAGGTGATAGCTGTCTCATACAGTGAGACGAAATGCCTGAGATATCAGTTGTCGCTGGCAGGATAGCCAAGTACCAATGTCTGAGTATGCACATCTTAATTATAACTAGCGCAGGTGATAGCCGTACCCTACAGTGAGAAAAAATGCTGTAGATATCAGTTGTCGTTAGGAGGATAGCCAATGCCAATGTCTGAGTATGCATATCTTAACTATAACTAGTGCAGGTGATAGCCGTCTCCTATAGTGACAACAAATGCCTGAGATATCATTTGTCGTTGGCAGGATACTCAAGTACAGATGTCTGAGTATGCACATTTTAACTATAACACGTGCAGGTGATAGCCGTCTCGTTCAGTGAGAAGAAATGCCTGAGATGTCAGCTGTCATTGGCAGAATAGCCAAGTACAAATATCTGAGTACGCAAATCTTAACTATAGCTAGAGCAGGTGATAGCCGTCACTTACAGTGATAAGAAATGCCTGAGATATCAGTTGTCATTGGCAGGATAGCAAAGTACGCATTTCTGAGTATGCACATCTTAGCTATAACTAGCACAGGTGATAGCTGTCTCCTACAGTGAGAAGAAATACCTGAGATATCTGTTGTCATTGGCGAGATAACCAAGTACTGATGTCTGAGTATGCACATCTTAACTATAAGTAGTGAAGGTGATAGCTGTCTACTACAGTGGGATGAAATGCCTGAGATATCAGTTGTCGCTGGCAGGATAGCCAAGTACCAATGTCTGAGTATGCACACCTTCACTATATCTTCGGCAGGTGATAGCCATCTCCTACAGTGAAAGAAATGCCTGAGATATCAGGTGTCATTGGAAGGATAGCCAAGTACAAATGTCTGAGTATGAATATCTTAACTATAACTAGCGCAGTTGATAGCCGTCTCCTACAGTCAGAAGAAAAGCCTGAGATATCAGTTGTCATTGAGAGGATAGCGCAGTACCTATATCTGAGTATGCATGTCTTAATTATAACTAGTGCAGGTGATAGCCGTCTCCTACAGTGAGAAGAAATGCCTGAGATATCAGATTTCATTGACAGGATAGCCAGGTACTAATGTCTGCGCATGCACATCTTAACTATAAATAGTGGAGGTGATAGCTGTCTCATACAGTGAGACGAAATGCCTGAGATATCAGTTGTTGCTGGCAGGATAGCCTAGAACCAATGTCTGCGTATGCACATCTTAACTATAACTAGCACAGGTGATAGCCGTAGCCTACAGTGAGAAGAAATGCTGAAGATATCAGTTGTCGTTAGGAGGATAGCCAATGCCAATGTCTGAGTATGCATATCTTAACTATAACTAGTGCTGGTGATAGCTGTCTCCTATAGTGAAAACAAATGTCTGTGAAATTAGTTGTCACTGACAGGATAGCCGAGTACAAATGTCTGAGTATGCATATTTTAGCTATAACTAGTGCAGGTGATATCTGTCTCCTACGGTGAGAAGAAATGCCTGAGATATCAGTTGTCTTTTGCAGGATAGCCAAGTACCACTGTCTGAGTATGCCTATCTTAGCTACAACTAGTGCAGGTGAAAGCTGCTTCCTACAGTGGTAGAAATGCCTGGGATATCAGTTGTCGTTGGCAGGATAGCCAAGTACAGATGTCTGTTTATGCACATCTAAACTATAACAAGTGCCGGTGATAGCCGTCTCCTACAGTGAGAAGAAATGCCTGAGATATCAGTTGTCGTTGGCAGGATAGCAAAGTATCGATGTTTGAGTATGCTCATCATAACTACAACAAGTGCAGGAGATAGCTGTCTCCTACAGTGAGAAGAAATGCATGAGATATCAGTTGTCATTGTCAGGATAGCCAAGTTCCAATGTCTGCTTATGCATGTCTTAAATATAACTAGTACAGATGATCGATGTCTCCTACAGTGAGAAGAAATGCCTGAGATATCAGTTGTCGTTGGCAGGATAGCAAAGTACCAATGTCTGAGAATGCACATCTTAAGAATAACTAGCGCATGTTGCAGCCTTCTCCTACAGTGAGAAGAAATGCCGAAGATATCAGTTGTCGTTAGCAAGATAGTCAAGACCCAATGTCTGAGTATGCACACCTTAACTATAACTAGCACAGATGATAACCTTCTGCCACACTATCTGCTGTGTTCAGGACCTTTTGCTGATTTTGTGCCCAACTAGGATTGCCAAAACTCGTGTCTTCGCCCACCCGCCTCCCGCCGCCTGACTCCTGTTCCATCTTGGGGTCCGGCCGCCGAGTGGAGCGTGGTGTGGGGCCAAAAGACTACAATACCCAGCATCCTCAGCGGCACACTCCGCGACATTTGCGCCCCAGGAGGCGCTTAAATACAGCGTCACCCCGGTCGAGGGGGGGGAACCTTCTGCCACACTATCCGCTGTGTTCAGGACCTTTTGCTGATTTTGTGCCCAACTAGAATTGCCAAAACTCGTGTCTTCGCCCACCCGCCTCCCGCCGCATGACTCCTGTTCCATCTTGGGGTCCGGCCGCCGAGTGGAGTGTGGTGTGGGGCCAAAAGACTACAATACCCAGCATCCTCAGCGGCACACTCTGCGACATTTGCGCGCCAGGAGGCGCTTAAATACAGCGTCACCCCGGTCGAGGGGGGGAACCGTCTGCCACACTATCTGCTGTGTTCAGGACCTTTTGCTGATTTTGTGCCCAACTAGGATTGCCAAAACTCGTGTCTTCGCCCACCCGCCTCCCGCCGCCTGACTCCTGTTCCATCTTGGGGTCCGGCCGCCGAGTGGAGCGTGGTGTGGGGCCAAAAGACTAAAATACCCAGCATCCTCAGCGGCACACTCCGCGACATTTGCGCGCCAGGAGGCGCTTAAATA
Organism: Lissotriton vulgaris; assembly: GCF_964263255.1. Classification (NCBI taxonomy): domain Eukaryota; kingdom Metazoa; phylum Chordata; class Amphibia; order Caudata; family Salamandridae; genus Lissotriton; species Lissotriton vulgaris. The sequence goes on along the minus strand of NW_028251363.1, from coordinate 361,426 downwards.
CAGCGTCACCCCGGTCGAGGGGGGGAACCTTCTGCCACACTATCTGCTGTGTTCAGGACCTTTTGCTGATTTTGTGCCAAACTGGGATTGCCAAAACTCGTGTCTTCGCCCACCCGCCTCCCGCCGCTTGACTCCTGTTCCATCTTGGGGTCCGGCCGCTGAGTGGAGCGTGGTGTGGGGCCAAAAGACTACAATACCCAGCATCCTCAGCGGCACACTCCGCGACATTTGCGTGCCAGGAGGCGCTTAAATACAGCGTCACCCCGGTCGAGGGGGGGAACCTTCTGCCACACTATCTGCTGTGTTCAGGACCTTTTGCTGATTTTGTGCCCAACTAGGATTGCCAAAACTCGTGTCTTCGCCCACCCGCCTCCCACCGGCTGACTCCTGTTCCATCTTGGGGTCCGGCCGCCGAGTGGAGCGTGGTGTGGGGCCGAAAGACTACAATACCCAGCATCCTCAGCGGCACACTCCGCGACATTTGTGCGCCAGAAGGCGCTTAAATACAGCGTCGACCCGGTCGAGGGAGGGAACCTTCTGCCACACTATCTGCTGTGTTCAGGACCTTTTGCTGATTTTGTGCCCAACTAGGATTGCCAAAACTCGTGTCTTCGCCCACCCGCCTCCCGCCGCCTGACTCCTGTTCCATCTTGGTTTCCGGCCACCGAGTGAAGCGTGGTGTGGGGCCAAAAGACTACAATACCCAGCATCCTCAGCGGCACACTCCGCGACATTTGCGCGCCAGGAGGCGCTTAAATACAGCGTCACCCCCATCTCGCGGGATGCAGGGCGAAGCCCGGGCCAAGGGCGGGCCCGTTTAAGCCCATTCAAGACCGGGTAAGACTGGACTGGGCCACCTTATTGACATTTTACCTATTCCCCTTCCATGTGATATACCATTTATTCTTGCCCTGCTGTGTCCCAGTGTTCCTTATTACCCTTTCCAATTTTGTTTACCTCTACTGTAAGCATGTCACCTAGAACTACAAGAAGCAGCAAGCCATCCCATGCTGCTCAGACATTAGGCCCAATCGACCAGTTCATCGCAAGGGCAAATGATGCCATAAATCAGGGCGTACTCCTGCTAGAAAGGAGGGTTTTCCAAGATCTAGCTACAGCCAAGCGTTCCTCCTTGGGACTATTCGCTGCAGCTAAAACCCCACTGCGCAACTTCGACTCTGGCGCACCACTGGAGTCCCACATGGTCCCAGGCACTGTGGACCTGTCGGTGTCCATTGATCTCTCAGCTACACAATTATCACACCCTCCCACACCTCAATCCCCCTTATCAATCGAGAGAACCCCGATCCTCTTTACAAATCCAACCGAGGAGGATTCTCTTTCCCCAAACACCAGGGGTCAGAGGGAGGGAGCCATACCGAAAAAAAAAGAAAGGGGAGAAAAGGGAAAAAGAATTCACCTCCCTCAGAAAGCTAATTCACAGATCCGGCAAGGATCTCCGACACAACTCACTGTTCAATCCCCTTTCCCCAAACAAGGTATAAGTCAACCATCGCTACCTCAGCAACAGGCTAGTTTTATAACATCAGATATCATTAACCTCTCATCCGACATTCCCAATCCTAGTCCCAGTGGTAATGTGGGAAGCGGGCAGGACCCTTGCACCCATGATACTCATATATTGGTTTCTTTAGAGGCGCTAATTAAGTTATACATGAAACCTATTGAGTTATCCTTGTCCAAAATTGAAAAAACACTAACAACACTATTATCTGACCTTAAGACTAAGAAGAGCTCAATTCCCACCCCTTCCATGGTCCAAAAACTCAACCCTAAACCAAACAAAACAGGGGCAACAACAACTCATCAAACGCTTCAAGCACCCAAATCTGTGACTACCACAGCTGTAGTCCACCAAAAACCATTAACTACAATTGTGCAGCAAACGTTACCAACTACCGCTGCAAAAAAGGGCCCTGCTACACCATCACTTCCAGCTCCTCCATTAATACCAGTCCCTACCTGTACTCTACCCCATGCCACGAACTCAACAAAAACACCACCAACCAAAAACGCCGCTTACAACACCAGACGAAATGGAGGTCGCTCAACCCATCTCCCCCCGGAAGCAACCCCATTTGTCGTTATCATGACCGGGGTTCCTGAGTTGAATCCAAACTCAGAGGAACCAGGATGGTCTCTAAAAAATAAAGTGTTACATTGGCTATCAACCAACAGGCCCCTTCCTCCCTACACCAACAATAGAGTTACAATGGTTCGTAGGGTCCCTTGGGTAGGTAAAGAGTTAAAAACAATTCCTGGAGATTGTGTAATAATTAACTTTGAAGATCCCCAAACTGTCGAACATATCTGCTCCTGGGGCTCCCAAATATCCTCAGAAGGAATAGGCACTAAAAGACTGTCCTTCTTCTATCTTCCAGCTAACCGCTATGCTCCAGGTCCAGATTGGAACTGGACCCAGGTAGGAAGCTGGAATAGAAGATCAGATTGGGTAGACTGGACGGGCCAAGGAGGCAGAGACACCATGCCATCCTTTGACTGGAGGGGTGTTCCCACGTACAATAGATATGATTACCTGGAGATGGTGTATTGACCACCATCGGCCAACAACCAGGATAGCAGGAATCCCCCTTCTTTAGGTCTATTACCATCTATTTTACCTAGACCCCTACTACCCTTGATTCCACCCTCCAGTCTTGTGTTACCACCTCACACTGTTGAAACAACGGTATTAGCAGAATCACACCCTCAACGATGTGTTGAAACCTTGCCCTACTCTGTTAATGATGACAATCACATTTCCTTCCTTACTTCGCTTCAACCAGGAAGTCCAGCACTTAACACCTTAATTTCGTCGACCTTGCTAATATCCGTACTATTCTGGAATGTAGCAGGTCTTCGATCGAAGATCATACTTAAACCGTAGCTGGAATTCGTATCTACCCATCAGATAATTTGTCTGCAGGAGACCTGGGCAATTGACCCAATACATTTACAAGGCTATAAAACATTCCACTCCCCAGCGTGCACTACCACTCACGGCAGACCTATGAGAGGCCTAGCAGTATATATTTCAAATAACCTGGCAGTGAGGAATATTTCCATTCTCCATACCACTTCGAATTACCAAATTTTACTGGTTATTTTTAATAATGGTACGTCATACTGTTTTATTAATTTTTACAACAACCTATCCCCTGTAGCCTGTGTGAAAACTGTTTCCGCGATTTCCCTTCTTATAAATGAACAACGCTCTAAGCAACCATCATCTGCTTGTAATGTAATATGGGGAGGGGGCTTTAATGTCCCATTGTGCGCTAACTATAAAAAAGGCATTTGCGGGCTTCTAGATGAAGAAGACTGTCCATTTACTCACTTTACCCATTCCTACTTAGGTGACTCTCTTAATGACAGTCTTACTTCGTTAGAACTGATGTATGCAAATGAATTTGTAGACCCCCCTGCAGACTTCAGACCCACTATCCACGGTAGGGGTTGTTCAAGCACCATAGATTTTATTTTATGTTCTTACTTTTTAAAGGGCACACTTTTTCAGTTTACCACAGGCTCAGAAATTTCAGGTGATCATTTCCCTAATAGCATTACTCTTAAGATAACCTCGAACGACTCCTATTCTATCAGGAAGAGCCTACTGACCCAGAAATCCCTGACCATGGACAGAACCAACGGTTTTTCCGTGAAATGGTCAAAGATCGATCCCATAATAATCACCAACAAGGTTATATCCAGGGCATTTCCATGGATAAACACCAGTCTGGCGGAAGATTCCACCCCCGAGCAAATTATATCTAGCTTCTGGGAGATCCTAAAAGTCATTCAGGCTGAATTATTCCGTCATCACAAAGCAGGTAATCAGTCAGCTCCAAGATGGTTTAACTTGGCCTGTCGTAAAGCGTTATCTGCCTTAAAAAAGGCATTACATAATCCAGTCAGAGATAAAAACGAAGTAGCTAAACTTAGATCTGAGTACAAACAGGCCCAAATTAATTGTAAAAAAGACCACAAGAAAAAACTGTGGGCCCAACTACATGCGAGCTGCCGTAGCAAGGACAGCTACCAGTTCTGGCAGGTAGTTAAATCCCCTTTCCTGGCTGATGCAAACTCACATCAGCATTTGGACGTGGCTGTGACTGCAGTCGAGTGGGTGACTCACTTTTCAAAGATCTTTAGTGACTCCCCCTTGGTCTGCACTGCACAGGTTGAATCAACAGCTGATTCCTCCAAAACGGAGGTATACCCAATAGATCTCCACTTCACTCTTGGTGAGATCATACACGCTCTATCCTCCTCCAAAACTGGAAAGGCTCCTGGCCCTGACGGAGTCCCCCTTGATATCTTTGTCACCAATATCGATCTATGGTCCCCAATCGTAACCCAGGTGATGGCGGCGGTATCAAAAATTGGCCTTTTGGACTCTTGGTCCTCTTCCATACTTCTTCCAATCTTCAAAAAGGGTGACAGAAATAACCCAGCCTGTTACAGGCCCATCTCCCTCCTGGATTCAATGGGGAATGTCACGGGACGCCTAATCCTGGAACGTCTCCAGGATTGGGCGACAGAGAAGAACATCGTTACCGACCTCCAGTATGGTTTCCAGGAGGGACTTGGTACTGTCGAACAGGCCTTAAATTTAACCCTTCTAATAGGCAAGTATGTGGGAGTAAAACGGGGCAACCTATACCTGGTCTACGTCGACCTCAGTGCGGCGTTTGACTGCGTGATACACGCCAGGTTGTGGTCCTTTCTGGAAGAATTGGGCGTCGATCTCCCACTTATCAAGTTTCTGCGTGAGCTTTGTTCTGATGCCACGGCCTGCGTAAGATACGGGATAGGTGGAGAACTATCATATTCATTCTCTATAACACGAGGAGTCAGACAGGGCTGTGTCCTGGCTCCCTTTTTGTTTAATCTATATACTAACGGGCTGGAAACAGCCATGTTAGAAGGGAACCAGGACCTACCTACTATTAACCATCGCCCTATCCCAGCATTACTCTATGTTGATGACTCCGTCATACTAGCCAGAACCCTAGTACAGCTGCAAAAACAACTGGATAAATACTGTAAATATATGCTTTCTTTGGGGCTAAAAGTGAATAAAAGCAAGACCTTTGTCATGAATACGGGTCCGAAGGTAAAAAATCCCAAACACCTTTATATTGAGCAAACCAAATTAGAACGAACTAGGGAATATCCCTACTTAGGTATTTTAATTGATGACCAATTAACCTGGAAAAGGGCGATGGCAAGCAGGAAACTGCTCTATCAGAGAGCAAATTTGGCGCTTGTCTCCTTTTCTCGAAAATTGGGCAAACCTGCTCCATCCGAGTTGCTCAAAAGTTATCAAGCCAAATGCCACAGCATTGCATCGTATGGCGCAGGCGTCTGGGGCTACGTAAACACAGAAGATCTACAAAAAATCCAAAATGGTTTCATAAAATACCTACTGGCACTCCCACAGAGCGCTCCAATATACGGTTTCCATATTGAGCTTGGTATTGACTACCTCTCAGATAACATCAAATGTCAACCAATCCTCCTATGGCACCGTAGTTGGAATAAACCACAATGTCACCTAACACGTGCCCTGATCTCTGATTGTTTAAAAATGATGTGCTGGAAGAAAATTCCATAGTTAATGTACGTTTTTAACTTCCTGAAGGACCTGAACCACACACAATACTTCACTGAGCCATCTTCTTTAGTTGATATAAGCAGAAATGCATTGAAAAACCAATGCCTCAACCACCTAAGAGAACTGCGCCTCTCTTGTGAAGTAGATAAACAAACAAATGTGCAAGTATTGATGGTCCAAGTTTCTCCTGGTATCCAGCCCTACCTCACCTTTTATTTAACGAACTATGAAAAGAATTTACTAACTAGGTTCCGTTTTAACTTGTTTTTCCGTCTTGTCACCTTTCCCACTGTGTCAAATTGGTCTCACGACCTAGCCAAATGTCTGTGTGACCAAGTCTCTCCCCAAACGACTATTCATGCTGTTTTGTTTTGTCGTTATTACGATCAAGCGCGTAAACGTTGGATTATTCCACTGTTGCGCCAAATGGGGTTGAGGACCTGTCGTCCGGCATTTTTGGCACTCCAGCAGTTAGACTCACAATATGTGGCAAAGAATGTAGTGCTTTTTCTAAAATCATGTTTAACGACCCGTAATACTATGGGGATAATGTCTAACTGAATTCATGATCATCTGAATCAATTTTGTACATAGATTTAAAGCATAGTCTTTTTATATTTCCGCCTGTAACGTAATATTGTGATTTTATGCAAATGTATTCAATTTGTATGATGTACTTTTTATGATTATCTAAACGTTAATTGAATAAAAGATTTGAACTGAACTGAACAGATGATAACTGTCTCCTACAGTGATAAGAAAAGCCTGAGATATCAGCTGTCATTGGTAGGATAATCAAGTACCCATGTCTGAGTATGCACTTCTTAGCTATAACTAGTGCAGGTTGTAGCCATCTCCTACAGTGAGCAGAAATGCCTGAGTTATCAGTTGTCGTTGGCAGAATTGCCAAGTACCAATCTCTGAGTATGCATATCTTAGATATAACTAGAGCTAGTGATAGCTGTCTCCTACAGTGAGAAGAAATGCCTGAGATATCAGTTGTCATGAGCAGGATACCCAAGTACAGATGTCTGAGTATGCACATTTGAACTATAACAAGTGCAGGTGATAGCCGTCTCGTACAGTGAGAAGAAATGCCTGAGATATCAGTTGTCGTTGGCAGGATAGCCAAGTAAATATGTCTGAATATGCACAACTTAAATATAGCTAGAGCAGGTGATAGCCTTCTCCTACAGTGAGAGGAAATGCCTGAGATATCAGCTGTCATTGGTAAGATAGCCAAGTACAAATGTCTCAGTATGTACATTTTAACTATAACAAGTGCAGGAGATAGCCTTCTCCTACAGTGAGAAGAAATGCATGAGATTTCAGTTGGCATTGGTAGGATAGCCAAGTTCCAATGTCTGCTTATGTATGTCTTCAATATAACTAGTACAGGTGATCGCTGTCTCCTACAGTGAGAGAAATGCCTGAGATATCAGTTGTAATTGGCAGGATAGCAAAGTACCAATGTCTGTAAATGCACATCTTAACAATCACTACCGCATGTTACAGTCGTCTCCTAAAGTGAGAAGAAATGCCGAAGATATCAGTTGTCATTAGCAAGATAGTCAAGAGCCAATGTCTGAGTATGCACACCTTAACTATAACTTGCACAGGTGATAGCTGTCTCCTACAGTGATAAGAAATTCCCGAGATATCAGCTGTCATTGACAGGATAGCCAGGTACTAATGTCTGAGTATGCACATCCTAACTATTACTAATGGAGGTGATAGCTGTCTCATACAGTGAGACGAAATGCCTGAGATATCAGTTGTCGCTGGCAGGATAGCCAAGTACCAATGTCTGAGTATGCACATCTTGATTATAACTAGCGCAGGTGATAGCCGTACCCTACAGTGAGAAAAAATGCTGTAGATATCAGTTGTCGTTAGGAGGATAGCCAATGCCAATGTCTGAGTATGCATATCTTAACTATAACTAGTGCAGGTGATAGCCGTCTCCTATAGTGACAACAAATGCCTGAGATATTAGTTGTCGCTGACAGGATAGCCGAGTACAAATGTCTGAGTATGCATATTTTAGCTATAACTAGTGCAGGGGATAGCTGTCTCCTATGGTGAGAAGAAATGCCGGAGATATCAGTTCTCTTTTGCAGGATAGCCAAGTACCAATGTCTGAGTATGCCTATCTTAGCCACAACTAGTACAGGTGATAGCCGTCTCCTACAGTGATAGAAATGCCTGAGATATCTGTTATTGTTGTCAGGATAGCCAAGTACAGATGTCTGAGTATGCACATCTTAACTATGACAAGTGCAGGTGATAGCCTTCTCCGACAGTGAGAAGAAATGCCTGAGATATCAGTTGTCATTGGCAGGATAGTCAAGTTCCAATGTCTGATTATGCATGTATTAAATATAACAAGTACAGGTGACCACCGTCTCCTACAGCGAGAAGAAATGCATGAGATATCAGTTGTCGCTGGCAGGATAGCCACGTACCAATGTCTGAGTATGCACATCTTAACTATAACTAGCGCAGGTGATAGCCATCTCCAACAGTGAGAAGAAATGCTGAAGAAAAAATGTTTGTCCTGAGCAGGATAGCCAATGCCAATGTCTGAGTATGCATATCTGAACTATAACTAGTGCAGGTGATGGCTGTCTCCTATAGTGAGAACAAATGCCTGAGATATCAGTTTTGCTGACAGGATAGCCAAGTACAAATGTCTGAGTATGCATATTTCAAATATAACTAGTGCAGGTGATAACTGTCTCCTACAGTGAGAAGAAATGCCTGAGATATCAGTTGACGTTGGCAGGATAGCCAAGTACCAATCTCTGAGTATGCGTATCTTAGCTATAACTAGAGCTAGTGATAGATGTCTCCTACAGTGAGAAGAAATGCCTGAGATATCAGTTGTCGTTAACAGGATACCCAAGTACAGATGTCTGAGTATGCACATTTGAACTATAACAAGTGCAGGTGATGGACGTCTCGAACAGTGCGAAGAAATGCCTGAGATATCAGTTGTCGTTTGCAGGATAGCCAAGTACCAATCTCTGAGTATGCATATCTTAGCTATAACTAGTGCAGGTGATAGCTGTCTCCTACAGTGAGACGAAATGCCTGAGATATCAGTTGTTGTTGGCAGGATACTCAAATACAGATGTCTGAGTATACACATTTTAACTATAACAAGTGCAGGTGATAGCCGTCTCATACAGTGAGAAGAAATGCCTGAGATATCCGTTGTCGTTGGCAGGATAGCCAAGTACCAATTTCTGAGTATGCATATCTTAGCTATAACTAGTGCAGGTGATAGCTGTCTCCTACAGTGAGACGAAATGCCTGAGATATCAGTTGTCGTTGGCAGAATACTCAAGTACAGATGTCTGAGTATGCACATTTTAACTATAACAAGTGCAGGAGATAGCCGTCTCGTTCAGTGAGAAGAAATGCCTGAGATGTCAGCTGTCATTGGCAGAATAGCCAAGTACAAATGTCTGAGTACGCAAATCTTAACTATAGCTAGAGCAGGTGATAGCCGTCACCTACAGTGAGAAGAAATGCCTGAGATATCAGTTGTCATTTGCAGGATAGCAAAGTACGCATTTCTGAGTATGCACATCTTAGCTACAACTAGCACAGGTGATAGCTGTCTCCTACAGTGAGAAGAAATACCTGAGATATCCGTTGTCGTTGGCGAGATAGCCAAGTACTGATGTCTGAGTATGCACATCTTAACTATAAGTAGTGAAGGTGAAAGCTGTCTACAACAGTGGGATGAAATGCCTGAGATATCAGTTATCGCTGGCAGGATAGCCAAGTACCAATGTCTGAGTATGCACACCTTCACTATATCTTCGGCAGGTGATAGCCATCTCCTACAGTGAAAGAAATGCCTGAGATATCAGGTGTCATTGGAAGGATAGCCAAGTACAAATGTCTGAGTATGAATATCTTAACTATAACTAGCGCAGTTGATATCCGTCTCCTACAGTCAGAAGAAAAGCCTGAGATATCAGATTTCATTGACAGGATAGCCAGGTACTAATGTCTGCGCATGCACATCTCAATTATAAATAGTGGCGGTGATAGCTGTCTCATACAGTGAGATGAAATGCCTGAGATATCAGTTGTCGCTGGCAGGATAGCCAAGTACCAATGTCTGCGTATGCACATCTTAACTATAACTAGCACAGGTGATAGCCGTAGCCTACAGTGAGAAGAAATGCTGAAGATATCAGTTGCCGTTAGGAGGATAGCCAATGCCAATGTCTGAGTATGCATATCTTAACTATAACTAGTGCAGGTGATAGCTGTCTCCTATAGTGAAAACAAATTCCTGTGAAATTAGTTGCCGCTGGCAGGATAGCCGAGTACAAATGTCTGAGTATGCATATTTTAGCTATAACTAGTGCAGGTGATATCTGTCTCCTACGGTGAGAAGAAATGCCTGAGATATCAGTTGTCTTTTGCAGGATAGCCAAGTACCACTGTCTGAGTATGCCTATCTTAGCTACAACTAGTGCAGGTGAAAGCTGTCTCCTACAGTGGTAGAAATGCCTGGTATATCAGTTGTCGTTGGCAGGATAGCCAAGTAAAGATGTCTGTTTATGTACATCTAAACTATAACAAGTGCCGGGGATAGCCGTATCCTACAGTGAGAAGAAATGCCTGAGGTATCAGTTGTCGTTGGCAGGATAGCCAAGTACTGATGTCTGAGTATGCTCATCTTAACTACAACAAGTGCAGGAGATAGCTGTCTCCTACAGTGAGAAGAAATGCATGAGATATCAGTTGTCATTGTCAGGATAGCCAAGTTCCAATGTCTGCTTATGCATGTGTAACAACCGGGTTCTAGACCAGATGGGATCAGCTCCTGAGAGCCCCTCCAACCCACCCGGAATGTAACCACCTCCCTCCTCAGGACCCATCTATCCAGGCACCTGGGTACCTACCTGAGGATGGGGAACTCGCAATATACAAGCTCATATCATCAGAAACACCACTAAATCTATAGGGATACTAAGAATACTCACTGATTACTAAGGACATCCATGTCCTACACCACACTCATACCTCATAGTCTCACGACCACATGGGTCCAGACTAATCTACCCTGGGGAAGTTCTGATTATTTACCATTACACACTGATTACCATCAGTGCTCACTCGACACGCAATCTGGCGTGCCATACACACTGCTCACCCTCAGTGCTCACTCGACACGCAATCCGGCATGCCATACACACACTGGGCTGCAGTCCCAGTGCTCTCTTTTTATCCGATCTGCAATCCGGCAGATCTAGGCACTGGTCTCCTTCCCAGTGTTCACTCACTTACAATCCGATCTGCAATCCGGCAGATCTACACCCCAGTCTCCTACCTGGAGTTCTCTCTAACGCCACTTACCAATGACGACCACTTTCCTATGAATACCTTCAGCTCTCTCTCTATGTTGGGAAGTCTCTCTCACTATTCACTAAGGGTTCGCTACTACAATAATATTATGGGATGGCCGAATCACTTAGTGTCAATAATTCCCTAGCTCAAGGGCTCCTCTCTCTCCCTAATTATTCAGACTTACCGGATCAGGGGCAGCATCTGTTCTGGCTGTAACATCTGACTAGAAGAAAAGGTTACCAGTGCTTTTGGAATAGTGGACACACACTGTATGCCAGAGTTATTCCCTGATTTAAACGCTCCTATTTCCTTTTGATCCATCAGTTGCTAAAGCATCTGGTTAGAAGAAAGGCTAGCTTTATCATAAGAATAACACATGCACACTAGTTCACTAAGAACTGGGGTATCTTTATTACAATAATCATAAAATACACATACACAAATCTGCGGGGTCTCTATAACTAACAGGAACTTTTAACACACCGCTGAAAGAAAAGGATTAGACATACAGTATGAGGACAAGGTTATCTGCGGAGTCTCTTGATTAACAGGAACTTTAACACACCGCTGAAAGAAAAGGATTAGACATACAATAGCCTAGGGAATAAAGACAAGATTAAGGTGTAAGTGTAAAGTGGACTAGTTTAGACTACCTCACCTATTAGAAGGAAGATTTCTCTCTGTCTCTGGTGGGATCAGGGCTCTCTCTGTCTCTCCCTCAGTCACCACAGCTCCACGCCTCTGGCTCAATTACTTCAGCTGACAGCCTCAACTCCTCCATCTGCTTTAATGCTCTCTTCAGCTTCAATCATCATCTGCCTTCTTTCTCCATTCTAGAAAACCAATAGAACTGCACTGCACTCTGCAGCTCCAGCAGACATCCTACTCGACACTCTTCAAGAACCAAACTGACCACTCCTCCTCTTCTGCACTTCGCTGATATGGATTCCTCTCCCCTCATGGAAATTTCCAACAGAGGGCTGCCTCCCACCGAATTCCTGTGCTAGCTCCAGAGCTCTTTGCGCAACCGCAGTGGCCATCTGCATGTTACGTCTGGGCCCAAGAGACAAACACATTCTTTCGATAGGAACCAGTCCTGGCTGGTTTTCCCCTAGCACACAACAGCCTTAACTATAAACATTACCTTTCCCCTTGAAGCATCTCTGCTCTGCAGGGATAGAAAGCAAAATGGAGTCTCTCTAGTTCTGGGCCTTGTAGGCCTGAGAAGGATGAAATAACCCTTAGCTCTGTCAGAGTACCTACATAAACCATACTAATGTGTAATATAAAGTCAGGACCACAGGATCCACCCTCTACTATAGGCAAAATAATGAAAGGCAAAGCTAATAGGCAATAGATGGATTAGAGTAAGGGATCTATCATCATATAAAGCAGCTATCCTCTTCTAAGTCTGGAAGAAAGGGCTTAAAAGAGCCAACACAAGCTAAGAATACATATCCTAAATGTGAGCAAGCTTAAAGTCTTTATCACTCCGAAATAGAGCCAAAAAGCCTGTCAAGACATTCCACCCTTAGACTTTATCTTGCGAACATCTATAAACAACAACATCCAAATAAACAAACATCAACATAATTTATCAACAAAACCAAAAACCAAAAGGCTCTTTAAAATAAATGACAACTTAAGGAAATTCCTCCAAAAACTTAATGTAGGGAATACAAATCTAACAACCAACAGAAACCAACCAAAGCACCCTCGAATTAAATGTGCCTCAACTTCTAGTGATAACTGATAAAATCTATTGATGAAAACAGCAAGGGGCCTAAATGGGGCCTACCTACTTCGGTCAACTTAAGAACTAAATGTACCTCAACGTCTAATGATAAAACAACAAAGGGCCTAAATGAGGCCTATCTACTTTGGTCAATTTAAGCTAATGATAACTCATGAAATCTATTGGTGTAGGGCCATGTGTGTGGAATAAAAATAACAATGGGCCTAAATGAGGCCTACCTACTCCGGTCAACTTAAGAAAGAATTTGGTGAAATCTGACAAATAAACTTGACAAAGAGTCCTCAAGGTCTGGGCAAACATTAATAATAGATGTAGGACATAACCTAACTAAAAGACACACCTCCCAGGACAACTTAAAGTTTAGGGTAACCACCCTTGGAACTAATCCCACTATTCTAATAAAGAGTTGATCACTCAAAGTAAAAGTGTAATAACAGGAAAATAAGGGTAACCCCATTCCTACAAGATAGCTGGTGTAGCACTATGCATATCAAGCAATAAGTCAAAGAAAATTATCTAAATGTGGTGCATATATAAAAGATACATTTGAACCATGCCAAAGGAAATAGGTAAAGGACACACTATCACAAAACATTTAGCACCTAGTTTCTCACTGTATCACACTGTGGAACACATGTGTGTACCATCCTTTCTAACTCTTTCATTGGCAAGACTGTTTTGCAGAAAACAGGAAAACTATGAAATAGATGAAAGATAAACAAGTGTATCAATAATAGAATAGCATAGCATACTAAAGGTAAAATATATATGAGCACTGCATAAACATAACAGAACTGTGATATTTTCAATTGGGGCCTGTTTGTGGTAATTGCAAAAGTGGCATAATGTCCATATGAAAAAAAAATACATGGGAAAAATGCAATGCTCAATTATAACCAAATAATCATAGCACATGACTCGTGCAAAATTTAATTCAGGGTTCAAGGCAGTCAATTGTGGATTCATCAGTGTAGGTCACCACCCTTCATCTTCATCTGTATCCGGTGCCAAGGAAGCACTTCCTCCGATCTGGTCATTAGTCACAAGCTTCCGTCGTTCATCCGCCACCAATCCGGTCTGGTCTGGTTCCATCTTCCAAAAACAACAAACTAACATAAAAAATGAAAACAAAAAAGTAAAATAACAAAGGGAGTGGGAGGGGTGTGGGCCGACGCACACACCAAACACCACAACCCAACAACCTGAAACGAAAAAACAAGTATCATTAATCTAGCAAAAATAAATGTTCCATTTAAAAAGCACCCCAAGTGCTTTTTATTGTCGAAAGAAACCTCCTAATTAATATAAAAAAAATTATTCTGATTTCAAGGAATAATTTAAATCATATACTTTTAAATTTGTTTGGACAAAATCTAATTTCGCCATACACAGCCAGAAGGGCTGGGGCCTTAGCTACTCTCAACTCATCTGAGAAACAGCCCCTCCCTTCAGAAAGATGTTCGCGCTCAGAGTTTTGAATCCGCTCCAAAAAATAAGCAGGAGCCGAGCTACAGTGCGATGTAATTTTGAATCACTGCCAAGTGCTGATCTCATTGCAGGAGCAAGGCTGCTGCCAACCATTCTGTCCAAGCATCTCTAATCTCTAGTCAGGGAAGCTCACTTAGGCCTACTGTATTTATCTAACTCCAAGGGCCAAGCGTCTGCCAATTATTCTGCATGTGCAAGGATGCCTTATCTGAAGGCAATGAAGCTGTCTGCGCCGACAGCAAGGAAGAGCGACTTGACCCCCCCTTACATAAACATTTCTCCGCGGAAAGAAATGGGACTATAGCCAAGAATAACAAGCTGACTCTCTCTGCTCTCAGAAGTTACTTACTGGGCCTCCTCTCTTACAAAGCTCTGAGCTGAGAACTGGTGCCTGGCTCATATCAGTCAAGGTCATTTCAAATTCTCTGTAACTCAAAACACATCTGTTCCCAGGCCAGAGAGCTAACCATTATTCTTTAACCAACCGAAGCAAAATTAAAACGTGATGAAAAGCAGCCTAAAATCAATAATTAATAAGGACATATTTTTTGCAACTAAGTCACATGCTAGCATTTTAAAATAAATCTATCATAAAAACAGCTACTGGCTGAAAGGGAAAAATATTAGAAGCAAATACATTTAATTTTCCATTTTGAAAACAACATGAGAAGTAAAACAAGGGGTAACATGTAAGTTTGCATTGCAGAACCAAGAATTGATAATTTAGAGTGCAAGCATTTATACACTACATATTAAAAAGGGCCAGATTCAACATCATTTATTTTTCAAATAGCCATTTTTTCAAACTGAGTGGGTTAACTTTCACACGCTATTCTAAGGGGCAGCTTGCATTGGAAAAAATAATAATCATGTATAATTTCTAGAACACACATTTTATTTTTAAAAGCACACGGTTGCATTTCACTAATTAAAAGCACATTCTATGATGGGTCTGTTTTTATATTTTCATTCTTCACAACCGCTAACGCACTAATTCTAAAACACTGGTTCGTGTGCCATCCACAGCTGAAAACCCTTATCTCAATCCGACTGGTTGATTTATAACTTACCGACCTCTAAGAGTCAGACACATTAAATCGTGTGTTCCAAGGCAAACCCACACAAATTCGTGGACGCATTTAAAAAAGAATGTTAAATGAACATAGCTTTTCTCTCTAAACAAGATGTTACCAGTCCGTCAACAAGCTGACAAAGCACATAGGCAGAACCCAGCAACCAATGAAAGTCAAATCAAACCATCATTCATCTAAACACTCACTGACTTTTAGTATCAGCTCACATAACCATGCATGTTAAACAGCTTGTTAAAATAAATACTGCAGTCACAATTCAAGATATTAACCCTTTGGCAGCTCAAACACAATCATTCCCCAATGTCTGCAGTACATGGGAAATTCAAGAACTTATCACTCCACGTTTTCAAATAACACGTGCGCACATCTACAAAAACAATTTCCCCAAGCATTTGAAAGAGATCCAGCTCTCTCCTGCCTAACGCAACAATAACATGCTCTGTACAAGCCATATCCACATGGCACTATTCACAAGCCATATTTACAAGAAAGTCAACAAGTTAAAAAAAAAAAATGACATGCTCTTCACAAGGAATATAACCAAGGCGCAATTCACAAGGAACACAGCAAGTCAGAATGAGAACATGCACCTCACAAGCCACATTAACATGGCGCTATTTACAAGGCATAATTACAAGAAAGTCATCAAGTTCAAAAAATGACATGCTCTTCACAGGAAATATATTCAAGGCGCAATTCACAATGAATACAGCAAGTCAAAATGAGAACATGCACCTCACAAGCCACATTTACATGGTGCTATTTACAAGGAACTCCACAAGTCATATTACATGGAACACATTTCACATTGCACAGCATAAGCAAACACAGCAAGCAATTCAATGGGCAATTTAAAAGCATTTTTCACACACATTTGTACAATTGGACCATCACAAAGATGTAATTGGCTCCCTCATGTAATGTCACCCTTCAAGCCTGACAGTTCAAACACCAAGATGAAAAGCATTTCTTCCACCCTGCATAAGCCAAATGCCATGATGTACTGCAATCTCCTTACACTGCAACTGTTCAAGCCCATAGGCCAATTTTCGTGCCAAGTGCAAACCATCAAGATAAAAACAAATACAGCGCACACAGGCTTCGTAAACTGTTCGTCGACGCCAGATGTAACGACCGGGTTCTAGACCAGATGGGATCAGCTCCTGAGAGCCCCTCCTACCCAGCCGGAACGTAACCACCTCCCTCCTCAGGACCCATCTATCCAGGCACCTGGGTACCTACCTGAGGATGGGAAACTCGCAATATACAAGCTCATATCATCAGAAACACCACTAAATCTATAGGGATACTAAGAATACTCACTATTTACTAAGGACATCCATGTCCTACACCACACTCATACCTCATAGTCTCGCGACCACATGGGTCCAGACTAATCTACCCTGGGGCAGTTCTGATTATTTACCATTAAACACTGATTACCATCAGTGCTCACTCGACACGCAATCTGGTGTGCCATACACACTGCTCACCCTCAGTGCTCACTCGACACGTAATCCGGCATGCCATACACACACTGGGCTGCAGTCCCAGTGCTCTCTTTTTATCCGATCTGCAATCCGGCAGATCTAGACACTGGTCTCCTTCCCAGTGCTCACTCACTTACAATCCGATCTGCAATCCGGCAGATCTACACCCCAGTCTCCTACCTGGAGTTCTCTCTAACACCACTTACCAATGATGACCACTTTCCTATGAATACCTTCAGCTCTCTCTCTATGTTGGGAAGTCTCTCTCACTATTCACTAAGGGTTCGCTACTACAATATTATTATGGGATGGCCGAATCACTTAGTGACAATAATTCCCTAGCTCAAGGGCTCCTCCCTCTCCCTAATTATTCAGACTTACTGGATCAGGGGCAGCATCCGTTCTGGCTGTAACATCTGACTAGAAGAAAAGGTTACCTGTGCTTTTGGAATAGTGGACACACACTCTATGCCAGAGTTATTCCCTGATTTAAACGCTCCTATTTCCTTTTGATCCATTAAGGTGTAAGTGTAAAGTGGACTAGTTTAGACTACCTCACCTATTAGAAGGAAGATTTCTCTCTGTCTCTGGTGGGATCGGGGCTCTCTCTGTCTATCCCTCCGTCACCACAGCTCCACGCCTCTGGCTCAATTACTTCAGCTGACAGCCTCAACTCCTCCATCTGCTTTAATGCTCTCTTCAGCTTCAATCATCATCTGCCTTCTTTCTCCATTCCAGAAAACTAATAGAACTGCACTGCACTCTGCAGCTCCAGCAGACATCGTACTCTCCACTCTTCAAGAACCAAACTGACCACTCCTCCTCTTCTGCACTTCGCTGATATGGATTCCTCTCCCCTCATGGAAATTTCCAATAGAGGGCTGCCTCCCACCGAATTCCTGTGCTAGCTCCAGAGCTCTTTGCGCAACCGCAGTGGCCATCTGCATGTTACGTCTAGGCCCAAGAGACAAACACATTTTGTACAGCTCTTGCACCAACACCAACTGGTAGTTAACACAACAGACTGCTGGGTATGTGGTTTGATACCACACACCATGGATAAAGGCATTCCCTACCTGGTCTTGCCTTTTAGCTATAATGGATCATGTCGGGCCTTCCAAATTGTATTTGTCTATGCTCTCAAAACCTATCCCCCGCGTCCTCCACGCTCCGCTAAGTATACATCTGTAAATAAAGCCTTGATAAAGGGAATAACTGACATGATTAAAGACGTCAATAACTCCCCATCTGTCCCTAGAGATGAACTACGGGTTTATCTGAGTTGGAATTCTACGGAGTATAGTATTAGTTTGGGTGAAAGCAAGCGTAAGAGCTCCACTCCAGTCTGGGTCGTACCTCACCGAGGTCAATTCTGCCTGCAAGGTAATGGGAGAAATCCAAGAGCTCGGCTAGGGAAGAGTGACTGTGTTGAAACTTACGTATATCCGTCAAACTCTTCCCCTGCCTTCCTCACTGCTAAGGGTACCTACTTCATCTGTCAGGATAGAGCATATACATGGCTGCCTGCTGACTTTTCAGGATCATGTTATATTGCTCGACTGTTGCCTCCGACATACACTGCTTCTCCAGATTATCACAAAACCAGAGTAGCAAGAGGTGTTTTCAGCAAAGAAGATACCGCTGGTCAGGAAGCCGGAGACTTCTTCAAAGGTTTCCTTCCGTTCTGGGGGCCTATGGCCAATAGTAGAAATCTACGTCAGCTAACACGGGTAGTTGAATCTACTATTACAGAAACTGCTGGTGCCCTTAGTAATTTAACAGCTGAGCTCCAGGCGGATCGTCTCATGACGTTGCAGAATCGTATGGTTCTTGACGTAATACTTGCAGATCGAGGTGGGGTATGCAGAATGATCCAATCGAGCTGCTGTGTTTTTATACCCAATAATGCTCCGACTGTATACGAAGCGATCTCTAAGCTACACAAGATTTCCGACTCTATTCACGTAGACAAGGGAAACTGGTCCTTAATGGAGTGGCTTTGGACTCTATTATCAGCGTGGGGATGGAAGGTTCTGATGGTAGTTGGTATTATCCTAGTATTCCTATTCTCGTGCTGCCTTATTATCCAATGTGGTCCCGCTTTGTGTAGCCTCTGTGCTGCAACCTGTTTCAGAAAACCACCTGTGTTTGGAGACAAGGTACGAGAAAGGATGATGATGCAACAGCATATCACTGACCTGATGAACATCGAGATAGACTCTGACATAGACTGAGTAATTGCCTATGTAAGGGCAAAAGGAGGGTCTGAGGTTCCGTGACGATTTGAACCCGTGTTTTCAACATTGTCGTAAATTCATAATTTTGGTACCAGTGAACCGCAAATGATCCATTTAGCATATCCTGGTGTTTTCGCTATGCTACAAGCAAGAGCACTCTTGTTATAACCACATTTCTGTTTCACCCATGGCATCCATTTTAGATTATGGCAGCCATTTTGTATTCTTGCCCTCACATAGTCAATGGACACACAGTGACCTCTGATCAATTCATTACACTTAAGGACATGTAGGCCTTAACCGGCGATTCACCTTGCTAGTAACACGTGCACCTTAGGACAGAAACGCTGTGGCCGCATGACTCGGCAAAAGCTGCCTCCCCTGCCTGAGGCCAGTCCTGCTATACTGGTTCTCGTGCTCGTTGGCCTGATCATGATTAGGCGGCCGAAGCTGGTAGCCTTGCCCATTTACGACCCACAAACATCCCTTATCCTACTTTTCTATCTTCTACACCTGGCTCTGCTCCTTTCCTTCTGGGCCTTTATTAGGGGGACGTAACGAAATTTACGATGAGGCGGTCCGGCTCTTGAATGAAAAGTTGACATGGGATTATGATGGAACAGTGGGAACCCCTCGTTCGTAATGTTTTGACATCAGATATTATTGACGATTCTTGTGTAACACCAAATATTTATTGTTTAGGACATGAAGGTTTAGAAACATACTAGCATGTGAAGAATGTTGCCCCAAGCTAGAAAAACTGTATTTAAGGAGCAAACCACTTTGTGCAAATCGAACAGGCTCCTAGATTCTGCCTGTGTGTAGTTTCTGTGACTTCTGTGTCCCTGCAGTAATAAACCTTTGGTCTTTGACGCCACCATCGAGAAGCCCGTGTTTCTGTTTATTTGTGCACCGAGACAGGTAGAACTCCGGGGTCTTCGGGTGTTGTCCCTGACACCTCTGGACAGTACCAAAAAGTCCAGAACTCCAGTAGGGTCTGCTTCCTATGGTCACCCCCACTTTTTCCTGTGATTTACTAGTTTTTCGACTTTAGTGTGGCTATGGGCCTGCTAATCAGACGCACATCCCAGTTGATACCTGATTGGGTATTGGGTCACCTTCGTGAGCCCCTGTATGGTGTACCATATGTACCCAAGGCATAGGTGCATCCAAGGCTGCAGCATGTATTATGCCACACCTGGCAGGCCATCCAACCTGACAACACAGGCTGATCACTCAGCTTGGGCAAGGTGGTATAATCACCCCATGCTTATATATAGTATACCTATATCTACTCTTATATATAGACACATACATACCTATAAGTCACTCCTATGGCAGGCCTTGACAATCCTGAAGGCAGAGTGCTTAGTTTTATGTGAGAGGGTGCTCTAGCATGAGCTGAGCCCATCTGCAGCTTTTAGAACCATGTACTTATAGCTGTTCTATGATATAGCCATACCATATACTCTTAAGTGCATTATAATCTTCGGGGTTAATGCTAAGTTTGGTTTGGCTTTATCAGAATATGTCGTGTAAGGTGTCAAACATTTTGGAATACTACCCCTCCGCCAGTTCTGGAGGTGAGGGTAGCATTCCACCCTTCTAGAGGGAGAAGACATGTAGTTACTGCTTTACCCGGTTAAAGTTAAACAGAGCCCCAGCATCACAAAATGGATGCTGCTACCACAGATACTAGTCTGAACTCCGGCTGCTGGACAAAATTCTGGCAGGGGAGGTCTGGAAAATAGGTTTCCTGCCTTGGGAGGTGCTGGCACGCATAGCCCGGTTCAAACCAGTTGCTGGGGCACTCCAGCCTTAGCTCTGATGCGAAACTGGACAAAGAGAAAGGGGTGTAACCACCCCCTTCTCAGGATCCACGCATAGGACTGACCTAGCAGGTAATCCAGCCCCTTAGATTAGTATAAAGATAGGAGCTGTGTCTAGAGACATTAGATTATCTTGGACTGAAACTCTGGAATGGAACTCTTGGACCTTCGACATTCTATATCAACTAGAAGACTGAAGACATCTCCCTTGTGGTCAAGGAGTGACCACCCTGTGCAAACAGGCACCACCAGTAACTTGCCAGTTTGCTTTGTCGATGCTCCTGCCGGAACCCGAATACTTAGCGACTCAGGATCTAGACTTCCAGAATTCTCCGACTCCGATCCATAACCACAGAAAGCTGAGAGCCATGGCGGACACGAGTGACGTGGGACTAGACACCTTGGACTACCTGCTCTTTGCAGCTTCTTAGGTACCCTCGAAGTTGTGCATTGGGGTTTGTGAAGCCCCAGACCCGATTGCTATTTGCACTGAAGCTCATCCCCCCACACTCCACGAGTGCCTCATGGGGCCTGCTTTTGCATTTCAGCTTGACACATCTTCCCAGTTGCTAGCCCATTGGCTAGTTAGCCCTTCAAAGACTTTCTTGTGAACTTACACTGCTTGTCTGATTGCTACAGGCTTGCTCCAGCTTCCCTGCAAAGGAGAAGCTCACCAGACCTTGCTGGGCTGACCTGAAGCTAATCTTCCTTTCCTGCATGGATTGCATTTGACAAGGCTTGTTGGATCTAATTTGGATACCGACACTGCAGACATCTAGATCCTTTATTCATCAGCTCGAATCCAGCTCCTGGTTGTCGTCGGCACCTCCTAGTCCTCCTGGCTGCAGAGACAAGCTTCACCTCTTCACCTGAGATCATCGCGACATCGCCTGGTTCCTTCCTGGTCACTGGCTAGTGACCCAGACTCTGTCCCCTCTGCTTTCAGGTTCTTCTCGACTTTGATCCACCCTTGGATCCACCCGGACACTTTTCTCCTAGTCGCCTGCAGCACTTCTTTGCAGCTTGCCATAGGGAACAGCGACGAAACCCGACACAAAAAGACACCTATGCACCCGGCTTCCCTGGGTGAGGTAACTCGAGTACTCCGGTGCTCCGGTGGGTGTTGACTCTCGGAGTGTCCTATTTTAACAGGGTTTTACCGTAGTGCATCCGGAAGTGCCCTTTATCTACTACATTGTAACTTTTATGTTCCCATTATAACTCTAAGGTAACTAGCGATGGTGTTCCCACACTACATACGTCTCCCGTGGGTCTCCTACTTCCTAACCTTTGGTTGTATAGTGTAGCCTCAGCGATTCCCTAGGCCCTAGGACTATTCACTATTTCTGAAGTGGTCCTTATATCACTTACTTAGTATATGGTTTGTGAGGCCACTAGGGCAGAATTGTATTTGTGAAACTTATAGTATGCTGAATGAGTAACTGTTATGTTATGTTATGTTAATTTCGATTTATATACCGCCAAATTCACCATCAGGTCTCTTAGCGCTTGCTTTGGGAACCCGTCCTGGCTTTCCCTGTGAGATAACCTCTACTGGGCATCCTCAAGGTGAAGACCAGGCATCCCATCGCGGTGGAGCCATAGTGGAGATTAAGCAAGCTATTGCCCAGAGTTGCAGAGTGTGAACCCATGATTCGAGTAGGCACCGACGCGAGAATTATCGAGTCCGTGGACATTTTGAGCTCAAGACCCTGCCGCGTCAGGAATTGAACCCTGGTCCCGGGTCTGACCTCTGCATCAGGGTCTGCCTCATCTAACCAGTGAGCCAAACTTCTCCACAACTTGCAAAGTATCTCGAACTCTGACCTCATAAAGAGTGCAGAGGGGTATATTTGATATACCTTGTGTGGTGTCCTTTCATTTGGTATTCAAGAGATTATATATGGTAAAACAGCTGGTTTCACATGCTCTCTGAAGTCTTTGCCTAGGATAGTGATTGATTATTGCAGTCCAGCAGGGAATAATGGCTTGGGTGACAGCGGTGATGCATTTAGATGGTAGAGGGTCATTGAAGTGGTTATTGGGGTTCAAAGTAGAACATCTGAATAGATGTGACACTCTGTGATATTGCCTCACAGGGGGCCACAATATTTTGTGCTCGAGATTCTGAGGCAGCAGCGCCGCGAGGCCCAGGATATGGAGGCGGCAATGCAGGGGTCATGAGAGCAGGGGTATCTGAGAGTTTAATGGAAATAAGATAGAACAAAGGCCCTTGGTGACAAATGCATGGGGATAGCTTTGCCAAGGAGGCATGGTGTGTCACCCGCCCGTGCCCCACTGCTGCCCTGACAGATGCCAAAGTCCACAGAGGATGGAGAGGAGAGGCCCTTTTATTGCAAGTTTATTGATAGGAGGAGGGCGGGCAGAGCAAGGGCCAACAAGGTGGAAACAAAGAGCCCTCTGTGGGCCTGGCTCAGCTGAGGGGGCAGCAGGCACGTGGGGGCAACAGGCACGTGGGGGCAGCAGGCATGTGGGGGCAGCAAGGCACGTGAGGGCAGCGGGAACGTGAGGGCAGCAGGAACGTGGTGGCAGCAGGCATGTGAGGGCATCAGCTACGTGTGGGCAGCAGGGCACGTGAGGGCATCAGCTACGTGTGGGCAACAGGGCACGTGAGGGCAGCAGGGAACGTAAGGGCAGCAGGCACGCGAGGGCAGCAGCCACATAAGGCCAGCAGAGCACAGGAGGGCAGCAGGGCACGTGAGGGAAGCAGGGCATGTGAGGGCAGCAGGGCATATGAGGGCTGCAGGCACATGAGGGCAGCAGGAATTTGGGGGCAGCAGCAGGCACGTGAGGGCAGCAGGGCACGTGAGGGCAGCAGGGCACGTGAGGGCAGCAGGGACTTGAGGGCAGCACGCACGTGGGGGCAGCAGGAACATGGGGGCAGCAGGCATGTGAGGGCAGCAGGCATGTTGGGGCAGCAGGGCATATGAGGGCAGTAGGAACATGGGGGCAGCAGGCATGTGAGGGCAGCAGGCACGTGGGGGCAACAGGGCATGTGAGGGCAGCAGGGCACTGAGAGCAACAGTCACGTGAGGGCAGCAGGCATGTGAGGGCAGCAGGCATGTGGGGGCAGCAGGGCATGTGAGGACAGAAGGAACATGGGGGCAGCAGGGCATGTGAGGGCAGCAGGTACGTGGGGGCAGCAGGAATGTGGGGGCAGCAGGCACGTGAGGGCAGCAGGGCACATGAGGGCAGCAGACACATGAGGGCAGCAGGGCACATGAGGGCAGCAGGGCATGTTAGGGCAGCAGGGCACGTTAGGGCAGCAGGGCATATGAGGGATGCAGGGCACGTGAGGGCAGCTGGGCACATGAGGGCAGCAGGGCATATGAGGGCAGCAGGAATGTGAGGGCAGCAGGCACGCGAGGGCAGCAGCCACATGAGGGCAGCAGGGCACGTGAGGGCAGCAGGGCATTTGAGGGCAGCAGGGCATATGAGGGCTGCAGGAGTGTGGGGGCAGAAGCAGGGAATGTGAGGGCAGCAGGAACGTGAGGGCAGCATGCACATGGGGGCAGCAGGAACGTGGGGGCAGCAGGCATGTGAGGGCAGCAAGAACGTAAGGGCAGCAGGAACGTGAGTGAAGCAGGAACGTGAGGGCAGCAGGCACGTAGGGGTAGCAGGAACGTGAGGGCAGCAGGCATGTGAGGGCAGCAGGAACGTGAGGGCAGCAGGCACGTGAGGGCAGCAGGCATGTGAGGGCAACAGCCACGTGAGGGCAACAGGGCAGGTGAGGGCAGCAGGGCACGTGAGGGCTGCAGGCACGTGAGGGCAGCAGAGACATGAGGGCAGCAGGCTTGTGAGGGCAGCAGGCACACGAGGGCAGCAATAACATAAGGTCAGCAGGAACCCGTGAGGGCATCAGGGACCCGTGAGGGCAGCATGGCATGTGGGGGCAGCAGGCACATGAGGACAGCATGGCAAGTGAGGTTATCAGGCACGTGAGTACAGCAGGGCTCGTAGGGGCAGCAGGCAATGTGAGGGAGCAGGCACGTGAGGGCCACAGGGCACGTGAGGGTTGCAGGGCGTGTTAGGACAATAGGGAAAGTGAGGGCAGCAGGAACGTGGGGGCAGCAGGCATGTGAGGGCAGCAGGAACATGAGGGCAGCAGGAACTTGGGGAAAGCAGGGCACGTGGGGGCAGCAGGAACGTGCGGGCAGCAGGCATGTGAGGGCAGCCGGAATGTGAGGGCAGCAGGAACGTGAGGGCAGCAGACATGTAGGGGCAGCAGGAACATGAGGGCAGCAGGAACGTGAGGGCTGCAGGGCATGTGGGGGCAGCAGGCATGTGAGGGCAGCAGCCACGTAAGGGCAGCAGTGCACGTGAGGGCAGCAGGGCACATAAATATAAATGTGTTGTACTTGTAAAGCGCACGAATGCCCCAGCGATGGGGCATCCTGGTGCTGCACTCATACCGCTGTGGAACCCTTCCTGGCTTTTCCCTGTGAAATGCCCACTCCTGGGCACCCCCAAGGTGTAGTCAGGCATCCAAGCACTGCTGGGGCTGTTGTGGAGATTAAGCAAGCTATTGCTCAGACTCACAGAGTGGGACGCATGATTAGACTAAGCACCGAGGCGAGAATTATCAGGTCCGGGGAGATTGACTCCTAGAGCCGCCGAGGCGGGAATTGAACCCTGGTCCTGGGCCAGACCTCTGCATCAGGGTCTGCTGCTCTAACCATTGAGCCACACTTCTCCAAGGGCAGCAGGGCATATAAGGGCTGCAGGCACGTGAGTGCTGCAGGGCACGTGAGGGCTGCAGGTATGTGAGGGCAGCAGGCTCATGAGGGCAGCTGGGCACATGAGGGCAGCAGGGCACATGAGGGCTGCAGGCACGTGAGGGAAGCAGGCATGTGAGGGTAGCAGGGCATGTGAGGGCAGCAGGACATGCAAGGGCTGCAGGCATGTGAGGGCAGCAGGGACATGAGGGCAGAAGGCATGTGAGGGTAGCAGGCACATGAGGGCAGCAGGGACATGAGGGCAGCAGGGACCTGTGTGAGGTGCTGGAGGGGTGCAAGCATGAGGTGCTGGGGGAGTGCAATTGTGAGGCACCGGGGGAGTGCAATTGTGAGGTGCCGGGGGTGCAAGCCTGAGGTGCTGGGGGGGGGTGAAAGTCTGACCCACCCAGGGATGCAAGTGTGAGGCACCAAGGGGTGCAAGTGTGAGGTGCTGGGGGGTGCAAGCATGAGGCGCCTGAGGGTGCAAGTGTGAGGTGCTGGGGGTGCAAGTGTGAGGTGCTGGGGGTGCAAGTGTGAGGCACCGGGAGGTACAAGTGTGAGGCACTGGGGATGCAAGTGTGAGGTGCGGGGGCATGCAAGTGTGAGGCTCTGGGGTGCAAGTATGAGGTGCCATGGGGTGCAAGTGTGAGGTGCCAGGGGGTGCAAGTATGAGGCACAGTGGGGGTGCAAGTGTGAGGCGCTGGGAGGCTGGAAGTGTGAGGTGCTGGGGGGGTGCAAGTGTGAGGTGCCGTGGGTGGAAGTTTGAGGTGCCTGGGGGTGTAAGTGTGAGGTGCCAGGGGTTCAAGCCTGAGGACACTGGGGGGGTGAAAGTGTGAGGCACTGGGGGTGCAAGAGTGAGGCACCTGGGGTGCAATTGTGAGGCACCAGGGGGTGGAATTGTGAGGCATGGGGGGGTGCAAGCCTGAGGCGCCGGGGGGTGCAACTGTGAGGCGCCAGGGGTGTACAAGTGTGAGGCATCGCGGGGGTACAAGTGTGAGGTGCTGAGGGTGCAAATGTGAGGTGCCAGGGGGTTGCAAGTGTGAGGTGCCAGGGGGTGCAAGTGTGAATCACTGGAGTGTGCAAGTGTGAGGCACTGGGGGGTGCAACTGTGAGGCACCAGGGGTGTGCAAGTGTGAGGCGCTGCAGGTTTTGTACCTGGGGACCGATGTACCGAGACTGAATCCCAGCACTGCGAACCCTTCCAGCCTCCCAGGGAAATACCCGGGACAGCCAGTCCGCCTGTGGTAGAAGAGGCCCCTCCACACAAAATCACTCTGCCCCCCCACTCCTTGGGGGCCTCCCTTACGCTCCTGTTTTAAGTATGAAAATACATTTTACTGCAGTCATTTTGGGCCCCCATTTTCAAAAACCGATGTAAATGATCCTACCTCGCAGGAGCAGCTGGGAGCTGAGCTGGAGAAGCAGGAAGTGACTCAGGGCTGGTTCAATAAGTGACACATTAACACCAACAGCAGCTCAGACCTTGGAGGAGCTCACAGAGGGAAAGAAAGGCTGGACTGGATCAACCTCTGAAGAGGATCACCACCTCAGAGCATGCCCCAGCCCGAGGATGGATCCCCCAACCTAGGGAGACTAAATGCCCAGGGATGGATCCCATCCCTTTGGACACTCAGAGCCCTAGGGTGGATTAAAGTCCCACTGGTACATGGCAGCCCCTAGGGTGACCCACTCACTTCCCAGAGGTGGACTGCATCGACAACCCTGGAGGAGGCATCCATTCACTGGGTGGATCACAGACCTTGGGGGAGGCCTCCATTCACTGGGTGGATCACAGACCCTGGGGGATGCCTCCATTCACTGGGTGGATCACAGACCCTGGGGGAGGCCTCCATTCACGTGGTGGATCCCAGACCCTGGAAGAGGCCTTCATTCACAGGGTGGATCACAGACCTTGGGGGATCACAGACCCTGGGGGAGGCCTCCATTCACGTGGTGGATCACAGACCCTGGAAGAGGCCTCCATTCACGGGGTGGATCACAGACCCTGGGGGAGGCCTCCATTCACTGGCCCTCGTCACCAGCCGACTGGACTACGGAAACACCCTCTACGCCGGAACCACAGCCAAGCTACAGAAAAGACTCCAACGCATCCAGAACGCCTCCGCACGACTCATCCTGGACATCCCCCGACGCAGCCACATCTCCGGCCACCTGAGGGACCTGCAATGGCTCCCCGTCAACAAGAGGATCACGTTCAGGCTCCTCACCCATGCACACAAGTCTCCCCACAACCTGGGCCCCAAGTACCTCAACGACTGCCTGACCTTCCACACGCCCACCCGCCAGCTACGGTCTGCTAGCCTCGCCCTCGCCGCTGCACCACGCATCCGAAGAGCCAACGCCGGAGGCAGATCCTTCTCCTACCTGGCAGCCAAGACATTGAAGTCCCTCCCCATCCACCTTCGGCTGAACCAGGACCACCTCGCCTTCAGGAGACAACTCAAGACCAGGCTTTTCGAGCAGTAGCGGACCCATTCCCCAAGCGCCTTGAGACCCTTCCGGTAGAAGAGAGGAGACAAGATTTCCAGAAGAAGGCAGATGAAAAGAAACCCGACCCTCTGGGCCGGAAACCCCAGGCACCACGCACACTCCCCGTGAGTAAGCCCAGGCTGCCTACGATCCCGCCGAGTGCTGCTGCTGCACACAGCTTTGCTCCTGGTCCTTGAGCGTTTGTATTTGTATCTGCCTCTGTTGCGTTTATTTTGTATTTGCCTCTGTTGCGTTTATTTGTATTTTGCCTCTGTTTTCTCGTTGATTGCCTCTGTTTCCCAGCGTACTGTGTGTTTCTGACCCACTTGTTGTGCCCATCCCCTGCCGCGTTTCCCGCCCTCTCCCCGCTCCCCGCCGCTGCTCCCCTGCGGCCCGCCCCTTTCTTTTCTGTATCCCTTCCCATTCGCCGCCCGGCTCCCGCCTCCCAGCTGCCCCTCCCTCCCACTTTGCCATTTATGGCGGAGTGCACGCCTACGCGCAGCGGTCACGCGCAGTGGGCGCGCTGATTGTGCGCCAAAGGCGCGCAAAAGGCAAGCCCATCTGCGCCCGTCCGCGCCTGGACCGCACCCAGCGCCAGAACCCCTGGTCCCCACAGATGCCAACCCACCCGCCGGACGTACGACGCCGCCATCCTCAACGCACTCAACACTGGCCGGATCCCCGGTTGCTGCCGAGCCACCCCGAGACGCACCCACAGACCTGTCACCTGCCAAGCCTGCAAGTTCACCTGCCGCCGGACCTGCACTGCACCCGCCAAGCCGACCCCCATCAGCAACCACCTCAAGTGCATCCTGCTCAACACCTGCTCCGCCCAGAGACATGCTGTGGAACTCTGGAACCTACTTGACACCACATCTCCAGACATCGCCTTCCTCACAGAAACCTGGATGAACGCCTCCCCAGCGCCCGACACCGCCATCACCATCCTGGGTGGATACAAGATCACCCGGAGGGACCGCACCAATCAGACTGGAGGAGGCATCGCTATCGTACACAAGAACACCATCCGCATCACGACCAACTCTGACGACACCATCACAGCCGCCGAACACCTGCACTTCCAGATACACACCGACCCCAAAACCACACTCACAGGCACCCTCATCTACAGACCCCCGGGGCCTCGCACACAATTCAGCAAAGACATCGCAGACTTCATCAGCCCGCACACCCTCCCCTCCGCTAACTACGTCCTCCTAGGGGACCTCAACTTCCACCTGGAGAACAATAATGACAGCAACACCACCACCCTGCTGGAAAACCTCGCCAACCTCGGACTCAAGCAACTGGTGAACACCCCCACTCACTACGCCGGACACACGCTTGACCCAGTCTTCTCCTCCAGCAAGTACATCTCCTTCAGCCACTCCACCGGACTTCACTGGACAGACCACAGCTGCGTCCACTTCAGCTTCAGGAGGACCACAACCCACCACCACCCACAACAGGTTCCCCGCAGGAGCTGGAACAAGATCACCACCGACCAGCTTACCACACCCCTGAGCCAGAACCCTCTCGCCAGGTCAACGGACCCCAGCCAAGCAGCCAACAACCTCACACAGTGGATCACCGACTGCTCCGACAACCTCGCACCACTGAAGACCCCGCCCAGCAGACCCGGCAGCCAGAAAGCCTATTGGTTCACCGACGAACTCAAGAATTCCAAGAAGAACTGCCGTACCCTCGAGAAAGCCTGGCGCAAAGACCCGACTACAGACAACAAGACTGCCCTCAAGCACGCCACCCGCAAACACCACCAGCTGATCCACACCACCAAAAAGACAGCATTCAAGGAACGACTGGACAACAACCCTCACAACAGCAAGGAACTCTTCAGCATCGTCAAAGAGCTCTCCAACCCCAGCGCCGGAAACAACGACATCACTCCCTTGCAAGACCTCTGCGACTCACTCGCCTTGTTCTTCCACAGCAAGATCGCAGACATACACAACAGCTTTGGTGCACAGACCACGCACCCTACCACCAAACGAATGCCCCCCCACCACCCTCCGCGCCTGGACCCTGGTCAGCACCGAAGACACCATCCGCACGATGAACACCATCCACTCCGGATCACCAACTGACCCATGCCCCCACCACGTCTTCAACAAGGCTGACTCCGTCATCGCACCCCAACTCTGGGACATCATCAACTGCTCCTTCAACACCGCCACCTTCCCGGAGAGCTGAAAGCATGCCGAACTCAGCGCCCTCCTGAAGAAACCATCAGCGGACCCCACCAACCTCAAGGACTACCGCCCCATCTTGCTCCTTCCGTTTCCCGCCAAAGTCATCGAGAAGACCGTCAACAGACAGCTGGCCGCCTTCCTCGAGACGAACAGATCCCTCGACCATTCACAGTCTGGCTTCCGAGCCAACCACAGCACTGAGACTGCCCGCATCGCAGCCACTGACGACATCCGAGCCCTGCTCGACAACAGGGAAACAGCGGCCCTCATCCTCCTAGACTTCTCCGCAATGTTCAACACTGTCTGCCACAGTACCCTAGTGCAGCGCCTCAACAACATCGGAATCCAAGAGAAGGCATTCGAGTGGATCATCTCCTTCCTCGCCGGAAGAATACAGAGAGTCTGCCTCCCCCCGTTCAGATCGGAGGCCACCGAAGTTCATCTACGGCGTACCACAAGGATCATCTCTCAGCCCCACATTCTTCAACATCTACATGAGCCCCCTCACGGCCATCGCACCCCAACACAACCTCAACATCATCTCCTACGCCGACGACACCCAGCTGATCCTCTTCCTCACCAACGACCCCACCACCGCCAGAGCCAACCTGCACGAAGGGATGAAAGACGAAGCCGAGTGGATGATGAACATCCGCCTGAAACTGAATTCAGACAAGACCGAAGTCCTCATCCTGGGATCATCACCCTCTGCTTGGGACGACTCCTGGTGGCCCCCTGCCCTGGGCAGCTCACCCAAATCAACGGACCACGTATGCAACCTGGGCTTCATCCTGGAGTCCTCCCTCTCGATGACCAGACAAATCAACGCCGTCTCATCGTCATGTTTCAACATTCTACGCATGCTCCGAAAGATCTTCTGATGGATCCCCACCAAAACCAGGAAGACGGTCACCCAGGCACTCGTCACCAGACGACTGGACTACGGAAACACCCTCTACGCCGGAACCACAGCCAAACTACAGAAAACCCCAGAACGCCTGGTTGTTCTCCTAGTACAGGTGGTGCTAGTGAGGTCCTGTTTACCAGTAGTTACTGGTTGTGTACTTTATGTTCTACTTTTGTGCTACAATGATTTATACTCTATGTTCTAAGTGCTAATTCTACCTAGTGCTAAGTTCTAAAAGTGCTGATTCCTGACAGTGGTCCATGTGGCCCTGTCTTGTACATATCCCTGTAAATTCTGCCCGTGCCTGTTGGCACCTTGTAAAGTGTGTGTTTTTATCTAATGTGTTTTGGTGTAATACAAAAGCTATTTTTATATATAACCATGTGTGGAGTTTCCTTTGTGGTGGGCCTTGGGTGTTGTTGCTGGGGTGCATGCGCAAATACTTAACTCACATCGCCTCCAAGTTTAGCCTTGCTGCTCGCGCCACATTACCTAGAGTGTGAGCAGGGGTTATCTTGGCGTGTAACTTCCTTGCCCTGACTTGGGAGTGGTGGTCTCTGACTGGCTTTGGCGCAAGCCCTGGTCAGCCAGGGATCCCATTTCTAACAGTAGCGGAAAATTATGGGACGGCCTACGCCTCGCTGGTCACGCAGGTGGACAAATGGTTGTGCCTTCTGCTTTCGCTGGCGGATCGAATAGCTGTTATCAAAATAGGGATTCTACTTAAATTTCTGTACTTGTTCTGTAATATCCCGATCTCCCTGACAATGCATTTTTTTAAAACTGTTCAAACGCAATTGCTGAGGCTGGTATGGGGCGCGAAACAACCAAGAATTAGCTGGGACATGCTCACACTTCCATTCGAAAAAGGGGGGTTTAAGGTGCCTGATATGTATTTATACTACCTATGCTGCCAGGCCCAATACGCCTATTACTGGTTCAAACACCATGCATTCCTGCCACATGTAGCGGTGGAACAAGGGGATGCTGACCCTGTACCTCTGAAGGGCGTTATTACACACGTTGATAGGCACACACCGAAAACGGAGATAAACACAATAGATGTTTGTTACTACAGTAGCGTGGCAGGCGATAGGGCATAAGACTCGGAAACTTCCTCTGTACGTCCCTATGCTGCCGATTGAGGGACAAGCTGCGTTATCTGTGGCGCATGACAAGGGGTCTATTAAGGCACTTGGCGAAGTCAGACTGGGGCACATGGGAGATCTGTAGGTGGAGGGGATGTACATATCTGGGGAAGACTTATCGTACATAACAAACCCGACGCTGCTGTTAAGTTTTACCTGCTACAGGTTAAGGCGGGCGGTACCGGCCCACTATACCACTTTTCCGGCAGAACCCGACACCTCCCTGCCGCTGCAGACGGGTATTGTGGCCCCCACGAAAAAGAAAATGGTAACTAAACTGTACAAAGCGACACAATCAGACATGCCACATACGGAGAACACTAGTCTGATGAGATGGAATGCAGTGTTAGGCACGCCACTGACGGTAGCGGACTGGGAGCGAATCTGCTCGACCACGGGCGCCTGACCCCTAATAGCAATTTGATGATAATACATTTAAAATTTCGACATCAGACTTACCACACACCACACAGACTTTGGAGAATGGGGCTCTGTGAGGAGGGGACATGTACACGGTGTGGGGTGGGCCCTGTGGGTTTTCTACATCTTGCTTGGGAATGTGGGTATGCACATGCATACGGGGAAGGTGTAATAGCTAGTATAGTAAAAATGACAGGTGTGGAGCTTCTGAACACCCCGGAACTGTGTCTGCTTGGGCACGCTCCACAATTAAAGGGTATTGTGAGCAGATTGATACAGGTGACACTGCTGTTGGCAAAGAGACATACGTTGTTCACTTGGGACAGCAAACGCTGCCCTAGAGTGGAGGCATGGTTGAAGGACATGGTGTACTGCAGGGACCAACTCGAGACGTACGTGGAAGAACTGCCTGCCAACTCTAAACCTAGAGACATTTGGGCTCCCTTACGAGAATACCTATTATTCCACAGTGAAGGCCGTTCTGAGGGCAGCTCACAGAGTCAGGTGGAGTGAGGGACAAAGACTTGGTACCTGTGACATGGGGGTATTGTGGTGTCAAAGCCGACGACGCAAATCGCGGAGAGGTGTGGGGTGTGTGATCTACTGGTTAGTGTGCTGCACTGAATGAATCGGAACTTGTTTTGCTCTTATGCTTTTAAGTTTCTGTTATTGTTTATTACTGTTGCTTTCGTACTGAACAGACTATGACAATGTGACCCAAAATTACACCAATACTGTGGTGCCTGCTCTTTCTAAACAAGCATTTACAATGCAATAGGTCTTGCAGCATTAAAGTTTGAGTTATTGCCATTGTGTATGACAATGCCAATAGTTATAAGTTTTGCAAATGTGACACCTATAGCATTTGTAATGCCATATGTGTTGTATTTACGTGATTTAGATGTATTGATATTACAAATAACAATGGCTTTTAATTGTTTTCAAAAATGAATACCTACAAAAAAGTTATTGTAATTGAGTCGGTGGCAGGGTGAAGTGGGTGGGGCAGCAAGTTGAAGTGGAGAGAAAGGAGGGTGAAGTTGGGAGAGAGGAAGATGAGACAGAGAACATGGAGTGGTGTGGAGTGGTGTGGCTCACTGGTTAGAGGCGGCAGACCCGGAAGCAGAGAACGGCCCGGGACCAGGGTTCAATTCCCTACGCGGCAGGGTTGTGGACCAGGGTCAACGGACTCGATAATTCTTGCCTCGGTGCCTACTCTAACCAGGGATCACACTCGGCAACTCTGGGCATTAAGCTTGCCTCATCTCTACAACGGCCCCACACAGACGCCGGGGATGCCTGGTTTCACCTTGGAGATACCCAGAATGGACCATCTCACAGGGAAAGCCAGGACGGGTTCCCCAGCTGTCTTCAGCGCCTGGACACCCCGAGATGGGGTAACGGTGCGCTTTACAAGTATCATTATTACATTACATTACATTTACATTACATTACATTTTTTAACATGCCTTGGAAGCACGTCATACGCTTCCAAGAGAATCCAGAAATAAAGTTAAAACCTAATTCTTTATCCATAAAGCTTACTGATGCAAAACTTCAGCTGCCTTCAAATGTTGGCCCTCCATTGCCTACTATGCATGAACTTGCGATCCACATCCTTTCAGCAGACATAACAATGGTCCTTCAAGAGGCTAAATATGGCACAGACAATCCTGTAATGTTCAAGGCCTGTAACTCGTGAGTATCCTTAGGCCATGGCTGTAAGCTGAAATTGCTTCCAAGACCCTAAAGGCCCCCCAGGTAACCAGCTTTACGGGGGGTATGGAGGGGTGTTGCAAAGAAAGCCAGTAAAGGAACTTTCTTCCCTTACACCGCCTAAAGTAAGGTGAGGTGTTTTTGCCATAAGAACTTTGTATGAATATATACATAAATAAATATATGTATTTGTGCTTACATACATAAATACATATATGCTAAGTGCTCAGTTTAGGAACACTCAAACTAAAATGCAAGGGAATCAGCATACCAACTCTACGAATCAAGGAACGCAATTTATTATCAGTTTTTCGATTTCTCAAAATTTTGAAATTGAAGGTTAAAACATTGAAGCACTTCTTTGTATCGATTTACTGGAGTGACACTTTAATTGTGAAACTGCCTCGTCAATAGGTAAGAGCAGAAAGTGGCAGGATGGAGACTTAAACAAGCAGGCTAGGGGACGGTTTAGAGTGTGTAAAGTAAATATTGAACTGGGTTTAGGTACTTTTTACATCAAATATTAAAATGTGAATTCACTTTTTTATTGATCTTTGTACGTTTTTATATTTGTTAACAGTTCTGTGAAGAAAAGTGTTTCTGGTGTGATTTTTCCGCCTAAGCGTGAGTCCAAATGTTTTCTAAAATAAATCCCCAAATGTAGCCCGATTCAGCCTCCGTTAATGTGTTAACGATAGTGTCACGTGATTTCCCAACCATCTCCTACATGTCCTGCTGCCTGCAATGTCGTACTGCAAGAGGATGTTCCTGAAAGAACTTTACAATCTACTTCAGCAAATGTGACTTTGCCTATTCACTGAATCAACAGGTGTGAATGAAAAACTCCGACTCATAGCTTCACAATAAAGTTAACAGTAACGCCAGGGCTGCAGCAAGCACCCCCACCTGCAGAAACACGCTTTGAAGCGGTGGGCGGCGGGCGGCGGGCAGCCGGCTCTCAGTCACTCACACCTTCTCTATGAAACTGGCTGACAAGTGACCCAGACTTTGTTATTTCTCACGAGACGTCTTATTTCCTGTTTGCACAAATTACACAGAGTGCCGAGGGGTGATGGTATTAAAGAAAACAGGAAGCGGAACAT
Source organism: Lissotriton vulgaris (assembly GCF_964263255.1). Lineage (NCBI taxonomy): Eukaryota > Metazoa > Chordata > Amphibia > Caudata > Salamandridae > Lissotriton > Lissotriton vulgaris. The sequence continues at coordinate 325,791 of NW_028251363.1, read as the reverse complement.
CTGAGCGACTGCTTACACCAAGAGAGTTCCTCTACAGCTGTTCCAAATGTTTTCAACTTAATCCCTTCTAAACAGTTCCCTTGGGCATTGTTGTATGCAGCTCATGCAAAAATGTGTACTCTGCCAGCGGCAGAAAAAGTGAAAAATACGTGCATGGGCGCTGTTAAATGTCATCCGATATGGGGCCGAGTCTTGAAGGTGTGCGCTAGGGACGGACGCCGCTGGCGCCTCATTTAAGCGATTTCACTGTCATGTGTACCTTTAACTCGGAATTTCTCAAAGATGGTGGATAAGCCGCATTGCCCACAGTTCGGAAACAGTGAGCATTATTGCTTCTCTCTGTTTCCCAGCGTTGCTGCCTGCAGCTCGTGTACTGTGAGAAACTCATAGTTAAATGCATGTACCCTAGAGAACGGAAGAGCAGCCCTCGCCGTGCTCTGCTCCATCGCTGCTGTTCATGCTTCCTGCCTATCTTGAATGCCACTTTTCTTTCAATTGTGTTCACCCCTTGCGACTCTCTCTTCACCAGTCACACATACAGTAGTGTCGACCCCGTCTCTCAGTATACTGTCATTCATTTTTTCAGGCTGTCTCCATAAGCATTGCCTCGCTCACTGTCTCTGTCCATTTTAGCCTCGCTCAGCATTCTCCCTTCTCTGTCCATCCCGCCGTAGTCTAGCTGCCTCTCTTCTATCTCTGTGTCTCTTTGTATGTCTGCCCATCTTCCTCTAGCCTTTCCTGCCTCCCGTTCTCTCCACTATACCCTTGTTGTCTCTATGGTAACAGCTGTATGACTTTATGTTTTATATGTCCCTGTCAGATTGCGTGCCTCACCCTGTCCTTGCCACTGCCCAGGTAAAGCAAACCTTCCAAAATAAACGAAACCATGTGTTTCCTGTCCCCCCTGCAATGGGACATATTCTACGTGTCTCCGTCCGAGCCCTCAGTCCTCCCCCGTTTTTGTGCGCTACCTCTCCTGTGTGGTAGATTTTCGTGGGTAATTTGTCTTGGCATGGTTTGAATGAGTCTGGGTGAGCGGAAACACAAGCTGCATTTTCTTTGCAGTGCATAAAATTATGAAACGTAACACATTTATGAACAACAGAGCGGTATCATGCAGTGCAGCCCTGGTGAAAAGCAAAACAAGCTAGAGGGTACTTGAAATCAAACATGGCAAACACTATTCATTCATAGCCCTTTCATTCCTAGTTGGCACAAGTGTGCAAATTTGCAATACGCTGGCGAGCGGACCGTTCCAACTTTTGAATTTAAGAATTGGGGCATAGCACATTAGTTGCACTTGTTTTTCCCACATTCCAACTCGAGCAAACTCAGTTTTTACACCGTCTGCCCACATGATTTGCGCCAGGTTTACCAGTGAGAATCATGGAGGCAAACCCTACAGGCATGCAGGAAGCACCAGAGTTGGTTTCTTGATCTGGGTACACATGACTGGTTGCACTGAATCAGCAATTGTGCCAGACTAGTAATTAGGGCCTTTTGACTGATTAAAACGATGATAATACTGAAAATGGATGGGCACATTATCTGACTTCTGTTTTAGCGCAGTTAGAGAAAGGCTGCAAGGATTACATTACCTAATGTGGAGGTGAAGAACACTGGTTCTGATCCATCCCCAACATATGACCCACCACCAGCAGATATTGGCCGCCCAGCCAGCACTTCATCTCAGCGAAACTGCTCCTGTACTCCACAGCTGGTCGTGTGGTGCGCGTGAGGAAAAGTACCGTGGGGCGGGACTTCCGTTTCCTGCTGGAAGCTCGTGCCCACGGAGTGCCTGGCCAGGAGAGGAGCAGTGGTGACGCGGGGCTCTCATGCCCGAGGGAGAGCCCCGCGGTGGCGGCTGAAGTCCGGAGTGGCGGTGGGCAGGGGGGGACGCTAGGTGCACTTGTGGGTGTGTGTGTGCGCGCGTGTGTGTATGCAACGGCGGGGGTGGGTTCGCTGTATGTATGGGTGTGTGCGTGCTTGGGCGCTCGTGTCTGTGTGTGTGTCTCTGTGTATGTCCATGCATGTATGGTGTTTGGAGCTTCCCAGGAGACAGCAGCTGAGCGCGTTTGCAAGCGCGTGGCCCGCTCAAATCGCCTCCTTGAAGAGGCAATGCGCATCGCCAGGTGCTGTCTCCTGGGAAGCAGACCCAGTGACAATAGATCTCTGGCGGACACAGCGCTTACGCGCTGTTATGCCACGAGACCTAAAAAGGGTGTAGCGCGAGGTTCACGTATGGATAGCCATGACGCGGCTGGCACAAAGTGGTTGTAGGAGGCTTGCTGTGTATAAAGTAGCTGAGGGCTTTGATGCTAGAGGATGTGGTTATTATTGAAACTGGAAAGCTGCCGGCCATTGTCTTGGTTGTAGGCATACAGCTGTGTCACATGCAATTGTCAATAAAGGTGTTTAAAAAAAAAACAATTATGAATGGAGATCTGCAGAGCGATTTTTGGGTGTTCTGCCAGCCAAAGCTAGTGAATTGAGAGTATTTTGGCTTCTTGGAAATAAGACAGTCTGTTGGGCTGGTATTTTTTTTTTGCAGTCTTTTGGAATACTATTGAGAAGCATTTCTTGTAAATATGACTTACAACTAGTATTTACAAATGGTTTGGTTTAAGTACAGTCTGTATGCTGTCCTTTGTTTCTGTCTTAAGTGTTGATCTGTGGGTTAAATGTGTGTTTAAAATAAATGTCTATGTGGTTCGTGGTTTTACATTGCAACTTCTGTAAGTAAATAGCGATTGCGCTATTTATGAGATAATGGCTATTAAGTGTGCTGTATCATGTGTCCTGAGTGTTTGACCCCTTCTGTATATGTCTAAAATGAGCTCAATGCGTATGTTTGCGGTTTTTCTTATTGTCTTCAGTCTGTTATGCAAACTGTCATTTAATTAAGATTAAATAAAAATTAAATAAAAATCCAGAAATGAACCATATGACATGCTGAATGAATTATATGTTACTATTTATATTATAGAGTAAGCAACTATGCACATGTAAAAACTGCTAATGCTTAAAAGATAAAATTAGAATTCACATTCAATGGAATAAAAAAGGCCTCAAAATCGAAATTGTGTGTTTTGCAATAAATAAACTTACATCATTTTCCTTAGATACATTGTATTAGATATTAACAGGCAAATACTTCATCTGAAGTAAATTTTTGATGAACTAAAACGCATATTATAGAACACGCATTGAAAGACCTCAGTTTTAAATAGACAGTCACTGTGCTTCCATTTCAACACTAAGAAAAGCTTTCCTCAGCTGTGTTTTTACTGCCGCTAAGCAAGCAGCTGCTGTTTTTGTAGGCCACAGAGAGACAGGAATGTTCACTCAGCCAGGACTTTGTCAGTTAAACACGGGGTAAAATCTTGCATTTCAGACTGCTGTTTTAAAAAAGGTTACATAAATAAGGTTCATTATTTTTGGATAACAAGTGAACATCTAAATTAAGGATTTCCTGTCTAAAAAGCCGTTTTTATAAGCACATTCTTGATTCTGATGTTAAAAAATTGTCCTTTAAAAAAAATAGTGGCGCAAAAATGTTTCATGTTTCAAGTTAGGCTTCTGTGCTTAGGCTTATGTATGAATGCGTCTAAATATGATAGGCAAGAAATGCAGCTTGCTTTTCTATGTGGAATTATCAAAAATGATTGGTTTAATTAAAAAAAAGTATTAATTATGAAAAATTATTTAAAAAATAAGTGTTTTTAAATTCATTGTTTAATATTTATAAAGCTTAATACTCATAATGTGACCTCCTAGCATTAAAATTAAATTTAAGTTGGGTTGTACCGCATAATGAGAATATTTGCATATGGAATTTCACTCTGTGTAGGCATAAAAAAACTCATTTCTATGAAGGTATATATGATTATTTTCAATTTCTAACTCCTGAGCTATGTAAAGAACATTCTGATAATGTATATTATGCATAGAAATTATAGGATATTCATTTTTAAGTGCCCCAAATATCAAAGTCAATATTGGGTAAAAAGCACTATTTAAACAGCGTTTTTTCCATTTAGAGTAGCTTTTAATGTGCCTTAGGCTTCAGTAAATGCATACATTTAGGTATAAAACAAATAGCTGACCTTTATATTGCTGCAAAACTATACTGCACCCTGCTTATATTTGAAAATATGTATAAAACCAGCACAAGTTATTCTTTTAACTCTAAACAGGGGGATAAGTGCTGTAGAGAATAAGACAGCTGGGAAGAGTTAAATGTCAGTTCTATATGTAGAAGCCTGGCAGGGCTCCCAGAAAAGGTCTGCATTGACATTTTGTTGTTGGCAAAGCAAATTTGTATGCACTCATATGAATATACCACAATAAGATAGCATATGTAAGCTTTGCCATATTTAAACAGCACTAATGCTTACTAGGGCTGAGCCAATGGGATTTAGTTTGAATTCATTCGCCCTCATGTTTTATTTGTACATTTGATAAAAGGATTGGGATTTGGGTATTCATGTGTTTTTCTAGTTCTCTCAAAAGTGCTATGTACCTCCTATAACTTTGTTTATGCCTAGTTGCTACAAATAGGGGTTAATAGTGTTTACAGAAGTGAAACCTGTTTCTGGTTTCCTACTGTCAAAATGGGGGAAGGAGGCTAGCTCCTCTACAAATTAAGGCTAAGTAATATGTATGCTGCTCTCTCCTTTTCTAAATTTTGTTTTTAACCTGTCTAAACTGTCTGTGAAATAGCAATGAGACATTTATTTGGCTATTCAGTAATGCTGTTTTAAACATTGTTCGCATTAATAAATTGAATAAATATATAGGTTTCATTACTGCCCTTCCTGTTTGATGAAATTATGACAGGATCTGTAGTCTAGATTGTTGTTCCCTTATTTTGATCTTTAAGGGGAATTAGATGTGGGTAGTTTTGTTCTACAAGTCTTAGGTGATATCACTATTATTGTAGTTTTGCAAGGGCCTTGCTAGTTTTTATTAGCTAGTCTGTGTAAATAAACTTACAATCCTTATTAGAGCTGATGTTGCATAGTTTGGGATCATGAAAAGTAGAACGCAGGGAAGATGCCCATGTGATACTTAGCAAAAATGTTTTGACAAAAATTTTGTTTTATAGATAAGAAAGTCTGCTAAATGAGCAGTTTTAGATTTCCTGTTGCTCCTATAACATGAGAGCACGGTCCTAAGTGTACAATGGAAGTATAGCTCACAAATCGGTCACACCTATCTCACTTCTGAGCACTGAAGCTGACTATGATTGTAATAATTTACATGTCGGAGTAAGGGTAAGATGTGTTAGTATTTCTCTGCATTTTATGTTAGTTTGTAGTCCTTGTATACCCTGTAAAGCGCTCTGATACCCTCACAGGTCAAGTTCTCGCTCTATAAGACACTAAAATAAATAAATAAATAAGAAGAATCATTTTAGAAGTAGCTGCAGTCCTGTACAAGTTATGTAAAGGTTATGATCAAAAGTGTAGAACATTTCCATTTCATTTAGAGTATGTCTGTGTTGTTTTTCTCTTTTCCTCTGAATTTAGAAAATGAATTCACACTTCCTTGGCTGCTTGGGATTGGGTGATGCATTAATCTTGTTAGTTCACCAAAGAGTTCCTTTTATACTTGTCAATAGGTCCAGGCTGTTGTTTTTTTTAACTCTCTTAGATAGATGAAAGTGGTTCTTGGGTGCCTTGCTAATATATTTTGAGACTATCCTCTCTGTTGATAGACTGTTTCTGTGCCTTGTCTAAAGACCTTTTGTTCTGTCCACCAATAGATATATGCTGTTGTACAAACGACTACCAGAGGGGCCCGGACATCAGATTCAGCCTGGGGAGTCAGCGTCAGCACCAGTCCAGCTTGAAGCCAAAGTGAAGGTAACCGCAACAGGCATTGCTGGCAACTAGGACCTCAGTGAAGGCGGAAGCCCTGAAATGGAGTGTGTACCCCTGCCACGGTCTTGGGCAAAAGACGGAGTCACCGATCAGAAAGGAGAAATTGTGGTTGATGCCCAGCTGAGAGTCACAGACCAACCAGAAGGGCGAGGAGGCTTTGCTTGAGGTGGCCCCTTTTTAAACAAGGGTTGCTTCAGAGATCTTAGCATTAGGCCTTTGAATTCTGGTATCAAAGTGAATGCAAGTTTGCTCCTTTGTTGGTTACGAGATACCTGGGTACACAGGATGTAATATGTGGCCCCAATGAATGAGCAGTGCGCCAGCAGAGTAATACAGGAGTTAGGGAAGGACTTTAGATTAGGGTACAGGTGCTGTGTCTCTGGTGCCTGTTAGATTGCAGTGAAGAAAACTGGTGCACTGCCTGAGACACTAAAGAGGATCGCTAAGAGCATTTGCCTGATGGGTGACTGCCCTATCCTAAAAGAAAATACTTTTTCCTGGAAACTGGACTGGGCTATTATTTTTAAGTTGCGAGTTGTGCAGCTCCACCGTGGAAACAACAAGAGCTTGCCTGTGAGGCTCAAACGGACACACGGAGAAGACTCCCCTCTGGCTTGGTTGTACAGCAGCTTCAATTTCCCCAAGGACTTCTTCTTTTTCTTGTCAATAATGTACCCCTTTAGTCGTCCCAATTTTGAGGAGGAGCAGCCCTTTGCAGCTCTTTGTCCTAATTCCTATGACCCTGTGTGGTTTCCTGGTCCCTTGGAACCAGGATTGTTTTTGTAATAATATGTTTAGTCGCTTCAATATTTGCATTAGTTATAATTATTATGCACGAAAAACATTTTTCTGAGCAATTGAAAAATGTGACTTTGCCCTTTCCTGGAATATATTAAATTGATGTTCTAGCCCTCATAAAAGGAAAATGGAACAGTCTAGTGAAGATATTTTGATTAGAGATGTCATGTTAGCTATTCTGAAGTTTAAAATGAATAGTCATTGAAATGTATAGGAGCCCTGAAAATGTTTACTAGATGATTTTAGGATTAGCTTTAGCTTAGGACCAGAAAACTGATAATTCTGTTTGTAATAGTGGGCATTATTTTCTCCTGCTATCTGAATGTTAATTATGACCTAATGCTTCGTTCCCTTTGTATTCCTGCATCAACCTTATATATACTCACTTAATGAAATGTTTAGAAGGAAAAATGCCCAACTAGCAATGATTTAGGAAATTGATAAAAATATAAAAATTAATGTGCCAATATTTTCTATGTTCCTACTGGATCATAAGAATGTCTTTAGCTCATGCTAAAAGGACCATCTGTTAAATATTGGACGGATTTGTTAGCATAGGCTGAAAGCCATTTTGTATTTCTGGCAGCCATTTTGTTTGCCATGTGCTCTGTCCTCCCTCAGTGTTAACTGCTCTTGAAGTCTGCCAAGAGACAAACTATATTTAGCATCTTCCACCTTCGCACATGCCCAGAAGGGCCTAGCTAGTAGAATGCACCTGCTTCTCTAGTATAACTGTCAGGCTATTTTTGCTGCTGTATGGAGAAGTTACTCTCCTCCCACTTTGTTGAGCAAGCAGATCTTGCATGCTTACATGAGCCAGGACTGCCCCTTGGTTTTAATGCTGAGTATGTAACCCTAAGCATATATAAGGCCCCAGTTTTCTGTACTCCTCAGACTACCTCATTCAGTTGCTAAGGTTTCTGTGTGACGTAGTCTCACTCATTTGAGGTTAATAAAAATGCTCTTTTATATTTTGGCTTCTGTGCCAATTTCTTCTTTGTTGGTTTAAAAGGACCAAGTATCAGTGGGACCCCTGTTTCAGGTTTCAATGTTCTTCAACATAATTGTGATGTCATCTCAAATTACATCATTAGCCTAAGTGTTTAGTTTATTTTCTGAAGCCTACTTTCTGGCTTCAGTTGACATGATTCCACGTGAAAGTCACAAACTATTGCACACAACATTCTTAGATACAAAACAGTTGTTCAGACTTATTTTCAAGCTGTACGTGTCTACATTTCTCACACTTAGGGCCCTATTTATGAGGGCTTGGTGTACAGCAGCGATGCAAGTCTTCTTGCTCCACTGCCATGCACCAATGTGAAAGGGCAGGAATGCACCGTACTTATGAAATACCGTGCATTTGCAGCGTTTTCACCTGCGCACACACTGTGCTGCATCGCGTCAACATACCAACCCATGCACAATCTTACAATCTTTGCTGCATCATTTCTCCTCACTACACCTGCTTCGGGGAGGCATACATTTTTGCGGCTGCCCCATATTTACTTGATTAATGAACTCTAAGGCAGCTTCAAAATCCATGGGTGTCGCATGGGAAACCCCCCAGTAATGCCCATGGAATAAGCAGAGACTTGTGCTGGCCTACTTTGCTGCACTTATATGAGGCCGTGCAATGCCACGTACAGCGGCTCAGCATCCCCTAATAGATATGATTGGGAGGTTTGCACCGCCAGAGCATCAAAAAGAGTGACACAAGCCTTTCATAAATAAGTCCCTTAATGTTGAAATTAACTCATCAGCTCATTTCCTAAGCTCAAATGTCACTACTACGGTCGGCACACAATAACCAATTTTTTCCATGCAGTCTGAAATATGTTTCTAGGAGATTTTTCACATGAATTTAATTGAAATCCATTTTTCAGGATATATGAGAGAAAATCCCATCCCCCTACGGCCCCCCGCCCTCCCGTCCCCCTACTTATGATGCCCCAGAGTGACCACGCAGCAGACGCGCGCAGCGGGAGCACCGATTGAGCGCCGAAGGTGCGCCAAAGGTAAGCCCGTCTGCGCCCGTCCGTGCCTGGACCGCGCCCAGTGCCAGGACCCCTGGCCCCCGCAGACACCAGCCCACCTGCTGGACCTACGATGCCACCGAGCTCAACGCACTCAACGCCGGCCGGATCCCGGGGTGCTACCGAGCCACCCCGAGACGCACCCACGGACCTTTCTGCTGCCACTCCTGCAGGTTCACCTGCATCCGGACCTGCACTACACCAGCACCGACCAAGACGAGCACCAGCAGCAGCCACCTGAAGTGCATCCTGCTCAACACCCGCACCGTCCACAGACACGTCGTCGAGCTCTGGAACCTGCTCGATACCACAGCCCCTGACGTCGCATTCCTCACGGAAACCTGGATGAACGCCTCCTCAGCGCCCGACATCGCCATCGCCATCCCGGACGGCTACAAGATCATCCGGAGGGACCACATCAACCAGACAGGAGGAGGAATCACCATCATCCACAGGAACACCATCTGCATCACGACCAACACCGACGACACCCTCGCACCCGCCGAACACCTGCACTTCCAGATCCACATCAACCCCAAGACCACCCTCAGAGGCACCCTCATCTACAGACCCCCGGGACTACGCACACAATTCAGCAAAGACATCGCCGACTTCATCAGCCCGCACGCCCTCCCCTCCGCTGACTACATCCTCCTCGGGGAGCTCAACTTCCACCTGGACAACAACAATGACCGCAACACCACCACCCTGCTGGACAACCTCGCAAACTTCGGACTCAAGCAGCTGGTGACCACCCCCACCCACTACGCCGGACACACACTCGACCCCGTGTTCTCATCCAGCAAGGACATCACCTTCAGCCACACCACCGGACTCCACTGGACGGACCACAGCTGCGTCCACTTCAGCTTCAGAAGGACCAAGATCCACCACCACCAGCAACAGGTTGCACGCAGAAGCTGGAACAAGATCACAGCCGACCAGCTCGCGACTTCCCTGAGCAAGAACCCTCCCACCGGCGCAACGAACCCCAGCCAGGAAGCCACCAACCTCACAAAGTGGATCAGCAACTGCGCAGATGACCTCGCCCCTCTGAGGACCCCGCCTAGCAGACCCGGCAGCAAGAAAGCCCCATGGATCACCAACGAACTCAAGAGCTCCAAGAGGAACTGCCGAGCCCTCGAGAAAGCCTGGCGCAGAGACCCAACACCAGAAAACATGACTGCCCTCAAGCTCGCCACCCGAAAACACCACCAACTGATTCACGCCACCAAGAAAACTGCATTCAAGGAACGACTGGACAACAACGCACACAACAGCAAGGAACTCTTCAACATCGTTAAAGAGCTCTCCAACCCCAACGCCGGAAACGACATCACCCCTTCGCAAGACCTCTGCAACTCCCTCGCCTCCTACTTCTACAGCAAGATCGCGGACATACACAACAGCTTCAACACTCAACCGACGCACGCCACGACTGAACCACCGCCCCCCACCACCACCCTCTGCGCCTGGACCCTCGATCAGCACTGAAGACACCGTCCGCACGATGAACTCCATCCACTCCGGATCTCCGACCAACCCCTGCCCTCACCACGTCTTCAAAAAGGCCGACGCTGTCATTGCACCGCACCTGCGGGACATCATCAACACCTCCTTTGACCTTCCCGGAGAGCTGGAAGTCGGCCAAACTCAGCACTCTACTAAAGAAGCCATCAGCCAACCCCACCGACCTCAAGAACTACCGCCCCATATCACTGCTCCCGTTTCCTGCAAAAGTCATCGAGAAGACCGTCAACAAGCAGCTGGCCGCCTTCCTCGAGACGAACGGATCCCTCGACCTCTCGCAGTCTGGCTTCCGGGCAAACCACAGCACCGAGACCGCCCTGATCGCAGCCACCGATGACATCCGAGCCCTGCTCGACAACGGAGAAACAGCGGCCCTCATCCTCCTCGACCTCTCCGCGGCTTTCGACACTGTCTGCCACCGTACCCTAGTGCAGCGTCTCAGCAACGTCGGAATCCAGGAGAAGGCACTGGAGTGGATCATCTCCTTCCTCGCCGGAAGGACACAGAGAGTCCGCCTCCCCCGTTCAGATCAGAAGCCACCGAAGTCATCTGCGGCGTTCCTCAAGGCTCCTCGCTCAGCCCAACCCTCTTTAACGTCTACATGAGCCCCCTCGCAGCCATCGCACACCAACACAACCTCAACATCATCTCCTACGCCGACGACACCCAGCTGATCCTCTCCCTCACCAACGACCCCGCCACCACCAGAGCTGACCTACACGAAGGGATGACAGACGTAGCTAAGTGGATGATGAACAGCCACCTGAAACTGAATCGGACAAGACGGAAGTCCTCATCCTGGGATCTTCACCCTCCACCTGGGACGACTCCTGGTGGCCACCCGCCCTGGGCAGCGCACCCAAACCGACAGACCACTCACGCAACCTGGGCTTCATCCTGGACTCCTCCCTCTCCATGACCAGACAAATCAACGCCGTCTCCTTGTCGTGCTTCAACATCCTGCACATGTTACGTAAGATCTTCCGGTGGATCCCCACCGAGACCAGGACGACGGTCACCCAGGCCCTCGTCACCAGCCGTCTGGACTAAGGCAACTCCCTCTACGCCGGTACCACCGCCAAACTCCAGAAGAGACTCCAGCGGATCCAGAACGCCTCAGCACGAATCATCCTTGACATCCCCCGTTGCAGCCACATCTCCGGACACCTGAGAGACCTGCACTGGCTCCCGGTCAACAAGAGAATCACCTTCCGTCTCCTCACCCACGCACACAAAGCCCTACACAACCAAGGCCCAGGATACCTCAACAGCTGCCTCAACTTCTACGCTCCCACAAGCCAGCTTTGATCGACTGGTCACGCCCTTGCCACCATCCCCCGCTTCCGAAGAGCCACCAGAGGGGGAAGGTCCTTCTCCTACCTGGCCGCCAAGACTTGGAACTCCCTCCCGACCCACCTCCGCCTGACCCAGGACCACCTCGCCTTCAGGAAGCAGCTCAAGACCTGGCTGTTCGAGCAGGAGCGGACCCCCCCTCCCCTAGCCCCTTGAGACCCTCCTGTTGAGTATATATAAATGCTTTGATTGATTGATTGAACTAAAATTCTATATAAATAGAGAGTGTTACACCCAAATGCAAACTCTGCTACCTGCTACCACATTAATTTTCTCTGTTTCCTCCCTGTGGCCCTTGGGTTCGCTTCATTATCAGGTTTAAGACATCTGTGTAAGAACCCTTACAGATTAATGACTTGCATCATTTTTGGGCCTATTTTCAGCCTTTGCTTTGCATCTTTTCGTAGGATAGTTGTACCCAGATAGTTGTAGTTGAGCTGCTCTTTCTGTCCTTTTGAGGGTCTGGTGACATAAAGTGCATGACAGGACAGGGTGTGGACTCTTGTTCCCTGATGTCCACAACTGGTGTCTCTCTGATTCTCTCTCCACCTATCCTGGAGAGCCAGGGGAAGAGAGAGGCGGAGACTGCGGACCTGCATACTGCAATGTTGAAAACCTTGGAAGTATCAGGATGCACAGTCTGCTGCTGGTCTACTGTCTTCAATGAAGCGCTCAACATTCCACCCTTCTTCCATAGTTTGTAGCTCGTTGTACCTGATTGTATCAGACATTAAAATACCACTTCAAGGATCGACCCTGGTGTTAGAAGTGAAAGCTTATGGCAAGCGAGCAGGGCTTCGATGAGTATATCGGACCCATCTAACCTGGACTAGAACATTACTAGAAGATTCCTAGCAAACACTCCTTACCTCCCGCAGTGATTACAGCAGCAAGAAAAGGACTGCTCCAGTGTTAAAGATCCGAGCCGAAGACCAAGATCTGTGCACACAGAGTAGGACCGTAACGAAGAGCAAAACCTCCTAGAGCAAAGTATGAGATACTAACACGACAATAAGTGTATAGTATCCTAATTAAAGTCAGAGGGGGTAAGTTGAGGTTCAGCAGGCAGTGTGCCGCATCATAAGTATATCTTGCCTTCCAGACACTTAGTGTGCCCACCTCATTGCAAGCCCTCGGGGCGCTCTCCAGAGAACGCTTCACCGGTCCAAGCCGAAGACATGGGACCGCTGACCTGAGGGTGTATCAGGAATGTGGGCATCAGCCGGGCACAATCAAGAGTTCCACTGCTGTGACGGCATGACACCCTACACCAGGAAACCGAGAGTCAAATCCCCTGGTAGCCAAGTCTCCATTATGAGTGGGAAGAAGATGTCCTTCCTCTTCCTGTTGACGGTTCCTTTGTAAAGTCTTTCAAAGTGACAATTTAAGCGGTATTTATTGTCATATTCAAAGGTATTAGGATTTATTCCACTATGTATACTTAGCAAATATTCCTCCTTCTGAGGCAGCTGTTGTAACTAACGGTTTTCTATACACTGAAGATACAAACAATGGATGTTATTACCAGGCTCAGAAAAATATTCTATTTACAGTTACAGAATAAATGACACTCGTGGCGGGGTGAAGAGGGTGCTAATGAGATGAAATCTTTTCCTAGGCAGTGTTAGAATTTGTACAAATGACAAAAGGAAGTAATTGTATCACACAATGTGCCTCATTATGCCATATAATTTGACTTTTCTTTCCAGATAATGTAGTGAAGCCTGCCGTTCACTTTGGTTCTCTGATGGATTTTTCCAGTGGCCAGAACAATGGTAAGATGAAAAAATATTATAATTATCGTCACAGATGTTATTAATTACCAGGAAAGCTTTGCAAGGACATTCATTACTGGTTAGCAACAGTTAGATATGTTCTGAATGACTGCTACTTAAACCTGCGCACTCTTTCAGCACTTGTGAGTACCCGCGAGCGTTGAGCACTCTGCACACTCGAAAAACGTTTTTGTCATTGAGTAACTATAGGGAATATTCTAAGGATTTTAAAAGAACAAACTTCACAAAACTTTCATGTTGATGCAGGGCAGCGCAGCAGGAAGACTTACGCCGCAACCCTACGTGCAAAACTAGTAAATGAGACCCATAGTTCTCCGGAGTCATCCTGGTCCCTGAACCAGTGACCGCCATGGTCATGAGTCAACATTGGTGGTGAGAAATCTGGGACGGTGGCTGAAATGAGTAACAACCTCCCCGGCTTGATTCTGTGAGTTTCTTTCCCACTTTTTCACATTATCAACGATGGAAGATGGTGCATTTTCTCTCTTTTTATATTAGAACAGCAATGAAGTAAGACGCGTGAGCGCGTCGACAAGATGGCCGCCGCCACCGGAGCTCCGTAATCTCATCAGCCTAATGAGCTGAATTACGACGATTTTGCCACAAGGTTTGCTTCATTAACCCAGCGCTTGCATCCTATACCGGCCCCCTACCTTCTCTGTCAATTTGGGGCGTTTTCATCGTGTGGGGACCCCTCTGCCTGCTTCCTGGTTCCTCTCCCCTGCCTCTGCTCCGATTCAGCCGATTGCCTCAGCACAGGGGGCGGTGCACTTCTCAAGAAAGGGCCTGGCTTGGGCCTAGCCACTCCCACGGCTCACATTAACTCCTGCACTGCCTTTTGTTCAAGTACTTCTGGAGCTTTTAATACCCTTTCCCCTCATATTTATTAAATTTTTGAGGTGGATTTGGTATTTTACATTTTTCTGACGCAAAAAGTTGTTTTTCTTCCTCAAGATGGATAACAAAAATTCTAATGTCAACAAAAGGAAGCAGCAGGTGTCTCCTCCCCCAAAAAAGTCTACGGTTGTTGAAACTTCTGAACCTTCACTTACTCTGATACTGGAGGAAATTAAAGCGCTGCGCATGAATACTGATACTATTGCAAACGAAGTGAAAAATGTTCGCAAAGATATGGCGTCCATGTCCATGAAAGTTTCCAATAATACTATTAAAATTCAGGACAATAAAACCAAACTCGACGCTTTTACACCTTTGATGGCTCAGATAGTACCAATGCATAACCAATTATTGGAATTGGAGAACCGTAACAGACAATATAATCTCCGCATTTTTAATCTGCCTGAAGAAATTGAGGGCTCAGACTGTCGCTTATACTTGGAATCTTTGCTGCCTGGTCTTCTAAATCTCAAATTCCCGGAAAAATTTGAAGTGGACAAAGCGCATAGAATTCCCTCACACAGGAATCCACGCCATACTAAACCCAGGCAGGTGATTTTCAAGGTCTTGCGTCACCATCACTTGGTCCTCATAAGGAAAGCAGCCAGAGACATTCCTTCGCTTCTGGTAAATGGCTCCAAAATATTTATCCATCAAGACTTTGGTAAAGAAACGGTCGCTATTCGCAAGGAATTTTCCTCTCTGCGTCCACAATTGAAAAGCCTTGGTTTTAAGTATGGTCTATTTGATCCGTCTACAATGCGAGTTTGGAAAGACACCTTTTTAAAATCTTTTCACCGTCCTGAAGACTTAAGACTTTTTCTGGATCAACAAGCTTCGTCATCGTCATCAATGGATACTCAAGCTCCTATTACCTGAACACATTTAATTTGAGCATCTCTGGCGATTCCTTTTTCTTCATGGGCTCCAACGGTTTTTGGCCATGCTTGTGGAATGGGTGTGCGTCTCTGTGTCCTTATTTATGTACCCTGTTTGTTGCTTTTTCTTCCTTTTCTGTTTCTTCCTTTTGTGTCTTTCCCTACCTTCTCTGGCTTTCTACATAGAGTTACTTTTCTTCCATGGCTGTTTTCTCTCTTCTCTTCTTTTAACTCCTCTTTTCATCCTCATTTTACTTCTTCATGGCTACTATTCATGATGTTAAAATTGTTTCTCTTAATGTTAAAGGTTCGGGACATCCAGTTAAAAGAACAAAGATTTTAGACTACTTGGGAGCTTCTAAAGCTGATATATGTTTTCTTCAAGAAACACATGTTGATGATAGCATTTTACAATATATGAAAAAAAAGTGGGTAGACACTATAGTTTCATCACCTGCCCTTGGTAAAAAAATGGGGTTGCAATTTTCTTTGCAAAGAGATTACACTGTCAGATTATCAATAAATTCACGGATACAGAAGGTAGATTTATTGTTGTTAAAGTTAAAATTCATGATTCCACCTTCTTTTTACTTAATATCTATGGCCCCACAGCTGATGATCCTTGGATTTGGTCTAACTTAGCTACAGAAGTTTTAAAGTTGGGACAAGTTCCTTTGATTGTTGGAGGGGATTTTAATGTTATCATTGATCTGTTACTTGATAGACTTTCTACTACCAAGTTTAGACCCCCCTAAAGTTTTTCATGCTTTTAAATCTTTCCTAAGTACAACCAAACTGGCTGATGTATGGAGACTACATTTTCCCACTGAAAAATGGTTTTCCTTTTTCTCTAATCCCCATAATTCTCATTCAAGGATTGATTATTTTTTGATTTCACCTTCCCTACTTCAGTCAGCTACAAATCCTCTTATAGGAACTATAGATATTTCAGACCGTGCTTTAATTTCTTTTGTTTTAAATATCTCTTCTACTTTTACTAAACAAAATAGATGACGTATGAACTCGAGCATTGTCCTTACTGATAAGCATAAACCTAAACTATTGCAGGCTATACAAGACTATTTTTTATTCAACCCTGAAGATTCCACATCAATTGTCACCAGATGGGATGCATTTAATACCTACATTAGAGGTACCACTATTTCCAATATGGCTCAATTTAACGCTAATATTAAGCATTTGGAAAAGCAAATTGCTAAATTTGAACGTTTGTTTATCTCTTCTAATGACCCCCAGTACAAATTTACACTTCAAAAACTCCGCTATGAATTTAATGCCATCCTTAGTCAGAGAGCAGGAGTTCAACTTTCCAAGTCAAATGCTAAATTTCGTTTTAATACGAATAGATCTGGAAAACTCCTTGCTAATTACTTACGAATTAAAAGAGATAAGACTCAGATTACCTCAATACGAGGATCTCAAGGCAAAGTAGCTATTTCTCATAATGATATTGTGCAAGAATTTTTACGTTTTTATTCAACCCTTTGTAGTAAACCTGACACCTGCTCTGAATCTTTAATTGATTCTTTTTTAAATAAGTGCAATTTACCCCATATATCCTTATCAGATAGAACAGGTCTAGATTCTCCAATTACATCTGAAGAAATTTTGCTTGCCATTAAGTCACTTCCCAAGAATAAATCCCCAGGTCCGGATGGTATCCCAGCAGAATTTTACAAAGAATTCCAATCTCATCTTCTCCCTTATTTGCATACCCTTTTCTCTCACTTTAGCTCCTCTGGTACTATCTCAGGCTCCTTTACGGACTCCTTAATCATTGTTCTGCCCAAGCCTGATAAAGATCCTACCTTAGTTTCTAACTATCGCCCTATTTCCCTAAAAAATCAGGACTGTAAGCTTTATGCGAAAATCCTTGCTACTAGATTAGCTCCTGTCCTCCATTCCATTATTCATCCAGATCAATCTGGTTTCATGAAAAATAGATATTCCGCTAATAACACTAGAACTCTATTACATATTATTGAACAAAGCTCTCACCTTACTTCTCCTGCTGGAGTGATGGCCTTAGATGCAGAAAAAGCATTTGACAAGATTCACTGGCAATTTTTATTTAAAACTTTATTGTCTTTTGATTTTGGTGCCCCTTTTATTCGTATGATTTCTGCTTTATATTTTGCCCCTACTGCTCGTTTGTTCATTAATGGTCAAATTGCTACTCAATTTCCTCTCTTTAGAGGAACTAGGCAAGGTTGTCCCCTTTCCCCACTGTTATTTCTCTTAGGTAATGAACCTTTTCTTAATTATATTCGCCTTTGTGATGACATTCAGGGTATTGTGATCAATGATGTTATGGTAAAAACTTTAGCCTATGCGGATGATGTTTTATTATTTATTAATAACCCTCTTTCTTCTGTTCCTTCCCTATTAGACATTATTGCTCAATACTCTATGGTTTCAGGTTACAAATTAAATGTAAGCAAGACTGAATTTTTTCCTTTAAATATGTTTTGTACCTCAGAGATGCTCCAGAACACAGATATTCTTTGGCAATCAACCAAAATTAAATATTTGGGTATTCTATTTGCTTCATCGCTGCCAGCTACATTAAAACTTAACTCTGATTTCATAATTGACTACATTAAAAACAAAACATCCAAGTGGTCTGCTCTTCATCTCACTTGGTGGGGAAGAATGGAATCTATAAAAATGAATATAGCACCTAAAGTTTTTTACTCTTTAGCTATGATCCCCACCCAATTTCCTCTCAGTTTTTATAAAACTGTTGACACACTCTTGTCCAAATTCCTTTGGTCTAACAAAGTCCCTCGTATTGCTTACAAAAAGTTAAAAATTCCTAAGTCCCGTGCTGGTTTTTCCCTGCCAGATTTTCACCTATACCATAAAGCTTTTATCTTAAAGCAGAGTGCCCTTTGGTTTAATACTTCACATATGGTAAAACCTCCAATTTGGTTGGATATTGAAGCATCCATTGTACGGCCCTTTTCTTTACCTTCATTGATGTCAATGTCATCCACAGCGAAGGTTGTTCATCTTTCCTCTATCATTAAGTCCTCCAGATTGATAATTAATGACTTAGATTCTAATTTTGAATTGCCCCTACTCTCCACAGTCCACTTGTCTTTATGGCACAGTGCGCTACTTAAATTGAACAGAAACATTTCCTTCTGGTCCTCTTGGATTTCAAGAGGAATTTTATATCTTAAAGATGTATTTAATGGTAATGCTTTTATTCCTTTTGAACAGCTACAGTTAAAGTTTGGTATCCCAGCTACTGACCTTTTAAAATATCAATTTTTGTGTAACTCTATTTTGGATTCCTTCCCCAATGGTATTCCCTCTTCCACCACAAATGACCTATTAATTTACCTCACAGCTGTAACATCTTCCCCTAAAGCTGTCTCTGATTTTTATAAAAAACTCTCCTCCTCACAGGGCTCCAATGTCCAGATTATTTCGTCGTTTTGGAACAATGAACTTTCCATCTCCCTGTCAGATGACTCATGGTCCTCTATATGGCTTGACAGTATCTCTGGGTGGCTCCCAGTGTCCCTTTATCAAACCAATGCTTATATTTTATTTAACACTTTATGGACTCCAACACGTCTCTTCCATGCAAAACTGTTGCTTTCTGATGTTTGTTGGCACTGCAACACTAGCCCTGGTTCACTTCGCCATATGTTATTTGAGTGTCCAGTTATTATGAAATTTTGGTTGGAAGTATGGAATGTAATTTTGAAAATTTTACCTTTACAAGATGATATTTCCTTTAATTTTTTAATTTGCAAATCGATTGCCCTAACTCATCCCCTTTCTGAATCAGAGGCAAAAATGTTTAATTTTCTAATCACAGCTGCCTTAAAATCCATTACTTTCTGTTGGAAAGATGCTTCTTCTCTTTCAGTTCATGCTTGGTGGTCATGGATTATCTTTACGAGAAGAGGTGCGCAGCTTTCTCTTAAAGGCGTTACTCATAATCCACAATCATTTCAATCATTTTGGTCTCCTATTGATTCATATGTTTTGCAATGATATTGTTATACATTTTCTTATGTTCTATTTTTTACATTACATTTTAACTGTAACTCTGTAGTTTATGAATTCTCATTCCTATGACATGTTATTCCCATCCCCTCTCCCTCCCTTTCATCCTTACCCTTTCTCTTTAATTGCGATTCTTTTATATTATTATATGTTAATATTGCCTATTATGATTGATTGCATTTCATATTGGTTATTTGATCGCTTACGCTTGTAACTTCCTTCCTCTTTTTTGTATTGTACTTATTCGTTTTCCTTTTGTCTTAAAATGTAATAAAATCTTTCTGAACATAAAAAAAAAGAACAGCAATGAAGTTCCGAGAAACAACCAATATTTACACGAGGGTTATTGTTCAATATATAGACTCATTCTAAAGCTGTGTTTCCGTTAGTTGGACATGCAGGGACATACATTTGGGATTTTGGCATAGGGCAGTGCCACAAGTCACCTTGCTGTGTTTCCGTATGCCAACATGAAAGGGCAGGAATGCATTCCTGTCCTTTCTTCCTACGCTGGCGCAGTTTCGGCAGTGTAGCACCAGTGTAGGCACCCCAGCACCATAGTGCAAGGGTGCCTCCGCTGCAGGTTCCCTTTTAATTTTCATCACAATGGGGCACCTTCCTGCACACAGAGAATCCTATGAGACGTTTTCCTCTTTCCATGTGTGGCCACACTGGAAGGATATTGACACGAGACATGGTTAACGCTTCCCCGCTACACTAAAAATCGCATAACTCCATACACGCACCCATGTCTTTCCCTTGCCATACCTTAATTGCATGGAATGGACGAGAGCCATGGGAACTAGTTATGCTACACTGGATTGAATCGTTGACTTCAATACACACACCCATGTCCCCATCTGTGGCTTTCATTGACTTTAAACACCACTGAACAAGATTGAACTATATACTTGATTCTGTTCCTATTAACCTTGCGGTTCAGACCTGCCGGGTTGGAATTTTCACCAGCATCTCAAATACATTGCTCAGTTTTCAGGATCACAGATTCCACTTACTATTAATCACAGTAAAGAGTAGTCCATACTCTACTTTTCAGCCGGTTTTGAATTTTCACCGGCTCCAGGCCCTGAAGAAGTTGTGAGAGTATCCTCCGAACTGAAACACATGTTGGCTGGTTATTTCTTTGCTGCTTGCTTTTCTACGTGAAAGAAATTAAAGAAACAAGAAACAACTCTTCCTGGAACTTTATTGAAATTGATTTTCACATGGATTTATGTTTTAGTGACCTTATATAGATACACTAATGTATGTGTGCCCAGGATTTGGTTGTACTACTTTGTTGTAGGATTATCCTACACCCATATAGGGGTTAACGAGGTCTCCCCTACCTGTTTAGCACTGTATTCACTTGAACTTTACTCAACACATACGCAAATATAGCTGAGCACCACTATTTCCTACTCACTGAACAACCTCCCTCTTGACTGCAACAACTGTATATATATATATACTGGACCTCAGACACCAACTTGTCAGTACACTTCTGGACCTGTGAATACTTTGCCAGAAAGGAGGACAATGGTGTTTCTGAAAGGACTGCCACTGTGCTGGACTTCTGTTCTGAAGTATTGATGCCCTGCTGTTCTGACTTGCTGTCCTCTTGCTGGGTGAGAAGGACTGGACCTGCATCTGTTAAACCGAGGACCCCGTGTGTGATTCCACAGGCTGGTTGACTGGCCTCCCGTCTTGTACCTCATAGACAGAAGGCTCTAACAGTCTTGAAACCAACAACTGGACTCTACCATATGTGAGTCCTACCCTCCCAAGTGATGCAACTCCAGTCCTGGACCCTTAAAAGTGGTACTAAGTTGCTCTGCCAGCCTCTGTGGACCCAGTGGAACCTCTACAGCATGGCTCAACCCAGCGCAGGACTGAGGCATCACCAATGCTGCATGGATTGGACCCATCACAAATGATCGCATTGCCTCCGCAGTCTCTTTACGATCACTGCTGTGCAATGAATCCTCAATGCAGGCTCTCACATCTCTCATCAATGACAAGCTCATCGACAAACCTGGACTCCGCATTTCAGTCCCGCAGATCTTCAGAACAAACACATTGCCCCAACTGCGTGATGCATCCTCGGTACCAGACGTTGCACCCTAAGCCCTCATTGACGGGATCTTAAACCATGATGCAGTACCTCGCCTAGCTGCCATGATGCAGTACCTCGCAGTGGAGAAATGTGGCTCAGGGGTTAGAGGCGGCAGACCTTGAGCTTGAGTTCGGCCCTGGACCAGGGTTCAATTCCCCGCCTCGGCGGGTCTTGGGCTCAATAATTCCACGGACTCGATAATTCTTGCTCCGGTGGCTTCTTGACTCATGAGTTCACACTCTGCGACTCTGGGCAATAGCTTGCTTAATCTCCACATCGGCCCCTCGCGGTGGGATGCCGGGCTTTCACCTTGTGGATACCCTGCCAGGGTTATCTCACAGGGGAATACCAGGACGGGTTCCCTAAGCAAGCGCGGAGATGCCCCAGGGTAAGTCATGTGCTACATAAGCTTCATACATTTACATTTACATTTACATTTACACCTCAGCACCATCACATCGCTTTGGATGAGTTATGCATCTTTGATGTGGATCCTCACAATGCTCGGTAAACCAGAATTTAAGGTACTTTCTTCAGTGGGCCTATTTGTTTCTCTGTAGCTGGCCCACACTCCATCACCGTCAGTCTGAACTTGTCAGATTGTCCCAGTCCAGTATAACCAAATATCCACACTTTTGTGCTTTTTTGACGCTATTTTTTTACTGGAATTGCATAGTTCCATTTCTACTCATTCGATTTTTCTTAATTTTGTCTTGTTTATCTATCTATTTTTCTAACTTGGTATGGGATCCTTTTATTGTGTAGTTTTCCTCACTCTATTACTGTTTGAAGTATTGTACAAAAAATTTAGACATTGCCTCAAAGTTAAGCCTGACTGCTCTGTGCAAAGCTACCAGAGGTTGTGCAAGGGTTAATGTTAGGTAGGTTTATGCCTCACCCTCACAAGGATTTTGGTTACTGCTTGATCAGGGCTCACACCACAGTCAAACAACAAGATAATTTCTTACAGTCTGGTTCTAATGATAGGTTCAACTGTTCACTTTTTCCATCAGTTTACGGATGATAACAGATAGATTTGAAATTTATTTTCATTCACTTTTTTCAAGAACAATGCAACAAAATTTGTATCTCTGTAGTGATGATTTTGGGAAGAGCTTGAACGTAAGATTCTTGCTACATCCACCGCTGTTGGTAGTTTTATTAGTTCAATAGGATTTCCAGTCTTAGTAAATAGTCAGTTAATACCAAAAACATTGTGTGATGGAGACAAATCAACAATATAGTCCAAAGTGATTAAGTTCAATGCTTAAAAAAGAGTTCAGAAAGGTTTCAGAACACATGCTACTGGTATATGTCATGCTGTGGCCTCAGCACACATTTTATATTTTTCTGTACATTGGATTGCGGACTCAATATCATGCAACCAGAAGTCCCTACTGATAAACTGTATCATTTTCCCGTGTCTGTATGTCCTGATGCTGGTGAATCGTGACTCCATTGTAAACGAAAACAGGCACTTGTTGTAGCTCCTGGGGGTTTTAGATGTATCACGCATGTTTAATGACAAAAGAGCCTGTATCATTTAGATAGTGAGAACTTGTATTAGCAAGTTTATTGTGTACCTGTGCATTTTCAAAATTATGTAAACTGTATTTATTCAATGTAGGGTTAAAAGGTTTTATGACTGAACATCAATGTAATTTCCATATTAGTTTGCACTCATCTTTTATATAAATATACAGGCTAAATTTCAGGCCTCTCAAAGGGTAATATTCACAAGCCCCATTTACAAACAGAGTGTCACTTTTTCAGATGTAGTGATGGCGAAAGGGGCTTTGCCTTATTCAAAAGGCAGTGTTAAGCTAATTTATTTGTTTTAACACCACTTTGTGAATAAGTCCCCCGTTCTTGCTGTACTTGGCGTAAAAAGGGTGGCCGATAAGTGTTACAGTGGGTGTTCCACTGCACCACCCATTGATTTGGATGCTGTCCCATATTTACAAGGGCAGAGGAAATATGAAACAGATGCAAAATTAAGACCAGGGAAAACCGCCCATCTCTACGCCCAGCAAAATCTGCATAGGTGATAAGTGTGTAGGTACTCCCGAAATTGTGGTTAAAAACGTATCCACCTGCTCCAAAAACCTACTTATCTGCTCACATGAATAAAAGATATGTACCACATCAGCAGCTGGGGTCCCACAACGGAAGCATTTTCCCTCAAGATCCCCACCCCATTTAGCGATTTTATCAGGTGTCAAATAAAGATAGAAAATAGTTTTATAATGTTGGGCAGAGAGATTAGCTGACATGAATAATGATCCAGCTGGCACGATAGAGGTCTCCAGCTGTATACCATGACATCCTAATCTATTTTCCCATTTATGAGACTGAGCTGCCATGTCATTAGTCATTGTGCCCAGCATAGGAGTATAGAGTGCACCATTGCGTGCAGCCTTTCTGTTTGCTTCGATAAGGGGGTTAGGTTGAATATTCCAATGGGCCTTCAACAAATAATCCCTAATTTGTATATATTTACAAAAAACTGCCCGCGAGAGCTGATGTTGCTCCCTGAGCTGATCGAACGATTTTAGCCCACCTTCTGTGAATAAATCACCAATCATGGTGATTCCTTTAACACGCCAATTATATACAGCCAGATCCCAAAATACACTAGAAAAAAAATTCGAAGCTGTTAGTGGGGTATACCAAGACAATTTTTCTACCACATATATCTTCTTGATAGATTTCCACACTTTATAAGCTGCTATTAGAGTCTTCAATTTTGTTCGCTTATGATAGCTCCAGTCCAGGTTCAGAAACAAACAGTTTTTAAAATCTGTGCCTAACAACATGTGATATATGGAAGGAGACTCAGCTATGTCTATTGGCCCTACCCCAGTGAGCAGTATATTCATATGTTGTAACATGCATGCATAATAGTACAGAGTAAAATCAGGTACAGCCCACCCACCTACGGCCCTAGGTAGAACCATATAACATTTTGCTCTGCACACTTTTCCACGTGCCCATCTCATACACAAGGACTGTAATAGTGCAAGATTAGCTCGTGGTATCTCCACAAAATACAATATTTTTGGTAGAATCATCCTTTTTAACACAATACATCTACCTACCAGCAACAGATGTAAACATTCACATTGGTCCAATTTACTGCGTACTCCCATCATCAATTTGCCCCAATTAGACTCAACCAGCGCAGATGCAGAGGCCCTTATCCGAACCCCCAAATAAGTTACCTCTTCTGAGACCCTTTGGTCCATGTACAAGCCAGCATTGACACATAAAATTTGTGTTTTGGCTGTATTTAATTTGTATCCCTATAAAGCCCCATACTCTACTGCAAGTTGTTCTATCTCCTGCTGCTGCTGGTTTAGGCGATACCACTGCCGCATCATCAGCATTTGTGAAAACGCGGTATTGTTGCTGATGTAGAGTTACTGACTGGATCTGCGGGGTATTTTCAATCATCTTTAAAAACGGATCAATATATAATGAAAATAATAATGGGTAGCAGGGACACCCCGGTCTAGGTCCGCGCTGGATAGACACTGCTTTTGATTTGAGCCTCATAGTACATATCCTGGCAACTGGTTGATGGTATACCATCTGTAGAGCTGTAATACAATTCTGCCCAAACCCACGGTGTCGCAGCACAGCCCATAAAAAATCCCATGAAACTCGGTCAAAAGCCTTTTCTGCATCAAATAAAATAAGGCTGAGTGCGTCGCCGGAACCATTAGCGTGATCAAATAAAGTGATTACCCTATTAACATGATTCGTTTGTTCCCCGATTAGGGATGAATCCATGCTGTCGTATTGAGACCAATGGGGAAATCACTTCCGCCAACCTAGTCGCTAAAATTAAATAAACAAGCAAATTCTATGTGTGCTGCATTAAGCTAGTTTAGTCTGAAAAGTGCCCTCCATCATAACCATAAATTCCATGCATGTCTAAAACACGGATTATTGTTATAGATACAGCCCATGTAATGGTCTCTGATGGATGCAGAAACAATTTTATTAACATGTTTCCTGGCTTTGTTAATCTCTGGACAGTATTGACTTGACCACTTTCATTTCTGTCTTTGGGATATATTAGAATACACCAAAACAGTGTGAGGGAAAAGCGATATCAATTCTTCATAGGTATCTTTCATTAGAATTTCCATCACTACCTCTGGTGTGTACATAGGTTGTTGCCACCACAGTGCACAATCATGAGGTGAGGAGCTCGGCAATCTATAATGAATTTAACCAAAGCCAGCAACTGATGAAACTTTTACCCTATCTGGCAAAACTAAGTAATCTCCAAATTTGGCAAACTCAAGTCTCTGTCAATACCTCTTTTTTTGCATCCTCTTTAGCCAAATAAACATAGTTGTGGCCAACAATCCTCACTCTAGGCATTTTGTAATAAGGAGCAGTAGCAGTCAGGAGAAGGCTGGAGCTAAATGAGTTAGTTTTCTAAATGAAAAGTGTTAGACCTGGCTCCATTGGCATGGGTCTTTCTTCCATTTTTGCTGTTGCCTCATGTATTTTTTTGGTGTTAGATGCTTTGGGCACTCAGTGCGACAGTGCAAGTGCTCCCTATTGTAAATTGATGTATTAATCAGTGGTTCCATGTTTGGCTATTTTGGATTACTTGTCAGACCCTAGTCTAGTGCACTAACTGTGCCAGGGCATATAATCCAAATGCTGGTGGTGGGCCTGCAGCACTGGTTGTGCCACCCACAGAAGCAGCCTTGTAAGATGCGTTTAAGGTCTGCCATTGCAGAGCCTATGTGCAGTCTGGTACTGTCATGCTGATTGGGCAAGTGCACCTACTTGCCAGCCACAGAAACAGCCTTGTAAGATGCGTTTAAGGTCTGCCATTGCAGAGTCTATGTGCAGTCTGGTACTGTCATGCTGATTGGGCAAGTGCACCTACTTGCCAGTCCCTAAACCTTCCCTTTTCTTCATATCAGTCACCCCTATGGTAGGCCCAGGGGTAGGGTGTATTGTAAGTATTAGGTAGAACAAGCCCTGGTGTGTGTGGCATGTCCTAATAGTGAATTACAGGCATTTTCGTTTTTCACTATTGCAAGGCTACCTCTTCTCCATAGGCCAGAATGGGCTGTTAGAATTGTTATATTTTATAATCCTAACAGGCTCAGAGAACATAGTAGAAATTTGAGTTTAGTGTGCCTGGACTCAGAATAATAAAATACATCTTTTACTGAAGTTTATTTTAATATTCTGTGTTTGCAAATGCCACTTTTAGAAAGTAGGTCTTTGTCTTACCATTCAAACCTGCCTCTGCTAGGATGTGTATTCCTATGTCTGGTTTCATGAAGTGACATGGCTGGGGAATTCCAGGAGACAGGCTGAGTCACCCAGTGGTGAATAGAGAGATCTGCATCTAGATGGGAGGGAGGAGTGCACCTGAATAGGGCTGTGCCTGCCTTCCACAATGTTGACTCCACCTCCTGGGGAGCGGCTGATGTCTCTGCCCTGCACACTTAAAGAAGAGAAGAAGTCCTGTCAACCAAGTGCTCCAGGACTGTACTTGCCTTCCTCAATGCTGGCACCACCTCCTGTGGGGCGTCTGATGTTTCTGCCCTGCACTGTGAAAGGAAAGGAGAAGTCTGGTAAACAAAGTGCTCAGGAACTGGTTTGGACTAGGCACAGGTCTCTCTCCCCACAAAGAACAAAGGATTTTGGGCTATAAATATTGGTACACTGCTCCCAAGAAATTAGATCACTTTGGACTACAAGAAGAAACCTTTACTGAGGAGAGGAACTTGAAGAAACTGAGGAGAGACTATTTCCAAGCTGAAGTGCTGCTTGGGGGATTGGCCTGCAGTGGTTTCCTTACTGCCAAAGGAAAGAGAAAGGAACTTTGCGTACTTTGCTTTAAACTTGTGAAGGATCTCCAAGGGCTTGGAAAAGCGCTTGCCTCATGCTGAAGTCTCAGGAACACCAGACTTCACCCCCCAGATCCCCAGAGTTCTTTTGGAAGTGCATGCTGCTGTTTTGGACCTTCTGAGGAACTGCTTGTTGCAAGGAGCTGGAAGCGCGACTCAATGAGAGGAAGCCTGTCGCCGTTGCTGTGCCCGCCGTCGCAACTCTGAAGGAGGGTGTCGCCGCTGGAACGGTCTCCCTGCACCGCATCGGAGAGAAGCATGCCGCAATGAAGTGGAAGCATGTCGCCGTCGTGCTGCTGCCATCGCAACTCTGAATTAGGAGGGTGTCGCCGCTGGAGCTGTCGCACTGCACCGCATCAGGAGAAGAATCTCGCAACAAGGTCGGAGCGTGTCGCTGTCGCTGTGCCTGCCGTTGCAACTCCGAAGGAGGGTGTCGCCCCTGGAACTGTCACATTACACCGCATCGACCAAGAGCACCTCGCATCCCCGAGAAGCGTGCGCCGTCGGAGCTGCAGCCGTCGCATATTGGATGTCACCGCTGTAGCAGGGATTCTGCTCCTACACAGAACTGTGCATAGAGACTTAGAACCTCAGTAAATTAGGGTATGCCAAAACTCACCTTAGTATCAAAATCCCCAACCAGACTATCAATCAGTGTCTCATTGGTTCTTACCGACCCCCACTGATTTAGACAACCCAGAACATGGACTTAGAACACCTCAGCTAACATGGAACACATGAACACTCTTTTGTTATACTAACATATCAATCCAGAACGAGGAGTAAATGAGGACACGTGCAAGTTTGAAATGTTTATTTCTAATGCAGTGTTCTCAAGCGCAGTATCTTAGTTAATACAAGCAGACATATAAGGAACAAGGTTAGCAGCATGGTTACTATTCCATAAAATACAAAGGTAGGAAGCATGTTAAAATGCTAAAGGGAAAATGTCTAAATAGAACCTCAGTTTACCATCCCTAGCTAGTATATTACATTAAATCTACAGAAGGTCTCTTTGGGTTTAGAGGGGCGGGCCCATACCTTTGGGTTCGGCAGAAATGGATCACATCATCTTCTGCACCAACTCTCTGCATGTGAATATTCATCAAGTGTGTAACTCATGCTCTGTGCAGTGCATTATTAATCGTGCCTAAAAAACATAGTTATAAATAACAGAAGGAAGTTGCCAGTACTGATATCAATAGATAATATACATGAGTTATAACACAGTGCTTGAAACAACATTCAAGACCGGGAGCTAGTCAATAGCTTTTATTATTCTTTATAACTTTGTCAGCAAAGAAAGATATTTTATAAAATGCTTATTCCAAAACAAACATATAATACATGCTAGGCGAAAGCTCAAATCTGGGAATCATTCATCATATCAGACATATCACAGGCATACAACATACAACCATTCATTGGGGAAGGGGATACAATAGCTACAAAAACTACAAAGAGTGCAAAAAGTGCAATATTTACAATGTAATGACAAGCACAAGACAACGGGAACATGAAAGAAAAGCCAAAGTCTGCAAAACAATTGAAAGGTAATGTCACTTAGAAACTATTCCAACAGGGGGTACATACCTATTTCAGGTTTGAATGTCTGAGATACTTTGTTAATATTTAATAAAGGTAATGTACACAAAACAGTGATAAGCAACTGAAATCCTTTTTAAAGAGCTTATCACTCTTGCAGACAGCGGTATGGCTGGGGCCTACGCGTTTCGAATCCCGCTGGCTTCTGGGGATTCTCTTCAGGGCCTTTGGTCGTCTCTGAAAAAAGGGGGGGAGAGAATTATGAGAATCTAAAAAGCAGGAAAAGTTTAAAGACCACATTCAACGGATCAACCTCAGATTCCTATCCCAGATACCACCCTCTCCTCCACCAGCTTACCGAAAAGCAGGAATGCAAGGGGTATAGAAGGCCTCAATACTCTAACGAGATGGACTTTGTATGAGTCTGAAAAAACAATATACGCATCGGAATCAGGAAAAGAAATGGAGAATTAAATGGAGTAGCGGGGGGTCAGGATTTGGAGGCTCGAATTTACTTACCTTATATAGCAACAAGGAAGCTTATCTTGGAAGCGAACCTGGGCGCGTGATTTAACAGACATTTTACCTGTAGAGTAGAATACATTGGGGTAATCAGAAAAAGGTTCTGACATTATAGGGGGCTTGTCGTTCTACAGAATCAAGCTAACTCTCACCTAGTGAATGTGGACCGGAGTTTCGGTAAACGCAGCCGTAGGAATATAAGCACAAAGGTCTATGAAAAATGAAGAAGACAATTCAGTATACGAAAGCCGCAATATGCGAGTGTGACCGAATCAGACTAATGAAAAAAGTCTTACCAAAAACACGGAGAATTGGGTGGAAATCTTAATCTGATGGTTGGCAATCTCTATCAGTAGATGCTCTGTTAATCTGAAAGAGAGCCAGCAACAACCCATAATAAGCAAAGCCCAACCACCAGTGTTTTCTGCAAATTCGGTACTGTTTGACAAGACGGCTTACCGTAGCAGCAAATAAAGGGCGTATTCCGCATAAAGCGGGTCGCTAATGCAATAGGATTCAGGGGACCTGAAACAACATTGAAGTAAGTGTATTAGTGAATTTGCTTTTCTGAATGGAGACCAATCTAGCCGAGAGTTCCAAGCGCCTTACCGGCATATCGGCAACGCACGGTCAACAGAACGTGTTTGGAAAAGTTTGCTAAAGCAAAAGAGACGGAGCGGGTATTAATCTAACAATAAAGAGAACGCGGCAAACAGTAGCGGAAGGGGAATCTGCATTGTGATACTTACAACGAACTAGCTTGTCGGGACCTTAGAACGGCGGCGTTTGTGTTGGCGCTACACCCTGGCTCATGCGCAATAGCTGGCCGGGGCTGGACTGTTCCACCTGTATATACTGACCAGGTGGTCAGAAACGCCCACACTGGGACCAAAATAGCAATGGAAAACAAGGACTGGAATATAGTATTTCATATGCACGGTCCATGTGGCAGGTGAAACGGATACTCAGATAACACGATCCAGTGTTCTAGCAGAAAACACTGGATTAAAGTTTAAAGATTTCGCTCAATTCATTGAGCCCGGATACTGCTGTGTCAAATTTAACTATGAGAAAT
This sequence comes from Lissotriton vulgaris, assembly GCF_964263255.1. Taxonomy (NCBI): domain Eukaryota; kingdom Metazoa; phylum Chordata; class Amphibia; order Caudata; family Salamandridae; genus Lissotriton; species Lissotriton vulgaris. Next base: position 295,428 of record NW_028251363.1, on the reverse strand, counting down.
GCTTCTCGTTTTGATAATGCCAAATTCTGATCGCCTCCTCGAAGATTTTTTTCTACTCTTGAAATCACTGTCCATTTTAAATCACTGACTAAATGTTGCATCCGCGTCTAATGTAGCACCAAAGGAGCGTTTTCAACTTTCCTTTTTAGTCTGGATTTATGTTGCGAGATCCGCTGACGGACCTCCTGATTTGTTTTGCCTATGTATAATAGATGGCAAGGGCATGTAATGCCATATACAACAAACTTGCTCTTACAGTTGCTGAAAGTGTCATGCTTCCAGGAGATTCCATTGTGTTGGAAGAGTGAACCCTCCACAGTATATTCACAGCACAGGCAGGTGCCACATTTGTGATGTCCGAGGATGGGGAGCATCCCCATCATTTGACGTAACGTCTCAGGTTTCGAAGCAGGCATAGCCGCTCGGACTATATGGTTGGCAATATTGTTTTCTTTTTTAAAGGCAAATAGGGGCACATTTACAAGACTTTCATCTAGATCCTTCACTAGATGCCAATTCTGTTTTATGACCTTTTTCAAGTGGTTGGCATTGCGGCAATAGGTAGTGACGCATACCTGCCGTTTTAACTCAGGTTTAGTTTTGTGTTCCAGAAGTGTCTCGCGTGGGGTCCATTGAGCTCTCTTCATACAGCTCTTAACAAGTTTTTTAGGGTACCCCCTATCACACAACTTGGATGTTAAATTTTCTGAATGGTGTTGGAAATCTTCTTTGAAAGTGCAGTTCCTGCGTACTCGCAAAAACTGCCCATATGGGAGATTTTCTTTAAGATTTCTAGGATGATTACTGTTGAACATCAGGGACTTATTCCGGTTGGTGGGTTTGGTGTATAGGGTGGTCGCTAGTTTCCCTTCAGAAGGAAAGACCTCCACATCAAGGAATGCAATCCTGCTTGTCGAATCGGTGATGCTGAATTTTATGTCGGCAGTTCTGGCACTAAGCCATTGATGGAAATGATTGAGGGTGTCACTATCTCCTGTCCATGTCATAAAAACATCATCAATAAAACGGAGCCAAGCTCCGATGTATTGAATAAATGGGTTGTTGTTGTAGATGTACGCATTCTCATACATTGCCATGAACAGTACTGCCAATTCTGGTGCAAAGGGGCAGCCCATGGCTACCCCTTTGACCTGGTAGTAATACTCACCATTGAAACAGAAGTAATTCTTCTTTAAGGCAAATGCTGCTAAGTCCACAATAAATTTAGTGGGCACCCGCATGGGCCTGGGTCTGGAATCTAGGAAATATGTAAGTACTGCTACAGCCTCATCTTGGGGGATCTGTGTATACAGAGCAGTTACATCTAAAGTAACTAGTTTGTCTCTGTTTTCACAGAATTCAATGTTTTCTAATTTTTTGATAAAGTTTGTAGTGTCCTGGAGGTAGGATTTGACCTGGATCATGAATTCTTTAAGAAAACAATCTACGTATTTTGCTGCCGGCTCTAGCACCGAACCACATCCTGCCACGATGGGTCTGCCAGGCGGGTGGTCTGGATTTTTATGAATTTTCGGCAGTACGTAAGACATGGGCACTTTAGGGTGTTTGATTTTTAGATATTCAAGTTCTTTCGGACCGACAAAACCTAGATCAAAACCTTCTTGTACAATAGCAAAAAGTTTGTTTTGAAGGTCTGTGGTAGGATCTTTGTTTATCTTACTGTAACAGCTACTGTCCTCTAGCTGTTTCATTACCTCAGTGGTATAGTCGTGACTATCCCACAGCACAATAGCACCGCCTTTATCGGCCTGCTTGATTATTACTGTGTTGTCAGTTTTTAGGTTATTTAAAGCTGTCATCTGTTTCTTGGTGGTGTTAAACTTTACATATTTTTTCTCTTTCTCCATAGCCGATATCGCAGACAATACACTGTTCTCAAAGGTCAAAAGGTTTTTTGGAACTTTGCTAGCTGGAGGGCAAAAGGTGGACTTATTTCTTAGGCCTGTAACCTCCATAGGCTGATTGGTGGGATTTTCACTAAAAAACAGGGTCAATCGTAATTTTCTGCAAAACTCGATAAATTCTGATTTCATTTTAACAAAGTCAGTTCTTTTTGAGGGGACGAATGACAAGCCTTTAGCCAAAATACTTTCCTCGTCTGATGTCAAAACTTTTTTAGATAGATTGAAGATTGGCGACGCATTTAATTTTTGTAATGCTGTTGTCGTGTTTTCATTTCCCACGGGATGTTGTTTCTCACTCGACCCCTGGGGAGTGTTTGGCCTCTCCCTAAAAAATGAGGGTTTGACGATTGATTTTGCTGTTGCTGGTTGGCGTTCCAGTTCCGATTCCTGTTGGGGCGGTTGTAATTACTGGTAGGCTCACTGTCAGTTCCTGATGATGATGTGTCAGAAAAAGAGATAAACTGTTTACGTGATCTTCCTTGGTTTCCTTGAAGGAAACGTCTAGATTCTGCTTTGGAATAGAAATCAGCCTGTAAGTATGGATAAATATTGTCTAGTGAAAAACCTTTTTTATCTATTTCAAATTGGTTAGATTTTTGAGTTATAGTGTAGTCTTTAAACTCTTGTACTTCTTTAGCTACCTTTTCCAAGAGTGCCTTGGCGTCTGCTATGGTTGGATTGGTGCTAATTTCGGACTCTAATTTGGCGATTTCAGCTAGTTCTTCCTTTGATATTCTAACCGCTGTCTCAACTGTTAGGACCATAAGGTCTCTACTACATTTGGTTTCTATCATCGAGAAACCTTTTTTGAATATCGGGTCCTCTGTAAAAATTACAGGTATATTCTTAATTTGTAATCCAGCCGGGATGGTGCCTTCTCGGAGGTGTTGCAACAAGAAATGACCATGAAGGTCTGTCCTGATCTGCTTCTTTTTGAGGCGGATTAATTTATCAGACTTGTTAGATGTTGTCGCTGTCTCACTTAAGGTAACTGAGGAGAAGACAGGCGGGTCACTGAGAAGGTTTCTGATGTGATCCTCCGAATAGGCAAAGGTATCTTTATCTGCCATAACTCTAAGAGAAAAATAGAAAGAAACGGGAAGGTTTATAACATTCAACAAAGAAGACTTAAAACTAGCATGTACACGAAAGACAATCACAAGGGGGGTAAAATGTGGAAGGTGGCACTGAATCGACCTTCGTTTCAGAATTAATGAACAACAAACAGAAAGCTCGCGGGCCAGCGCCCGCTATAATAACCGAAGAACAACTAAGGGTTGGCTCTAATCAGTATGGCTGAGCCGTAATCGTAAATAACAGAAGGAAGTTGCCAGTACTGATATCAATAGATAATATACATGAGTTATAACACAGTGCTTGAAACAACATTCAAGACCGGGAGCTAGTCAATAGCTTTTATTATTCTTTATAACCTTGTCAGCAAAGAAACATATTTTATAAATTGCTTATTCAAAAACAAACATATAATACATGCTAGGCGAAAGCTCAAATCTGGGAATCATTCATCATATCAGACATATCACAGGCATACAACATACAACCATTCATTGGGGAAGGGGATACAATAGCTACAAAAACTACAAAGAGTGCAAAAAGTGCAATATTTACAATGTAATGACAAGCACAAGACAACGGGAATATGAAAGAAAAGCCAAAGTCTGCAAAACAATTGAAAGGTAATGTCACTTAGAAATTATTCCAACAGGGGGTACATTCCTATATCAGGGTGGAATGTCTGAGATACTTTGTTAATATTTAATAAAGGTAATGTACACAAAACAGTGATAAGCAACTGAAATCCTTTTTAAAGAGCTTATCACTCTTGCAGACAGCGGTATGGCTGGGGCCTACGCGTTTCGAATCCCGCTGGTTTCTGGGGATTCTCTTCAGGGCCTTTGGTCGTCTCTGAAAAAAGGGGGGGAGAGAATTATGAGAATCTAAAAAGCAGGAAAAGTTTATAGACTACATTCAACGGATCAACCTCAGATTCCTATCCCAGATACCACCCTCTCCTCCACCAGCTTACCGAAAAGCAGGAATGCAAGGGGCATAGAAGGCCTCAATACTCTAACGAGATGGACTTTGTATGAGTCTGAAAAAACAATATACGCATCAGAATCAGGAAAAGAAATGGAGAATTAAATGGAGTAGCGGGGGGTCAGGATTTGGAGGCTCGAATTTACTTACCTTATATAACAACAAGGAAGCTTATCTTGGAAGCGAACCTGGGCGCGTGATTTAACAGACGTTTTACCTGTAGAGTGGAAAACATTGGGGTAATCAGAAAAAGGTTCTGACATTATAGGGGGCTTGTCGTTCTACAGAATCAAGCTAACTCTCACCTAGTGAATGTGGACCGGAGTTTCGGTAAACGCAGCCGTAAGAATATAAGCACAAAGGTCTATGAAAAATGAAGAAGACAATTCAGTATACGAAAGCCGCAATATGCGAGTGTGACCGAATCAGACTAATGATAATTCCAACCCAGCCGGGCCTTCCAGTATGTGCACCGGTACTAGTGCGTCCAAAAGCGGCGGAAGTCTTTATGTAATTATTTGTCTGGCATTTAAATATAAACGGGGCTCGGAAATCACTCGTTAATACAGTCCAGAACGTCGGTCATGCCGATAATGAAGTCACATGCGATATTTTTTCGATAGTTTCTAGTAGGGTGGAAACCCAGTGCGGTTCCGATTGGTCCGTGAGTCAAAGCCGTGTGCGGCTTCCTCTCGCGTAGCAGGCGAGTGCACCTCTTCCGAGCCCGGTTCCGTGTTAAGACGGAACCGGGCTCGAGTGATTTCCGAGCCCTGTTTATATTTAAATGCCAGACAAATAATTACATAAAGACTTCCGCCGCTTTTGGACGCACTAGTACCGGTGCACATACTGGAAGGCCCGGCTGGGTTGGAATTATCACCAGCTAAGCGACCTTCTGATATCGACACGGCCATCTAGCCCTGAGGAATCGCGAAGGCGATGAAACACGTGTCGGCTGGCTGTAATCTCCATTAAAGAATCCAAGATTTACTCATCTTGTGGAACTTTGGTTACTTCTGTCATTTTGGATGTGCTCAAATGTGTTGTTATATTGTAACTGTACAATCATAATTACTTACTAGAGTGCTTCGGCAAACCTCTTACGTGTTATCTGAGTATCCGTTTCACCTGCCACATGGACCGTGCGTATGAAATACTACATTCCAGTCCTTGTTTTCCATTGCTATTTTGGTCCCAGTGTGGGCGTTTCTGACCACCTGGTCAGTATATACAGGTGGAACAGTCCAGCCCCGGCCAGCTATTGCGCATGAGCCAGGGTGTAGCGCCAACACAAACGCTGCCGTTCTAAGGTCCCGACAAGCTAATTCGTTGTAAGTATCACAATGCAGATTCCCCTTCAGCTACTGTTTGCCGCGTTATCTTTATTGTTAGATTAATACCCGCTCCGTCTCTTTTGCTTTAGCAAACTTTTCCAAACACGTTCTGTTGACCGTGCGTTGCCGATATGCCGGTAAGGCGCTTGGAACTCTCGGCTAGATTGGTCTCCATTCAGAAAAGCAAATTCACTAATACACTTACTTCAATGTTGTTTCAGGTCCCCTGAATCCTATTGCATTAGCGACCCGCTTTATGCGGAATACGCCCTTTATTTGCTACTACGGTAAGCCGTCTTGTCAAACAGTACCGAATTTGCAGAAAACACTGGTGGTTGGGCTTTGCTTATTATGGGTTGTTGCTGGCTCTCTTTCAGATTAACAAAGCATCTACTGATAGAGATTGCCAACCATCAGATTAAGATTTCCACCCGATTCTCCGTGTTTTTGGTAAGACTTTTTTCATTAGTCTGATTCGGTCACACTCGCATATTGCGGCTTTCGTATACTGAATTGTCTTCTTCATTTTTCATAGACCTTTGTGCTTATATTCCTACGGCTGCGTTTACCGAAACTCCGGTCCACATTCACTAGGTGAGAGTTAGCTTGATTCTGTAGAACGACAAGCCCCCTATAATGTCAGAACCTTTTTCTGATTACCCCAATGTTTTCCACTCTACAGGTAAAACGTCTGTTAAATCACGCGCCCAGGTTCGCTTCCAAGATAAGCTTCCTTGTTGCTATATAAGGTAAGTAAATTCGAGCCTCCAAATCCTGACCCCCCGCTACTCCATTTAATTCTCCATTTCTTTTCCTGATTCCGATGCGTATATTGTTTTTTCAGACTCATACAAAGTCCATCTCGTTAGAGTATTGAGGCCTTCTATGCCCCTTGCATTCCTGCTTTTCGGTAAGCTGGTGGAGGAGAGGGTGGTATCTGGGATAGGAATCTGAGGTTGATCCGTTGAATGTGGTCTATAAACTTTTCCTGCTTTTTAGATTCTCATAATTCTCTCCCCCCCTTTTTTCAGAGACGACCAAATGCCCTGAAGAGAATCCCCAGAAACCAGCGGGATTCGAAACGCGTGGACCCCAGCCATACCGCTGTCTGCAAGAGTGATAAGCTCTTTAAAAAGGATTTCAGTTGCTTATCACTGTTTTGTGTACATTACCTTTATTAAATATTAACAAAGTATCTCAGACATTCAAATCTGATATAGGAATGTACCCCCTGTTGGAATAATTTCTAAGTGACATTACCTTTCAATTGTTTTGCAGATTTTGGCTTTTCTTTCATATTCCCGTTGTCTTGTGCTTGTCATTACATTGTAAATATTGCACTTTTTGCACTCTTTGTAGTTTTTGTAGCTATTGTATCCCCTTCCCCAATGAATGGTTGTATGTTGTATGCCTGTGATATGTCTGATATGATGAATGATTCCCAGATTTGAGCTTTCGCCTAGCATGTATTATATGTTTGTTTTTGAATAAGCATTTTATAAAATATGTTTCTTTGCTGACAAAGTTATAAAGAATAATAAAAGCTATTGACTAGCTCCCGGTCTTGAATGTTGTTTCAAGCACTGTGTTATAACTCATGTATATTATTTATTGATATCAGTACTGGCAACTTCCTTCCGGTATTTACGATTACGGCTCAGCCATACTGATTAGAGCCAACCCTTAGTTGTTCTTCGGTAAAAAACAAAGTTGGCCACAGCTGCATATATATTATGTGTAGCCAGTGAGCTGATAAAACTGAACAACAAGTGCTGTATTGAAATAACCTTGAAGTCCTCGGCACTCACTGTACAGACATAGCTTATCAAGCAAGGCTGATATTATTAGCAAACATATTATTCTCGTGAGAAGCAAAATATCCAACTAGGCGAAAAGCTTTAATAACAAAATATGTTGTGTGCAGAGGCTGCAGAAAAGGAAAATGGCGTTTAAACTTCTAACACGCTTATGCTAACATAACACAGTGCAAAGGTAAAACCACACCACATGACACCCTCCCTTTGTTCCGAGCACGGATAGGACAAATAAAAAGGGGCAAATTTAGGAATGCAGAGTTCAAGATCGATAGTTCAAACACAATCACATTTGGTACCTCAAAAACAGAGATAAAATAAACATAATTGTGAAGAGAAAAATATATTGCTTTTTGACATTGATAAAGTCAATAGGTTAGAGCTCCAAAACAATTGTGTGCTAAAAAAATCCAATAATGCAATGAAAAGTGTCGGTCAAGAAAGCGAGACTTCAAACACAGTTCATCCCAATAATGAATATGCAAAATATGCAGCAACAGCCTCCAAAAGGAGGTCACTGTTATCATCCGAAAATAATTCGGCCATCCAATTTAACAAAGGGAAAGAACATACATATTCTTCAATTACCAGAGCCTCTTGCACCATCAGAGGACAACTCGGTGGGGTTTCGAGGAAGCTGCGAGCCAAGAAATCTTGCGCTGCTGCGAACACATTCCAACGACCCAGTACTCCATGCATCGCTGCAAAGGCCATAATCCCTCCATCAGAACACAGCAATTCATGAGCAACTAAGGGACTCATAAATTGATTATAATCCGCATCAGGAGACACCGTATTGCGGCAGCACAAATCCAGGGCCCATTCGAAGTCGCAACTCAGGCAATGGAAGACAGGCTGGATGCATGTAAAGTAGGAAAATCGAAACGAAAATCCATAAGATGCACTCAATGTAGCAAGAGGCAGCACGCCATAGTACTCAAGCATCCGGGGGCGAAGGAGCACCAGCCGAGACAGCTCGTCTTGTAACACAGGATGTGCATCTATTTTGAAATAAACAATACAGCAACAGCACGCCAGCAGCAAGAGCCAGTAGCAAGGGAAATCCACCAAACAGGCTGGAAAAATTGAATGAAAGAAAACTGGAATGACCCCAAAAATCTTTTGGAAGAAAGTCACCAAGCCACTGCTTACAACTTTAAAAAAGTGATACAGCCCCGAAGTGGAGGACGCATTGAAGATTGTGTGAATTAATTCACAAAATGTGCAAGGGCAAATCAGTATTTAATAAGGCATGCACCTCTGTGCGGGTGTTAGCCACGTGAAGGACAAATGTTTCACGAATAGATGTGAGGGCAACTTCTTTCTGTGACAATAAAGCTCTTATGCTTCTCATCTTATTGAACTCTGCTTTCAAGGTCGGAATCTTAGGCCAGATGGAAACATCAAGTTTCCCATGCGGGGGTGGATACATTACATTCTTGCAGCAAACTACACGCTCACTGATCTTAACGACATAAGAAATCCCTTTTATTAACCCACAACAATCCTCATTGTTTAAAAGTAAATAACTCCCATTTGCCAGTAATGGGAATGCGGGAACGATTGCAGGCACGCAGGCACCTTTCAAAATACAGGCTAAATTAAGCTTGTTTTGATTACAAGAGCCATGTAATTGGATATGTCTACACATTAAGGAATGATCCGGTGTTTCAGTGCATTCTTCACCATTCAAATAAACTTCCTTTCCCTCCCTAAGGCATCTATATGTAAAAGTAAGCGACCAAGCTTCATCGAGATAAGAACTTCCAAGAGGTTCGTATCTACCAATGGCAAAGTACTTCATACAGTTTTTAAACTTGAACAAAGGGAACGGGAGAATTATTAAACCGTGAATAAGCCACGTTGCTGTATTAGCCTCTGCCATAGAAAACAGTAAAGGCTCCAACCTTTCAATGTGTAACATGGAAAAAGAAGCATCCTTCATCGATAGTAAGTGCTGCTTGTCAGTCAAATTAAACGGGGCAATCAATGATGATGTATTCATGTAATGCGAAAGCACTTTCCCTGCCTTAAGGGTCTGCAATGTCCATGCAAACTGCATGATTGAACGCAATTGATTTTGACCATGGTACAAAACAGACACTTCATCTTGCACAATATCTACAACAGATGACACAATATTATCTAATGTGTAAATGTGGGAAGAGAGTGTGTTAATGCTGTTATCTAACACTGCTAGCACTTTTTCTAAATTAGCTTGATCTATAGCTCTAAGGCGGGTAGCCGCCTCAATCTGGGATGTTTTCCAGAATTCGTTATAAACAGCATATATCCATCTTTTAGATCTATCTTTAGCCGGGCCTTTTATGAAATCATTCAGATCAACATCGTCAGTCAGTTTAGATAAATGCCGTTTAACTGACGCCAAGGTAGAATGTCTCAGACATTTCTGACATAATTTGCCTACAGAGTAGGTAGTCACAGAATGGCCACTTTCAAAACGGGGATCTACCCTGACCTGTGTATAGCCATGAGCTAAACCCAGAAAACGATGCTGGCATGAGTCAGCACTTCTGTGCCAGAGCAACCAGCCCTCGGGATTTAAACTGGATATGTTAAAGGAGGAATTCAATAACAGAGTTTGTAACTCTCTCATGGAAAATTTATTAGTATTACTCCAACTGGAATATTCCTCTAAATCAGGAAAAGAAGGAGCATTTAATCCTTTAGGAGTAGTCAATCCAAAGCATGTCATCTGTGAAATTGTAGAATTCAAAAACAACATGTGGTTTGGGATGAGACATGCACAGTGCAAAGCCTCAGTGCCTTGCACTTGCCAGCTTTTAGAACCCCAAACTGATTTAAGGTCAATGGTATCCTTCCACAACTCATAGCCTCCAACAGCTAACTGGTCTAGAAAGGACTTTGAATACAATAATTTAGTATTGGTAAGTCTAACTGTGGGTGTGGACTTTTCAGTCATTTTGAAATAAAAAGCATTTGGATTAGACTGATTAAAATCTGTAAAGTAAGTGAACCTTTTCAAAAAGTGCCTTGTATAGGAGCCGGACAGTGTTCCCACTGGGTGTCATTTACAGTGAGTCTCCTGGTATTAGCTTTATGTAGGTAGTGATTGCCAAAATGTTGATAACAATATAAATCACAATAATTAGCAGACTCCAAGAACAAATCTTCATCAGAAAACAATGATTCTACGGCCTGAACATCCCAATCATCAGAACGTATATTTTGTTTAACTACATCCCCCATAGACACTCTAAGCACATTAGGGACATTTATAACCTCATTGGGCCCAGCATCCCATACAATCCCATCTAAGACAGGCCAAGCAGTGATATTAACTAAAGCTTAGTCTCTCTTCAATCTGTGAGATGAGGAATGGGTAGCTAATGTTCCATTGATATGTCGAAGGCATGTTCTCTCCTCGACATAGTGTCCATTGACGAGACGGAAAAAATAAAACACAAAAACAATTGACATAAAATGATCAATCGAAAAAAGCACCATCCAAATATAGGTCCAATCAGGCGACAAAAAATGTTTCTTAAATAGTCTTGCCAGAACAGAAATCTTTGAAGGCTTTTTTGATGTGTGGGAATCAGTGTCAAATGAAAATCCAGATTCTGTAGCTAAGCGAGTTTGCAAATCAGACATCGATAAATCAGTTGGGTAAGTGTAGTCAGTTTCATCATGTTGAGCACAAGGCAGTGTACTCAATAAAGGACTGGAAATAGCAGGCATCTCGAGAGCAACATCAGGCACAGGATTGGAAACTGGGGCCAAAACAGAATTTCTCAAAATCGAAGGACATGAGACTACCGGTGTCATACTAAGAAGAATCGGCCACTCTGTGTATCTTGACATTGTTAAGGAGATATACCTGTTCTCCTTACGACCTGGAAGTGGTGGTAAAATGACTGTTTTTGTGCCTTTCACACCAAGCACTGGAACCAGAGCTCGATAAGAGGGACCAAATTCTTTCTTGTTTTCGATCTTATCACGACCCAGTTCTCCAACTTGGAGTAGCCAGCCAACTACCGGGATCTGCAATGCATCATCCGAGGCGGGGGGCAAATGTTCCTTTGCAAGACTGTCTCTTGTCTTTTGTAGATCCTGTAAACCATTGCAATGTTCATCTATGTCAAAGGAGGCATCAAGAGCCACCGAGTCTAGACCGTCAAGGTCTGGGAAATACATCTTGATACCAAACAGCATCTCGTATGGGGTCCGCCCACCCAGAGACCTTCTAGGGAGATTATTAAGAGCACGCTGCATGCTATTGAGGTGGGTCAGCCAGTTCCTGCCAGTGCCTATAACCCGAGCTGCCAAAGACTGCTTTAAATCCCAGTTCATCCGTTCCACAACACTATTACCCTCTGGTCTGTATGGAGACGAATACTTGACTAGGACCCCCAACAAAGTCATGGCATCCTTATATGCCTTAGAGGACAAAGCCGGACCCTGATCCTAATGGAAGGTACCACAGGCAAAAACCCCTACAAAGACACTCAAATCTCTTATGACAGCGTTGCGGTGTGGCCACACCCACACAAAGCGTGTGCATGAATCAACTGCTACTAAGATGTACTGATACGCAGTATAAGAACAAAAAGGACCACAATGATCTAAATAAACACACCCCAGCGGTTTATTAGATATGTACAACTGTGTCTGGGGCAGACGCGCAGCAGTCAAAGGCTTAATCTGCTGGCAAATGTCACATTGAAGGACATAATCACGCGTCTGTTTGTACAGTCCCCGCCACCAGAAACGTTGTTGTAACTGAGCTACAGTAGCCGAAACGCCCGCATGCGCAGACACATCACCTTCATGGGCTGCGGTAATCAGTGTGGGCCTGCGGGCCACATTGGGAATTAACCTCTCACCAACGTCAGGTATTTTCACATAAGGAACTGTATCAGGACTTAAGTGATATGAATACTTCGAAGGGAATCCTTTTGGATATTTACCTCCCTTCTCAGTCGCAGCAACATCTGCCAATATCTCATCATCAATCTCACTTTTGGAACGTGTAACTGCTGCAACCAAATATGTCGATACTGGTGATTTTGCTGCCTCATCGGCAAGCGAATTGCCAACAGCATGGACTCCTATGCGCTGATGACCGAGAGTATGAATCACAAACACGAGGGGCAACTGCTCTTTAAGCTCAGCCACTCAGACCCAGATCATGTTATGTTTTATTGTGCTACTCTTGGAATCACGAAAATCATTCTGAATCCAAAAGAACAGGTTTTCATTGTAAGACTGGACACAGTAGTAAGAATCACTCACAATAAGAGTTGTCACACCTGGATCAGCGTACTCCAAGGCAAGCATCAGAGCACAAAGCTCTGCCAATTGTGTGGTGCAGTCCCCTAGTGTATAGTGTATGTTGTCCTTGGACAAAGAACTCCTTACGCTGCGCCAGGGGTCACAAGACCTGTTGTCCTATATCACGTCCTTTAACTGACTCCTAGCCGAAACCAATTGGCCACAAGAGAAACGGACCTCCCTGTTCTATCAAGGCCTAAGAAGCGAGTTGAAGGACGTCTTATCGCAGGTAGTCCAACTGCCGGCGACTTGTGAGGAACTCATCGACCTTACGGTGCAATTATACCATCGCCTGTTAGAGAGAAGAGGAGATCGGAACAGGAGTGACGGAAGAGGATGGTATCCCAAACCAAAACTCCCGCTGGAGGACAGCGCCAAAGGTACAGACGGGACCGAACCAATGCAAATCGGAGGAATCCGAGGTCCCCTGTCCTCTGAGGAACGAGAGCGACGACGCAAGAGGAAACTGTGTTTGTACTGCGGCAAAGGAGGGCACTTCATAAGGGAATGTAGGGCGAGGGCCCAACAATCAGAAAGAAGTCCAGCTCCTCGACAGACATCGATCTCCTCGCTTCTTGCAAACACTATGATGCCCGCAGTGGCTCATATTAACATTCCAGTGTCCTTGTGGACAACGAAGGACAAGGTCACTCATATGGATGCTCTGCTGGACTCCGGAGCAACAGGCAATTATATGGACATAGACTATGCAACCTCCCTAGGAATAGAATGGGAGAAGAAGGACAAACCTGAACATGTGAAGGCTGTGAATGGTTCCACCTTATCTTCTGGACCTGTCATAAAGCACACACTCCCTCTGCGCATGCAGCATGAAGAACACTCAGAGTATATTCAATTCGATTTGATTGCGGCGCCTCAGTTTCGCCTTATCCTTGGCATGCCATGGCTAACGCTACATGACCCTGTTGTGAGCTGGTCCGCACGCACAGTGTCATTGAACTCCTCCTACGGAACATTGTCACAGTCACTCCTCTTTGGCAACTGAAGGTGAAGCGTCTCCTGGTGCTCGCCACCTGGCTATGTCGTGTACAGAGAAACACATATGCAGCGCTACCAGTCTGCCCGAGGTCTATGAGGGGTTGCGTTCCCTTTTTGACAAACAGAAGGCTACCAGGTTAACCCCGCATAGGGTATACAATTGCTGCATTGACCTACTCCCAGGGACGGCTATTCCATGTAGTCGTGTTTATGCCCTTACCGAACATGAAAACTTGTATTTAAAGAATTACATCGAGGAGAATCTGGCTTCAGAGTTCATAAGCCATTCCACTTCTCCGGCTTCATCGCCCCTGTTTTTCATACCGAAGAAAGACTGTGCCGAGCTGAGACTGTGTATCGATTACAGGGCCTTGAATAACATCACGGTCAAGAATAGATATCCCCTTCAATTGATCTCGGTATTGATGGACCAGATAAAAGGAGCTTGTTACTTCACTAAGCTGGATCTTCGAGGGGCCTATCATTTAGTCCGGGTCAAGCGGGGCCATGAGTGGAAGACGGCGTTCCGAACTAAGTTTGGCTTATTCCAGTATAAAGTCATGCCCTTTGGACTCTGCAACGCCCCTGCGGCATTCCAATACTTTATGGACGAAGTGCTCAGCGGTCTACTGGATACCGTATGCATGGTTTACATCGACAACATCCTCGTCTACTTGCGTACTCTACAAGAACACGAGCAACATGTCACGGAAGTATTAAGTTGTTTACAACAACACGAACTGTACGCCAAACTGGAAAAGTGCCTTTTTCATGCAACTAAAGTGTCCTTTCTGGGGTACGTGATAAACGCCAACGGCTTTCAGATGGAGAACGGAAAAGTCGAGGCCATCCCAAATTGGAAAACCCTGCAAAGCGTCAAATCTGTGCAAAGCTTTCTAGGCTTTGCGAACGATTATAGGCGCTTCATTAAAGACTTCTCCAAGATTATCCACTCCATATCCAATCTATTAAAGAAAAATGTTCCTTCTGTGTGGGATGAGGAAGCTGAACAGTCTTATCGGATCCTCAAGGAATGGTTCACTCAAGCCCCCATCTTGCGCCACCCGGACACCCAGCTTCCTTTCATTTTAAAAACCGATGCATCACAATATGCATTGGGAGGGGTGCTATCGCAACGCCACCCTACAACGGGGCAGATCCACCCGGTGGCCTTCTACTCCAAGAAACTCAATCCGAGTGAGGTCAATTATTCCATCACCGACAAAGTGCTGCTTACCATCAAAAGGGGCTGTGGGGAATGGCGACACTACCTGTTAGGAGCCAGGCCTACCATCGAAATCTTCACGGATCACCGGAACTTGTTGTTCCTGAAAACAGCAAAGGCCCTCACACCCCGACAACTTAGATGGACTCTTTTTTTCTCGGATTATGATTTTGTCATTAAATACCGTCCCGGCCCACAAAACGGAAAGGCCGATGCTCTCTCTCGGAATCAAGACACCTAGTCAGAAATCCCCGTGGAACCACCATCTATTCTGCCTGACGGGTCCTTCCCCGAAAGCACCATTGCCTTGCTCATGTCCACAAATTTCATCGAGGACATCAGGGTGGCGTTAACGGAGGTCGATGCCCAGGCCTGGCTCCAGGATGAGCCCCAATGGCGGTCACAAACTGACGAACTCCTGTACTATAGCCATGCTTTGTATGTACCTGACCCTATTACTTAATTGGGCACATGATTCTGTGTTAGGGGGACATTGGGGTATGTACAAAACAATAGCCACCATTGAGCGATCGTTCTGGTGGCCTACCTTACAAAATGACGTCAAGAAATGCGTCAGGAACTGTTCGGTGTGCACCCAGAGTAAAGCGAAACATACCAGACCTACGGGTCTACTCCGACCTATTCCTGTACCCCCTAAACCATGGCACACGGTCTCTATGGATTTCATAGTGGAGATGCCATTATGTCAAGGAAAAACAACAATCCTGTTGCTTATCGATCACTTGACCAAAATGGGCCATTTTGTGCCATTGGAAGGTCTACCAACGTACGCTGAACTGGCCATGGTTATACTTCAGCATCTCATCAGAGCACATGGCATTCCAAGGGTCTTCATTACGGACAGAGGATCACAATTCACGTCTCGGTTTTGGAAGGCTCTTTGCAAATCTTTAGCCATTGATGCCAGGCTCTCAACAAGTTACCATCCGCAGACGGATGGCAAAATGGAATGGCTCAACCAGACCATAGAACAATACCTGTGTTGTTTTACCTTACAAAACTCGACTGGGTCACCCTCCTGTGGTTAGCAGAATTCACGTATAAAAACTCCGACCATTCCACCTTGGGTTGCTCCCCTTTCTTCTACCTTCTTGGGTATCACCCGAATATCCTCCCCTTCGACTGGCCGGTGTCTTCCAATCTGCACAGCATTCAGGAACATCATGCGCATCTCCAGGCTGTTCGGATTGATGCGATGCGTCATTTGTCGGATGCTCAAGCCTCGCAAAAATGCTACGCCGACAAGAAACGCAGTCCTGAACCGGTCTACCAGGTGGGGGACAAGGTATGGCTCTCCACTAAAAACATACATCTCCGGGGTATTAACAAATTAAAGCCTAAATACATTGGTCCCTATAGTGTAGAGGAGGTCATCAACCCTGTGGCACTGAAATTGGCTATCCCCGTAACTGGCAGATCCACCTTGTTTTTCATGTCTCCCTACTCCTGCCCTGTCCCGTGGATACTAGATTACCCGTTCATCCTCCCCCGGTGCTGGTGGAGGGGTTGGAAGAATATGAGGTTGAGGAGTTGTTGGATTCTAGGCTATACCGGGGTAGAGTCCAGTACCTGGTAGGTTGGAAAGGTTTTGGGGTTGAGGAGAGAACTTGGGAACCGGAGCAGAATCTCCATTGCCCTGATTTGGTAGCGCAATTCCATCAGTTGCATCCTGGGAAGCCTGGATGACCGGGGGTTGGCAATCCTTGAGAGGGGGTTCTGTAGCGATTACCAGTAGATGCAGATACAGAGGGAGAATAGGGCAACATGGCGGCGGCACTACAACTCCCAGAACGCCCTGGGTCCTGGCGAACCGGAACACGTCTCCCGTGCATCAATAAGAACACTCCCCTGATGCTGCCGGGTGCTTGTCAATCCTTCCGGTAGCTTGATCGAGTTGGTGTAAAGCATTCCCTGTGTATATTGTAGCTTTAGAGCGGACGCTTTCCTTCCCGCTGGAGGACGCCGAGTGCAGGTGTGGGCGGACGCTTTCCTTCCCGCTGGAGGACGCCGAGTGCAGGTGTGGGCAGATGCTTTCCTTCCCGCTGGAGGACGCCGTGGTACCAAAAGACTGAACGCCGCGGTCGTTCTGTTTTCCCGTGTTCTAGAGGTAGGACCTTTGTCTAAAGCACGGCCGTGCTAACTTTGTGTTTGGTCCTTCCTAATTCTTTATTTCCTTTGACCCTGGTGGAACTCTAAAAAAAATATAGACCCTGTTGACTGGGAAACGCTTCGAACTTTGTCAGCCTGTAGTGACTCTAACTACTTTGGAGTGTGATACAGTATCCTGTATGCCTATTGGTTTGTGCTGTGATGGAACAGCCACAGACCCGCTGAAACCCGCGAAAGAAACTCCAACAGATACCAGGCTATCAGAGCGTGGGTTTTCAGTAAGTGTACTCTTTACCATTAGATACTAGACATCAGGGGCGTATTAACAATCCTTATTCTAATCAGGGGTTCCTATGTTTCTAGGATTGTTGTACATTCGAAGACATCCAACTCCTTAGACCAGACCTTGAGGGGTGTCTTCTCAACAACCTCAACTAACCCTTCCCCCTTCCCGGAGTACTAGCTGTCCCTGGTGTGTAAGTTCGCACAGGGAGGGTCAGTGCTATTGGGTATCGGGAAGACTATTGTCACGCTGTGGTCCCCGCTGGCTAGATACCTCAGGTTAGTGGCTTGTGTGTTCTTTACTTGGATTTCATTTCTGCTGCTAACCATAACACCTAGAGTCTGCGTGTGCACGACTCTGGACTTGAACTCATCATTCACCATGGCACCTACCACAAAAGCGCAAGCGGAAACGTATGTGTGTTCAGACCCATGCACAACCTGCGCTGAACCATAAGTGTATATGATGCAATGGAAGTCCGCAAAGGCCGCATAGCCAAAGGGGCAGGATGAACAAATTCATACTGCAAAAACTCCTGCGACTGTAAGGAGGCATCAAAAATAGGATCATTTTCTCGTCACACGGACTGCACGGCGGACACGGACGCTACCTCGCCATGTTTCCAAGGGCACCATCCTGCTCTTATGCTGATTTTTTAAGTTGCCGATCGACAGACGGCTTGTTCAAAAGAGAAACCCGAACTTTCCTGTATTATTTTCAAATCCCAGATCGAATTCTGAAAGGCATCAGTCCTTCATTTGCCGATCATCAGGCATCCCACTTGAAAAAGAAATCTCCCTGCTACCACGGGCCGTTTTTACCATTTAAAAGATTGTTTCAACTTAAGTTGGTTCCTAGACCTTACGCTGGGATACTTATGGGTGACTACGCGCTTTATAAAATCTAATATTAATAATAATAATAATTTGTTCTACACCTTCCACCTGTGCAGGCTCTCCATCTACATAGCGTCCTGTAGGCCCTTGAAGATTTTTTGGAAGGAATATCTATGACGTGATGACCCAGATATCTGCTGATCATCCAATAATTTGATCGTCTCCCTAACATATACGGTTTAGGAGATTCTCCTGATAACAATATCCACACGTTTGGGTGGCTCCTGAAGAAGGCGTCCTTACGCCGAAACGCACGTCGAATTACACTTGCCACAGTGTGATTTTTATTAATTAAATGAGTCTTATTTTCAGATGTATAATTAGTAATGAAATAAATGTTTTTTAATTATTTTGTCCACTTTGTATGTTTATGAATATGCCATGTATCTGTATGATTTTTAACTGACTATTTTTAATTTTCTTTGCTCACCTTTAGTTTTTACTGTCAATTGATGTTACTTGTTTTGCCATTGTTATTGACTGCCTAGGGTTTTTACTCACACATCAAAAATAAACGTGACATCCGGAGACGTCAAAGATGCTGCCCATTGTATCCACTGTGGGTGCAAAGCTTTAGAATTTGGTACACTGGCTTTCGTCACTGCCTCTAACGCAGGAAGCGGGGTAACAACCAACATGTATTTTCCCTGCGACAGTGCACGTTACTTGAGAATTGCCATTTGCACTTCTGTAAAACTTTTTCCACAGAGGAAAACCGCATTTCAGCCGAAGTGTACAAGTGTGACTTGTAAGCAATAGGTACTGTTTCTCCTTCGTCAAATGTAAGGTACGTAAAACCCACCAACCCAGGGATGATTCTTATCACCAGGTTGGTGTGGTTATCACGAGTCATTTAGTCATTTAGATTCTAGAAGATCAGTCTGCAAAGAATGCAAAATAGCTTAAAGTTCTGGCAGCCAGAAAGATTTGGTAAAAGTAGGTTGTATCAAAGCATACAAAGGTTTGATACGCTGGGCATATTCGGGAATAAATGTACATCCAAAATTCAAAAATCCCAGCAAGGACTGTCATTTTTTCAGAGTAGTAGGAGTGCGCAGTTGTGCGCATTTCTCCATGAAGTGAGGAGCCAATCCTCGACCTTCATTGTTGAGCTCATTGCCCAGGAACAACACTGTGTACTCTGTAATGTGAGACTTTGCAAAGTAGAATTTGTAACCAAAGTCTGCAAAGTTACAAATTATGCAGTCAACGCGACACAGATGCGTCCAAAGCTCGTTGTCTGTGAGATAAATGTCATTGTGATACGGGACTCAAGCCAACCCCTCCCGTACCTCCCATTCCCGGACACTCACCCTTCACGACAGCCTCTGAGGAAGCGTCCTTGGACACCAACCTAACAACCAGCTTCCCTCCCCTCTCTGTCTTCCGGGAGCCAATCAGGAACGGGCGACTCCCGGAACCACAACCACCTGACCCCGGAAGTCCCGCCTCGGAATCACCACCGGAACAGGGAAAAAGCGGAAGCAAGGACAGAGACGTCGTTGGAGCAGCGATCTCGTTGCAGGAGGCTCGGACCGGCGTTGAAGCAGACCAGACGAAAGAAGAGGTAGAAGAGTGGAGCAAAGACTGGTGGAGTCCAGAGGAGGAGGCTGAAGAGCGGCCGCAACTCACCAGGGAGTTGCGGCGGAGCGTGTGAGTACTACCGAATCCACCTCAGTAGCACATTAGGTGCTTTGTATATAGTGTTCGTCCCTCTCTCTTTAGTAGCACGAGGCCTGGCCTGCACTGTAAAGATTTTGTATAGCACGTCCTCACTTGTACAGCACTTAGTACATAGGCTGACCCCTCACGATCCCTCACCTGCACCCTGTTTCTCTCTCCCTTCCGAATCCGTCCCGCTACCCTTCCCTCACTGTCATTCTCTACTCCCGTACACTCCCGGTGCTGGTTATAGAACAGTGTCATAGCGAGTCAGGCTGGACTAACCGCTCCTTGTGCTCTCTCTCTCTTTCCTCCGAGGACCGCCCAGCACGCATCCATACCGGAAGACCTCTTCCATCAAAGGAGGGAGAAGACAAGACATCACCGCGAGAGGCCCTACATCCGTACTACCTTTTTCATCGCCTGTACTAACTGTGTTCTTGACACTATTAAAGACCCACCATTGCACACTACATACGGCCTCCTCGCCTGATTTTCCGGCCCGCCCTAAGCCCACGTTCACAGGTGGTGTCAGAAGTGGGATCAGCTGGAAGCATGGAGGCCGTCGTCAAGCAAATGGCGGTGACCCAAGAGCAGTGGGGAGCGTTAATAGAGAGGTTCCTTAAAACAGCAGAAGACGACCACGGCCAGCTGCATGACGTTCTCAAGGGTCAAGGAGCCGCACACGACCAGGCCATGGGGAAGCTAAGCGACGCCCTGGGTCAGCAGAGACCGGTTGCCTCCCTCCCATCGATTGTGCTGCAGAAGTATGTGCCGGGGGAGGATCCGGACTATTTTTTCACTAATTTCGAGAGACTCGCACAGGCAGCCTCATGGCCACCCGATCGCTGGGGTCAGTATCTGGGGCCGCTTTTGACCGGCGATCTCCAGTCCGCTTACCAACAAGCCAATATCCAGGGGAACACACCCTATGCCGACATCAAAACTTGCATTCTGGAACGTTTGGGTATCGATGATGAGACATACAGGGTTAAACTGCGGCAAGCAAAGGAAAGTCCGCAGGAAAACCCCAGAGCTCTCTCCTTCCGCATTAAAGACTTGGCAAACCGATGGTTGAAACCTGAGACGTCCTCAAAAGACGATATCCTAGGAAAGACATACCTAGAACAATTCTTGGCTTCCTTACACCCCGCTACTCAGAGATGGGTACGACAGCATGCCCGTCTCACCCTCGACACCGCTGTGGAGATAGCCGCTGCCTATAACAGGGCCCAAGAATTGCAACGAGGACGTGAAGAACATTCCAACCGACCACACAACCCGGTGGAAGTCGTCCACCCAGACCCCCGCTGCCACGCAGACCGGAACCACCTCCCTTGATGCCGGCTCCCATATTGTACAGACCACCCCACCAAGGGCCACAATGTTATAACTGTGGAGGCTATGGCCACATTGCCCGCATGTGTCCACAAAAAGAGGAACCTATGGAGGTGGGCCTCGTACGAAACTATGTATGTGTTAACCCAGGAGCCAGTCCACCTCCATTTCATATTCCAGTGCACATCGATGGCCAACCTGTTCTCGCCCTAGCGGACACAGGATGCAGACAAAGTGTCCTACGACCTCAAGACATGATCAACCCCGTTGGTCCGCGCATGGGTATGGTCGATATCCAATGTGTCCATGGCGATACGAGAAGATACCCGACTGCACGCATCCGGGTACAACATCCCGCTGATCCTGGAACCGACCTCACCGTCGGACTGGTCCCAAACCTCCCAGAACAGGCGATCTTGGGGAGTGATTATGCTGGACTCCCCGGACTCGTACAAGAGACCACCGACTCGTTTTCCCGTTGGTGGAAAGAAGCACCTTTCTCTCAAGAGCAGCTGGTAAAGACTTCGGATCCTCGACCCAAGAAAACACGAACCCAATGGCGCCATGAAAAAAAGAGTTACTCCAGTGCTTACCCTGTTATACCTACGGAACACCCCTGGCAGAATTCAGGGCCGGACAAAGGGAAGATCCTCTCCTGCAGGAAGCATGGGCCAGAGCCTTGGATAATGAAGACCCTTTACATGTAGGTCCCTATTTTTTTAAGAAAGCTGGACTGTTATACCGGAAAGGAGGGCCCCAGCAGAATCCCCAGTTGTTAATCCCTGGTCCCTTTCGAGACAAGGTCTTGTTTCTTGCACACAGCCACCTCCTGGAGGGTCATTTCGGTGATGAGAAAACAAGTCAGGCTATCCTGGAGAAATTCTATTGGCCGGGTATCCATCAACAAGTGAAAACCTATTGCCGAGAATGCCTGGTTTGTCAGAAAAAAAGCCAACACCATCCCCCCAGGGTCCCCCTACAACCGCTTCCCCTCATTGATGTTCCCTTTAGCCGGGTCGGGATGGATATTATAGGACCCCTGATACCCTCCCGAAGTGGTTGCTGTTATGCCTTGGTCCTAGTGGACTACGCCACCCGCTTCCCTGAAGCCGTTCCCTTATGGCAACCCACCACTCAGAGTATAGCCAAAGCACTCATCGCTATCTTCTCTAGGGTAGGATTTCCTCGGGAGATCCTTACGGATCAGGGCACCCCTTTTGTTTCCCGCCTCATGCGACAAGTGTGTTCCCATCTCGGGATAAAACAGATCAGAACCGCAGCATACCATCCCCAAACAGATGGGTTAGTAGAGCGCAATAACGCCACCCTGAAACAGACACTAAAGAAACTATTGGCCCTAGAAGCCAGGCGTTGGGAAGAGATGTTGCCGTTAGCCTTGTTTGCCATCCGATGCAAGCCCCAGAGCAGTACTGGCTATTCGCCTTTCGAACTCCTGTATGGTCGGCCCCCCCGTACCCTTCTGGACATGGCCCAAGAGGCCTGGGAAGCCGAACCAGACAGAACCCGACCCCTTCCTGAATACGTGGAGAATCTCAAAACCCATCTGGCCGTCATCCGAGACATTGTACGTCAAAACATGGAAGATGCCCAGAACCGCCAGAAGAGACAATACGATAAAGGCACCAAAACCCGTACCTTTTCCGCCGGAGACCTGGTTCTCTTAATGATGCCATCATCAGATCAAAAACTACTGGGTCAATGGCAAGGTCCCTACACCATCCTCAGACAGGTAACCCCTGTTACGTACGAACTGGAGTTGGACCCCACACGGAGTACGACCCAAATATATCACGTCAATCTCCTTAAGAAATGGGAGGGACCCCGAACCGTTTTGACTAATGTACCTCACCATCTAGCACTCTCCTTTGAGCCCTGTTTCGATCCCGAGTTAAACGCGAAACAAAAACAAGCTCTTCATGAGGTCCTTCTGCCCTCGAGCCACGTTTTTTCCTCCTCTCCAGGGCATACCACGATTACGGAACATGCCATCCATACTGAACCAGGGAAAGTAGTCCGGTTAAGACCTTAACGAGTCCCCGAAGCCCGACGGGCTGTCATCCAACAGGAAGGCGAACAAATGTTACGTATGGGAATCATTGAACCCTCCACGAGCGATTGGAATTCACCGATTGTCCTAGTCCCCAAACCTGACGGATCGGTGAGGTTCTGCATAGACTTTCGCGAGGTGAATAAGGTATCTTCACATATCCCCTACCACGTGTCGACGAAATGGTCGAGCGGATAGGGAAAGCCCAGTACATCTCCACGCTCGACCTATGTAAGGGATATTGGCAGATTCCCCTTCGAGATCAGGACAAGAAAAAGACGGCTTTCTCCACCCCGGCAGGGCTATACCAATTCACTGTTTTGCCCTTTGGCTTACATGGTGCCCCTGCCACCTTCCAAAGAGCCATGAACCAAATATTGAGGCCCCACTCCCTATACGCAGGGGCATATCTTGATGACATCATCATCTTCAGTGACAGTTCGGAAGAACATCTGGAACATTTGGGGCAAGTAGTCACTTCATTGGGTAGCTATGGGTTTACCATCAACCCCGCTAAAACCACCTTAGCAGCCCAGACTGTCAAATACCTAGGTTTTCTATTGGGAGAAGGAGCTATCAGACCCCAACAGAATAAAGTAGAAGCCATCGAAGCCCTTCCTTTCCCCCGAACCCGAAAAGACCTTTGAGCCTTCCTGGGTCTCCTAGGTTATTACCGACGGTTCGTCCCTAACTTCTCCCAAAGAGCAGCTCCCCTTACTGACTTGCTAAAGAAGACAGCCAAGACCGAAGACGCCCTGCGTAACCCTACTCCTTCGCTCCTACGTGCCTTCCAAGGGCTCAAAGCATCCCTGACCTCGGAGACAGTATTGGTCAGCCCAGATTACTCTCAACCCTTTCTGTTACAGACGGATGCATCAGACCAAGGCCTAGGAGCTGTTCTCTCTCAGACAGACGACAAAGGAAATGAGAGACCGATTCTGTTTTTGAGTAGGAAATTGTTTCCCCGTGAAAAGAACTATGCAGTTGTAGAAAAAGAGGCTCTTGCCATTAAGTGGGCTGTCGAGAGCCTCCGGTACTATTTGGAGGGACGCAAGTTCATCATCTACACCGACCATGCCCCACTTGAGTGGATGGCCCGGAACAAAGGACACAATGACCGGGTCCTCCGTTGGTTTTTGTCCCTCCAACCATGTCATTTCAAAACAATCCATCGCAAGGGTTCTGAACAAGGAAATGCCGACTTCCTCTCCCGATATCCCCTTAGCCCAACCCGTACAAGAAGGACAGCTAGGGTAAGGGGAGGTGATACCGGACTCAAGCCAACCCCTCCCGTACCTCCCATTCCCGGACACTCACCCTTCACGACAACCTCTGAGGAAGCGTCCTTGGACACCAACCTGACGACCAGCTCCCCTCCCCTCTCTGTCTTCCAGGAGCCAATCAGGAACGGGCGACTCCCGGAACCACAACCACCTGACCCCGGAAGTCCCGCCTCGGAATCACCGCCGGAACAGGGAAAAAGCGGAAGCAAGGGCAGAGACATCGTCGGAGCAGCGATCTTGTGGCAGGAGGCTCGGACCGGCGTTGAAGCAGACCAGACGAAAGAAGAGGTGAAAGAGTGGAGCGAAGACTGGTGGAGTCCAGAGGAGAAGGCTGAAGAGCGGCCGCAACTCACCTGGGAGTTGCGGCGGAGTGTGTGAGTACTACCGAATCCACCTCAGTAGCACATTAGGTGCTTTGTATATAGTGTTCGTCCCTCTCTCTTTAGTAGCACGAGGCCTGGCCTGCACTGTAAAGATTTCGTATAGCACGTCCTCACTTGTACAGCACTTTGTACATAGGCTGACCCCTCACGATCCCTCACCTGCACCCTGTTTCTCTCTCCCTTCCGAATCCGTCCCGATACCCTTCCCTCACTGTCATTCTCTACTCCCGTACACTCCCGGTGCTGGTTATAGAACAGTGTCATAGCGAGTCAGGCTGGACTAACCGCTCCTTGTGCTCTCTCTCTCTTTCCTCCGAGGACCGCCCAGCACGCATCCATACCGGTTGACCGCTTCCATCACCGGAGGGAGAAGACAAGACATCACCGCAAGAGGCCCTACATCCGTACTACCTTTTTCATCGCCTGTACTAACTGTGTTCTTGACACTATTAAAGACCCACCATTGCACACTACATACGGCCTCCTCACCTGATTTTCCAGCCCGCCCTAAGCCCACGTTCACAGTCATCCACATACGAACATGCATCAGTGTCTATCCTATATAAGAGAGAGACTATACGGACAGCAACCACACCTGGACTATTCTTTTAGCCCATAGGTAAAAGTTTACACTGGCCTTGTTTGCCGCCACAGGTAAAACTGGTCCACTGGGAACTCAGTCCATCCAAATTGTGGGTAAAAAAACGGTTGGATATGTCAAGCGTGGTTTTAAACCGTTTACGCACAAGACTATCCACAAGAGCAGAGCTGTGAGTATTCTGTACTGCACAGGTATGGCAATGCGAGTTCAAATACCGGTAATCCAATACCAAAAGGTACGAGCCCTCAGGCTTGGTCACAGTAAAAAGAGGGTTATTCATTGGTGATGCACAAGTTTCAATCACACCTTGATATTCCAATTGTTCAAGGAGTTCCGCGATGAAAGCCTTAGCTTCACGTCGGATGAGATATTGAGGTTGAGGCTGTGGTATGGACCGCAAAGGAATCTCGTGGTGTAGGGAAAAGTTATCCCAACCACACTGTGTACGGTACAGAGCCAGTGCAAGAGCCTTAGCCCGCTCTTCTGGAAAATTCAGTGCATGCTCTTTCAAGGCCGTGTGCGCGAAACTAGGGAGGATAACCCCCTCCTCTCTCGGCGCTGCGAGCACAAAAGGCGGTGACCAGTCAGCCTCCACTAACAAAATATCATAGGTAGTCGTAAGATTTTCTTAAAATACCCCTTTTATGGTATGCTGTATGTCACCTTCAATTAAAAGGACTATGTTATAAAGTCTATCAGGGGGAGCTACTCTAGTATCAGCTCTCTCCACAACAACATATCGGTCAGTCGCTGTCACCTTCAGTAGTGGACACAAGGCCTCTCGCACTATGGTAATCTCCACCACGCTGTCAAGCAAGGTCAGAGCCCATGTCTTATTCCGAAGCTGCGTTCTCACTATCTGAGGCATATCTCGCTGTTAAAGAAGCAACTTTCTTTTTCTGAAATTGGGGTTTTTTAGGTGTTGAATCGTCCTGCTTGCCTTTACTGTCTTTCGGGCGGGGATTTTCGCGTCCTTGCTGGCCAACCCGACCTCTGCCGCCTCCTCCACCACTGGTCGATGAGGCCGATGAGTCCTGAAAAGAACGAGGAGAGCATTGTTCAGAAACCTGAAAACAATCTGGTGATTTTATCTTCGCGCAATCGCGCAAGTCATGAACACGTTCTGTAGGCGCAGGCACTGGAGATTCAGGACGAGGCTCCTGTTTCTGCTGTTGTTGTTTACCCTGTTTTTGTTTTTTTGGCCAATTTTGTTTTTTAGCCTTGGGCTGTTCGTCAGTCTCTGACTTCGGCCCTTGGGTGTGCTTTTTCTCTTTAGTGGAAAATGGCTTGACTCCCAAACTATTGTGACCCACGGTCTTATAAGGCAGGGGGACAGTGGCAGTGTTTCCCGGACCCGCTGGCCTGCTTGGGGCATTCAGCCTGTGTCATCCGTAATTGCTTGTTGCGTATGCTTGAAATTTTAAAACTTGTAAATTGTGGAAATTGATTTTAAAAATTAACACATCTGTGACACTAGAACTTAATAGTGCACACACTCGCACATACACGCAGAAATTTCACCTGAGCGCTCGCTTCCCCGCTTCCCCGTGATTGTGTTCCGGGGAGGGAGAACACCACTTCCGGTTTCGCAGAGCGGTTAGCGCTCTAGCGGACAGGGCTGACGGGGCTATTTAGGCTGAGCTTTGTTTTCCCGCGCTGCGGCAGGGGGACAGTGGCAGTGTTTCCCAGACCCGCTGGCCTGCTTGGGGCATTCAGCCTGTGTCATCCGTAATTGCGTGTTGCGTATGCTTGAAATTTTAAAACTTGTAAATTGTGGAAATTGATTTTAACCTCATGGCTGCTGCCCAGATTCATCATCGGTGCTGGGCCCCAATGGTAATGGGTGTGGTCATGACGGAATGGTTCCGTCATGAGCACAGCTCAACCGATGCTCATGACGGAACCATTCCGTCATGAGCATCGAAGGGGTTAAAAATTAACACATCTGTGACACTAGAACTTAATAGTGCACACACTCGCACATACACGCAGAAATTTCACCTGAGCGCTCGCTTCCCCGCTTCCCCGTGATTGTGATCCGGGGAGGGAGAACACCACTTCCGGTTTCGCAGAGCGGTTAACACTCTAGCGGACAGGGCTGACTGGGCTATTTAGGCTGAGCTTTGTTTTCCCGCGCTGCGGCAGGAGGACAGTGGCAGTGTTTCCCGGACCCGCTGGCCTGCTTGGGGCATTCAGCCAGTGTCATCCATAATTGCGTGTTGCGTATGCTTGAAATTTTAAAACTTGTAAATTGTGGAAATTGATTTTAAAAATAAACACATCTGTGACACTAGAACTTAATAGTGCACACACTCACACATACACGCAGAAATTTCACCTGAGCGCTCGCTTCCCCGCTTCCCCGTGATTGTGTTCCGGGGAGGGAGAACACCACTTCCGGTTTCGCAGAGCGGTTAGCGCTCTAGCGGACAGGGCTGACGGGGCTATTTAGCCCTCGCCCCCTCCAGAGCGCGCAGCGATCGCGCGCAGGAGAGCCGAAGACAACGCCGAAGACTAGCCAAAGAGTGGCTGTTGTTGTTTACCCTGTTTTTGTTTTTTTGGCCAATTTTGTTTTTTAGCCTTGGGCTGTTCGTCAGTCTCTGACTTCGGCCCTTCGGTGTGCTTTTTCTCTCTAGTGGAAAATGGCTTGGCTCCCAAACTATTGTGACCCACGGTCTTATAAGGCAGGGGGACAGTGGCAGTGTTTCCCGGACCCGCTGGCCTGCTTGGGGCATTCAGCCTGTGTCATCCGTAATTGCGTGTTGCGTATGCTTGAAATTTTAAAACTTGTAAATTGTGGAAATTGATTTTAAAAATTAACACATCTGTGACACTAGAACTTAATAGTGCACACACTCGCACATACACGCAGAAATTTCACCTGAGCGCTCGCTTCCCCGCTTCCCCGTGATTGTGTTCCGGGGAGGGAGAACACCACTTCCGGTTTCGCAGAGCGGTTAGCGCTCTAGCGGACAGGGCTGACGGGGCTATTTAGCCCTCGCCCCCTCCAGAGCGCGCAGCGATCGCGCGCAGGAGAGCCGAAGACAGCGCCGAAGACTAGCCAAAGAGTGGCCCGTCTGCGCCCGTCCGCGACTGGACGGGGCCAGGGGCCACCTACTCTGCCCTGTTACTATGGACTGCCCCATGTCTACCCCTTGTATCAGGTATGCACCACATGCTCTCAGGGCGCTGCAACCCCAGGGGAAATATAGCTGTACCAATAGAACACTAAGATGTCCCGAGGGTCCCTTTTCCTGCATTAAATGCGGTTTTCAAGCTACGGACTCTCACATCATTGCCGGACGGCCCATAGATAGCACAGATTCTCAGGGAGGCTGGAAAAGCTTTTTGTTAAATGTCAGATCACTCCCTAAACATTATATACAACTATGGGACACCATCCACAGCATTCAGCCAGCGATTTGCTTCTTAACTGAAACATGGCTGAAACCCCATACTATCCCCACTATCACCTTGGGGATACCCATGGGATACAAAATTCTTCGTCTAGACCGCCCTGTGAAGGTAGGAGGCGGGATTGCTATCATATATAGAGACACTCTGAATATCAGAGTCTTAGAACAAGTGATGCTACCTACCATGGAAGTACTAATCTTTCATCTAAAAATCAATCCCAAGGTACATTGGAAAAGAGCATTAGTCTATCGCCCGCCTGGACCCAATGCCGGGTTCTCCCTTGCCCTCACTGAACTGCTAGCCCCCCACATGAAAGCTAATGAGAACTTTATTTTACTTGGAGATTTTAATTTTCACATTGACACTGATGATCATCCGGATACTAATGTATTTCTGGCGGACCTTGCTCTCCTAGGTCTACATCCGAGAAATAGTGGACCTACTCACTCGGGTGGTCACACTCTGGACCTGATCCTTACTACCCATCCCAACGTCCACTGCCATCCCCTAAACACATTTATTGGTCTGACCATAAAATGGTAGACTTTTCTATACCACACTTATCCAATCCCATGAATCGCCCGGCTACTTAGTCCACTAAACAGAGACCATGGCATAAAATTACTTCTGCTAAGCTTACACAAACATGGAAACAGCTGATACTCTCCAATTCTGATAACATCGATACTGCTCTGTCCAAGTTTATCTCCACACTGTTGACAGCTATTGACACTCTTGCCCCTCAGAAAAATGTGAAAAAACCTACCATGGCTAAAAGGGAAGCATGGTATACTGAGGCCCTTAAAACAGAAAAGCAGGGATGCAGAAAACTGGAGAAACTTTGGAGACGGACAGACAATGGGGAAGATAAGAACCGATACTTGGAAGTGATGACCTCCTATTACAAAAATATAAAAAAAGCTAGAAAAATAAGCCTTACCACTCAAATTGCAGAGGCGGGCAACTCTACACGAGAGCTATTTAAAATCATTCAGACCTTTACCAACCCTGAAGTGTGTGAGAGCCCAGATACTTTCACCCAAGTCCTATGTGATGAAATATCTCAATTCTTTGAGGACAAAATAGAAGGGATATACAAAAAAATCACCGTAGTTTCAGATCCCTTGGAAACTGAGGTCCCTGAAATTTCCCCTATGCTGACCTCTGGAAAAACTCTTCAGGTAATTCCAGAAATAACCATCCTACTGACCTGATACCCGCCAAACTAATCTCCCCTTTAAATGAGATATTAGGCCCTCCCATTCAGAAATTGCTCAATTTCCCCTATGCTGAGGGTCAACTTCCACTAGCCTGGAAGGAAGCGGTAGTGAACCCCATACGTAAAAATTCCACCTTGCCCTGGTCAGAACTCTCCAACCTCCGCCCGATTTCTCTCCTTCCTTTCATCAGCAAACTGGCAGAGAAACATGTTAATACCACCCTCTCCAGCTTTATCGAGGCGACAGGGGGCCTGGACCAATCACAATCTGGGTTCAGGCCCAACCACAGCACTGAATCGGCCCTTCTTTCTGTGACAGATCAGATCAAAATGTCGCAGGATAGAGGTGGCTCCATGATTGTAGTGCTGCTGGACCTGTCTGCAGCCTTTGATACCGTGTCCCATAACATCCTTCTCAGCCGTTTGCAGGGAGTAGGAATCGGAGGCTTAGCACTATCATGGTTGGAGAGTTTCCTCTCCGGGAGATCGCAATCTATCAGCCTGGGCCCCTTCCGTTCCATCTCAAGGGGGCTCATGAAGGGGGTGCTGAGATTGTGCGGAAATATGGGTTCATACCGGTTTCCTACGCCGATGACACCCAACTCCTCTACCCTTTCAGCTCCCTTGGCCCCAAAGTCAAGGAGAACTTTGCTGAGGGTATGAGGGCGGTGTCGCATTGGATAGCGGTGAACTGCCTCCAATGCAATGTGACAAAAACAGAGGTCATGCTCTTTGGCAAGGCAAGCATCCTTTGGTCCCCTGACTGGTGGCCAATAGATCTCGGCCCAGTACCTACATCCAAACCCCATGTAAAGAACCTTGGGGTGAAGTTGGACCAAAAGCTGACCCTGAAGGAACATACCAACTACATCGCAGGGTTGGGCTTCCACACCATCGGCCTACTTAGACGTGTCTTCCCTTATCTCCCTGCCACCTATAGAAAGACACTTGTACAAGCCTTGGTGACCAGCCGTCTGGACTACTGTAACGGCCTGCTAACATTAGCAAATGCTGATGCGGTAGGTCGTTTGCAGGTAGTCCAGAATACGGCAGCAAGACTGGTCATGGGTGCACCAGCCAGGACTCCCTCCAAGCCCTTGCTGAAGGAACTGCATTGGCTTCCTATACGGCAGCGCATCAACTTCAAAATCTGCTGCACGGTTCACAAATGCCTTTATGGAGCAAGTCCTAAATATCTATCTCAATCCCTGGAGCTGTATCAGCCCAGTAGGTCTCTCCGCTCAAGCAACCTAGCCCTTCTAAAACCCCCAGCCACAAAGAAGTCTAGACATGGAGACCGGGCCTTCTCCTCAGTTGGACCAGCCCTGTGGAACAAACTCCCCATTGATGTAAGAACAACCATCAATCACTTATCCTTCAGAAAGACACTAAAAACCCTTCTTTATCAAGAAGCATTTCTGTCCACTTAACTTTCTAGGATGCACTATCTGATAACTCTATAGCTGGCAAAGCGCGGAGATACCCTTACGGGATTGATTCCTGCGCTATAGAAGAAATTAAATAAATAAATAAATAAATAAGCTGCCACAATAATTCTTGGTAA
Source organism: Lissotriton vulgaris (assembly GCF_964263255.1). NCBI lineage: Eukaryota > Metazoa > Chordata > Amphibia > Caudata > Salamandridae > Lissotriton > Lissotriton vulgaris. The sequence goes on along the minus strand of NW_028251363.1, from coordinate 263,913 downwards.
CTGTCTTGGTTTGTCGACATCGGGTACAGCCTGCAAAGCATTAGACACCTGAAAGCTCACATCATCTCCCTTGACATTCGCAAGAGTGAGATCGGAAACTACGTCAAAACTGCTGCAGAGGCGCATACCCAATTCAACCGCTGCCTGAGGTCTGTGCTCATCTTGAAAACGCTTAACGACCGTCGGAAGGACAGTCATCAAAAGTGTGCCAAAGCACCTTGTATACACTGCCGCAAACATCTTACCCCATGACTCACAGTTACCAGCTTCTGGGATCAAGTCTTTAGGCATACTAATTGCCAGAATTCTGTGTTTTTCACCAGGAGTCATGTTAGGAAATACTGCTTCCAGCTGGTCAAACCTCTCGACAAGCCAGAAAAGAAAGTCATCCTTATTCTGGGGGCGCTCGCCCATCACAGCGTTTACCAATACAGGACTAAGTTTCATTCCACCCTGTCCAGCTGAAAGCGCCGCACCACCTGGGGCCCCGCCCAGGAGATTGTGGGTAATGCATTGCACTGACGACCTAAATACGCTAATTGCAACTACATGTAGTTGTCTTATCTCAGCAAGGGTACACGCCTGTGCTGAGGATGAGGTGTAAATCCAGCCAAAACAGGCCAAGTCGCGCCTGGAATGGACAAAGGACCTAACCTTGGTGTCGTCAAAGTGTAGGGTAGGGAGCAATTAAGCCAAATTGGGTGCTGCCAAGGGTTAATCGGAACTTCCTGTGTCCTATATGGAGCATAATCCAGAGGCACGACAGTGGCAGTGTACTTGTCAAACACAGTAGTATTTGCGTTCACAGCTGGGTGATTGCGATGACAAAGAACTTTTTCTTTTTTCAGAACAACTTCTTCATACAGAGCAAAGGCATAGCCATGGGGGCAGCATTTGCCCCGGACCTGGCAATCCTATACATGAATGAGTATGAACAACATTGCATTCTCTCCCCCCAGAATCCTTACCTCAACAAGATCACGGAATACCGCCGCTATATAGACAATGTTTTCCTCATATGGACAGGACAACAACACGATCTGGAAGCTTTCACGGAATGGCTGAACACCCAATCACCAGACATCAAGTTCACAAGTAATTGCAGTAACGAGTCGATTGACTTTTTGGACATTAGTATCAAAGAATGTGAGGGGATCCTCTACACCACCCTGTACAGAAAACCGACCGAAAGAAACACACTTCTTAAATACTCGAGTCACCACACCCGGGCCCTATGGGATAATTTGCCTTTTGGCCAGTTCCTCAGGATCCAGAGGAACTGCACGCTGAAGGAGGATTACTTTCGGGAATCAGATGATCTCATCTCCCGGCTATTGGAAAGAGGTTACCCTAAAAGGCTCAGTGAAGAGGGCACGCAAAAGGGCGTGGTTTAGCAACAGAGAAACCCTGCTCATACCCAAGAATCGACAAACCTCAGGAGACAGAATGATCTGCGTCACCACGTATTGCAGCAAGAACAATGAGATACCCAAGATTGTCAATAAACATTGGAATGTTGTATCGGACATTATTGAAATGCCCAATTTGCCAATGCACGCTTTCAAAAAAGCGAAGAGTGTCAGAGACTACGTAGTGCGTTCCATGCTGGATAGTCCACCGGCCCCCACCATACAAACAATGTGGAACCTGCCCACCACACTCGGCAACTACAAATGCAGCAACTGCAAAGCTTGTGCACTATGTCTGGAAACCAAAACAATCACTCATAACAACCTGAAGATTACCCTAAAATCATTCACGAATTGTAATAGCCAGGGAGTCATCTATGCTATTTTCTGTCCTTGAGGACTTATCTACATAGGTCAGACTAAGCAAAAAATCAAGAAACGTATACTGCAACATTGTAGTAGAATAAGATGCCAAACACCAGGGGCCCCTTTGGTAGAACATTTTCAAGCAAACACTCACACACCAGAATCCTTGAAGTGGGTAGTCATTGAGAAAATCACACTAGGCCCACGAGGGGGTAACCTGAACTCGATTTTGAATTTAAGAGAATGCAAATGGAAGCATGGTTTAAATGAAATAGAGACCACTTTTGCCCAGATGGCCTTGATTGACCCTGATTGACTATGAAGGATTATTTTCTGTAAATACAGGCCTCGACCCTGTGGGACACATCGTCACAGAATACCAATGCATAATTGCCACATGTACCTGCATATATGTATGTGTTTATGCTCAATAACCATTCTGTAAATGCGATCGATATGTGTACAGCAATAATCTATAACCAATTTGTGATCCTATATATACATATGTATTCTTGTGTAGTTGACATTCCCAATGTTGATTTTGGAATATTGAAACTCTACATCTATCATCGAGAAATAGCGGGTAGACATTCTCTCTCTATCCCCCTTGGAATCCCTTTAAACGCTTTGCGCTCTCTCTGAGAATAGGGCTCCAAAATGCGATCGTTTGACACGCTCCCCGAGACCCAACTATGAATACTCGAGACCTTTTACCCTACTCCCTGAGACGAACCCGAATACTCTCTGGTGATTGGCTGTCCAATGACGAGCCTCCGAGAAGTATCCAGCGCCTGCACCTCACGGCAGCTCAGATACCCATCGGCTGCGGTCAGAGTGAGATGCATTCGCGCACATCAGTCACAGAGGGTCTAGGTTGGTGATAAGGTGACACCAAGTGTCTTTGCCGAGGAGGAAGGAGTCGGGGCTTGCCCCAAGTCTGGCGGCCAATTAATGCGGGCCCCAGAATTTGATGCTGCCTCCTGTGAGAACTAACTTGGTTTTTCCCGAATTTAATTTCAGGTGCTTTTGATCCATCCATGTTTGGATGTACCTCATAGTCGACTGAAAGTTAAAGATGGAGGTTTCCGAGTTGTCAATTGCAAAGAGTAGTTGCAGGTCATCTGCATACTTAAGCACCGTCACTTGTTTATTACTGGGAGCCTGGATTAAGGGGCGGATAAAGAGATTAAACAAGTGGGGTGATAGGTACGGAACCCTGAGGTATTCCGCATGTGATGGTCTGTTTGGTGCCAACTAGGTCTGCGAGCCGGGAAGCCGGAGATCGGTTCTCCAGAAAGGACTTCAGCCAGCAAACCGCTGTGCCCCAGATGCCGGCCTGGATGACACGGTCGATCAAGATGGTATGGTCGACCGTGTCAAACACGGCCGACAGGTCCAGGAGCACCAAGACCTGGGGAGAGCGTTTGTCTGCGCAATCTCGGAGGATATCTAAAAACTGTAATTACCACCGCCTCCGTAGAATGGGCGGGCGGAATACTGCCTGGTGGGGTTCAAGGAAGTTTGATTCCTCCATGAAATTGGACAGACATTTAGCCACGTGGGCCTCCAATACCTTGGCCAGGAAGGGGAGCAAGGAAATAGGAAGATAGTTTTCCTTGCATGTTGGATCAGCCCCGGGTTTCTTTAGGAGCGGTATAACCGTTGCTTCCTTAAAAGCAAGGGGCACGATTCCAGAGATTAAGGAATTGTTCAGGAGAGTGCAGGCAGGAGCAGAGAAGGCAGAGAAACAATCTTTTAAGATATGAGGTGGACAAATGTCCGACGGGGCACCAGATTTAATTCTTACTAGCAGCTCCTGAAATTGCTTTGGGGTAATGGGAGGAAAACTGCTAAGTATACTAGTGTTATTAGTAGCGACTGTTGTAGGGATGGTAGGATTCAGGGATTTTAGGATACTAGCTTTAATATCCGCAATTTTTTCAATAAAATAATCATTAAGTCAGTCACAGAGGGTCTAGGTTGATGATAAGCTGGGGCGGACACTATCTAGATTTGTTAGCTCGTTGAGTATGGAGAAGATATCCTTTGACTTATTTGTTGAACTGAGAATGCGAGAGGAGAAGTAGGCAGCTCTGGTGGCAAGAATGGCCTTCATGTACTCTTTCCTGGCCGTAGTAAATCTGATCTTTAAGTCGGGGGCATAGTTACGACGCCATTGACGCTCGAGTTGTCGCAAGGCCAGTTTCTTTATTTTTAGATCTGGCGAGAACCATCTTTGTGCGTCAGCGCGCCGAGCCAGTTTGACTTTCTTGTAAGGGGCATGGGTGTCACTAGCTGCTTGGAGCCAGCCGGAAAGGTTGGATTTGGATACATTAATGTCAGGGTGGGAGGAAGGGATGGAGTAGGCCAGTGTCTGTAAAAATTGTGATCTATCTAAAGTATTCCATTTTCTCGATTGACCTCTTACAACTATAGCGGTTGACTTTGTAAAAGAGTAGACAAGATTGAATTTAAGAAGGAGGTAGTCAGACCATAGGCAAGGGATAGTTGCCGGGGTTGTGACTAGAGAGGAATTGGTCCAGACCTGGTTTAAGATATGGCCTTTGCAGTAGGTTGGCGAGAGCACTCGTTGTGAAAAATTGAGGTTCGTAAGGAGCTCAGTGAGTTCGGCCAAATGAGGGCCTTCCATAGGGTCAATAAACCAATAGTTAAAATCACCTATCAGGAGGATCCTGGCATGGTCAATAGCCAGATTAGCTATTTGCTCGCCTAGGGTAAAAGGAAAAGATGGAATGTTGTTCGGAGGTCAATACAAAAGGACACATGCGATCGTTGTGTGGGGGGTTGCAAACTTTAACACCAGATTTTCTGTGTCCGGTAGATTCCGGCAAGTCAGGGTGGTGACTTTCAGATTAGAGCGGATAACTGCCGCAAATCCTCCGCCAGATTTGCCTGACCCCCGGTCATCATGTATTATATAATAGTTCGGTGGAAGTGCTGCTATTATATCGGGGGCAGAGTCTGGGGTCAGCCAGATCTCAGTAAGTAAAAGAATATCAGGTTTGTCCGTTTCTAGCAAAAGAAAAATGTCCAACTGGTGTTTAACCAGGGAACGGGTATTTAGATAGAGAATGGCCAAGGAGTGAGAGTGAGAGCCAGGCTCTGCCTGACTGTTGGGGTCAGAGCTTGCCGTATTTAAATGTTCGATGGGGGGATGTGGTCAGATAGGATCCCTTGTCTGCTGGCCTAGGTATGCGTTTCCCTAGACAGATGTCCCTGGCCTCTGTTAAATTTCATGAGCTACTTGTGGGAGTATGCAATTGGATGGACAGCATGGCTGGCCCCAGGTCCCGTCTGGGGGCGGACGGGCCCAGACAGGCTTTCCTTTGGCATGCCCGCTGCGCAAGTCCGCTGCGCTTCCTAGACTGAGGCACCATTTTATACCTGCAAGGGCGGGAGGGGTTGAGAACTGGTCCGCTCGCCTGCTCCAGTCCTCACCCAAGATGGCAGCTCAGGAAATGGACCCTGGACCGCAGGCAGCGCCTAATCGGCTGCTGTGGGGACGAGCGAGGAAAGAACAAAGTGGCCAGTTAGCATAAGCCAGTCAGTCGGTGCCCGCTCATTGAGAGCAATTATACAGTTTAAAAACAAGGTGAATAGCAAAAATACAATCACTAGTGTGGTTTTAAAACAATGCTTAATACAAGCACCCGTAGACACACAAGACCCGGCTTCTGCCTCAGGACCTCCACAATCACGTGCACACTGTCAATCGGTGCACGCGAAGGGTACCAGGGTTTTTATACCTGTAAGGGCGGGAGGGGCCAAGCACTGGTCCGCTCGCCTTCTCCTCGCCCAAGATGGTGGCTCGTGAACTGGATCCTGGACCCCAGGCAGCGTCTAATCGGCTGCGGTGGGGACGAGCGAGGAAAGAATAAAGTGGCCAGTTAGCATAAGCAGGTCAGTCGGTGCCCGCGCATTGAGCGCAATTATACAGTTTAAAAACAAGTTGAATAGCAAAAATACAATCACATGTGGTTTTAAAACAATGCTTAATGCAAGCACCCGTACACACACAAGTCCCGGCTTCCACCCCAGGACCCTAGTGAGGGGCAGGATAAATTGTTAGACCTGTCTTCTTAGTTCTATAGACAGAGATTCATGAAATGCAATAAGTTAGAAAACAGTACTAGGGTTGAATATGTCATTTTCTTTTGCAGAACATTGGATGGTTGGGTAAAGGACAGCAAGGTTAATGATTTTCAAGGTCTCATTGATTTGATTGCATGGGAGCACTTGTCTGATAATTGTTTTCCAGAGCTGCCCCAGCATCTGATAGATACCAAGCTGACTAACCCTAGGAAGCTTGCTGAGGAGGCAGACCGCTGGGTGAGCACCTGGGTCCACAAGGGTCACATGGGAGACTCAGCCAAAGGTGGGCAGGGTGCCCAGAAGAACAGGGCCCCAAAGTAGCCCCCCGTGAAAGGTTCCCAGCCTCCCCCTGAGAGAAAGCCAGGGGCCCAACAGGTTGTCCCGTTCCCTAGGGGCCCCTGAAATGTTACAAGTGTGGTGACCTAGGTCATAAGACAAATGATACCCGGTGCCGACTGTTTGGTAAACAAGCACCCACTGGTGCTCAGCCCTGGCAGATGGCCAAGGTGGGTGGGGTCCCGCACAGATGACCCATGTCTCCTTAGGAAACTATGAGACAGTCTCAGAGGCACAGCTACCGGGGAACACTAAGAAATATGGGCAGCGAGTGACTGTCAATGGCCAAAAGGTGGAGGCTCTTAGAGACACAGGAGCCAGTGTGACAGCTGTCAGGTGTCACCTAGGTGACTCAAGAGCAGATTGACCCTCATGCATTTTGCTGAGTTGTTAATGCCAACAACACAGAATGGCTCAGGTTCCCTTTGAGTGGGGGGTCTCTGGTACTCTTCAGGAAGCTGTGAGACCCGCCATGCCTGTTGACTGTTTGCTGGGAAATGATTTGGTGAGCTCCCCTTGGGAAAACGTGGGGAAAACAACTCACTTGAGGATGGTTGGACTGCCTGACTGGGCGTGCGTGACCACCCGGTTAATGTCAGCTAGTGGGGGTTCTCCAGAGGACCTGGAGCCTGAGAGAGAGGCCCAGGAACCTGCCGAAGGGATAATTGGAGAGGGACATGGGAAACCGGCCCCCAAAGTTCCCACGGCCCAGGAGGAGGTAGACCCTGACCGGGGAACAGATAGCTGAACTGGGGGACCTGCCTGAGCTGACCCATTGGCAGCAAGATGAAGGCCCTCCTGGGAGGAATTTTGCAAGGAGCAGAAGGAGTGCCCTTCTATTGCGGGCATGCGGCAACAGGCTGCAAGCCAGGCAGCAGGTGATTAGTCAGGATCACACTTGATTTACTGAGAGAATGGTCTCCTGTATGGTGAGCCTAAGGTTTTTGAATCTGGGCCAGCCCGTGTGCTGGTGGTACCCCGGAAGTTCAGAGCCTTCCTACTGGGGCTGGCTCAGGATGCACCATTAGCATGCCATTTGGGGTAGGACAAGACCTTTGAGAGGCTTGTCACCCATTTTCATTGGCCCCAAATGCGCAAGAGTTCAGATACTCATTGCAGGACTTGTCAGACTTGCCAGGCAAGTGGAAAAAGTGAGAGGAAGCACAAGGCTCCTCTCCAACCATTCCCTGTGGACTGAATTAGCAACTGAGCTGAGTTGTCAAGGGGTGTCCCTATTGTCTGACCTTCAAATTTTCCTTCATAGGAACAGCCAAGTACGCTGTTACGGCATCAGCGGGTCATGATGAACCTGTGGCGCAACTCTCTGTGTGCTGAATGTCCGTATTTAAACAAACTATCCTCCAATCAAAATCCAACTCAGTTTTTGGTTGGAAGTAATGGTTTATATCTATTTATTCTTTTTAGAATTTTGGTGAATTTGTGCTCTAAATGAAGCGACAGTAACTATACTGATTTTCATGTGTTAAAGAATAGAAGGTGACTTTAACCCCTTTTAAAGCAAAGGTGAGATTTTAGATAGGTCTCGTAAAATCTAATTAAGATGCTATTTTGACATTATTTCAATGGTTAACCAAATAATAGGTCGTTTTTAAAATATTTACAGATTGCCGTATATTCAATCTCTCAATTGTAAAATGGGAAGCGATTTCCCTTAATTTGGTCAGATACTGCAGACTTTTTGCCATAATTTGGGTCTCAATATAGGTTCGCATATCTCGTTTTTTTTCCAGTGATATATAACCCGTATAATTGATTTAAAGAGATTTTGGTCATAGTAAACAATGGAATGTTGTTGAATTCGGGCTTATAAGTGATTGTTATTCCCCTTCAGGGATATCAAGGCACAGATAGCGATGTGATGCACATTTTGTACGAAGATTATTTTATCGACTAACACCTATTAGGTATGTTATATTCATGAATATTATAAGCTATGTTGAGGGGTGAGGCAATTTAGCAAATATACACTGATAATGCAGATCCACGATCTGATAGAGGAATGAATAATAAATAATGGCACATTGCATTATTCTTGTACATATGTTTTGTTGTTCTTTCTCGAAAAGTAGAGCATTTATAGGTTTTTATAATGTAAATGTTATATGATGGTGGTGTCAATATAAGAAATGTTGGCTGTTCAGAGATTTTCCCAGTAGAGAAACCTAATCAATACCTCTTGTCAATGTGATTTAACCTAATACTGTTAAAGTACGAAATAATCATTAATGTAATAGTGGATCTCTGACCATTATGATTGTAATAATGGGAATATTGATATTTTGTTTTATTATCTTTACAGCACTGATGATGTCCCCTTAGGGAAGAAACGCTTAGGCTGTCTTTTGACTATTACAACTAGAATTACTAATATGACATACCCTCAGATTGGATTTTGAATATTGGAATGAACTGCTTGCTTACTAATAAATGAACGTTTTTGTTGAAAACTGAAAAAAAATGTATTTGAATAAACATCAATGGACTTCAACTTGGACTGTTGATTGTGACTTTGTTCAAATTGGGTGCTCCGTTTGTGAATTCTTCAACAATGCATGAGCCGTTACCGAACCAAGCAAAGCATCAACATCCGTTGGCAGTGCTGATAGAAGTGTCACATATATATCTAACACGCATTCCTCTCCACAAAGCAGGCATCGTAGAACAGGTAAGATGCAATCTTGCCAGATTGGTCTGAACAAAAGGAACCATGTGGTATTCAGATATCTCAAACGAGCCAAGCCAAGTATCTGTGTTATTCCTTCATGACACTGCATAGCCAGGAGAGCGTTATCCAAGGTAGTCTGGGTATCGCTGGTGACTGGACTTGCCATATCGGAGCAGAAGAAATAAAAATAGTATCCCTGCCATGAGACCCAAGGCGAGAGGCAGGCCGCCGAACACAGAGTGCACGAAGTTGGGAAAAATGCCTAGGACGGCTTCAAAGGGTGCTAACAGTCCCGAAAACATCGTCTTAAATGCATGTAGAATACCACTGGTATCAGACATGTATAAGATACGAACTAACATTTCTATGAAATGTATGAGGCAGTTCATTGGTTATAACGAATGTATCTCTGCAGAGGACCTTGCAACTTGCAGATCGTACGTCTCTTTGGAAGAGGTCAGTGGCACTGTTTTTTGTAAAAGAATGGCTTTCATTCTGCTTAAAGTATCAATTTGTATAGAAGAGATGTTCAGTGAAGGCCATAGTGGCGACTCCCCGTCTGTCTTGCTTTTAGGAAACAACACTTGCATACAACAAGTGACCGTGGCTGACACAATAACGAGATAGGCTATTCCTGGCATCATTCCACAACAGCTGTGATCATTCAACATTATGCAGCTTCCATTGGAAAGCTGCCTAATAACTGGATCTATCACCTTTGCCGGCAAACCCTGCAGATAGGTTGGTCAAAGAACTCTCGCAGGCTCCATGTCAATTAATACCCTGACACAAAAGTGTACCACTCAGTGAGTTTTTGCAATTTTTACCACTAAGAAAAACCTCCTTTCCCCCACTCCCCCAGGTTGACTTTATGTAATCTTTACCAAACCTTTCATACAGGCCTGCTGCTATTTGTCACAAGCAATACAGAAACTGGAAAATCGTCACTGGTATTGTGATGGTGCCATGTATTATCCATTCCACGACTGGTTTCTCAAAAACAGGTAATTGTAATCTTTCCCATTTTTCTACACTCAGCACTGTATAGTCTGCTCCCCCCTGTGCCAAAGAGATTTGTTTATCTGTAAGGTTAAATCCAGTAAACAATGACGTGGTGTTGATTAGACACCAAGGCACAAAGCCTGAACCGAGATTTTGTAACATCCAGCCTAGCAGCATTATAGAACGTAATTGAGACTGGCCATGTTGTAACATGAGCAAGCCCTGTTCCATTATGTCTATGGCAGAGGATAAAATACTGTCTAAAGAACAAATTCTGGATGACAGAGTCGTTAACCCATTATCAACTACTGAGAGTGCTCTCTCTAAATTAATACAATCAATTTCTCGTATTCGTTCCGCAGTTTCCATTTGCATGATTTTCCATGCTTCATTATAAGCAGTGTATATACCGGTGTATATGAAACAGTTTATGACATGATTTACGAGGTCCTAGTACGAAGTCTCTCAAATCAGCTCCATCTTTAAGTAAAGTTAAGTGTTGTTTTATATCTGGAAGTGTGGATTTCTGTAGCCACTCAAGGCATAGTTTTCCTACACTGTAAGTTGATATTATCCCTGGATGTTGTCTCTGGACATATCTTGGATCTGGCCTTGTTACTGTAATCCCTTGTGTCCTGTTCAGGTTTAGGTATGGACGGTTTGTTTAAATCTTTTATCTTGGCTAGGACAAGACAGGATGTCTGTTGAACGATGACATTTAAAACATTATTTGTTCTGGAATTATGCAGGCTCTAAATAAAGCATATAATCCGTGCACCTGCCAGTCTTTTGTGCCCCAGACAGTTTTTGACTCAATGTTGTCTTTCCAAAAGTCAAAACCTAATGTGGACAGCTGAGCATAAAAGGCCACAGAATAAATTTGCTCAGTATTTTTCAACATACTTTTCATTCCTGTAATATTAACATTTTTAAAGAAAAAAGTTTTTGGATTTGTGACATTAAGACCTGAAAAGTATGGACATTTTTCATAGAATGTTTTTGAGCTACCCTTTGGTGGCATTGGACAATGTTCCCAATTGATTATAAGTATAAACATTTCTAGGGTTTGCAGATTTGTGCAAATAATGAAGACCATAATGATTAAAATATTACATTTGTTCATAATCTGATGAACCTTCCAAAGTATTCATGTTTCATGAATTTTGCTGACATTTCTAAGTCTGCCATCATATTATTAACAGTCTCAAAGTCCCAATTAAGCATGGGCGGATTTCGCGGATCCACGATCCGCGAATTTGCGGATTTGCGGATTTGCGGATTTTTGCAGATTTTTTTAATGGGGGGGTCTTCTGTGCGAGTTCAAGTGCCTGTTGTGTGTATAAATGGTCAGAGACCGATCAGAGCAGCAGATGAAGAGAAAGAAGCTCCTTTTTACAGGAACAGCATGAGGATTGCGCTCGTGAAAGTCAAGGATACAAAGGCCTCTATCCAGCATCACAGCTGATTTTCGACGGTAGATTTGGGAAGAAGGCACACCTGCCCAGCCTCGACGATGCTCATGATTATTTTTGGGCTGACAAATGAGTCACTGAATTTGAGCTTCAACTAGTTCCAGCGGCCATGTGTGTGTTACTATGTAATTGCATCGATATGCGCAGGGGTCCCTTGAGTGAGCTGCAGCTGTCCATCATTCTGTAACAATTTTAGGATGGCCCCGGCAAGCTGCCAGCGCCATCCTAAAATAGTTACTAAATTAGCTTAATCAGGAAGCATTAATAGATAAAATAAAGCAGGTGCTCGAGCACCTGCTTTATTTTATCTATTAGTGATTCCTGTTGAAGCTAACTTAGTAACTATTTTAGGATGGCGCTGGCAGCTTGCCGGCGCCATCCTAAAATAGTTACAACAACAACTTCAAGCTTGAAGTCTTGAACTTTTGCCCCCCGAATCCGCCGCTCGTGGATTTTCGGTAAATTCGCAGGAGTTAGCGGATTGCGGATTTACCGAAAATCCGCGAGTGGAACGGAGTTTGTGCTCACGCTTAGTCCCAATCATCAGAAAATGTGCTGGGTGAAACAAAGTCACTCAAGGAAACCTTAAATTGGTGTGGAATCTTCAACAGCACGACCGGGCCATGAATGTCATAATCTGTTGTGTCCCATGCTATAGCACGTGGTATAGGAACGGCAGTGATGTTTACTGATGACAGGTCTCTTTGTTCACGATTAGGTCTGGGCGGTAAATTTCGTTCCGCTCCCAGAAATTGCAATAATTTGACATTTTTGTGTTCCGCGGAGAGCGCGAAAATGTCAAAACATTCGGAATCTGCCGCGAAACTGAAGTTTTTTCTTGCTCACGCTTTAAAAATGCTTTCTCGCGCGTGGGGTAGCATCCCTGCGTTCGCCGACGAGCTTTACTATGTTGGATTGTTGGTAGCCGGTCGCGCTATCCCGCGTGAGTTTGCCACCGCGAACACGTCATTCGAGACCCTGAACAGGAAATAAGCATGATGAGCGGGCGGGAAAAGTGAAAACAAGATGCCGACTGCATGGGCAAGTTGGCAAGACATTTTTCAATGCGATCATACAGAAAATATCACAAACAGGCTGGGGAAAAAAACTTCTGCCTCTTCGCGATATTTCCACGTGTTTGCAGGGATTTTTGACATTTTTGCAATAGTTTGCGAAAGCGAATGATGAGATGATTTGTGAGGTTTCAGGAGCAAGTTGATGTTCTTACTTGCTGTGTCCATTTTACTATATTTTCCATCTATCAGCCTTCCCAAACTTAAAACAAGAATGAGCCAAAGTAGTAGAAAAAGTACACATAACTCAATTCAAAATTAAACCCATGGTGAAACCAGATATGTTTTCTCAAGTTGATGAAAGAGTTCTGTTATTTTTTCTTTGAAAGTTTTATTTGCTGGCGTCATTTCAAGATCACTGGGATCCTCAGAAAATGTATCAAAGTTGATTAAATAGCCGGAGGCAGTTCTTTCAATTGTTGGTATTGCATACAGATTACATAAAATTGCTGGAGCTGCTTGATCCCTTGTCATATTAGTATAGTCAGAAGCTATATCATTGTGCACAGAAGTGTCTTGATGAACTGTTATTTGGGTTTCCAGAGGCACAAGTTCCATGGCTTTATTACATAGTCCTTTTTTCACTGCAGATTCTTCAAAGGTGATGAGTCTCTCAGTTTGAACCTCTTGGATAGTAGCAAGATTTGGTCATCTGCTACATCTTTGGAGTCCACTGGGCCTACTACTTATTATCAGCCAGATGATGTGGTTTGACCAGGTCGATGGACACAACCCTTTTCTCCTTTCTTCCAGCAAGGGGCGGCAGTAACACAGATCTTGTTCAGTGGATTGCTAAGACAGGTAAAAAGGCCCAAATTCCTTCTTTTCTGCGATCTTTTCCCTGACTAAATCCCCAATCTTTGGAATCCAGACAGGTCTTCCTGGGACAGGTGGTTTTTCTTCAGTTGTCGTTGGCTTCTGTTTTGTGTTGCCCAGACTTCTTCGTGTTTCATTTAAGTCCTGCAAAACAAACAAACGGTCTTTAATATCAAAGGGTTTTTGTTCTACAACTGAAGTATGACGATCGAGGTCTTATACAAGCATTCTAGTACCAAAAAGTATTTCATATGGAGTTATTCCACCCAGGGAATTTCTTGGCAGATTGTGAAGAGTACATTGGACACTTATTAAATGTTTGACCCACCCGTCACCCGAGCCTAATACTCTAGCTGTTATAGATTGTTTTATGTCACAGTTTTTTCTTTCCACTACCGAATTTCCTTCATAATGGAATGGACTTGAGTACCGCAATGTAATGCCCAAACTGGCCATGGCCTCCTTGTAAGCTCGAGAGCTAAACGCAGGACCCTGGTCAGAATGTAGCGTGCCAATTGCGTATGTTCCGATAAAGACTCGCAAATGTTTTATAACAGTTTGGTCATCAGCCAAGCGCTGAGGCCACATCCAAATGAATCTTGAGCATGAATCCACTGCGACCATTATATATTTATAGTTACCATCCCTCTGTAAGGGACCACAGTGGACCAGGTAAACTCACAATAGCGATTTATCTGAAATAAGAAGGGTCGTCTGCGCAGGACGTTTCACTGTTGAAACCTTCTTTTTTTGGCAGATTTCACTTTCCAAAACATAGTTTCTGGTCTGCTTCCTCATGCGCGGCCCACAGTATCTCTGTTTAAATAACAATACTGTGGAGGAAACACCTGCGCGTGCAAAGGCAAGCCCTTCATGTGCTGCTAAGATTAGTCCTAATCTATGTTCCATGTTTGGAATTACTCTATCCCCCACTCCAGGGATTCTAGCAAAAGGAACATTATTTGCATTAGTTATATATGAGTACTTGAGTGGAAAGCCTTTTGGAAGTGTTTGACCACTGTCTTTTACTGATCAATGACAGCTTGCATTATTTCGCTTTCTATTTTTGTTTTTGAACAAGTGATTGCAGCTACTGAACCCGTTTGCACTTCTGACTTTGCGGCTTCATCATCCGATGAATTCCCTGCAACATGAACGCCATCACGATGATGACTCAGTGTATGGATTATGTGAGTCTTTTGTAGTTCTTTCGGTAATAGAACTATTTGTTCCCAAAGCAATTTATGCTTAATTGTGCCACCTTTTGCATCTTTAAAACCGTTTTGAATACAGTTCTGCAAGTATTCAGTGTAAGACTGAACGCAGTAATACGAATCGCACACTAAGAGTGTGGAGAATTCACGATCGGTATTTTCAAGCACCATCTTGAATGCCTGTAGTTCAGCTCGCTGAGCTGTACAGTCTCCGAGAGATTGAGCTTTTGTGACCATGGGTCTGAATTTACCATCGCGCCAGCAACCTTTTACAATCGCGCACACAGCACTATAAGCTTGTTTGCCCCCAATTGCAGGCTGTGCTGATCCATCTGTATAAATTATACATGCATAATGTTCTAGAGGTAGAATCTCAGTAGGCAGAGGACATTCTTGTTGGTATTGTAGAAATTCTTGTTTTTTCAAGTAAGGGTCAAAAACGTATTCAACGTCTGTTGCAGCAAGAGAGTTAACCCATTGTATCCATCTTGGATGTAAAGACTTAGCATTTGGAATGCATGCTTTCGTCACTGCATCTAAGGCAGGTACAGGCGTAATGACCATTATGCGCTTACCCTGTGCGGGGGCTCTCTCTTTTGCTACTGCAGTTTGAAATGCTGTCAGAATCTTTTCTGTTGAAGTGAATTTCATTTCAGCTTGTGTGTACAAGTGTGATTTGTAAGCTATTGGTATTTTTTCACCTTCATTAAAGGTAAAGTACGTGAATCTGCATCTCCCTGCGATGATTCGGATTACAAGATTGCGTACGTTGTCGCGCGTCTGTGTTTTTGCTAACATGTCTTTTTGCACTGAACGCAAATTTTCTATGTGTTTTTGAGTCCAATTGGTTGATTTGAAATCAGCTTTGATTAATTCATAGAGAGGTTTAACCCTTTCTGCGCAATTTAGAATGTAAATTCTTCCAAAATTCAGAAAACCTAGAATTGACTGTAAGTTTTTCAGCGTTGTTGGACGTTGGAGCAGCGCACATTTCTCTATAAAGATTGCTGCCAGCCTTTTGCCTTCAATTGAAAGTTCATATCCTAGAAACAGGATTTCTTAAAATTGAATTTGTACCCTTCAGTAGCGAAGCCGAGTATTATGGTGTTCACTCTTTTCAAGTGCCTATCCAAGTCATCGTCCGTTAGGTAGATGTCATTGACATAATATAATGCCTCATCATTATACGTTTGTAGTAACTCTGTTACTCTGGCTGAAAAGAACCATGGACTATTCTTGAATCCCTGGGGGAGACGGAAAAAATTGGGCGGTGTTGCCATTATTCAGAAAGTGGTCAAGTACCTGCTTTCAGGTGCAATGTTTTGACAGAAGAAACCGTTAGAAATATCTGATGTGGTTTTATATTTTTTAGCTCAAAATGTTATTTATCAGTACTGCATTATGTGCATTTTGTACTGCAAAAGTTTTGCAACAACAGTTCAAGTGTCTGTAGTCCAAAACTAGACGATATGTATTGTCTGGTTTGGATTGTCTGCTTGTCGTGGAAGCGCAACCCAACCTAAGGTTCATTGACGCAGAGTGTTGCATCTAAGAACTGACCTGAACTAAGCTTAAATCTACAATCTTAAAGTAATCATATTGTGTACTTTTGTTGTTTACGCTCTTGTGGTACATCTACATAAAGTCTACTTATTTTTTATATGAAACCTGTGTGGTGTACATTTGTAGTGTTGTCACTGGTTACTGTATGTGGTCACAACTGCTTAACTTACAATGCTTCCGAAGTAAAGCCTTAGCTGCTCTCGCCATGCTACCTAGAGGGTGAGCAGGGGGTATTTTAGGAGTGTAATCCCCCTTATCCTGACTAGAGGAGAGGGTCCCTGGCACAGGAAGTACCTAACTGTGCCAACCAGAGACCACCAAATCCAACAAAAAGCAGTTAAAACAGCAGTGTTTGAAAAAAGGTATATTTGATTAGATGCTGTCAGCATGAAAGTGAAAAGAATTAGGTAGTGTGTTGGATGCTTTAGCAAGACGTCCTATTATTGTCTGTTGTTTAAAAAAATAACTGTAATACAGACATGAATATGGTTTTGAATCTGGGGAGTAAACCACACCTGCTGTATCTCATTTGGAAGTAGTGTATTCTTTCTGGACTGTGCTGTGAGCTTGTGACCTACTGGTTCCACTGGGTTACTAGGTACGCTGAGCTAAGAGTGTGTTGGAGGAGAACGGTGTTAAAGAGACAGAATTTTTTTTAAAGAGTTGCAGAGTTATGACACAATTTAAGTAGTTGCAAACCTTAATTTCCAACGCCGGACTATGTAATAAACAGCGGTTTAGTATTTAATTTTAATAAACTGAAGGTAAATATCGCGGTGTACTCTCGTTTTATTTACAAATATTCCCAAAAAATTGTAAAAGCATTGCAAACATGCTGATACAGGAACCTCATTTTGAAACAAAGGGAAAGGGCTAACAGATGCTAACTATACACAAGTGGAGATGCAGTAGTCTAAAATGAAAGACCTCCACTCCGTACATAAGAAGCTAGGCCCCTGCATGTCAAAAATAGCTGTTTGGATGTGTAAATGCTCCCTGAAATTAAATGGCGATAAAAGGGAGCTTACGTTCCTGGGAAACCAGACAGTACTCAGGAACATTATCAGCTGGCCAATCCAGCTGGGTGAACTCCCAATCCCCAAGACAGCCATCAAAAATCTGGAAGTCTGGCTAGATGATAATCTAAGCATGGAAACCCAAGCAAAGAAACTCTCAGGTAAATGCTTTGGATTACTACATATGCTCTGAATTTTTTTACTCATCCTACCTGTGCAATCCCACAGAAATGTGGTCCTAACTGGATTATGGGAATTTCTTATACCTTGGTGCACCAAAATAAGTCATCCATCGGCTGCAGGTGGTTCAGAATGCTGCAGCACTGATCTTGCTTCAGATTCCGAGAAAGCATTCCGCCAAAGACGCTCTAAAGACTTTACATTGGCTCCCAGTTCAGGCAAGGATCACCTTTAAAGCACTCTGTATCGCCCACAGAGCCATGAATAATAGAGGACCTGCCTTACTAAGAAAACTAGTTGCCCACTACATCCCAATCAGGGACTTAAGATCTTAAAAAGATCTTGTCGTGCATCAAGGAAGAATAAAAAAGGGCAAGATGGGGAGTAAGATCTTTCCTTCACCTGGTTCCCAAGATCTGGAACTTGCTGACCAGAGACACACACATGTTAACTGACGAATTAACCTTAAGGAAGAGACTTAAAACACTGCTCTCTCCCTAAAAACCCTACCTGGCGAACTGATCAAGACCACTGTTGTCATACCCTCCTAGCGCTGGGAAGCCTACAGGCAGCCATGCTCTTTATAAATCCATAAACATAAAAATAAACATAATTTCTTTGCTGCCGTTTTCATGATCATAAAATGGAAAGTTCAAGAGGTTGTGTACCAATTTTGTGCTTAGTTTTCAGTGTCAAAACTATCTAGCAAGAGCTAAAACAACAATATAATCAACAAACTCAATTCACTGGTATGTTTATAACTTTTAATTTAAAAAATATACATTTGAAATGAAGATATATATCGGAGTTCAATTAAAAAGAGTATCACAGTGAAATGAAAAACAATATGACAGATGAACTGTATCTGGCATCAGGTATGTGTTTAAGATTGTAGTACAGTTAAAAATTAACATGAGCAATGCCTTTAAAAATGACCAATTTGAAATGTTTAGAAATTATTTGCAGAACAGATATATCTATATCGTTTGCATTCTAGGAGTTGTGGTAGTTTTAGTCAATCAATCAATCAAAGCATCTTTATTCGATTCACAGAATCATCAACGCATAATTAAAATAGTAAAAACATTGTTAAAAGCAGTAAAGTACATTAATCCTCTTATTATTTACATTAGACGTACATTAATCCTCTTAATATTTACAGTTAGCACCAACAAAATTTTGTAACAGTACAATATATTTACACAATTCAGGTCCTCCTATAATTCTGTCGCGAAGACTTGATTCCCAATTTACCATTTGTTTGTGATATATTCCATAAAGTGAGAAGTGCAAATTCATTGAGGCTTCTTTAACCATCAATGATTCAGAAATAAAAAGTGCTTCAATGATATCGAAGAATATATTATAACAAGGAGTCTAAAAAATTTGTATCCAAGAATTCACATTTTAAGCAACCTACTACCTAATCGCTAAAATCAAGGGTTAACCCCAATAAAAGCAGTATATGAAAATGTAAGCCCTTTCTTCCTCCTCATAAAATTAATAGTCAGTAAAAATCTACTTACACCAAACACAATATGTACGGAGCTATCAGTTTTTAGTACACGCAACATATCGATGTATTTTCTAACACTCAAACTCCGGCCCAAATGTTTTATCCATTTTCTTCTGCCATTTACATATGTAGGGCAGAAGAATAAGACAGTATGAAAAAGTCATCCAGATCGCCTTATGTTTGAGTCCTTTTATACTCAGATCATACATTAAGAGGATCACAGGTGTATTTTGGGGAAGGGCAATTAATCTTCTAAAGATCTTATTTTCCTCCACAATTAAAGGGGAGAGGGATTGCCGCCACACAACTCTGAACCATACAATGCAGCAGTTTGGGCCCTAGACTTATAAACTTCCAAGGCTGGAATAACAGCCTTTGTCATGGTTGCATAGAGTTTCTTTATAACTGGTGTTGAATTTTGCAATAAGATAGATTTTGATTTCTTTATCTGTGTGTTCCATGACAGTTTTGAATCAATGGTTACCCTAAGGTAAACGAAACTAGAAACACGCTCTAGAATCACTTCATTCAGCTTTATATTATTTTTGAAGCATTTATGGGGTGTTATAGACATACATTAGTTTTAACTGGGTTTATTTCCAAGCCTTTTCATCAAGCGTGTTTAAAAGATTTTGCAGTCCCTTTAGGATTTGAGACAACAAGATTGTGTCGTCTGCAAATGTTAACGCACAGATATGAGTCCCTCCTAGTTTTGGAGAATAATGTTGGGATTTTTGGAGGAACTAAATCATGTCATTAACATACAAATGAAACAGAGTTGGTGCAAGGACATAGCCCTGGCGTACACCTCCCTTAACTGGTATCTCGTCTGTGAGTTCTCACCCTTTGCCCCAATTCACTTTTGCAAAATTGCCCTCATGAAGCCTTATCAGCTGGACTAAAAGCTCCTTTGGTACCCCCTGCTGCAACAAATTTGTCTATAACAAATCTCTAGGGATTGAGTCAAATGCAGCCTTTAAGTCGATAAAGGCAACATATAAATAGCCAGATCTCAACTTTGTATATTTCCAGGCTCTAATTACAAGACTAAACACTTGATCTTTTGTACTGGTTTTCCTTCTAAAACCCGCTTGGCATGGGGAAAGTACTTCCTTTTTATTCATCCAGTCATTTAGCTTATCTAAGATGTGCTTGGCATAAACCTTTTGCATTATATCTATCAGACTAATAGGTCAATAGTTAGCGGCCTTCCAGGATTCTGGAAAGGGCTGCCCTCTGGCAATTGCATTGCATAAGAGATGTATGTATGGGGCCCACACCCCTGGCGCATGTTTTGCAATGTTCCCTGGTATCTTATCGGGATCTGGGGCTTTGGATGACATGATAGCAGCTATAGCAAGTGTGG
The DNA here is from genome assembly GCF_964263255.1 of Lissotriton vulgaris. Lineage (NCBI taxonomy): Eukaryota > Metazoa > Chordata > Amphibia > Caudata > Salamandridae > Lissotriton > Lissotriton vulgaris. The sequence continues at coordinate 243,785 of NW_028251363.1, read as the reverse complement.
TATCTTCTATGCTGAAGTTTAATCGTACAATCTCATTTGAGGTCAAGAGTCCCTCAATACTAAGTATGGGTGAAATTTGCGAATTCGCGTTCCGCGAATTCTCGCGAAATCGAATTCGTATTCCGCAAAATCCACGAATTCGTGCAAATTTGCAGATTTTTGTTTTTTGTGTGTTTGCGGGGTTTTTTGCGTGTTCACTGGGTTTTTTGCTTGTTCGCGAGGCAATTTGCATGTTGGTCGGACGCTTGCATGTCGAAGTTACCAATGCGGTCATGTATGGGCAGAGCACCCTCTGGTTCACCACTGCCACCCTCTGGTTCATCACTGCCACCCTCTGGTTCACCACTGCCACCCTCTGGTTAACCCCTGCCACCCTCTGGTTCACTCCTGCCACCCTATGGTTCACCACTGCCACCCTCGGGTTCAGCACTGCCACCCTCTGGTTCATCACAGCACCTCGGGTTCAACCCTGCCACCCTCTGGTACAGCACTGTCACCCTCTGGTTCACCACTGCCACCCTCTGGTTCACGACTGCCACCCTCTGGTTCATCACAGCACCTCTTGTTCACCACTGCCACCCTCTGGTTAACCACTGTCACCCTCTGGTTCAGCACTGCCACCCTCCGGTTCACAACTGCCACCCTCTGGTTCACCACTGCCACCCTCTGGTTCATCACAGCACCATCTGGTTCCCCCCTGCCACACTCTGGTACAGCACTGTCACCCTCTGGTTCACCACTGCCACCCTTCGGTTCACGACTCCCACCCTCTGGTTCATCACATCACCTCTGGTAGAGCCCTGTCACCCTCTGGTTTACCACTGCCACCCTCTGGTACTCAACTGCCACCCTCTGGTTCACCATTGCCACCCTCTGTTTCACCCCTGCCACCCTCTTGTACAGCACTGTCACCTCTGGTTCATCACAGCACCCTCTGGTTCACCACTGTGACTCTCTGGTTCACCCATGCCACCCTCTGGTTCACCACTGACACCCTCTGGGTCACCCCTGACACCATCTGGTTCATCACTGCCACCCTCAGGTTCACCCCTGACATCCTCTGGTTCAGCCCTGCCACCATCTGGTTCAGCACTATCACCCTCTGGTTCATCCCTGCCACCCTCTGGTTCATCACTGTCACACTGTGGTTCATCACTGCCATCCTCTGGTTCACCAATCCCACCCTCTACAGATACCTTTTGTGACGCAGCGGCAGCACAAAAGATGCGCCCTGGTGCTGGGTATTAACAACGTGACGCATCTGAGAGATGCGTCATGTTGTAAAGCCCTGTGCCATCAGGAGGCGTTCCGTCGCAGGGGAGGGGGTTCCTGCACAGGAACGCCTCCTAAAAGTGGCTGAGTGAAATCTACAAGAATTCACTCAGTCACTTTTAGGCCAATGCTGCGCCTGCTTGAAGCAGGTGCAAGGCTTGATGCAGAATTGCGGAGATAGGGCCCCCAGAGCATTGCTGGAGCTGCATCGCAAGCTTTACGCAGCTCCAGCTTTTACGGCACAAATGTGTGACACATCTGTGCCGTTTTTGCCACATGGTGCGCCGCATTGTAAATGCGGTGCACCATGGGTGGCGCAGCTGTGGCGCACAATACCTGGTGAATCCCTGGGGATGCGCCAGTCATTGTAAATCTGCCCCTATACAGTTAGCCAACGAGGGAGCACTTACTGATTAGACAGTAGAAAGTACTCCAGCTGAGTAGAGGTATTGCACAAAACGGTGGCATCTTCGTGGACAAACACGCAGGGCGGGATTCAATCTGCCCCTTGCTAGACTCGTTTTTTGTGACCTTCTGCCCTCTGTTAGACTAGTTTTTCCCTTGTTTTTCTGCCCTTCTGCACTCTGTTAGACTCATTTTCCCTTGTTTTTCTGCCCTTCTGCCCGCCGTTAGACTCTTTTTTTGTGCCCTTCTGCCCTCTGTTAGACTCATTTTTCCGTTGTTTTTCTGCCTTTCTGCCCTCTGTTGGACTCATTTTTTATGCCCTTCTGCCCTCTGTTATTCCCTTGTTTTTGTGACCTTCTATCCTCTGTTAGACTCGTTTTTTGTGCCCTTCTGCCCTTTGTTAGACTCATTTTTCCCTTGTTTTTCTGCCCTTCTGTCCTCTGTTAGACAGATTTTTTGTGCTCTTCTGCCCTCTGTTAGACTTGTTTTTCCCTTGTTTTTCAAAGTCAAAGTCAAAGTCAAAAGATTTGTATAGCGCGCTACATACCCAGAGGGTCTCAAGGCGCTGAAGAAGGGTGGGGAGTTACTTGTCGAATATCCACGTTTTGAGTTGCTTTCTGAATGCTAGGTGGTTCTGAGTAAGGTGAAGGTGAGTGGGAAGTGAGTTCCAAGTTTTAGCTGCTAGGTAGGAGAAGGATCTACCTCCCATGGTAGTTTTGTTGATGCGAGGTACAGTGGCAAGGGCTTGGTTGGAGGATCGTAGCTGGCGGGAGGGGGTGTAGAAGGAGAGTCGTGTGTTGAGGCATTCGGGTCCGATTTCGTAGAGTGCTTTGTGTGCGTGGGTTAGGAGCCGGAAGGTGATCCTCTTATTGACGGGGAGCCAGTGGAGGTTTTTCAGGTGATCAGAGATGTGTTCTTTATGCGGGATGTCTAATATGAGCCTGGCTGAGGCGTTCTGGATGCGTTGTAGTTTTTTCTGGAGTTTTGCGGTGGTGCCGGCGTAGAGGGTGTTTCCGTAGTCCAGTCGGCTCGTGACCAGAGCGTGGGTGACTGTTTTTCTAGTTTCGGTAGGGATCCAGCGAAATGTTTTTTTGAGCATGCGAAGAATGTTGAAGCAAGATGAAGAAACGGCGTTGACTTGTCTGTTCATCGAGAGTGAGGAATCCAGGATGACGCCCAGGTTCCGTGCGTGGTCCGTCGGGATGGGTGCTTTTCCAAGGGCCTCTGGCCACCAGGAGTCGTCCCAGGCGGAGGGGGAGGTACCTAAGATGAGGACTTCTGTTTTGTCTGAGTTCAGTTTCAGACTGCTGTGCTTCATCCAATCAGCTACTTCTTTCATTCCTTCGTGTAGGTTGGTTTTGGCCGTGTTAGGGTCTCTGGTGAGTGATAGGATCAGTTGAGTGTCGTCGGCGTAGGAGATGATGTTGAGGTTATGTTGGCGTGCGATGGCCGCGAGGGGGCTCATGTAAACGTTGAAGAGGGTGGGGCTGAGTGAGGACCCTTGAGGTACGCCGCAGATGACTTCAGTAGCCTCTGACTTGAATGGTGGAAGGCGGACTCTCTGGGTTCTTCCGGAGAGGAACAAGGTGATCCATTCTAGTGCTTTTCCTTGGATTCCGATGTTTTTGAGGCGCTGTAGAAGGGTGCTATGGCAGACTGTGTCGAAGGCTGCGGAGAGGTCGAGGAGGATGAGGGCGACTGTGTCTCCATTGTCCAGTAGAGTTCGAATGTCGTCTGTTGCTGCGATGAGGGCGGTTTCGGTGCTGTGCTTGGCTCGGAAGCCGGACTGTGAGGAGTCGAGGGATTTGTTGGTTTCGAGGAATGCGGCGAGTTGGTTGTTGACAGCTTTCTCGATGACTTTGGCCGGGAATGGAAGGAGTGAGATAGGGCGATAGTTTTTGAGTTCGGTGGGGTCAGCTGTGGGTTTCTTCAGGAGGGCGCTGAGTTCGGCATGTTTCCAGCTTTCCGGGAAGGTTGCGGAGTTGAGGGAGCAGTTGATGACGTCTCGGAGGTGCGGTGCAATAATGGAGTCTGCTTTGTTAAAGATGTGGTGAGGGCAAGGGTCTGTGGGGGATCCTGAGTGGATAGAGTTCATCAGACGGATGGTGTCCTCAGTGGAGATTGGCTTCCAGTCATTGAGGATGTTCAGGGGGGGTGGGGTTCCTGCGGGGGATTGGGTGGGTTGGTCTCCGGGTTGGTTGTCGAAGCTGTTGTGGATGTCTGCAATTTTGTTGTGGAAGAATGAGGCTAGGGAGTCGCAGAGGGCTTGAGAGGGGGTGATGTCGTTGGAGTTGGCTGAGGGGTTGGTAAATTCTTTGACGATGTTGAATAATTCCTTGCTGTTGTGGGCGTTGTTATCCAGACGGTCCTTGAAGGCTGCTTTCTTGGCATTTCGGATTAGTTGGTGGTGTATGCGGGTGGCGTTTTTGAAGGCGTCCTTGGTGCTGGTGGTTGGGTCTTTTTTCCAGGCCTTCTCGAGGGAGCGACAGAATTTCTTGGATTTCTTAAGGTCATCGTTGAACCAGGAGGCCTTCTTGCTGCCTAGTTTGATTTGTCGTTTTTTCAGTGGTGCTAGGATGTCGGCGCTGTTGGATAACCATTGGGTGAGGTTGGTGGCTGCTTGGTCTGGGTTTGAGGAGTGGGCGGGGGGCTTTTGAAGAAGCGATGAGGAGATCTGGTCGATGGTGATTTTGTTCCAGTTTCTTTGCAGAGTGGGTTGGGGGTGGTTGTTGGATGTGGGCTTGTTGTAGGTGAAGTGAACGCAGCTGTGGTCAGTCCAAAGGAGAGCTCTGGTGTGGCTGAAGGAAACATGCTTGCTGGAGTTCACTCAGCACCACCAAAGCACCACTCAGCCCCACCACAGCATCACTCAGCGCCACCACAGCATCACTCAGTGCCACCACATTATCACTCAGCACCACCACAGCACCTCTTAGCACCACTACAGCATCACTCAACACCACCACAGCATCACTCAGCACCGCCACAGCACCAATCAGCAACACCACTCAGCGCCACCACAGCACCACTCAGCACCACCACAGCATCACTCAGCACCACCACAGCATCATTCAGCACCACCACAGCACCACTCAGCCCCACCCCAGCATCACTCAGCACCATCCCAGTATCAGTCAGCACCACCACAGCACCACTCAGCATCACCACAGCACCACTCAGCACCACCACAGCACCACTCAGCGCCACCCCAGCATCAATCTGCACAACCATTCAACAACAACTGGTTCAAATATGTTCTCTCAATGTTTCAAACTTTATTACAAATGTCACAAAAAGATGTTATTATTTCACTTCTGTTCTTGGATTTTCGTCACAATAAAATACACTGAACATGATCTTCACAAAAGTTATTTACAAAAGTTTAAGCTATTGCCATTATAAATTAAAATCACTTTTATTTAAGTATTAATTATGTAAAAAAATTAAAAGCCATTGTAATTTGTAATATCAATACAGCTAAGTCACGTAAATACGAAACATGTTACATTACAAATGCTATAGGTGTCACATTTGCGAAAGTTATAACTATTGGCATTGTAAAGACAAAGCTATTAATTTAGCTATTTTCAAAACCAACACAAAAATAAAAAAAATTGTCATTTACCAGACTAATAGCTCAAACTTTCCTAATGCGAGACCTATTGCATTGCAAATGCTTGTTTTGTTTTCTGTCAGTGCTTCCTGTTGAGGTTTAATTTTCGTGACAGGTGCCTCATTGCCTACTTATAACTATTCTCTGACCCAGCTTCAAGGGTCAGAGCAGGGTCAGAGAATAGTTGCAAGTAGGCAACGAGGCGCCAGGAAGCACTTACAGGCTTACAGCAGCAGGTGCCCAAGTTGAAGTTAATTTCTTTGTAACCCTTTTGTAAAAGGTTACAAAAAATTTGCTTCAACTTTTGCACCTGCTGCTGTAGCCCTGTAAGTGCTTGGCTGAAAATTCGTCCCCGCTGATTCGCGAATTTTACCGCGATTTCGCGAGATTCGCGGATCACGTAATCGCGGAAAATCCGCAAATTACGCGAGCGGAACATATTTTCAGCCCATGCTTACCTAATACTACCTGAGGAATCTGTGACCATTGCGATTGGGGCGGCATCTAAATGAGCACAATGTCTTTGCCTTGTGCAAGGATCCAAATTATAGTCTTGGACCAGATTAGTAATTTTACTACCATGGGCTATAATCCACTTGAACAGGGACTCGTCACCGGCCTTTGACGCTATTATCAGGTCCTCCCAACTAGCATCTTCCCAATTTCTACGGCCTATTTTCAGGGTTTTATTATATGCATTTCTTTCATGTCTAATCAATGGTTTGTAAGGCCCTGATAAGGCGTTATTTGGCCACTACACATTCTTCGTTAAACCATGAATTGGTCAACCACATCTTATTCCTATGATTAATCTTCCTAGTCTTGGATTCATGTAAATAAGGTTTTATATTTTCAACTAGCTTCTGATGGATATGTGTTATAGGTATGACTTCAGTACCTGATTCTAAAAAAGGGGTTAAGTGGTCACTAAAAATATTATATTCCTTTCCTAAAGTTCACGCTAGAATCACCCCCTCAACCTGACTTTACCTATTGTCCCTGTACTCTTCCTTGGCTGCCTCCCCTTATGTTGCCCACCCTGCACTTCTGAACAATCTTTCAGGGTGATGAGACTGCTCTTCTTGTTTATTGCATTGTTTTTATTTTATTTTTTGCTCCTATCCCCTATAGTACTCTGATATTATGACTGTTTTGTTTTGCCATATATTGTATCTATTTGTTTTCCTATCCTTTGGCTCTCCCCCCCCCCTGTTGTTACTCACTATGGGCAGTATAACCTCGGTACCCTGTTTAGGTTCTATTGATGATTGTAGGAGAAAACATTTTCCTGTGAGATCTAAACACAGTGGGAAATGGTCACTTACTCTTCTATCATCACCTTTAAAGTCCTGTACCTAGGTTCAATGGGCTTCACTTATCATGATATAATCTATACAGGATGTGGAAAAACCCCTTGAGAAGGTATTTAAAGATTCAAGATCTGAAGGGGACATTAGGCCTTTCTCTATAGTGAAATTAAATAGTTACATTGCGTAGACAGAACACCCCATAGTCTTTTCTGTCCTAAGAAGCAGGATCCCCATTAATAGGTCTTCTTCTTCGAAAATGGTATCTAATCCCGAAAAAGGATCGTAGCAGCAGTAAAGTTAACCCCAACTATAATGGGCCTGGTTAATTTAATGGACTTAAAGACTGTATTAATGGTGATTCTTTCGAACGCTCCCTTGGTCTTATGTATATATTAAAAAAATACATCCAAGACCTATTTGGAAACTTTAATTTTATGCACGGAATATCATTTGAATCAGTGGGTACAGTTTCTATAGTTGCATTTATGTGATTTTATATCCAGATTAGAAGACATTCTGATGGCCGTCCTCTATTTATTTGGTGGCCCTCTGTACTGAATGTTCTATAGCCTACTTAATCTAATGGCTCCCTCGCCCAAGTCTCTTGAAAAAGACAAAAATAAAGATTATCAATATAGCCCTGCAAATCAGTTTCTTGGAGTTTTTTTGGAAGCCCACCTATGTTCTAAATAACCATCTTCACACATTCTGGTGTTGAGTATGTTGGCCTATTGGCAGGATGGTAAAAAATAGTTATGCAATTAAGCCCTTCTGACTCAAGAACATTAGTTACCTGGCTTCTATCAAGGTTGTACCCTTCACGATATACATCCCATCTAAGTTGGTCATCCAATTCAATTACATCTTGGTTCCTAGCCATTGGACACAATATAACCCCCACTGTGGGATACAATTTCGCCTCCTGGTTCAGTCAATCTACGGCTTCAAGATTGTTTTGCCCCTTTTTAGCTGGTGTGGCAATGTTACATCTGTCTATACAGGTTTTGTTCTGCCTAAAGCACATTTTGGAGTTAAAGGAAACATTATTTTGTAGGTTCACAGTTAGTAAATTATCAGGGATAGTTTCTGAGTAAAATTTCAATTTTACATCATCCATATCCCCCTCATCTTGCTGTGATCGTTCAGCGTTTTTATATCGGATCTTATTACAGAGAGGCAACTGCAGTTTAGTTGTAATCCACTGTGTTACTTTGTTTATGAGGGAGTCCTTATCTTCCCTACAACCTCACTTTAATCTTGGAACATTGGTAAGAAACACATAATAGGAGTTTGGTTTCCCCAGGATCAAATGGTGAGTTCAATCAATCAATCAATTCCTTTATTCGGTTTTTGTAAGATATATACAAAAAAAACTTAAAAGTACAGTAGTAAAAAGATGCAATTTACATTTCAAAATTGCACTACATTTGCTATATACATTAAATAATTTAAAATCTCTGCCTATTCAGGAATTGAAATTCATTTAAGCGAATTAAGAAATATAAACAAGATCAAAAGAACGACAATTACGAGGTGATAACATCTGATTTAAAAAGTACCATTATTCGCATTTAGGTATCTTCGATATGCATTACTATTCAAGATTTTTCCTATGCCTAATACAAATTTGAGTTGCCTGGTAGATTTTATGCCTCCATTTAGGACCACTATACTTCCCCCTATTCCCTGGGTAGCTTGTATCGGCCTATTTGTGAGTTGATTTTCTGGGTATGTGTTTGTACATAGCACCTGTTGATGCAATGGGGGCAATCTAGAGTGGTCATGCATGTTAGTTGCATGGTACCTTAAAATGGATTGGGGATAGGGTGTTAAAGTTGTATATTTACTCAGATTTAAAGCTTGATTTGGAGGATGTTTTGGTATTGCTCTGGATGACATTCTAGATAAAGTGTACTCCACCTTGGTGTGGTGAGATTTCTCTTCTGTGTGTTCTCTGTCCTCCAATACATTGGTAACAGCTACCGGGTTTCTGTGTAAATGTGTTGTTAAAAACTCAATCATCCTTTTAAGTTGCAGGACCTCCCCTTGTACTGCATTTAATTTTGTGCAAAGATCCAACACAAGTGCATAGGTATCAAGTGACTGTGACTGTGTTTTCAGCCTCCACTGTACTCCGGTAACCTATGGATTGTCTACTACCATCTTGTTAATTTGTTTGCTCTCTCTGTATTTTCTCCGGGTTGTCTTCTAGGGGTAAATATCTATTAGAGCACTCTATATTTAGGATATCTCTTTGTACTGGGCTTTCCTGGTTCCTATCTATGCTATCCGATCTAGGGGTCGAAGCCACCGCCGGCCCGAAGGATGCAGATTCACCGCCGCGGTCACAGAAAACACCCACCGCCAGATTAAGATGGCGGTGGGAACAGCGGCGGAGGGCAGGTCCGTCTGCCGCTGATCCGCGGGGTGTTGACCGCAAACTGGTGGCGGTGTCTGCAAGACACCGTCAGCCAAATTAGGATGTGTGTTCAAACATGCTTTTCCGCAGCGGATTTTCCGCCGTGCAAAAGGATGTGGACCTTTGCTTCTGGGGGCCACTTGCGGGCCCCCAGGGTGAAGGGAGGATGGGAGTGCACATGGGGGGTACCTATGGTACCACCTTCATTTGCATGCACAAAGCCGCAGGCACTGCGGCACCGCGTAATGCCTGCCTGCCGCTTTGTGCATGTAAATGAAAAGCATGCATTTTTAACCTTGCGGCGGGTGCTGCTTCAAGCAGCACCCGCCACAATGTTAAACATACGGGATGTGACCGGCAGGGTGGCGGTCACACCCTAATTGGTATGGAGTGAACACCGCTGCCCCTGCGGACGGTCCGTCCACTTCAGGGGTGGCGGGCGGATGCTGGTCCGTAGCCATCCTAATAGGCACCTGAGGGAGGTTACCTAAGGAGGACTGGATCCTGCCTTCGATTGAGGTGTAGTTGATGGTTATAAATTTGTCATATTATGAGCTTGGTGGACAATGATAGGTAACAAAAAAAGAATGGTAGATTTGCTATTTTGACTCGCACATCAATATTAGTTTCCTACTACTCACTATCTACTTCTCTCTACTACTCACTCTCTACTACTCTCTCTCTACTACTCACTCTTTACTACTCACTACTACTCTCTACTACTCACTCTCTACTTCTCACTCTCTACTACTCACTCTCTACTACTCTCCCTCTACTACTCACTCTCTACTACACACTCTCTACTACTCTCTACTACTCACTCTCTACTACTCTCTCTCTACTAGTCTCTACTACTCACTCTACTACTCACTCTCTACTACTCACTACTATTCTCTCTGCTACTCATTCTCTACTACTCTCTACTACTCACTCTCTACTACTCACTCTCTACTACTCACTCTTTACTACTCTCTACTACTCACTCTCTACTGCTCTCTACTACTCACTCTACTTCTTACTCTCTACTACTCTCTACTACTCACTCTCTACTACTCACTCTCTACTACTCTCTGCTACTCACTCTACTATTCACTCTACTACTCTCTACTACTCACTCTCTGCTACTCTCTCTACTGCTCTCTACTACTCTCTACTACTCACTCTCTACTCTCTATTACTCACTCTCTACTCTCTACCTCTCTACCTCTCTCTTCTACTCTCTCTACTGCTCTCTACTACTCTCTACTACTCACTCTCTACTCTCTATTACTCACTCTCTACTCTCTACCTCTCTACCTCTCTCTTCTTCTCTCTCTACTAATCTCTACCTCTCTACCGCTACCTCTCTACCTCTCTACCTCTACACCTCTACCTCTCTACCTCTCTCTACACGCACACATATACACATATATGCATATATATATGCATATGCATTTATATATATGTATGTGTATGTATAAAAAAAACAACAAAACATTTTTTTTTTAAACAGCTACTTTTAAAACTGTCATTCTTTTTCCCCATGGTACGCTCCCTGGTACGCTCCCCGGTGCGCGTACCGGGCGCTCCCCCCGCGAAAATCAAAAAATATATATTTTTTTTTGCCCCGCGGGGCCCTTTTATGGCCCCCACATCAAACCTAGGGGGTCAAGGGGGGGTCTACTCTGCCCCTTTATGGTCATTTCCCTCTTTGTTTTGGCCACCTCTCGTGTCTCGATCCTACCGAGACACAAGATGGCGGCCGCTCCGGACTGTTTAGAATGTTTACAGACACCCCAGAGCCAATCAGCTTTCTGCGCGCAAGTCGCGTGACGCGCCCGGTGCGCGTACCGGTGCGCGTACCGGAGCGCGGCTATAGATATATATATTTTTTTGAACCTTAATTACTCAAAATCCACTGGAGCACATATCTTGAGACATAGCAAAGGCACATCGGGCTACCAGTCCCTACAATTTTGCCAAGTTTAGTGGAAATCCATTCAGCCATTCGGGCTAAAAGTGAAATCGACCGCCCTATGGAAATTAACATGGGGAAAATGCATTTTGGGACCCTCCTTTTATCTCGGCCCCCGCTTGACGAATCCCCCCCAAACTTTAAGGGAAGGACCAAAACGCCGCGAGGCCATTTTGAGGAAATTTTCAGGCAGATTCGTCAACCGGCGCCAAAGTTATTCCAAATAGAATTTTGAGATTTAACATTGAAAAAAATCCTAATTATAACTACCTACTGGCGACCGCCAGTAGGTAATATATATATATAGTTTATGTGTTTATTAGTGATTGTGTGGGAGTGGGTATATGAAATGTTTTGTGGGGGTGTATGTGGATGTGTCTGTTTTTCTCTGTATTATGTCATCATTGATGTAATTTGAGATGTCATCAGTGATGTCATTTGAGAGTTAATCTGTGATGTCACTGACCATGTCATGAGTTATATAATATGTGAAGTCATAAGCAGTGCATTGTGGGGACGTGAGTTATAGTTAGTTCAGGTAACTATAACTGCTGAATTTCACTGGTTTTGCACAAGGGAAATCTGAGCCTAACTATATCATCCCTGTAACCTTTGTTTTTTTCAGTTACTTCTTTATAAAAGCATCACCAATGGTATGCCGTATTATGTCATCAAAGCAGAGTCCAGATAACCTCCGACTACACTATTTCAGTTTACCAAGTGTAATCCTTCTTGGAACTTGGTAGGTTACGATGCAATGTTTGTTTGATTGTGACTTTATTCTAATTACATGTTTCGATCCAGTTTAAGTTTTTAAATATATATTGCAGTATCCAGGTATAAGGTTAACTCCTTCATGAACGATGACAGCCTAAGTAGTACTTTTTTATGCAGAAATAATTTTTTAGCCCTGTTTATAATTTGTAATGTCCGCTTTCACTTTAGTGGCATCTGCTCTGTATTGTATGATTAATTGCACAAGAGCCTGTTAAAAGTCTTGTAAATACATCAGTCCTGGTGGCTGTATGATATCATAAGCAGTCATAATACAATTGCCACATACATTTTCACTTTTACAATCATAACCCTACTTATTTATTTATTTTATTTATTTTGAAAGTTTTATAGAGCGAGAACAAGATCCTTGCGGATATCAGAGCGCTGTACAGTCACTAAATGTACATGTGGAGAAGTGTGGCTCAGGGGTTAGAGGCGGCAGACCCGGAAGCTGGGATCGGCCCTGGACTAGAGTTCAATTCCCCGCCTGACGGGCATCCCGGCCATATTAGAATTCCTTGAAAAGTATTGGAAACATAAACATTTAGTCAAACTTCCTTTGCAAAAGCCAACTTAAAATTATGCGTCAAACATCTAACATGGAAGATGAAAATATAGTGAGGGATATTAGCTTAGGAGGTCTAACAAAAAAGTGAAACATTGTTTAGAAAGTCAACTTTGGAAGAAACTATTTCCTACAAACAAGGCAGCAGCACAGCTAATGTTCAATTCCAGTCAAGAAGAGAAATTGATTGTCTGCCTAATGCCTACACTTCAGGAATGGTCTTTTGGAAAAATACTAAAAATGGAGAAAGAAGACATTTTGGAACTAACAGCAATCAACAAAATGGAATTCCAGAGTGTGACAGTGATCCTAAGTGAAAAACTACCAGCAAAACTTGATTCATTGGAGAAATCTTTATCAGGAACTGTGGTATTAGCAGTGTTATGGGTTTCTAAAACCTGTAGAGTAATTTTGTGTCAAAATTAAAATTGTAATTGGTTATTGGTGCTATGGGTAAAGTAATTCATGTAATTTAGATTCCTAACAGAAATGAGGTTGAATACCTAGATATGAAATCAGGTTGATTGTGTAAAAAGATTAGAATGCCTGTTGCACAATTGTTGCTTGTGAACGATGGAAGCGGATCTTATCTTGCGCAAACTTAGCCCAGTGGGCGTCAAGGAACGACTTCATAGTTTCTCTAGCATATGCTGTGACTATTCATAAATCTCATAGTCTAATTAGAGATGCAACATTCATTAATATTGGTATCACTTTCTTTAAGGAAGGTATGTCATATGTAGCCTTATCACGAGTTAGAACATTGTCCAGTTTGTATCTTGCTGACCTTGATAACAGTAAAGCAAATTCACATTCACATTTTGTCAAACAGTATTGCTGATTGAGAAGTGTTTAATGTTTTCATTTAGGACAGTAACCAGTTTACGAAAAACCTACTATCTACCAAAAGTGAAAAGTTTCAAAATATTGTAGCAATGTTGTTGTGAAGATGTGTAAGAAAGAGAACAAGGAAATTCTTTAAGAAAAAAAACCTCACAACCCCGAAAATATTATTGTTTACCAGTTGTCAAACCCTTCTGGTGTCAACTGCTATGCCAATGTGTTTCTCAACACACTTTTTACATTACCTCATGTTGTTCATGCAATTAAACAGAGAAAAGACAAGAGATTGTGCTCCACTCTTTTTGATTTATTACAACACCTCTGCAGTGATAGAAGTAAAACACATTGTACATCTCATATTCTAGACCTTGTAGACATATGCACTGGCTCTGTACTCTTCACCTAAAAGTCTCAAGAAGATGCACACAAATTATAATGGTAATCTTCAGTATCTATTTTGACGTAGTTACTCACATTAACATGAGTGTGAAAAATGTTCTTCTACAACAATTACAGAAATAGTTTCAGAGCAATTTATTTACTTAACGCTACTGGAAAACAAAACTGTCAAATTTGACAGTTTGTTTAAAGAACCTTCACAGACCAATACCAGCAGAAATTGTTAATCAGATCTTCTGTCAACTTGGCATATAAAAAGAAGTGGAAATATATCATTCTAATGCTACAGTGATGTACAGCAGACACCCCGGACTGGTGGCCACAAGATCTTGGCCCCGTCCCTGAATCATAGCAGGTCGTAAAAAATCTAGGAGTCCGATTAGATCAGGAACTCTCATTGAAGCAGCACAGCAATTACGTTGTGGGTTCATGCTTCCACGTAATTGGGCTTCTACAGAAAGTATTCCCACTGCTCCCCGACTCAGTCAGAAAAACACTGGTGCAGGCTCTTGTCTTAAGCCGCATAGACTACTGCAATGGCCTGTTTCTGTCCGCTAATGAAGGAGTTCTGGCAAAAGTCCAAGTGGTTCAGAACACTGCAGCCCGATTAGTCCTAAACGCCCCTCCCCGAACTCCTTCCAAACCTCTGCTGGCAAAACTTCATTGGCTGCCTATAAAACAGAGAACCAAATTCAAAACTTGCTGCATTATTCAAAAATGCCTTAATTGTTTCGGCCCTGAATATCTAATAAACAAATTCACCCCCTATATCCCTACACGCTCCCTCAGGTCCAGTGACCAAGGTTTACTATGTGTTCCTCGAACTAAGAAAGCTAGACACCGTGGCAAGGCATTGTCAGTGGCTGGACCTTCTCTATGGAACAGTCTCCCAAAAGCTCTCGGACAATGCTCAGAACATTTACCATTTAGGAAACAACTTAAAACCTTTTTGTTTCAAGTTTAGCATCTATTCTAGCTAACTCCCATACATCCTGCTGTTGTGGCTGCCAAAGCGCAGAGATACTCCTTCGGGAGTCGAATCAAGCGCTATACAAACCCTCAAATAAATAAATAAATAAATAAAGTAAATTAGAAACATAAATTGCAAACTTTAAAGCAGGACAAATATCGATTTCAGTAAAAACATATACCACTATGGCTATTGTTTTTCATGAAGGAGTTAGTGTTACAACTGGAAACTATACCATCTATTTATAAACTATAACTGCATCGAGAAAATATAACAAAAGCAACCTCAAATTCAAGCAGAGATTGCCTTTTAAGCTACCAAATTATTTTCTTCTGTTTCTTGAACCTTAGAGGACATCAAAGTACTTAACACCAGGCTCAGAAATACCCAAGCCTGGCTAGCAGAAAATCATCTCAAACTGAATGCCCTAAAGACTGAATTCCTTCTAATAGCTCCACCCACACAAATCACCATAATGCAAGATTGGCTCAAACACATTACGGCACTCAACGTCCAACCCACCATTGTGGACTCTGCGAAGTCACTGGGAATAACTTTTGACAGCAACCTTAACATGCAAAAACATATCAGTAGTGCTACAAAGGGAGCTAACTTCCAGATACACACACTGCGGAAAATGAAACCCTTCCTGCCACCCAATGACTTTAAGCAAGCAGTACATGCTCTAATTATCCCTAGAGTGAAATACGGATGTGTCTCTCTGTGAGGTCTACCCAAGACTTCTACGGCTCCACTACGAGCCTCAATCAATGCAGCAGCAAGACTCATAACTGGTTCTAAACGGAGCTCCCACATATCCCCTGAACTACAACTCCTGAACTGGTTACCCCTGGAAGCCCGAATTCATCTAAAAATGGCATGCATGACGCACAAAGCCATGCATCACAAGGCCCCCATCTACTTTGCACAGCAGCTGACAATCTCGGGGGGGGGCAGATCCTCAAGAAATGCTGAAAAACTTCTTCTGCAACCTCAAAAATTCAACAAGAAAAAAACATATAAACGATCCTTCTCTGGGATGGCACACAGAATTTGGAATTCCTTACCCCCAGAAACCAGACTCAACCCTTCCACGGCCTCATTCAAAAAGGAAGTAAAAGCCATCCTCATGGCCAAATTCACATGAATATGATACATAAAAGTAAGCAATGTTGACATTATACTGACCCTCGGTCTCTCACTACGAGATAGACCGCATATCACTTCTTATTTTGCTCGTCCTTGTACAACACGCCACTGTACATATGTTTGTTATTGTTCTGCTCGTCTTTTTCTTTTTCTATATGTAACATTTAAATAAATAAATGTAAATGTACATGTATTTATATAGCGCAAATTACCCACATCGCAGGCATCTAAGCGCTTGCTTAGGGAACCCGTCCTGGTATTCCCCTGTGAGATAACCCCGGCAGGGTATCCACAAGGTGAAAGCCAGGCATCCCGCCGCGAGGGGCCATTGTGGAGATTAAGCAAGCTATTGCCCAGAGTCACAGAGTGTGAACCCGTGAGTCGAGTAGGCACCGGAGCGAGAATTATCGAGTCCGTGGTTTCCCGGGAGGATCGGGGCACCCAACTATACGTTCGGGGGGACCGAGTGGTCACCCCTTTCCATATGGCCGGGATGCCCGTCACCCCCTCCCAACACAATCCCCAAGGATGGGAAGTCGGACGCAGGCTTGAACTTTTGGAAGGCGAGAGGGAGTCACCCTCCCGGCCGTATTTATTAAAATATGAAAAACAATTCAAAACATTAAATAAAAGTTTCATAATCATGTACAATTTTACATTTATTACATTTCGATGAAGACATGTTCTTTGGCTAACCTTAACAGATCTCTAATACAAAGGTTTCCTAGCCGAGTCTAACATCCTGCAAATGCATACATTCTAAATTAAAATTGTACATCCTAGCATTAAGGACCAATGGCAAGGTCTTAACCGGTGTCAGATCCCTACTACCAAAACTCTCGCCCTCACGGTGTGATTGGCGCATGCACAGAGGACTCTACCCTCATTGCCAACTGTAACTTCCCTTGTCGTGGTGGGGGCCCCCTTTCCACTCGACGCCATCTTAAAGGTCGTCCGAGTTCCCGTGTGAGGTAACTGTAGGAAGGACAGCGTGGACTCCCCCCCATCCCCACACTCTCTATCCGCTGTCGCGGATATCCGGCCCCCGGGAAATTAGTAGGAGGGGCATATAGCCGCCTCCTCCCCTGGGAGGGGCCTATGGCCGTCTCCCCTTAGGTGACCCATCCTTAGTGGGTGCCGCCTCCCCGTGGGAGGGACCAATGGCCGCCTCCCCCCAGGTGCTCCCATCCATTCTGGGTGGCGCCCCCCTCTAGGGACCTTGAAATTACTGCTCACCGATCATGACCTTACCGGCACAGGCCGGATAGTTGACCGACTATCCGGCCCCCCCTACTCCTCCTAAAGGTCATGCTTCCTCAAACCCCTTAGCCATGCTATGAAGTCTCCTATGAGTAAATCATTCCCCTCCCGGGACAGGTGAACCCCATCATTCAGATACATGTGATCACCCCGAATACACCCATGAGGAATGCTATGCAACTGCGAAGAGCGAAACAATCTACAAATTTTATTGTTAACCCTCTTCACCGAATGGTTCAGTGCTGACCCCGAAAGGCCCCCCCGCCATACCTTCCTGGGAATCATGTGGGACCAGGCAATCGTGCACCCCGGGATTCTTTTCGCCAACCAGCTAACAGCAGACAAAACTTGTTCAAACAACACTCGTCTACCCAGTGTCACCAAGTCATTGCCCCCCAGGTGTACTATGACTACAGATGGCGGTGACCTTTGCCGCCCTAAGAGACCCTACACAAATGACTCGAATTGGTCAAATCAGAGCCCGCCCTTCCCATGGAAGGCCACTCTGTACTCGTATTCCCCAGCTGCGTGAGTCGCGTCACCTGCTTTGAATACGTCCCCGGCGCGCCTCACGTATGAGTGGCCCACGACCCATACCACTCTTTCTCTAGACGGTGATCCATGACCGCTGGTCTCCTGGTACTGGGTCGACTGCAAATTCCGCCCCGCGTGACAGGCTCGCGAAACTGTAATTAAAAACAAAAGACAAGAAGCGTGAGTGCATGTCAATTGATCTTTACAACATGTGCAATCGCACATACCTTTTGAAGCAATTCAAGGACCATCGTCCCAACTGTTTCACTTCATCCGCACTCTGACCCCTGGCTGTAGCCTCATTAGCAGCCCCTATCCTAAAGGAGTGTGTTCCAAAATCGCACGGGTCCATGCCCGCAGCAGCGATTGTCAGTGCTAGCACCCTCTGGAACTGAAACCTCGTCAGTGGGGTGCCATCCTTGTGCCTCAGCAAACTCCCCCCCATGTAGCCGCCCTTAGTGCCAAGTATT
Source organism: Lissotriton vulgaris (assembly GCF_964263255.1). Classification (NCBI taxonomy): domain Eukaryota; kingdom Metazoa; phylum Chordata; class Amphibia; order Caudata; family Salamandridae; genus Lissotriton; species Lissotriton vulgaris. The sequence continues at coordinate 225,845 of NW_028251363.1, read as the reverse complement.
CCTCTATACACATTATCGGGCACGTGGGGGACCCTCGCGCGCGCTGCACAACAACACTATTTACCATAGCCCCTTGGTCGGTCTTGGACCTGGCTATCATGACCACCATCGAATCACCCCTAATTTGGACGTGATCCCTGCACAAGCCTCCCTCAACGTCTTTCTTATTCCTTGCGACCAGTTCGCTCACCCGCATAGCACCATGGAACGCTAATGCGAAAGCTGCCCGGAACAGAACTGCTTCGAATTGGGAGGAGCATGTCTCGTCTAGTTTCGCTATGAGCAGGGACAACCTATCTAAGCCAATCGGGCGCCTCTGATCTTGCTTGCGACCCTCGAGGCGCTGCCAGCCGCGAAATGCTTTTTCACCAAAAAGGAACCCGTTGGGTCTTTTATGCCATGCACCTGCGCCATGAATGAAATGGCCGCCCTATGCCTATTGGCCGTTGCCGCTGATCGGCCTTCTCTGTGCAGTGCTACCAGGAGCCCCAGGAAGGATTCCTCCTGACCCCAGTTCTGATTCCCTGTCGGACCCAAAAATGTGCAATAGGAACGAAACGCTCCTTCGTATGCCTTCCTCGTCCTGGGGGCTAAGCTTGCTGCCACGAGGTCTTGTAATCCGGGGCACCGATAAGCCAAAGTGCTTATCGGTGCCCCGCGGTACCTCCGCTGTAGGTAGATGACCCCTGAACGCCTGCATATGTGAACGAGAGAGTGCATCAGCCGCATGATTCAGTACACCTGGCACATGTTTCGCCCTGAACTGTACATTCAGTCTCATGCAAAGCAGCACAACTTCTTTCAACAATCTCAAGATCCATTTGCAGCGTGCTGCCTGTTGGTTAATGCATTCGACAAAAGTCATATTATCATACCAAAACACCACTGAGCGGTCTCTGAAATCGTTTGGCCATGCCATCAGAGCAACAAAAATGGGGAATAGCTCCAGGAACCCAATGTTACTTGTGAGACCGCTGGAGTGCCACCACGCCGGCCATGTTTGCGCCGACCATCGATTACCAAAAATGGCGCCAAATCCCACGCTCCCCGCCGAGTCAGTCCACAGACCTAGCTCATCTGAAGACGCAGGCGGCTTGTTCCACACTACTCGATCGTTGAAGTCCGCCAGAAATGCCAACCAAATGCGCATATCCTGGCGAACCTCTGCAGACAGTCTCGTACGGTGGTGTCCTTCTTTGAGACCAACCATAGCTTGTGCAATAGAGCGTGAGAAGGGGTGGGCCATTGGTATCACTCTCAAGGCAAAGTTAATCTGACCCACTGTTTGTTGCAACTGGTGCAGGGTCACTTTCTCCTTACCAAGGCAAAGCTTCAAGGAAGCCCTAAACTTGGCCACCTTTCCCATCGGCAAACGGAAACATCCCTCCACACAATCGAGCTCAATTCCCAGAAACTCCAGTGAAGTAGATGGTCCAACCGTCTTACCTGGTGCCAATGGGACTCCAAACTCCCTCATGAGGATGCAGAAGTCGTGCAGCGCCTGCGCACATTTCGTATCGCCGGCTGCTCCCAAAAACAGGAAGTCATCGAGATAATGCATAACATGCCTATGCCCTGTGGCCTCGGTGAATGCCCACTCTAAAAAACAACTGAACATTTCAAAATAGGCACAAGAAATGGAGCAACCCATAGGCATGCATTTATCCATGTAATAACTCCCTTGGAATGCAAAACCTAGCAAACGCTGATCCTGCGGGTGTACCGGGAGCAACCGGAACGCCGACTCGATATCTGACTTCGCCATCAGCGCCCCGGGGCCCAGGCGATTCAGCATGGCCACGGCCTCATCGAACGATGCGTACCGCACCGAACAGACTTCTGGGTCAATGGCCTCGTTCACCGATGAACCCCTTGGAGCAGACAGGTTATGAATAAGCCTAAACTCCCCTGGGTCTTTCTTCGGGACAACCCCTAACGGGGAACAGATGAAATCCGCCACCGGTCGGCGATGAAAAGGCCCTGCCACTCGCCCTAAGCTGACTTCTTTCGCAATTTTTCTCTCTACCACACTTGGGTTATGTTGCGCCGATAACTGGTTTTTACAAAAGGAGTCCCCTCGAAAATCCCCCGCCGGGATGTGGAAGCCGTGCAAGAATCCCTTCCTCAACACCCCAGCGGAGACATGATCAGGGTATTTGTTCAACCAAGAAGTCCTAGCCATGAGATCAACGGGTGTAGGCAATTGGTCACAACGTTTTACCTTACTCCTGCTTGGACCCTCCCCTTCCTCCCGTCCCGTTATTTTTTGATCTACATGAACTCTCCGGGTGTGAGGAATTCCCACAGCCCGCACACACATGCTTGAACCTACATGTTCCCTGTGGTCTGTTACAGTTGCCTCGATTGAAGCCCCAACAGATCCCCCGCTTGCCGCCGTTCCCGCCGGTTTTCGGCTGGTGATCGCCACCGGCGCCTGCTCGAAAGGGCACCGCGGGCTTTTGGCGGAAGACCCCCGACCCACTCCCGCCCAGCGAGGATATACCTGCCACCCCTGGCAGGAGCTGCTTATGCCATGAGACGGCAGTCCCATGTCAGAGAGGCATCATATTCTTTCGCTTTTCGGAATTTCATGTCATAACCTTTCCATTCCTCTCCCTCATACATTGCATAAAAATCCATAATACGAGTTTGATAGCAAGACAGTTCAGTTAACACCTCGGGTTTACTTTCCCCCATAACTGCAGTAAATATTGCAAAGGCCTTCACCCAATTCGTTACCGTTTCATCCACCCTGAATTCCGACATCTTGGTGCGCCACACGCTCGGGTGCCACAAATCTTTCTGGGTTTTAGCATATTCCATCTCGCGATGGTCAGTTAATAATGAAAACATATTGACATATTTGTCTCCCCATATTAACTCTTTTGTGGCCATAGGGATGTGCTGTGCCACCCTCTCCCGCCTTGAGGGTAATGAGCCCTCCCCTGCCATTGGCATTGGCAAAGCGAGCTTACCCGGTTCGGTCGTTGTTCCCGCCGTTTTCTCGAGACCAACTGCAGGTCCTACTGGTGCCACCTGTGGGGAAACAAGAGGAAGATTAGCCTTTGCGGCATCTCTCGACTGCCGCAATTGCTGGATTAGTAGCTTGGCCTCTTCGGCCATGTCTCCAGGTGCCTCGGCACCCCCTGCCTTTTTATTGAGCCATGCAGCCAACTGGGTGGCCAAGTCAGGAGGCATTTCCTCATCGTTAGTGGGGGTAATCACTACCGGGATCGGTTGACCCGCGTCTGGGATTGGTACCGGGTTGTCTGCCGGTGTGACAGGGGCGGCCGGGGGTACCTCTGGGACCGGAACCTCCCCTGAAACCGCACTCTTCTTGACCTGCTTCCCTCTACCCTCGGGGACGATTCCCGGCAAGGCCGGGCCTATTACCTTCTTAGGGTTACCAGGATTGCTCAGTGCAGCCAGTTGTTTTTTGACCTCAGCCAAACCTCGACCGATCGATTGGACTTGTCCGAGTTTCCGGTCCATGCAAGCCATCCGGTTCGACAACAGGCGTAGCACCTTATCCGTCTCGGAACCCTTTTCTGCTTTCTTGCCAGCCATGGTTTCGAGTATCCGCTCCTAGACGATCAACGAGGTCCTGGAATTTTTGACTTCTAATAACTGAAAGAGAAACACAAGAATTATAAGTTCTCAAAATTGCTGCTTGTTCCGTCGAGGGCTCACGAGCAACGAGTGGGTGCAGCCTTCAGAGCACAGGAACAAGAGGACGCTTCTTCGGATTCCTGCTCTATTTATTCTTCTGCGGGAGGGCGTGTACCCTCCTCCGGTACGCCTACTGGGCGTGGTCATCGGTGTAGGTGTCTAGGACAACCCCTCCTGGGCGGGAAAAGGCGCGCCCCGGCTACGCCGCTTCGGGCATACCAGCTGGGACACGCACCCCGCCCAAAATGGTTTCCCGGGAGGATCGGGGCACCCAACCATACGTTCGGGGGGACCGAGTGGTCGCCCCTTTCCAGTTTCATCATGGATTAGTGTCTTAAACACAGGCTGTCTTTTCACAGGAGTTAGTTGTCCTTAAAATCTATTGCATTCTCAAGTATACAAAAATAAGCATTATATTTAAGACCATGCTCACCTCATCGATGAATAAAAGTTTCAATGCTATCAGTTCTCTTGAGACTTCATGACGAGCTTCAACAGATAACATTTGGGGCTCAAGTTAGTTGTTGTGTTCTACAAGTAGTATATGTATCTGATGTAAATTAATACTTTTGAGGTTGTATGGACCTAATTCAGAAGGCGCTGTTAGTGCACATGCCAAATTAGAGTCTGTAGGCCGCTGTAGGTAAGCAGTGAGAACTTCAAATTAAAAGTTGTTTCTAGCGCCAGTCTAACCACTGATGCATACTAGTATTGGCTTAAATGATATGTATTTACACTCTTTCTTCTCGAGGAGAAATCCATATTCTATTTTGTCTTTAACCTTCATATATGTTTATTTCTGGTCATTAATCAGTTGTCTAACTAACTGTTCCAAATCAACTCTTTCCTATCTTGCTTGTTGCATTGAAGTTTCCAACTCAATCATGGCTATGGCAACTTCATTTTCAATAATTAGTTGTCCAAGAGGATCTTGACTTAGAGGTCCTGAAATGTGGCTGCTTTGAGAACTCTCCTTTGCGTTCTTAGCAATAATTGTTTCTTCTTGTTCAATCGCATCATTCAAACGGTGCACAGACAAAATATCGACTCCAAAATATCGAATGGACAAAATATCGAGTTAAAAATATCGATAATAATAAAATATCGATAACAAAAATATCGTTGGTCAAAATATCTATTAAAATAATGATAAAAAAATATCGAGTACAAAAATATCGACAAAATATATATAAATAGTCAAAGTAAAAAATTTCAATAATATGTAGAAAAAAGGTTAAAAAAATAAAAAAAAAATATTAATAGTAATATAAATTGTAGTTAATGTTTAGGAGCGGGATGTTGGGTTAATAGGGGATAAGGGTGGGGAGTAATTTAATAATAATTAATTAATTAATATATGTTTGTAAATATTTTTAATTAATAATTAATTGGTAATTAATTAATATTATGAGTTAATTAATTAATATAATTTTGTACATATTTTTAATTAGTAATTAATTGGTAATTAAATAATATTAATTAGTTAATTAAATTATTAGTGTAATTTATTTATGTATATAATTTTTAGTTATTGTTAATTAATTATTTGGGAAAAAATAATATTAATTATTAAATTAAAATAATTACAGCTAATGTGCTAATATATTTACTTTATTGTTATTGTTAATTAATAATTAATTGGTAATTAAATAATATTAATTAATTTTGGGTAAAGGAGTATTTTTAGGGTTCAGGGTCAGTTTTCAGTTTTGGGGTAAAGGGGTATTTTTAGGGTTCAGGGTCAGTTTTCAGTTTTTGGGTAAAGGGGTATTTTTAGGTTTCAGGGTCAGTTTTCAGTTTTTGGGTAAAGGGGTATTTTTAGGGTTCAGGGTCAGTTTTCAGTTTTTGGGTAAAGGGGTATTTTTAGGGTTTCAGGGTCAGTTTTCAGTTTTTGGGTAAAGGGGTATTTTTAGGGTTCAGGGTCAGTTTTCAGTTTTTGGGTAAAGGGGTATTTAATTTTAGGGTTCAGGGTCAGTTTTCAGTTTTTGGGTAAAGGGGTATTTTTAGGGTTCATGGTCAGTTTTCAGTTTTTGGGTAAAGGGGTATTTTTAGGGTTCAGGGTCAGTTTTCAGTTTTTGGGTAAAGAGGTATTTTTAGGGTTGTGGTAAATAAATTTACCTAATCATTTTTACCGTATAATTATCAATACAAGACAGCTCATTCAAATGAGAGGCAGAGTCCGTGGTATCTGAGTCATACGGGCTTTAATGGACAATGAACCTCGAGGTTGGATATCATGTTCCGTCACCACTAGGGTTCGGGAAGGGACAGTCAACGTTTTATTAACATTACACATTATATATAGTAAAGTAACATAATTGAATCCAATACAGTAGGCGTAACAGGTGAAAAGAGCGAGATAAGAACACATGTGAGTAAGAGGAGGCGTGAAAAAGAGGCGTACACCTGGGTGTGCATTGTACATGTCAGAGAAACGTCACAAGATACGTCACATGTGGGTGGATGCATAGGGAAAAGTTGCAGAATCGGCAGAAACCCTTAACCTGGATGCGCGCGCAACTAGCACGACGTGCAACCGAGGGTTTTTACTTTAGCACTAGTGGAGGAGACTGATGTCTGGAGTGTCAGGGCAACCTGTACCTATAACATATCTAGTATCTTTTGTTTGGAGGATGTAGTGTCTGAAGTAAAAGGTCTCTCGGGCAGGGGCCATCCCATACTGAAAGCTAGTGCGTGCATACGTGTCTGGAAGCAACGTGCGGAGCCATGGGCCTACCATGGTAACGGAGTCAGTAAATCACTTGCAAGGAGGACAGAAGAGACCGGGCCCTTTGCTCTGCAGCCGGGAAGCTGTTTACCTGTTTCACTAGACTGGAATGTGTTTTCGAGGAGGCTGAGCAGATAACTGTAGGCAAAACATGAATTTGGCAGGCAGTCCAGGCCGAGCCGGGCACCGCTGCGCTGGCAGGAAGTAAGGTAGAGGTCAGGGATGCGTACAGCTTTCGGAGACAGGAGAGATGAGGCAGAGAGGCCTCGTTTAAGGGCCTAGCTCGACTGGGCCAGGAAACATGGAGAAAACGTGTGCGAATTTCAGGAGTGCACCATGTAAAGACGGTGGCACCGTATACCTAGGAACATAGTTAACGAGACTTCTTGGTATGGTTGAATAGCTTACATGGTAAGGATGGACGCAAATGTATTTGCGTCTGTCTAGTATGTACAGAACAGAAGTTACACAACATACATGGAACATGGGTGCATGGATAGGGTGCGAGTGGGGGACATATTGGCTACCTGAAAATTTCTATTACCTCATTCCCTCCTTGGACCCTACTACACCCTTTAGGATATATCAATATTCATGAGACCATCTATCTGTTCGTAGAGCATCATTTGTTCATCTTTCTTGATTCGGGAACGGGAACGTGTACTTGGATGGGGAATACAAGCTGTGGCGCACAAGCCGCAAATCACTGGCCCACATTGCAGACAAAGACAACAACTGAATACTATGGCCAATATTATTCCTAGGAATGACAACAATTTCCATCCCCAGGCAGATACTACACTCCAGAACCAACCGGACCAAGTCCAGGAGCCTGGATTCTGGTGTATCAGATGAGCTATTTCATGAAGCCGAGTTATAGCCTTATACACGGATGGCGCGTTATTTGGAGTAAACACAACTGGATCCGATGACTCTACAAGCCCCGCCCCTATCGGCCAGGATGACGTCAAGGACAAGGCGGTTCTGAAGAACAACAAGTCTCATAGCAGACTGCTCTTCTGTTAAGTTACCTAGGGCAGAAGTAGTTTCATTCACTACTGCTTCAAGGATTCTGGTCCATTTGCGTATAAGTTTACTATTGGAGACAGTGCCTAAATAAGGGAAGAATCCCTTATTGAAGTCTGTGTATTGTTCCCATGTAGTTTCGGTCTGATCGACTATAGGGAGACCTCTCTTTTGTCTAACGTGAACAAGGCGGGAATTCCTGTGATAATCAGATGGGGCTAGAAAAACAGGTGGCAATAGGAACGCAATATAGCACGTCCCATCCCAATCCAATGGCAGACGTACATAGGCTGTCTGACCACATATGAAATAAGAATGGCGGGAGGCTCTAAAGGTAGACTTTCCTTTATCACTGAACTGGACAACAGTATTACAATCACTGTGTCCTAGATGTACTGAACCATTCTTTCTGACGCATAATTCACCTTTTACTGGTAAAACTGTAATAGACGGCAAGTCCGAATTAGTCTCAGACTGCACGTTCAGGATCATGAGGTTAAGTGTAAAATTACCTAATCCATACACTTCATTTTCTAGATCGGTTCCTGTCCTTTGGGGAAGACCTTCTTGGTCTGGGAAACATATTCTATTAATGACTGTATTCAGGTTCCCCCATATCCAATTGCCTTGGGAAACCTTGGACTTACTAACTAGGGAGGACATAAAAGTAAACCATGCACCACACGAACCATTATGTGTGAACGGATAAGGAAAGAGGGGCAGAGCTCCCTTGTAGTTCTGATAGGGAGAGAGTCGGCCACATACCCAGCAATTAGTGGCATTGCTGGTCTGGTGTGAATGGTGTAACATACGGATGAATGTATTGTTGCGCATCGCTAAACGATAGGAAAGCTCATGTGGGGGCAGTTCACTATACGTGTGCTCTGCAGTGTCATTAGAAAAAGAATGTGCAATAGGAAAGAACATATGTAACATCCAACTCGCGCAGATTATCGTAAGACTCAGAAAAAACATAATAAGTAATGTTAGAACACAATGACTTCGGAGATTCTTACAATATTTTCGTTTCTTGATCTCCTGTCTATCTCTCTCACTAGTGGGGTCTACCTTATACATGTCAGGAACCTGTCTAACCGCTTCACCCAGGAGGGGACTTAAACAATTAAACTGCCTGACTTACTAGACCTCAACTTTGTGCGATACTCCTCTTGGGGAGTTTTCTCTAGCAGGGGGAGTTTAGAAACAGTCTCTGGAAGTGGGCAGTCCTTAAAGGGAGAGTCTGGCAATAGTCCGTGAATTTTTTTAACATGGCTCGAATGCAGCCATCCCTTTCTCCCCTCCACCTTAACTGCAGTCCTTGTAGATAACAAAACCAACTTCGGCTGCTTCCATCTGGGTTCCAGCGGACTCTTCCGGTCAAAATTCCTGACGAGGACAAGGTCTCCTGGACGGACTTCGTGTGGCTTTACTTGGGTGTTGTCCGGAAAGGCAGCCGCGACCTGTGAACGACAAGATTGTAGTGCAGACATCAATGCAGCCAAGTAATCCGTCAGCATAGTACTGTCAACATCTGAGATTTTACGAGGCATAGGCGTCCCCCACATATTAGGAGGCCTTCCAAAGACCACCTCATACGGGGATAGCCCTGTCCTAGAATGAGCTACCATTCGCAAGTAAAAGAGTGCAACTGGCAAGGCAACTATCCAATCTACACCTTTCTCGGCACATATTTTGGCTAGGCGTGTTTTCAAGGTCTGATTATGTCTCTCTACGAGACCTGCGGCTTCAGGATGTCGGACACAATGAAACTTCCACTGGTAACCCAACAGGAGTGACACCTGCTTCATGAGCTCGGACGAGAATGGCTGTCCAATATCAGAGTACACGACACGGGGCAAACCGTACCACGGGAAAAACTCACGTACCAGCTGTTTGGCAGTGGTTACAGCAGTGTAATCGGGGACTGGATATGATTCTGTCCATCGGGAAAGAGCACACACGACTACGAGGACATACTTGAATCCTCGGCATCTGTCCATCTGGATATAATCCATCTGGAGGACTTCAAAAGGATGGTCAGGAGGATGAAATCCACCCTGTTCCACGGGGACACCTTTTCCTGGATTGAACTGACAACAAATCATGCAAGTACGCACTTTCTGTTTTGCGGCTGCTCGTAAATGTTTGTTGTACCAGAGATTCTGTAAACTGTCTATCATAGCTTTCTCTCCTAAGTGTGCTGGACTATGTGCTGTGTTAATAATGATTTGAACCATAGAGTCGGGGAGGAACCATGTGGCTCTACCCTTCGTCATCCATCCCTGATCTGTTCGGATCCCTCCTTGTTCAGTCCATTTCTTTATTTCGTCTGGTGTGGCATGTGTCTGTATGTCGAATACATCTAGAATGGGATCCTTAACTGTCAGGCATTGTGTCAGTGCAGTCGGATCAGTCTTTGTCATGTCAGTCGTAATGACTGTCTGAGCTGTGGATTTGGCTGTACGATCTGCCAGGTCGTTACCCTGAGAAATAGTGTCGGTGACTTTGGTATGTGCTTTGCACTTCATAATGGCTATGGCTGTCGGTAAATGTATAGCTTCTAGCAGAGCTTGAATGAGGGGACCATGCTGGATCTTGGTACCGTGAGAAGGTAAAAAACCTCTCTCTTCCCAAAGAACTCCGAAGTCATGAACGACTCCGAATGCATACTGTGAATCGGTGTATATGTTGACTTTCTTGTTCCTAGCTATTATACAGGCTTGGGTCAGAGCAATGAGCTCTGCAGCTTGAGCAGATAATGTGACAATACGGTGTGTTTCTATGACTTCAGATTCAGTGGTCACTGCATAGGCGGCCACTAACTCTCCTGTACTTGTTCTCATACATGAACCATCCACGTAAAGTGTCAAATCTGGATCGGTCAATGCAATATCTGTCAAGTCTTGTCGGGGCTTCGTCACTGTATTAATGACTTCTACACAGTTGTGTGGTGTCGGATCTGGAGTACTCGAGGGTAACAATGTGGCAGGATTAAGTATGTTGCAGCGTCTGATTTCTATGTGTGGCTGGAACAGTGTCAATTCATAACCTGTCAGTCGTGCTATAGTCAAGTGCTGAGTCTGTGTACGGTTCAGAAGTACTTCTACGGAATGTGGAACCTGTACTGTCAAAGGATGTCCTAACACTATTGAATCGCTTTGTCTGATAGCTAGAGATGTTGCTGCAACTGACTTCAAGCACGCAGGCAGAGCCTGGGCTACTGGATCCAATGTGCTAGAAAAATAAGCACAAGGCTTGTGATGTCCTGCTTGATCTTGTGTGAGAACGGACAATGCTGTGCCATCGCGTTCAGTGACAAAAAGTGACAAAAAGTGTAATAGGTTTGCTGTAACATGGTGTCGCTAAAACTGGTGCTTGACATAAGGCTTCCTTCAAGTCATTAAAAGCTTGTGTATGTTCCTGAGTCCAAGGGAGGACAGTCGAAGTCGCTGCCTCCTGTGTTGTCAACTGTATGAGTGGCTTGGCTAGAAATGCATACTGGGGAATCCATTGTCTGCAGTACGAAGTGAGGCCAATAAAAGCCCGTACTTCCTTTTGTGTCCTGGGTTGTGGTAGGTGTGCAATTAACTGGATACGATCTGGTGTCAACTGTCTACCCCTCTTGGACAGCAAGTGCCCAAGGTATACTACTTGCTGGGCACAGAATTGGAGCTTCGAAGGGGACACTTTGTGCCCTTTTTCGGCAAGAAAATACAAGACTGTCAGTGACGCGCGCTCGCAGTCACGTTCGGTCCGTGCTGTGATCAGTAGATCATCGACATAATGTAGTAGAGCAGTGTCAGTAGGCATGTGAATACTGTCTAGTTGTCTTTTCAGTGCCTGGCTGTAAATACTCGGACTTTCCGTGAACCCTTGAGGTGCACGTGCAAATTTAAAGCTTCGGCCATTTAAACTGAATCCAAACAAATATTGGCTGTCAGGATGAATGGGGACGCTAAAGAAGGCGTTCTTGAGGTCAATTACAGTAAAGAACGCTGCTTCGGAATCAATGGCAGTCAGTAATGATGAGATATCTGGAACCACTGGGTACTGTGGTACAATGCATTTGTTCAGCTCTCGAAGATCGATCACCAAACGATAAACTGGAGGGGCATTTGGATCAGTTCGTTTAAGAATCGGAATGACAGGAGAATTACATACATTGGAGTTGGTTTCTACAACCACTCCCTGGGCAATGAGTTCGTCAATAATTTTCAGTAAGGCTGCTACAGCCTCGGGGCAGTACAACACCTTGCTTGAGTGTAACACGATAGGGAGTAATATGCATACAACCTACATCAGTTGGACCTTGCGCCCATAAATGCTGTGGAACATCTTTCAATCTGACATCAAAATCTCTCAACACATAATGGCCCTTGAAATCACGAAGGAACAATCTCACTCCTTCTGGGGAACAACATATAACAGCTCCTAGAGCTTTCAGTGTTTTTATACCAAGTAAGTTTTCAGGACATGATTTCGTAAGCAATAAATCTGTAGTACGGGATAATGGACCAACTGCAAGGGGAACTGGCTGTGATACTTCGTTAACAATAGGCTTTCCTGAAAAACCAAGGGAAACATTCTGTGAGCCTGAGAGGGGTGCCCCTGGGACCTCGTCATGACTAATGGTAGTTCTGCTCGCCCCCGTGTCAATCAAAAATTTTCGGTCTTTCCCTAACACCTGACTATGTACATAGGGACCATCTGGATCTACAGGAACCTCGATAAGGGGCAAGCCAACCTCCCTCTCTAGGCTGTTTCATGTGTACTGCTGATAATCTGGGTACTCGGATTGTGCATACTGATACATTTGCTGTGTGACGTGTTGTGTTGCGGCAATGGGTTGAGGTTGGGGTACAGCTACTGTCTGTTGCTGTGCGTTCTGTGGAGGAGGTTGCAGATTCTGTTGAAAATTCTGTTGGACATGTTCTGGTCTAGGTGGACGTGGTCTTTCTTTCGTTTTGCCTGTAGCAATATTGTGTCTGAGGACGGCACATTCATTTATGAAGTGACCTGGCTGCTTGCAATAATTGCAGTTTCCTTTAACAGGACCTGTAGGATGACTAGTCTGTGAGTTCTGCGCGTTACCCCTCTTCTGACCATCTGCTGGAACAGACTGGGCAACTAGTACTTTCATTTTAGTGTCCTTCATGCGTCTCTGTTCATGATCGTGTTCCTCTCTAATTCTGTTCTGGTGATACTGTAACATTTGTAACATTTGGGAAGGCGTATTAGCTTGCCATGTACTTTCGACTTTCAATACTCTGTTCTTAACATGGGGTAAGGAATTCTCAACTAATTTGGTCACGAAAAGATGTGGGAATGACTCGCTACTTGTTTTCAAGCCACTATTAATAATAAAACATTTCTCGAATCTTGAATAAAAATCACTAGTGTCTTCGTCTTGTTTCTGTTTGCAGGCTGAGATTGCATCCCAATCTTCCTTTTTAACTGTCAATAATCTAGGCAAAACCTGTACTAACAATCCTGGTAGTGCTTTAGTTTTGTCCCCAAGACCTAAACCTGGGGTACGCGTCTTTTCTTTGTCTTCTAATTCAGTCCAAACAATCTTTTTATCTCCCACCTCCCATTCCTTTTCTTTCAGTTTTTCGTAAATCCCTGCTGGCAATAATACTTTTAGCATTTTAAGAATGTCAGAATACGTGTAATCACCCATAAGTAACATGTCTTTTAATTCGCGGTGGAAACCTGCCGGATCTTTATCATGACAAGGTACAATTTTCTTCATTTCCAATAATTCCATTTTAGTCAAAGGAGTGTATACGAATACGCGTTCAAGCGTATCATCTGGCTTCCGGATTGGATGTACTTCTCGTAAGGGATTCTGTCTGTCTAGGTGATATGGTTGTCTTACTGGGGGTGGAACGGAAACAAGACGTGGAGTCAGGAAAGTTCGGTATTTATGACGTTGTTCTAGAATGATATCAATTAAATCGGTACCCAGACCTCTCCATCTTCTCAGGAGTAAGTCTTGCAATAGATTATACAATGGACCTGGATCAGATTGGTGGTTTTTATACTGTGTAATGAGATGTTGGGTCATGTATATACCAGCTAGTCGCTGTTCTTCTGGAGTAAGGCTTAAAAATGTTTGCACTACTAAATCATCACTATATATACTGTCATCCCCGGCCCATTGGACTGCTGACCGGGCTAGTTCCTGATCACGTAAAGTAGTAAGCTCATGATATCCTATTCTTTCTTTCAGTATTTTATCAGGACTTGGAATATATGTTCAAGGGAACATTGCTCTGGTATCGGGGAAAGGTAACGTTTCTTGTTTTCTGGACGAATGGGTCTGTCGAAAGGTCTATCAAGAGTATACTGTTTAGGGAGTTTCACTCTACCTACGTACGCTACTCTATCCTCAATCTCTGCTGTAGTCTCTGTTTCTACCTCCTCCTCCGAGGAGTCATTCTTGTCCGACTCGGCTTCTTTTTCGGCTTTCTGTCTGGTATGTATCGCTACTATTTCTTTACGGATTTTTCTGGACATAGCATCTATACAATTCTGTTTATCATGTTTACATTCTGCAATATTTTGACTCCATTTTGTCAGTACATTAATTTCTTCCTTAACAACACCTGTCTGATCTTGTTCCCTTATCAAACAATTAATCAAGAATCGTAATAGTAAACCCTGTGTCTCCACTTTCTGATATGCCATGGCTTCACAAATACATTCTGGTCTCTCCCCTGTTCTAATAAAATGATATATGTTGTCTAGATGTTCTGGCATTTCTGGTAATAACATCAGATAATCTGTAACACGTCGTAGACGTAACGAGGCTAACATCATGTCTCCTGTCTTGCCAGGTACTGGATCATATCTACAATCCGTAAGATACTGTTTAAGTTTTTCATGAGGCATAGCTTTCGGAGTACGCTGTGTAGCTAATTCTCTCATTGTCATTCGATGTAACTGTGGCGGGGTGTGAAAACGACCTCCTGAAGCACCTCCTGAAGCGGAGGCCTGGGCTTGACCTGACGTCATTGCGTGCGGGAAGGGTACATGTAACGGGGACTGACTCTGAGTCGCATCTGTAGCGAAAGGGTTAAGAGGACCAGTAGTAGGGGGACCAGTAGCAGCAGCAATAGAAGGGGAAGTGACAACAGGTGGGGGAAGTAAGTCATGGCGTGGAGGGGTCGTTGCTTGGTCAGCCGGAACATGCTGCGGTACATTATTAGCAGGTTGTACGGGTACATTGGTATATGCGGGAGCTACATCATCTAAATAGGAAGAAAGGAAAATGTCTGCTGCGGTCTTTTTGTGACGTACTGTAATCGGAACCAATGGAGGTGGCAAGTTACGGGGTACTTCCGGGGTCGCTTTGGGAAGGCCCTCGGCTAGAACTGGATACATGCCTGTAGTGAGTGCATTTCTTTGGCGGTCTAATTGTTCTGATCTGACTTGTTCTCCTTCTTCTATTAACTCTTTTTCTTTGGCTTTTTCGGATTCCTCTCTACTTTTCTCTGCTTTTCTGATTGCTTTTTCTGTTCTTCTATGCGATTCTTTGCGCCACAATTCTATGGCATTTTTCTGAGATTGTCTGGCTTTCTTTTTCCATAACGCTTCTTCTACTCTCATGATGCAATCTGCATCCCATGTCCCTGAGACAGGCCATCTAAACTTCTCTTCCAGATTCTTAGTGTAGTCCACCCATAAATCTAAATACAACACAGCATCTAAGCCATGTTTGTGGTACATAAAATATCCTGGAGTGTCCCTAGGCGGGACAGGAACTGCTTCTTCAAGTATCCCTTTCCTAGTACCTATCTGACGTAATTTAGAAAACAGCGGCATGACTAGAGTGATGCGGACGTGAACACCATAAACACAGTAATAAACAGTAAACAATCATTCACCCCACAACATTGAAACACATTAAAACATGTCAGACGGTAATTACCTGAAACACAGAAAACACAGTAAAACTCTCGATATAAAACTGGATAACTAGATGCACTGCTAAAACAGTACAGACCGGTCTCATAAAGAGACACGTCGGACCGTATCCACCTAAGTGAACACGTCAGGACCAGAATTGTTTTCCCTAACTCTGTCTTTACCAGGCACAAACCAATGAACCTGTCTAGATGCGTTCCCAACAACGGTACTCACCGGGAAGCAAGAAACTGAAGGCCTCGGAAACCGGACTTGACTCTGGACTGGACTGGACTGCTACGACATTGGACTGGTACGCATCACGCTACCACGCATGCGCTTCGGAGCTTCGGAACAGGTGGGCCTCCGGACACCTCGGACCTTGCTCTCTCGACTAGGGCTCTGGTCGGGATCCTCCGCATTCCTCACCGCCTCGTCTGGACGCCGGACCGCAGTCTCCGTCTCCCTCGTGGACCCGAGGGAAGATAGCGGGAAACCCCGCAAACGTGCACGGTTTCCGTCGGGGTTGTGGAAGGGGTCGAAAGCCGCGTGACTTCACCGGCGAGTGGGGAAGGGGGGGGGGTCCCTATTCGGGCGCCAAATTATGTGGTAAATAAATTTACCTAATCATTTTTACCGTATAATTATCAATACAAGACAGCTCATTCAAATGAGAGGCAGAGTCCGTGGTATCTGAGTCATACAGGCTTTAATGGACAATGAACCTCGAGGTTGGATATCATGTTCTGTCACCACTAGGGTTCGGGAAGGGACAGTCAACGTTTTATTAACATTACACATTATATATAGTAAAGTAACATAATTGAATCCAATACAGTAGGCGTAACAGGTGAAAAGAGCGAGATAAGAACACATGTGAGTAAGAGGAGGCGTGAAAAAGAGGCGTACACATGGGCGTGCACTGTACATGTCAGAGAAACGTCACAAGATACGTCACATGTGGGTGGATGCATAGGGAAAAGTTGCAGAATCGGCAGAAACCCTTAACCTGGATGCGCGCGCAACTAGCACGACGTGCAACCGGGGGTTTTGACTTTAGCACTAGTGGAGGAGACTGATGTCTGGAGTGTCAGGGCAACCTGTACCTATAACATATCTAGTATCTTATGTTTGGAGGATGTAGTGTCTGAAGTAAAAGGTCTCTCGGGCAGGGGCCATCCCATACTGAAAGCTAGTGCGTGCATACGTGTCTGGGTGCAACGTGCGGAGCCATGGGCCTACCATGGTAACGGAGTCAGTAAATCACTTGCAAGGAGGACAGAAGAGACCGGGCCCTTTGCTCTGCAGCCGGGAAGCTGTTTACCTGTTTCACTAGACTGGAATGTGTTTTCGAGGAGGCTGAGCAGATAACTGTAGGCAAAACATGAATTTGGCAGGCAGTCCAGGCCGAGCCGGGCACCGCTGCGCTGGCAGGAAGTAAGGTAGAGGTCAGGGATGCGTACAGCTTTCGGAGACAGGAGAGATGAGGCAGAGAGGCCTCGTTTAAGGGCCTAGCTCGACTGGGCCAGGAAACATGGAGAAAACGTGTGCGAATTTCAGGAGTGCACCATGTAAAGACGGTGGCACCGTATACCTAGGAACATAGTTAACGAGACTTCTTGGTATGGTTGGATAGCTTACATGTTAAGGATGGACGCAAATGTATTTGCGTCTGTCTAGTATGTACAGAACAGAAGTTACACAACATACATGGAACATGGGTGCATGGATAGGGTGCGAGTGGGGGACATATTGGCTACCTGAAAATTTCTATTACCTCAGGTTCAGGGTCAGTTTTCAGTTTTTGGGTAATGGGGTATTTTTAGGGTTTCAGGGTCAGTTTTCAGTTTTGGGGTAAAGGGGTATTTTTAGGGTTCAGGGTCAGTTTTCAGTTTTTGGGTAAAGGGGTATTTTTAGGGTTCAGAGTCAGTTTTGGGTTTTTGGGTAAAGGGGTATTTTTAGGGTTCAGGGTCAGTTTTCCCTACTGTTGCACCCACTGGAGTGGGAATAGTAATTTTAACCCCTATGCTATCCAACGCTTTCCCTACGCTTGCACTCTTTGGAGTGGGAATAGTATTTTTTACACTTCTGGTATCGTACGGTAATATAATAGTATCTTATTTAATTATAGTATGTTACTATATATATATGTTTTAACAAATAAGATTGTATTTTTTTTTATTATTTTCATTTATTATTTAATTATTATAAGTTAATGTAAGTATTTTTAAGTATATTTTAGTAATTAAATTTTAATATTAATTTAATTTAACACTGTTTTTAATAAAGTCAATATTTTTTACAACTATGTTATTGTAAACAACATTTTGTACTCGATATTTTTGTACTTACCTGTTTGTAGATACAAACTCGATATTTTGACTGTCGATATTTTGTCCACGATATTTTTGCAAGTCGATCTTTTGTCCCTCGATATTATTTCAGGGATCCCATTCAAACACAGAAAAACTGAACACTGTACACTATCCTTCACACTGTTGAAAGAATCTTGTGAACATTAGTAGAAGTGCCAAATGGAAAAACTCTCTTTTATCTGTTTGGCAACTTAGTTTTCTGTGGTTAATTACACTTCTTTTTGTGCGTCAAGCCAAATAACCGTCACAACCAACTACTGCATATTTCCCTTCATCTACCTTTTCTGTTACAATATTTCTACATCTGTAGTGCTGAAATATTTCATAAAGAAAGTACATAATCAGGGGGGGGAGGAATGACTTGTCCTGTGTAACCAGGGTTTTAGTACTCTTTTTCGGTTCTGGTTCTGATAAAAAACCATCATTCACGTACCAAGACTCGAATAGGCGGTATATCTGGTTCTCCGCCTAGTTATCAGCGACGTGACCGCATCATCATCGGGTTTATTTTTATGCTTCCTCCATCAGGAGGTAAACCACTAGTTAGTACAGTAGTGAGTCAGTTATCAAAAGGGATGTGGAATTACATCAGGACAAGTGATCCCTTTCCCCCCCAGATTTTGAACATTATAACCAAGGAAGCAGAAAGGATCGCATACTTTTCCTTCTCCCCCCCCTGATTAGTAACAACGTATTTTATAAAGACACATGTATTCTAGATGTGAGCTCCTTCTTGGAGTATATATATATATATATATTACCTACTGGCGGTCGCCAGTAGGTATATATAGTTAGGATTTTTTCCCTATGGGATTTCTGAAAATTCTATGCCTAATAACTTTGGCGTTTGTGGACGGAATTGGCTGAAATTTTCAGGAAAATGGCACATTTTGTTTCTGAGCAGCTCCAGGAAATTTGGGGGGGGGTCGTCAAGGGGGGGTTGAGAAAAAAGGGGGGTCCCAAAACGCGTTTTTAACATTGAGTTTTCCATAGGGCGGTTGGACTCACTTTTAGCTCGAACGGCTGAATGGATTTGCACGAAACTTGGCAAAATTGTAGGGACTGTTAGGCCGATGTGCCTTTGCTAGGTCTCAATATATGTGCTCCAGTGGATTTTGAGAAATTAACGTTTAAATCAAGATATATATCTGTAACAGCGCTCCGGGCAGCGATCTGGTTCGCGTACTTTTCGCGTAACGGAACTTTGCGCACGGAAAGCTGATTGGCTCTTCGGTGTCTGTCAACATTCTAAACAGTCCGGTGTGGCCGCCATCTTGTCTCTCGGTAGGATCGAGAGATAAGAGGACGCCAAAACAAAGGGCGAAATTTCCATAAGGGGGCATAGTAGATCCTCCCTGACCCCCTAGGTTTTATGTGGAGGTTTTAAAAGGGCCCAGCAGGGTTCAAAAAAATTTTTTCTTTTTTTTTTTTTCGCGATGAGCGCCTAGTACGCGAACCGGAAAGCGTTCTAGGCAGCGTACTTTAAGGATAATAGAATGATATACTTTTCAAAGACTAAATGTTAATTGTTTGTTGTTTTGTTTGTTGTTTTTGTTTTTTTTTGTTTTCTTTTTTTTAATTTTTTTTTTAATTTTTATTGTTTTTCATAATTTATTAAACTTTCTAACATTTCAGTGTCTGAAATGTCATTATTTTCTTGAAATATTGTTTGCAAGCTGTGGGGTTGTAAAATGTCCTCATTTGCAAGGAGGGCATCTACTGCTTGGACACATTGCAGCAGTTCATTATCCAAGCTTTCATCCATAAATTCCATGTCAATTTGTTCAATCAATTCCTGGCTTCTCTCTTGCAGGTCCATTTCAAAAGAAACTTGGTTTTCACCTTCCATTTTGCCTGAAATTTGGATTAAAAAAATATATATTAGTAGAGATAGGGCACTGTTGGGAATAATTTTAGATAGGCATTTTTTATCAGTGAATTTATCTTTGGGCAGTGTATAGTATCAGAGTGGAAATGGGACTATAAAAAAGTGTATGTGATTTAACCAAGAGAAGTCAACTCCATTCATAACTATAACAGAGAAGTCTATCTAAATACATTACTAGTACAGAGGGATAGTGTATATCTAGCAGAAAAAGTCTACTATATTAAGTTATAGTGTACAATATACTTCAGTTTTAAAAATAACAACTTACCTTTACAAACAAGTTGAAGAGTTTAGTGATAATTCAATTGTAATGTACAACAAGAAGTAGCAGTCAAAATGGCTGTGTTTCCTTCTCTTCCTTTATATATATTCAAGTATATAACCAATCAAATGTCAGGTAATAAAAGTAGAAAATGAAAGTAACATTTTCATTGGTTGTCAATTCCAACACTTCAGATGTGTTTTGTGAAGTAATTTACCTCACGGTACTTGGAGAGGTCTACAGGCTAAATGGCTAAATTAAATTTCAATCAAATTTGTGAAAATGAAAGGGATTGTTATGTAGTATGAGCTAATTTATATTTGGTGAGAGTGTCTCTAGTCGTTTTTCTGTGAATCACTTTCCCACCTTTTTTTTAGACCGCTTCCCGGAAAGCGGTCCGGTCCGCGAACTAGGAGCGTAACGGGAGTCCACCATTTTGTGTTTCGGTCGCATCAAGGTATAAAATGGAGGGTAAATAATATTCTGAATGGGTAGGAGGGGGCATGGTACAAGTAGTTTGCCCCCCTACGTTTTCTGAGGGTGGCTGAGGAGGACTATATGTGCGAAGAAAAAACATTTTTTTTAAAAATTTTGCGCGGTTAGCTTCCAGTTCGCGTACCGGATAGCGCTCTTTGAGCGTAGTTTGTTGAAAATTACAGAAAAAAGTTAGAAAAAAAATAATAAAAGTGTGTGATCAGATGAAGGGTAGCTCTGAGAAGAGCTTTTGGGTTTATGGTACATTTAGGTACTTATAAGTAGGTACCAATGCACAGTCTTAAATTCAGAATGAAAATTCTGTTGCCCTCGTCTGAGAAGTGAACTCCATCTCCTCTGTAGATATCTTGCATGTAGTAACGCAAGTTATTGTTGTACAGAGAGCCCATTCCATGGTCTCTCATGAAAGCTGAAACAGATTTGTTTACATGCTTCCTCGCTTTCTCAATTTGTGGAGAAAATTGGTTGGACCACCTCCATTTCTGTCTTTGGCATATATTGGAATATACCAAAGCAGTTTGAGGAAAAAGTGCCATTAATTGCTCCAAGGTGTCCTTTAAAAGCATTTCCAGACCTACCCCTGTCAAAGTGCCCAAATCATTACCTCCACAGTGCACTATTAACAGGTCAGGTTTTGGCAAATGCATAAAGGTTTTCACCAATGGTATCAATTGGTGACATTTTAATCCTCTTTGGCCCAACCACTTAATTTCCACATCCTGTAAATTGAGGTTGTGTAAATTTCTGTTCTCAGCATACCTTTGAGCCCAGTGGATGTAACTATGTCCAACAATCCAGACCTTAAACATGGTGGGAGAAGGTTGTTCTGCAGTCAGATGAAGTGTGGTAATGAAAGGGCAGTTGAAACAGTAGGAGTTTGTAAAGAAAAAAAACTGTGGATTTCCAATGCTAATGAATCATTAGCAGTGATTGGTGCATTTCCATTTCTGAAAACAGAAAGTTAGGGTGCATGGATGTGTTCTTTGAAAGATGTAATTTGAATGGTCAAGGAAGAAACATTTAATGAAAGATTGCACTGGATACGCAGGTGCACTGAGAGTTCAGAGTTCAATTGAAACATTGTTGTGTGAATTTGCAAACATGAGAGGTCTTCCAGGAGGTGGTTGCTATGGAAAAAAGGCAGAGAGGGCAGAGGGGGGAAGGGTTTTGATTTGAAAAAAGTGAGGGAAGAGTTATGATTGGCTAATATGAGAGATATGTGAAATGAATATCTGTTTTTCTGTGCTTTCAATAGCTGCAGCCTCTGGAGTGCATCGTTTTTCTTCTGCTGAAGACAATTTGGTGTATTTCTGAGACTGTTTTCAAAACTTAAAAAATATTTGCTAAGGTGAGAAAAGATTTATTTATTTTAGAGAGAGAATAGTATGAATTAAGGAGAAAATGATGAAGAAAGCTGTGTTTTTAAACTGTGGCTTTGTCTGTAGTGATATAGAAATATATTTTGTTACTTTGAGAAATTGTAATTGCATATTCGGTGTAGCATTCTGGCATGCAGTAACACAAGTTATTGTGCTACATGGAGCCCATTCCATGGTCTGTTATGTAAGCTGAAACAGATATGTTGTTTTTAAAAACGAATTTAGAAATCAATTACATTTCTGGATATGTACTGCTAGAGCTTCATAGGTTGTTTTGGGTCATATTTACAAGGCATTTGAGTGTCTGTTATGCTATTTTACGTTCTTCATGGTGCAAATTTCTTGTAAATACGCTGCCACTTGTGCTTTGCAAATTTAGATTTTGATTATGGGAGTTACATAGCCATGTTAATAATGTCCAAACAATGGTGGTAGGGCATTCATGAAAACGTTTTCCTGTGTCTCTAGGACATTTTCAGTTCTTTCCTCTTGAAAACAGGTATACAATTGATTTAAATGCTGTGTTTAAAAACGAATTTTGAAATCAATTACATTTCTGGATATGTACTGTTAGAGCTTCATAGGTTGTTT
This sequence comes from Lissotriton vulgaris, assembly GCF_964263255.1. Lineage (NCBI taxonomy): Eukaryota > Metazoa > Chordata > Amphibia > Caudata > Salamandridae > Lissotriton > Lissotriton vulgaris. The sequence continues at coordinate 203,524 of NW_028251363.1, read as the reverse complement.
GGGGTCATATTTAGAATGCATTTTAGTGTCTTTGATGTTATGTTTACCTTTTTAAATGGAAAGTGTTCTTCATGGGGCAAGTGTCTTGTAAATACGCTCCCACTTGCGCTTGGCAAATTTTGATTTTGATTATGGGAGTTACCTAGCCATGTTAATAGTGTCCCAAAAATGGTGCTAGGGCATTCCAGAAAACACTTTCATGTGTCTGAAGGACATTTTCAGTCATTTCTTCATGAATGCAGGTATACAATTAATTTATATGCTGTGTTTAAAAACGAATTTTGAAATCAATTACATTTCTGGATATGTACTGTTAGAGCTTCATAGGTTGTTTTGGGCCATATTTATAAGGCATTTGAGTGTCTTTGATGTTATGTTTTCCTTTTAAAATGGATAGGGTTCCTCATGGGGCCCTGAGCAGTTCATAGCCATGTTATTTAATGGGAAGTGGATAACATGGCTAAGAGCATTTGCTGGAAAATGCATGAATATCGCTGACTGTTCAGCGATATTCATGCATTGTGGCCGTTTTTTTTTGCATTTGCGAGCAGTTCTTAGCCATGTTATCCAATGGAAGGTGGATAACATGGCTAAGAGCATTTGCTGGAAAATGCTTGAATATCGCTGACTGTTCAGCGATATTCATGCATTGCAGCCGTTTTTTTTTGCATTTGCAAGCAGTTCTTAGCCATGTTATCCAATGGAAGGTGGATAACATGGCTAAGAGCATTTGCTGGAAAATGCATGAATATCGCTGACTTTTCAGCGATATTCTTGCATTGTGGTTTACCTTTTTAAATGGAAAGTGTTCTTCATGGGGCAAGTGTCTTTTAAATACGCTCCCAATTGCGCTGGGCAAATTTAGATTTTGATTATGGGAGTTACCTAGCCATGTTAATAGTGTCCCAAAAATGGTGCTAGGGCATTCCAGAAAACACTTTCATGTGTCTCAAGGACATTTTCAGTCATTTCTTCATGAATGCAGGTATACAATTGATTTATATGCTGTGTTTAAAAACGAATTTTGAAATCAATTACATTTCTGGATATGTACTGTTAGAGCTTCATAGGTTGTTTTGGGCCATATTTATAAGGCATTTGAGTGTCTTTGATGTTATGTTTTCCTTTTAAAATGGATAGGGTTCCTCATGGGGCCCTGAGCAGTTCATAGCCATGTTATTTAATGGGAAGTGGATAACATGGCTAAGAGCATTTGCTGGAAAATGCATGAATATCGCTGACTGTTCAGCGATGTTCATGCATTGCGGCCGTTTTTTTTTGCATTTGCGAGCAGTTCTTAGCCATGTTATCCAATGGAAGGTGGATAACATGGCTAAGAGCATTTGTTGGAAAATGCATGAATATCGCTGACTGTTCAGCGATATTCATGCATTGCGGCCGTTTTTTTTTTGCATTTGCGAGCAGTTCTTAGCCATGTTATCCAATGGAAGGTGGATAACATGGCTAAGAGCATTTGCTGGAAAATGCATGAATATCGCTGACTTTTCAGCGATATTCTTGCATTGTGGCCGTTTTTTTTTGCATTTGCGAGCAGTTCTTAGCCATGTTATTCAATGGAAGGTGGATAACATGGCTAAGAGCATTTGCTGGATAATGCATGAATATCGTTGACTTTTCAGTGATATTCATGCATTGCGGCCGTTTTTTATCGCATTTGCGATAAACCTTGCTAATAGCAAGGTTTAACTGGGCCTAAACAAACCTTTAGATAAGCTACATCTTATCGTCATCCTGAATTAATCATTAAAAATATTAGGGAGAGATTTATGATTGTTCTATGCCTGTTTTGTACCATTGAGTGTCATTTTTGTGATGCAGTGCTGGTGCAAAAGATTTGCTATGTTAAATAATTAGTAGGGCATTAAGTTTTAGATGACTGTTATTCATTTACTGTTTGGTAATAGTGGTTAATAACATTTTTTAATACATTTTTCCACAGATTCAACTGTAGATTCTTTCATAGTTTGGAAAATGCCTACAAAAAACAGAATGAGAAAGGCGAGAAAACGTCAAAGACAGCAGGATGATGTTTTATTGCAGCAGTCCTCTTCCCCAAATACTTGTCAAAACACCAAGAAAGGTCCGGGTAAGAGCACGAAATCATTCTTAAGAAATATTTGTCATAAAAAAAGTATTTTTACAAAAAATGTTTCAGTCCTCAAAAAGAAAAGCAATTTAAATGGAAAGGAGAGACCCATCAAAAATGTTACTGGTAGAGGAAGAGATAACTCTGTGCATGATAGTAGAAGGAAACAACAGTTTAGGGACATTCGACATCGAATGTTCCGTAATAGGATAATAGTTAATTTATTGAAAAATATTAAAAAAAAAGGCCAACAGAAAGCGGCATTTTATAAGAAGAAGAAAAATGTAGAGAAAATTATTGATCATGCTTTTGAAATTAAGCGAAAGTTGTTTATTTTGGTAATCAATTGAATTAGGAAACTAAGCAAGGTAATTTCTGATTTCAAAACTAAAAGTAGATGGAAGAGAGTAGTAAATCGTACTAACTTTTGTGAAGTTTTTTCCGGAGAATGGATGCATAGTTCTAGTTGTGAGGCTTTTTTTAATGAGGAGAGTTATTTTCAGGATAATGATTTGGTGTTTGCAGTTGACACCAGTGGTCGAGCTTATGAAGTGAAGGATGGTTGTCCAGTTGAAAAAGAACAACTTGTGACAACAGAGACAGAAGAGGCGCTAAGTGATGAGGTTTTAGGAAGACGTCCTAAGGGTCCTGTGTACATTTGGAAGTGTAGTTCTATTTGCAGTGTGCGACAGGTTTCCATCAATTTGCTTTGTGATTTTATACGGACATTTAATAAGAAAAGTTTGAAGCAGAAAATGAAGTTGTTGCAAGATTTAGATCCTTGCAGAGTGAGACAAATGACAGGTTTGCGTGGTCATTCACTGGCTTGTCTTTCCAGGAGAGTATGCCAGAGTGTTTTTCATCATTTCAGGATGCTAGCAGTGCATCATAATAAAGTGAGAAAATTAGTGAGAATGTTGTATTATGCTAAGAGTCCAGCAATTATGCTTAAACAATTATGTGCTGCTCTTTTGCATGGTTCTGAAATAGATGTGAAGAATATTTGTGAAGAAATTTACTTTTGTTACTTTGGTAGTAGAGATGAGAATGTTCAAATTGACCCAGAAGTAGAGGGTTATGTTGAAGATAATATACAGGTTTCTAGTTCAGATAATTTTCAGAAGGAAATTGCCACGTTTCAGATGAAATCAAGTGAGAGGCCTAATTTCACTTGTGTATGTTGTCGACGCACTTATTATAAGAATCAGACTAAGTTAGTGGATTTATATGCAAAAACTGAAAGGGAAAATAATAGTGAATGGAAGGATTTTGCCACATACTTGATGGTAGAAAATTGTTTTGATTTGGGAGTGGATCAACGTGTGTGTACTTATTGTTGTAATAAATTAAATCAAAACCAGATGCCTGCTAGGGCAGTTCATAATAATCTGGAATTGGTTGAGATACCTTCAGAATTGAAGGATTTAAATACTTATGAATCTATTTTGATTCAAAGTATCCATCCCTTTCAGGCTATTGTAAGAATGGAGCCCAAGACAGGGAAGTTGCCTCCAGCAGATTTACAGAGAGGATTAAAGGGAAGAGTTGTTTATTTGCCTCTAGATTTGAACAAAAACATTAACACAATTGGAGTTGAGAAAGTGGAAGAGGAACCTCTGGTTATCTTGGTTAATGGGGTTCCGACAAAGAATAAGAAAATATGGCAAGATTTATTGGATGTTAGGAAAGTGAAAAATGCAACTTTGTATTTGAAGAAAAATAATAAGTACTATAAGAATGTATATGTTGCAGAAGAGGAAGTAAGTGATGAAGAGGATAGCGTTTTGTGTGCTGGCCAAATTGAGAAAGTAGAGGTGTCTAATAGTGAAGAAATATATGAACATTATAGTGTTCATCCTTTGCATTCCAAGGAAGTCATGGGGAATGCTATTGAGTTGTTTCAAATGAAACAAGCCAAAGGGAGTCCCATTAGTGTTTGGGAGGAAAGTTTGGAAGCTCGGTGTTTCCCACAGCTATTTCCCACAGGTCAAGGAGGAAGATATGATGAGCGACCTCGTCAAATTCCTGCGTCTGAATACCGGACTTTACGATTGTATGCAGAAGATGCTAGGTTTCGTCAATGCATTCCCTATTTGTTTCATCTCCTGTTTGAAAGCGATCTGTCTGGACTGTCATATGCAGTGAACCACATCTTAAAAAGTGGTATACAGATGCGAAACATCTCGGCAAGTGACTTTATGCATAAAGTCAATGTCCAAGACAGTATTTTGGATTCTCACTTAATTAATCTCATGGCGTGTCAGCGTGGTACTAATGAGTACTGGTACCGTCGTCATGGTGATTTAAAATGTATGTTGAGGAACTTAGGAACTCCGACATGGTTCCTCACTCTGAGCTGTGCCGAGTATGGCTGGGAAGACTTACTTGAATTTCTATGAGAGGCAAATGGAAATATTGAAAACATTGAATTCAAGACACCTGGAGAACTGTGTTCTTTGGATCCAGTGAATGTATGCAGGTACTTCAATCATAGATTTGAAGCTATGATGTCTTTCATCACAAATAAGAAGAATCCACCTCTTGGAGAGGTGTTGGATTTCTTCTGGAGAAAGGAGTACCAAGCAAGAGGTGCCCCTCATATACATATGTTGTTGTGGATCAAGGATGCACCTAAATTTGGAACAGATCCGGATGACTTAGTGATGAGTTTCATAGAACAGTATTCTACGTGTGCTGTTCCAAACGCAACAGAGAAGAAAAGCCTAAGAGAACAAGTTCTACGTTTCCAAAGCCATCGTTGTGGAAAGTACTGTCGTCGTAAATTCAGAAACAAGGACAAGTTCTACACCAAATGTCGTTTCAACTTTCCACGACCGGTGATTTCTAAAGGAAGAGTGAACAGTTTGATGTCCTCGCTGCGACATAATGTGACGAGGAAATCACCCAAGAATACATACAATTTGAAAAGGAACGAAGAGTCCAAGTACATCAATGACTACAACCCAGTGATTTTGTCCATGTGGAATGCTAACATGGATATACAGTTTGTGGCTGACAACTGTATGGCTGTGGCTCGGTATGTGACATCTTACATCACCAAAAAAGAAAAGACAGAACTGAAGGATATGTGGGAGGACATTTCCCATGAAAAGAGCCTCAGCAAGAAGTTGTACAGTTTCAGTCTGAAGATGTTGTCGCATCGAGAAATCGGAGCTTACGAATGTTCTGACCGCTTATCTTCAGCAAGTCTCTATGCCAAATCCAGGAGTATCGTTTGGGCAAGTCTTGGTCTTGCTGCAACACGAAATCGAGTTCTAAAACCTGTCCGGGAAATTGAGTATTTGGCGGAAAAGGAGCCAAACAGTACCGACATTTTGAAGACCAACATGTTGGATACATATTATCCAAATCGAAGCAGTCACCTTGAGAATGTTTGTCTATATGAGGTTCTACAAAATTATATATTCAAGAGGAACATCAAAGAAGATATTGAGAAAGGAGTGTATGCTGTAATTGGAAGTGAGGGATGTCTGGTCAAGCAAAGAAAATGCCAATTAGTAAACCATCGAAAATTGAGTGGCGAATCTCCAGAAAAAAAGGAGTTTTTCTATTTAGCACTTTTGCAACTTTTCAAGCCTTGGCGTGCAGAAGAGGAACTGCTTGGAGATTTCCTCTGTTACAAAGACTCTTTCAATGCAGCCAAGGAGTCCATAGAATGTCCTGCTTTTCCTAAATATCAAGAAATGCTTACTTTGGAAATTGAGCAGGAAGCAACGATTGCAGCCGAGATTGCCAGAGACAGTTCTCAGGACAGTCAGAGTTCTGTTTCATTGAGTCAAGATCCACTTGGAGGACCTATTATCGAAAATGAAGCTGCCACTGCTATGAATGAAGTAGAAAGAGCCATGGCACATGCTCAGGAGGATTCAGTTAACTTAGAAGACTTGGAAAAACAACTCAACGTTGAGCAGAGGAAAATATATGATGAAGTTACCAAGGAAATTGAGCACGGATTAAGTCATGAGAAGAACGAGTGCTCATGTACATTGTTGAAGCCTGTCCGACTGTATGTGAGTGGAGAAGCGGGAACTGGCAAAAGTTTCCTCATTAAAGCAATTTCTTGTTATTTGCAGGAAAGGACTGAGTCATCGTTGTCTTGTGTTGTCACCGCTCCTACTGGACTGGCAGCACATAACATTAAAGGTATTACTTTGCATCGTCTACTGATGCTGCCGGTGGAGCATGACAACAAATTACAATACAACAAGTTATCTGGGGATGCTTGCTGTGAAGTTTCAAGAGTCTTGAGGAAAATGAAACTACTTATCATTGACGAAGTAAGCATGGTTTCCAATGTCATGCTTGCCTTTGTGCATTTGAGAATGCAAGAAGTACTTAAAACTGAATATGATGTGTTATTTGGTGGCAAACACATCATTGTTTTCGGAGATCTTCTGCAGCTGACACCAGTAAAAGGTCAACCTGTGTTCAAAATACTCACGCATGAAGATACCAGGAAGTGCCTAGGGAGCATTGGCAACGTCAATATATGGTTAAACTTCAATTATGCTGAACTGCATGAAAATATGCGTCAGGCAAAGGATGAAGATTACAAGAATATTCTACAAGATATTAGAATTGGAAAAGTGACCGAGCATGGGAAAGAAGCTTTAAATGCACGATTACTGACAAATTTATATCCCAAACAAGAGATTGTGCCTGAGAATATTTTTCAGAAAATTACTGAGAAGAAATCCGGGATATGTTTGATGCCAACTCTTGCAGAATGTGCCATTTTCAACAACAAAATGTTGAATTTAGAAAAGCAAGAGATTGTGAAACTTGAAGCTATCGACAAATTAGAGCATATGGGATCAACAATTATTTTATCAGACAATTTGAAATCAAAATTGGATTCATTAGAGAAGACTATATCCAAAACAGCGGGTTTTGAAAAGACTTTGAATGTGTGTTTAAATTGCCGAATCATTTTGAGAAGGAATTTACATGTAGAAAGAGGTCTGGTAAATGGATCAATGGGTAATGTTGTTGATTTTGAGAAATACAGAAATAGAGATGGAATAGAATTTTTAAGAATTAAATTTGATGGCATTGAGGAAGTACAGCAAATTGGTCGTTGTTCTGCTAGGTTTTTGCCTGTTAAAGACTTATATGTTCGCCGTAAACAGTTTCCTGTTTGCTTGGCATATGCGGTGACAATCCATAAATCGCAAGGTTTAAGTGTAGACTGTGCATTGGTGAATATTGGCAGTTCTGTGTTCAAGGAGGGTATGGCATATGTGGCATTGTCACGAGTTAGAACTTTATCGGGATTGTACTTGATTGACTGTGATGTCACAAACATTTGTGCGGATCTAGATTGTGTTAAGGAATACAATAGGTTAAGAAGAGAGTATGCGCCACATTTGCCTCAATATCCTTTGTTTGAGAAACGTGTGGTAGGCCGGAAACGTAGAAATATCAGTAATAGTAGGGAGGTTGTTGCAAAAAGACTAAAAGTCAATGAACCGAAAATTGTTAGCAGAAAAAAAGTGGATTCTGTTGAAGATGTTGTCGGTTTTCAATTTGAAAACAGTTCTGGTGTCAACTGCTATGCAAATGTAGTGGTTAATGTTCTCTTTTCACTAGAGAGTTTAAGAGAACAGATTCTGTTGAATTCAGAACAAATTTTATGCTGTTTGTTGAATTCTGTTTTCGAGAAATGTAGCAGTGATCGAACAAAAGTAGAAAGTGTGTCTGAAGTTCGTTATCTGTTAGATGAATGTTCAGGTCAAACAGACTTCTCTGAAAATAATCAGCAAGATTGTCAGGAGTTTTTAATGTATATGCTTGATGTATTGCAAGATGAGGGTGTAGATGTAGATCACCTGTTTGGGCTTTCTTATCAATGGCAGCATGACTGCGAGAACTGTTTGGTATCAAGTACTACTAGTGTAGACTCAGAAAGATTTATATATTTAACTTTGCCAGACAGTAAATCAGTGTCCTTTAATAAGCTAGTAAATGCAGCGGATCACAACATGGAGTGTAGCCAATGTAAATGTGATATGATGTCAACATTATTTATACGTAGATATGGCCAGTATGTCATTTTAATGATCCAACGATGTAGGCCTGATGGATCAAAATTGTCAACTTTATTAAAAAATGTTGTGGCTTCTCAGCTGTCAATATCACGGAGGACTTTTGTAACTGTAGCAATTATCTATCACAATTCACAATGGTCCATCAACAACATCAGGACATTATACAGCTTACTTAAAGTCTGGAAACGGCTGGTCATTCTGTAATGATTCCGCTGTAACTTTAAAAAAAAATTGCCGTTTGACCTTAAAACTTCTTACCTGGTGTTTTTAAAACCAAAATTTTAAGTAGAGGGAATGTAAGTCTGCAATGCTGTCTAGATTAAAAATCCAACTATATAAACTTGCTGCAAGTAAGTCTGCTTCATAGTAAGCAGTATCAGTGTCATAGGAAAAGGAGAACATGAGTGACAAAGAAGAGTAAGTTATTAGTAGTCCAGGATTGTGAAAATAATCTCAAATGTTTTCTTTTTGAAAGTTGCAAAAATAGAAAATTTTGGGATTTGATTGGAAGAATAACAAGACTTGCGTATCGCGGCAACATGATTTGGCCTAGTGGAAACATGTGATAGAATGAGAGAAGTCTTTTTTTCTATGTAACATATTTTTCGTATCGATGGAGGTTTTCTTTCAGAAAGTGGCGGGCTGAAAATATTTATAGCACAACAGAGTGGACGCTGTACATAGGAGATCCTTCGACTTTATTGAAAGTAAGTTAATTTTAAGGAGTTTTGAAATCAGATTTCTTAGCTTGTATGGGTTTTTTAAACACAGTCATTTTGATTGTGTTTTTTTTTCCCCGCTGTTACATGATGAATACTTTCAAGTCACTGATTTAAGTGAAATTTGATACATGTTATGCTTTTTGTACTTATGATATACATTTAGAAATGTGAGGTAGATATGGAGAAGCTGAGTCTTCTGTAAGTGTCAATTTTAATGCTTACAGTGCTGTACTTCTGGGTACTGTTTTTAAAAAAAAAAAAGAAATAGGCCTCACCTCAAAGAAAGCTCTTGAAAGCACACATCTTATTTGCATCCTATAACAATCATTTAAAATGTTTGACACAATTTTATGATGGTTTTACATCTCTTTTGCGCTGTTATTGCATCACTATTGTGAGACATAAGCAATGCAAAAGAAGCATCATGTTTCAAAATAGGCCTCATTTGTGAGCAGTTCTTAGCCATGTTCTCTTGTAATTACTCCTTTTTTTTAAAAAAAAATAAATTGGGGGTTAGCTCCCGGTTCGCGTACCGGAGAGCTATCCGGAAAGCGAACTAAAAAAAACCAGCTTGCCAGAGTGTTACATTTTCTAGCAATTTTTGTAAAAAGGGGAGGTAGTTCTGAAAAGAACTTTTTTTTTTTTTTTTTTTTTTTTACTTTTTTGAACATTATTTCATTTTTTTGGATTTTTTGAACACTTTTTTGTTTTTTTTGTTGTTTTTTTAAAGGGAATGAACAGAAAGAGGTATTGAAAATGGCTCAACAGGAGCAAAAAAAAAAATTAAAAATTCTTGCGCTTGGCACACTGGTGTTTTTCAAAAGCAAGATTAATCAATTTCACGCTCATGTTAGCGCATGAAATTAGTGTTCCACAATACAAGCATGTGAGCTTTAGATGCACAAAATTTTTCTGTATGTTAGGCACTGTTTCATTCGCCTCGGCCACTGACAGAGACAGATCAGAAGATGTTGAAGGCACTGAAGTTGGGGGGTTTTGTTGCAGGTCACGCATCTCTCCACGACTGTAGTTCATTGGATGCCACCTCTGCATATGACGATGCATTGTGTGATTTCCAAAGCTGTACTTTTTGTTTGTTCCTCGGGATAATTTTTTTTTGCAGATAAGGCACTTAGCATATCGTGCATTGACTTTTTTTTCGTCAGAAGGAATGCTAAAAAATTGCCATATAAAGCTTTCTTTCCGATGAGATACCCGGGGTAACTCTTCAACAAATTGTGGTCCCTCTTCTTCCTCCCCGTCTTCTTCTTCCTCTTCCTCCTCTATGTTTCCAAGAAATTGTGGAGGGGGTCCTCTCTTCCTATTAGGAGATGGGGGTGGTGGTGGTGGGGGTGCAGAAGCTGAAGCTACTATTGAAGCCATCACAGAAAAAAATCAGGTCTTCCTTTCACAAAGTTGAAAGTCAGAGTGAGAAAAAAGGTGGGGGCTTTCATCATTCGGGAAAAGAAATAGTTCTAAACCAATGAAAAGTGTTATTTTTAGGTCACATGACCTAGTTTTACATCATTAGGAAACCGAAAGTGAAATGAACCAATGAAAACTTTAATAAACAAGTCACATGACCTGTTCCGCTCACGTTACGCGGAGCGCGCCGCGCCTCGGATAGCTTCCGGTTCGCGGTCCGGAGCACTTCCGGGAGCGCTAACGCGGCGCGTCATAAGACGCATTACGCGACAACGTGATACGTCGCGCTTCCGCGACGCGTCACAGTTGCGCTAACGAAACGTTTACCGGTTCGCGTACTAGATCGCGGCATCAAGATGAGCTAACGGAAAGCTTCCCGGTTCGCTTACCGGAAGCGGAGAAAAAAAATATAAAAAAAAAAATTATCAATAGATATCTAAAATATATTTTTGGATTTAAAGAAGAATACATTTTACAGCTACAGATGTTAGCTTTTAAAAAACCAATGAAATTCACAGAAAAAACCATAGGTTATAGTCCATATATAGTTAGGAATTTGCATTTACAAAACCTTGAAAATTCAATGAAAAAACCATTGGTTATAGAACATATATAGTTAGGAATTTGCATTTACAAAACCTTATTTTACTCGCATAAAACCATTGAAATTCCATATATAGTTAGATGCGCTAACTATATATCGCGCACCCGCAATCCACTGCTGATGATGTCACATATTACATCATTCATGACATGGTCAGTGACATCACTGATGACATCACTGATGACAACTGAAATGACATCACTGATGACATCTCATTTGACATCACTGATCACATCACTGATGACATCACTCATGTGATAATACAATGAACCTCTTCAGACTCTAATATAACCTTACATACACTCAGTATAAAGAGACACTCACAGACTGTCACTCATCCATGGAGTTACTCACACACCTAGTCAGTCATGCAAAGAATCAATCACACCTCCATTTCCTCAACTATACAGTTATACACACCTTACTTATTCAAACATATTCTAACACATATTTACTCTCTTATACAATCCCTGATACAAGCTCACAGTGATCCATACAGCCACTCACACATTCACTGGCTCTTATCCACAGTTATTTATATATGTCAACTCTCACATGTATTGTGTTTTACATACGTATTTACTTGCACATGTAGCACTGAGATATCCATTCACTCACCAACACACCCATGCACAGTCAACCGCCCATATAGCTGTTTCCACATGCACTCTTGAACTCATACACCTAGTGAATCAACTGCTTACACATCTATGCACAGAGTCACACACCTCCCAGCCACCCACACACACACTCAGCCTCCCATTCAAATACTTGGGCAACCAATCAATAACCCATATAGCCACTCTTATAGCTACTGATCAACACATGCAGCAGCTTACACAACAACAGACATACTGATGCACAAATTAAGACAGTTTAGTCACTAACCCATGCACTCAGTGAGACACATTTAATCACTCTTTCATACAGTCAGTCATGCACCTACTAAATTCTTCATCCAGACACTTATACATCCACTCATTCTTCAATATGTAAAACATATTTAAACTTTACAGAAACATAGTCACTGGATGTTGTCATCAGTGATGTCATCAGTGATGTCACTGACCATGTCATGAATGATGTAATATGTGACATCATCAGCAGTGGATTGCGGGTGCGCGATATATAGTTAGCGCATCTAACTATATATGGAATTTCAATGGTTTTATGCGAGTAAAATAAGGTTTTGTAAATGCAAATTCCTAACTATATATGTTCTATAACCAATGGTTTTTTCATTGAATATATATATATATATATATATTCACTGAAAAAACCATAGGTTTCACACCAGTTATAGTTAGGTGGAAATTTTACTCGCATAAAACCATTGAAATTCCCACGTTATAGTTAGTTGGACTCACTATAACTTGCGCGTGCAATGCACTGCTGATGACGCCACATATTACATCACTCATGACATGGTCAGTGACATCACTCATGACATCACTGATGTCATCTCAAATGACATCACTGATGACAACATCCTTGTGACAAAGTGGCAGACTTCCTATCAGCATAAAATAATCTTTGACACACACATTCAAAAATAGAAACTAACAAAATGAACCCCCTCATTTTGTTCCTTTGCAAATTAAATGTTTTAAGTGTTAACACTTTATTTCAATCAAGATGACTTCAGGTGTGCCATACTTTTGTCATAAGTAAGACTGTTAGCGCTCTAGTTGTTCTTTAGAACACTCTAGGACATTCTGTCATTGGGCTATAGTTGGGCTACATCTGCCTGATATTTGGGCTACATTTGTTTTTTTTGTCTCGGGTGGCCATCTTTGGGCTACATTGGGCTACATTTGGACTCTAACATATATATAGCCCAATGTAGCCCAATATATTTTTTTTCAAAGTTAGTTTTCGTAAAAACCACTGGAGCACATACCTTGAGACATAGCAATGGCACATCGGGCTACCAGTCCCTACAATTTTGCCAAGTTTGGTGGAAATCCATTCAGCCGTTCGGGCTAAAAGTGAGGTCGACCGCCCTATAGAAATTAACATGGGGAAAACACGTTTTGGGACCCCTGTTTTATCTCGGCCCTGCTTGATGAATCCCCCCGAAACCTTCACGGAAGGACCGGAGCTCCGCGAGGCAAATTTGAAGAAATTTTCAGGCAGATTCGTCAACTGGTGCCAAAGTTATTCACAATAGAATTCTGAGATTTTGCAGTAAAAAAAATACTAACTATAACTACCTACTGGCAACCGCCAGTAGGTAATATATATATATATATATATATATATATATATATATATATTACCTACTGGCGATAGCCAGTAGGTATATATAGTTAGGATTTTTTCCCTATGGGATTTCTGAAAATTCTATGTCTAATAACTTTGGCGTTTGTGCACGGAATTGGCTGAAATTTTCAGGAAAATGGCACATTTTGTTTCTGAGCAGCCCCTGAAAATTTGGGGGGGGTTCTTCAAGGGGGGGGCGAGAAAAAAGGGGGGTCCCAAAACACGTTTTTCCCATTCATTTTTCCATAGGGCGGTTGGACTCACTTTTAGCCCGAACGGCTGAATGGATTTGCACGAAACTTGGCAAAATTGTAGGGACTGTTAGCCCGATGTGCCTTTGCTAGGTCTCAATATATGTGCTTCAGTGAATTTTGAGAAATTAACATTTTAAACAAGATATATATCTGTAACAGCGCTCCGGGCAGCGCTCCGGTTCGCGTACATTTCGCGTATCGGAACTTTGCGATGCGAAGCTGATTGGCTCCCTGGTGTCTGTCAACATTCTAAACAGTCCGGAGCGGCCGCCATCTTGTCTCTCGGTAGGATCGAGAGACAAGAGGAGGCCAAAACAAAGGGGGAAATAAAGGAAAGGGGGCAAGGTAGTCCCCTTCTGACCCCCTAGGATTGATGAGGGGGATATTATAGAGCCACGCGGGGCAAAAAAAAAATTAAAAAAAAATTCCGATTTTTTCGCCGTAGAGACGCGTCCCGGTACGCGAACCGGGCAGCTAACCGGGCAGCTAACCGGGCAGCTAACCGGCAGCGTAACAGGAGTCTGAGGAGTAGCTGATTGGCTGTCAACATTGTAAACAGTCCGGAGCGGCCGCCATCTTGTCTCTCGGTAGGATCGAGAGACAAGAGGAGGCCAAAACAAAGGGGGAAATGAAGGAAAGGGGGCAAGGTAGACCCCTTCTGACCCCCTAGGATTGATGAGGGGGATATTATAGAGCCACGCGGGGCAAAAAAAAAATTTTTTAAAAATTCAGATTTTTTTCGCCGTAGAGACGCGTCCCGGTACGCGAACCGGGCAGCTAACCGGGCAGCTAACCGGGCAGCTAACCGGCAGCGTAACGGGAGTCTGAGGAGTAGCTGATTGGCTGTTAACATTGTAAACAGTCTGGAGATCGAGAGACAAGAGGTGGAAAAAAAAAAGGTGTAAATGAACGAAAGGGTTAAGGTGAACCCCTAGGATTGATGAGGGGGCTATTAAAGTTGCCCGCGGGGCAAAAGAAAAAAATATTGCGATTTTTCGCGGTAGAGGTGCTTTCCGGTGCGTTAACCGGGCAGCTAACTGGCAGCGTAATGGGAGTCCGACATATTGTGTTTTTGGAACGTTTGTGATATGTGCACGTGTGGATTTTGTCTAATTAAGGTAAAAAAAATATATATATATCTTTAAGCGTGCTCTGGCGCGCTTACGTTACGGGTTTGGTTTGCGCTGCAGAGACGATACGTCACGGTTATGCGATGCATAATGAGGCGTCTCACGGGCTACGTGAAACGTCACGTAATAAAGAATATATTTTACAGCTATAGATATTAGCTTTTAAAAAACCAATGAAATTCACTGAAAAAACCATAGGTTATAGACCATATATAGTTAGGAATTTGCATTTACAAAACCTTGAAAATTCACTGAAAAAACCATAGGTTATAGACCATATATAGTTAGGGATTAGCATTTACAAAACCTTATTTTACTCGCACAAAACCATTGAAATTCCATATATAGTTAGTTGCACTAACTATATATCGCGCACCCGCAATCCATTGCTAATGATGTCACATATTACATCATTCATGACATGGTCAGTGACATCACTGATGACATCACTGATGACATCTCAAATGACATCACTGATGACATCACTGATGACATCTCAAATGACTTCACTGATGACATCACTGATGACAACACCCAGTGACTGTATGTTTCTGTAAAGTTAAAATATGTCTTACATATTGAAGAATGAGTGGATGTATAAGTGTCTGGATGAAGGATTTAGTAGGTGCATGACTGACTGTATGAGTGAGTGATTAAATGTGTCTCACTGAGTGCATGGGTTAGTGACTAAACTGTCTTAATTTGGCAATCATTATATATGTTGTTCTGTAAACTGCTGCATGTTTAAATCAGTAGCTATATGAGTAACTATATGGGTTATTGAATGGTTGCCCAAGTGTTTGTATGGGAGACTGAGTATGTGTGTGGGTGGCTGGGAGGTGTATGACTCTGTGCATAGATGTGTGAGCAGTTGATTAACTAAATGTATGGGTTCAAAAGTGCATGTGGAAACAGCTGTATGGGCGGTCGACTGACTGCATGAGTGTATTGGTGAGTGAATGGATATCTCAGTGCTACATGTCAAAGTAAGTACATATGTAAAACACAGTCCATGTGAGAGTTGACATATATAAATAACTGAACATAAGAGCTAGTGAATGTGAGAGTGGCTGTATCGATCATTGTGAACTTGTATCAGGGATTGTATAAGAGAGTAAATATGTGTTAGTATATGTTTGAATAAGTAAGGTGTGTATAACTGTATAGTTGAGGAAATGGAGGTGTGATTAATCTTTTGCATGACTGAGTAGGTGTGTGAGTAACTCCATGGATAAGTGACAGTCTGTGAGTGTCTGTTTATACTGATTGTATCTAAGGTTATATTAGAGTCTGAAGATGTTCATTGTATTATCACATAAATGATATCATCAGTGATGTGATCAGTAATGTCAAATGAGATGTCAGTGATGTCATCAGTGATGTCATTTGAGATGTCATCAGTGATGTCATCAGTGATGTCACTGACCATGTCATGAATGATGTAATATGTGACATCATTAGCAATGGATTGCGGGTGCGCGATATATAGTTAGTGCAACTAACTATATATGGAATATATATATATATATATATATATTCACTGAAAAAAACCATAGGTTTCACACCAGTTATAGTTAGGAATTAGCATTTAAAAAACCTATTAAATTCACTGAAAAAAACATAGGTTTCACACCAGTTATAGTTAGCTGGAAATTTTACTGATATAAAACCATTGAAATTCCCACGTTATAGTTAGTCGGACTCACTATAACTTGCGCGTGCAATGCACTGCTGATGACATCACATATTACATCACTCATGACATGGTCAGTGACATCACTCATGACATCACTGATGACACCATCCTTGTGACACAGTGACAGACCTCCTTTCAGTGTAATGTAACCCATGAAACACATATTCAAAAATAGAAACTAATATTTTCAAAAAAGTGGATATACCCATACCAGTTACAACAACCAATTCAGTAATACCACCATCTAATAC
Organism: Lissotriton vulgaris; assembly: GCF_964263255.1. Taxonomy (NCBI): domain Eukaryota; kingdom Metazoa; phylum Chordata; class Amphibia; order Caudata; family Salamandridae; genus Lissotriton; species Lissotriton vulgaris. The sequence goes on along the minus strand of NW_028251363.1, from coordinate 187,005 downwards.
ACATCCACTCATGTGTATGTATATGGGTTATTAGATATTTTTATTAGTATCAGTATGAGTGTCTATATGGTTTGGTGGGGGTATTACTTAGCACATAGATGCATGAGTGACTGACTCTTTGTTTGTATGTGTTTTGAAGACAACATATGTACAGGACTGTATGGGTGGATGAGTGTCTATATGTGTTTGTTAGTGAGTGAATGACTGTCTCACTAGTGTCTTTATCAGTAACTACATATGTTTTAATCTAGTATATATGAATATTGATGTATATAAGTGAGTATATGTGAGAGTAAGAGATTGTAAGAGTTCCTGTTTAAATAAGTATGTGTTTCTATAAGTGATTGTTTAAGAGAATAAATATGTGTAATTTTAAATAGAAGTAAGGTGGAAGTGTGTGTATAACTCTATATTCAAATAAATGGATGTCCAATAGTTTATTTGCACGTGTGAATATGTGTGTGAGTAACTTTTGGATGAATGTCGGTGTGTAACAGGATGTATAGGTGTATCACTTCATATGATGAGTGAGTATATGTATGAGTGACTATATAGAACTGTTGGTGAATGAGTGGATGTGTATATAGATAGTGGAATTACTGAATTGCTTGTTGTAACTGATATAGGTATCTCCATTTTTTTAAAAATTTCAGTTTCTATTTTTGAATATGAGTCTCAAGGGTTACATTATAGTGAAAGGAGGTCTGTCACTATGTCACAAGGATGGTGTCATGAGTGATGTCACTGACCATGTCATGAGTGATGTAATATGTGATGTCATCAGCAGTGCATTGCACGCGCAAGTTATAGTGAGTCCGACTAACTATAACGTGGGAATTTCAATGGTTTTATATCAGTAAAATTTCCAGCTAACTATAACTGGTGTGAAACCTATGTTTTTTTCAGTGAATTTAATAGGTTTTTTAAATGCTAATTCCTAACTATAACTGGTGTGAAACCTATGGTTTTTTTCAGTGAATTTCATAGGTTTTTTAAATGCTAATTCCTTACTATAAGTTTCACTTTATAAATAAGACTGTTAGCACTCTAGTTGTTCTTTTTAACACTCTGGTACATTCTGTCATTGGGCTACAGTTGTGCTACATCTAGTTGAATTTTGGGCTACATTTACAATTTTTGATCTCTGGTGGCCATCTTTGGGCTTCATTGGGCTACTTTGGGCTACATTTGGGCTACATTTTGGCTCTAACATATATTAAGCCCAATGTAGCACAATACATATTTTTATAAAGTTAATTTTTTTACAAACCACTTCAGAATAGGGCTACCTGTCTCTACAATTAACCCATTTTTTTTTTTTTAATTTTTGGGGGGAGCGCTCCCAGAGCGCGCCCCGGAGTGCGCCCCGAAAAGCGTATTTCTGAAAAGCGCCCCCGGGCGCGCTCCGGGGAGCGTCTCGTGAGCGCCAATATCGCAAACGAAAACATGATCGTGACGTATCGCGTAGCCGCGACCGCGTGATACGCACGGCGTAAGCGCACCCGGAAGTACTCGAACGAATACGATCGCAAAACGTAAACTTCCGACGCGCTTACGCTGCGCGCCCCCGTGCGCGTAGCGTAAGCGCGTCGGGTCATGTGAGCAGAAAATAACACTTTTCATTGGTTCATAACAGTTTTAGTTTCATAATGATGAAGCCCCTGGTCTTGTGACCTGAAAATAACACTTCTCATTGGTTCAGGACAGTTTTGTTTTCCAAATGATGAAAGCCCCCACCTTTTTTCCTTATTCTGACTTTGTCCTTTGACTGAGGAAGATCTGTTTGGAACTCTCTGTACCTTTTTGTACTTTAAAATGGCTTCAGTAGCAGCAGCAGCAGGTGCATCTCAGCCACCACCACCACCACCACCACCAAGAGGACCAGCTCCAAATTATATTGGTGGTCAAGAACAGGAGGAGGAGGAAGAGGAAGAGGAGGAGGGGAGAAGAAGATGGCTGCCTGAAGAAAACACACCTTATAAACCCAAACCACACTTCATTTGGCAGTTTTTTTCAATCCCAGAGGGGCAAAAAAAGGTGAATGCGCCCAAAGTCACTTGCCTCATCTGCAATGATGAACTTTCACGGGGCAACCCAAATAAGAAATATTCTTTTGGTAACTATACCATGATTCGGCACATGACAAGAAAGCATCCAAACAACTACTCTCGCGCAGAGTTCCGGGAACTGGCCAGTAACCTCCCCCAGTCATCAAGGACCCCCTCCCAAAGAAAACAACCCTCTTCCTCGCAACCAGAAACATCTGAGGTGATGCCTTCCATTCAGCCAAGATTTGCTGATTTTAAAATTACTTGTAAGGCTTGTGGCAAGCTTATCTCCTATGGGGAACAAAGTGTTAAGCTCATCGTCCTTGCAGGTGATAATCACAAGTGCCCCAAAAAGAAATAATTTTTTGGGTTTTTTGTTTTTTTGCTCCAGTTGAGCCAGTTTCAATTCCCTTTTTTTGTTTCTCCCCCTAAAAAATACAAAAAAAATATAAAACTGTTTTGAAAAGCCAAAAAAAGTTTAAAAAGTTCCAAAAACACAAAAAAAATATAAAACAACAAAAAGAAGAAAAAAAAAAGTTCTTTTAAGAACTACCTCCAATTTCTAAATGAAAACTTCATTTTTTTAAAACTCTGTCATCTTTTTCCCTCATTTTACGCTCCCCGGTGCGCTACCTGGTGCGCGCACCGAGCGCTTCCCCCGCGCAAAACGAAAAAAAAAAAAATATTTTAAATGCCCCGCGGGGCCCTTTTATAGCCCCCACATCAAACCTAGGGGGTCAAAGGGGTCTATCCCTGACGCCTTATGGTCAGTTCCCACTTTGTTTTAGCCACCTCTTAAGTCTCGATTTTACCGAGACACAAGATGGCGACCGCTCTGGACTGTTTGGAATGTTTACAGACACCCGAGAGCCAATCAGCTTTCCATGCGCACCTCGCGTGTCGCGCCTGGAGCGCACTCCGGTGCGCGCACCTGTGCGCTGCTATAGATATATATATTTTTTTGGACCTAAATTACTCAAAATCCACTGGAGCACATATCTTGAGACATAGCAAAGGCACATCGGGCTACCAGTCCCTACAATTTTGCCAAGTTTGGTGGAAATCCATTCAGCCGTTCGAGCTAAAAGTGAAATCGACCGCCCTATGGAAATTAACATGGGGAAAACGCGTTTTGGGACCCCCCTTTTATCTCGGCCCCCGCTTGACGAATCCCCCCCAAACTTTCAGGGAAGGACCGGACCGCCATGAGACCATTTTCCTGAAAATTTCAGGCAGATTCGTCAACCGGCGCCAAAGTTATTCAAAATAGAATGTTGAGATTTAACATTGAAAATTATCCTAACTATAACTACCTACTGGCGACCGCCAGTAGGTAATATATATATATATATATATATATATATATATATATATATATATATATATATATATATATATATATATATGCTGCAAGAACTCGTCTCAGTCTCCCAATGAAACCGACAGCCAGAACACGCAAAAGACGAGGTAGACCCAATTTCTGTGCTTCTTTTTTTATTTAGCTTTACAGTGCAACCACATCAGCCATATATATTACCTACTGGCGTCTCGCCAGTAGGTATATATAGTTAGGATTATTTGTCTATGGAACTTTTGAAAATTCTATGTCTAATAACTTTGCCGTTTGTGGACTGAATCGGCTGAAATTTTCAGGAAAATGGCACAATTTGTTTCTGAGCAGCCCCCGAAAATTTGGGGGGGTTTCGTCAAGGGGGGGTCGAGAAAAAAGGGGGGTCTCAAAATGCGTTTTTCCCATGTTAATTTCCATAGGGCCTTTGGCCTCACTTTTAGCTCGAACGGCTGAATGGATTTGCACGAAACTTGGCAAAATTGTAGGGACTGTTAGCCCGATGTGCCTTTGCTAGGTCTCAATATATGTGCTCCAGTGGATTTTGAGAAATTAACGTTCAAAACAAGATATATATCTGTAACAGCGCTCCGGGCTGCGCTCCGGTCCGCTTACTTTTCGCGAAACGGAACTTTGCGCGCAGAAAGCTGATTGGCTCTCCGGTGTCTGTCAACATTCTAAACAGTCCGGAGCGGCCGCCATCTTATCTCTCGGTAGGATCGAGAGAGAAGAAGAGGTGAAAAACGAAGGGGGAATTTAATGAAAGGGGGCAAGGTATACGTCTCTTGACCATCTAGGAATGATGTTGGGGTTATTAAAGGGTCCCGTGGGGAAAATAAAAAAAAAATATTTTTCACGGTAGAAGCGCTTCCCGGGCCGCGAACTGGGCCGCAAACTGGTAGCGAAACGGGAATTCGCCATTTTGTGTTTCGTTTTAATTAAATTACTAGGTATAAGGGGGTACGGGAGACGTATCCTGACCCCTTATGTTTTCTGAGGGTGGCTGAGGAGGCTCATATATGTTGATACATGTCTTCCAGCGGCTGTGGGTGAGCTTTTTTTTTTTTTTTTTTGCTGCGTGACGTCTGTTAACGTTTGATTTGATGGAAATCAGGAAGTGTTGACCACCATTTTGTCACTGCGAGTAAATATTTTGTTATAAATGAATCCTTATTGATAAACATTGTCTGCGCCATCTTGCCTTTTTGTCCAATGCCACAATTTTGTCGTGCACGCAGCCATTTTAGATGCCTTGACCAGACCCACTCTCTGCACGCCGTCGATTCTCAGCACGGCTCACCACCCTCGCAAGCATCTCCCCCACGCACTGGTCACCCCCGCTCTCTCTCTCATGCATGGGCCATATACTTCCCCCCATCTGCGCTGCTCTTCCCTGAGAATCACACCCTGTGCCCGCCCGACACCTCCCTTTCACCCTATTCACTACCGCACCCTCTGACACTCCTCTTCCTCTGTGTCCGATTGTCCAGGCCGGACCCAGGCTATCACCTAGCCCTGCGGATGTAGTTTATGGCCCCAGCTGTAGAGAATCCAGACATACCAATCCTCCCGATTCAGGCGTGAGACTACTGATTTCAGTGCTAGTCTTCCGCCTCCCGATTCCTGCAAGGAAAAACCCGGGGGCATATTACCAACAACTAGCGATAATTTTTGTCTCTAACTTGTTTAGAGACAAAAATTATCGCCGCACATCGGCGAATTTTATCGCAGATAAACCTTGCTATTAGCAAGGTTTATCGCAAATGCGATAAAAAACGGCCGCAATGCATGAATATCGCTGAAAAGTCAGCGATATTCATGCATTATCCAGCAAATGCTCTTAGCCATGTTATCCACCTTCCATTGGATAACATGGCTAAAAACTGCTCAGGGCAGGTGTTAGCTTTTGGAGATATTCGCGCTTAGCGCGAATATCTCCAAAAGTTGGTAATAGGAGATTGTGATGGTTAGGGACTGTTTCCAGTCGCTAACATCTTGGCATGCCCACTTTGCATGTCATTAGTGATAAATATCACTGACATGCAAAGCGGGGTCCAAGATGGTCGCTATCTCCTTTTAGCTGTCACTAACTGGTGTTAGCGACAGCTTGGTAATAGGGAGATAATTTTATCTCCTTTTTTTTGGCTTTTAAAGCCAAAAAAGCGGAAATAAACCCCCTTGATAATATGCCCCGATTCCTCGGGGGTTTCAGCTGACAGGGCTTGGTATTGCACTCTTTGGAGTGGGAATAGTATTTTTTACACTTCTGGTATCGTACGGTAATATAATAGTATCTTATTTAATTATAGTATGTTACTATATATATATGTTTTAACAAATAAGATTGTATTTTTTTTTATTATTTTCATTTATTATTTAATTATTATAAGTTAATGTAAGTATTTTTAAGTATATTTTAGTAATTAAATTTTAATATTAATTTAATTTAACACTGTTTTTAATAAAGTCAATATTTTTTACAACTATGTTATTGTAAACAACATTTTGCACTCAATATTTTTGTACTTACCTGTTTGTAGATACAAACTCGATATTTTGACTGTCGATATTTTGTCCACGATATTTTTGCAAGTCGATCTTTTGTCCCTCGATATTATTTCAGGGATCCCATTCAAACACAGAAAAACTGAACACTGTACACTATCCTTCACACTGTTAAAAGAATCTTGTGAACATTAGTAGAAGTGCCAAATGGAAAAACTCTCTTTTATCTGTTTGGCAACTTAGTTTTCTGTGGTTAATTACACTTCTTTTTGTGCGTCAAGCCAAATAACCGTCACAACCAACTACTGCATATTTCCCTTCATCTACCTTTTCTGTTACAATATTTCTACATCTGTAGTGCTGAAATATTTCATAAAGAAAGTACATAATCAGGGGGGGGAGGAATGACTTGTCCTGTGTAACCAGGGTTTTAGTACTCTTTTTCGGTTCTGGTTCTGATAAAAAACCATCATTCACGTACCAAGACTCGAATAGGCGGTATATCTGGTTCTCCGCCTAGTTATCAGCGACGTGACCGCATCATCATTGGGTTTATTTTTATGCTTCCTCCATCAGGAGGTAAACCACTAGTTAGTACAGTAGTGAGTCAGTTATCAAAAGGGATGTGGAATTACATCAGGACAAGTGATCCCTTTCCCCCCCAGATTTTGAACATTATAACCAAGGAAGCAGAAAGGATCGCATACTTTTCCTTCTCCCCCCCTGATTAGTAACAACGTATTTTATAAAGACACATGTATTCTAGATGTGAGCTCCTTCTTGGAGTATATATATATATATATATATATATATATATATATATATATATATATATATATATATATATATATATATATATATATATATATATTCACTGAAAAAACCATAGGTTTCACACCAGTTATAGTTAGGTGGAAATTTTACTCGCATAAAACCATTGAAATTCCCACGTTATAGTTAGTTGGACTCACTATAACTTGCACGTGCAATGCACTGCTGATGACGCCACATATTACATCACTCATGACATGGTCAGTGACATCACTCATGACATCACTGATGTCATCTCAAATGACATCACTGATGACAACATCCTTGTGACAAAGTGGCAGACTTCCTATCAGCATAAAATCATCTTTGACACACACATTCAAAAATAGAAACTAACAAAATGAACCCCCTCATTTTGTTCCTTTGCAAATTAAATGTTTTAAGTGTTAACACTTTATTTCAATCAAGATGACTTCAGGTGTGCCATACTTTTGTCATAAGTAAGACTGTTAGCGCTCTAGTTGTTCTTTAGAACACTCTAGGACATTCTGTCATTGGGCTATAGTTGGGCTACATCTGCCTGATATTTAGGCTACATTTGTTTTTTTTGTCTCGGGTGGCCATCTTTGGGCTACATTGGGCTACATTTGGACTCTAACATATATATAGCCCAATGTAGCCCAATATATTTTTTTTCAAAGTTAGTTTTCGTAAAAACCACTGGAGCACATACCTTGAGACATAGCAATGGCACATCGGGCTACCAGTCCCTACAATTTTGCCAAGTTTGGTGGAAATCCATTCAGCCGTTCGGGCTAAAAGTGAGGTCGACCGCCCTATAGAAATTAACATGGGGAAAACACGTTTTGGGACCCCTGTTTTATCTCGGCCCTGCTTGATGAATCCCCCCGAAACCTTCACGGAAGGACCGGAGCTCCGCGAGGCAAATTTGAAGAAATTTTCAGGCAGATTCGTCAACTGGTGCCAAAGTTATTCACAATAGAATTCTGAGATTTTGCAGTGAAAAAAATCCTAACTATAACTACCTACTGGCAACCGCCAGTAGGAAATATATATATATATATATATATATTACCTACTGGCGGTCGCCAGTAGGTATATATAGTTAGGATTTTTTCCCTATGGGATTTCTGAAAATTCTATGCCTAATAACTTTTGCGTTCGTGGACGGAATTGGCTGAAATTTTCAGGAAAATGGCACATTTTGTTTCTGAGCAGACCTTGAAAATTTGGGGGGGTTTTGTGGAGGGGGGGCCGAGAAAAAAGGGGGGTCCCAAAACGCCTTTTTCCCATGTTAATTTCCATAGGGCGGTTGGACTCACTTTTAGCCCGAACGGCTGAATGGATTTTCACGAAACTTGGCAAAATTGTAGGGACTGTTAGCCCGATGTGCCTTTGCTAGGTCTCAATATATGTGCTTCAGTGGATTTTGAGAAATTAACGTTTAAATCAAGATATATATCTGTAACAGCGCTCCGGGCAGCGATCCGGTTCGCGAACCTTTCGCGTAACGGAACTTTGCGATGAGAAGCTGATTGGCCCTCCGGTGTCTGTCAACATTCTAAACAGTCCGGAGCGGCCGCCATCTTGTCTCTCGGTAGGATCGAGAGACAAGAGGAGGCCAAAACAAAGGGGGAAATTACCATAAGGGGGCATAGTAGATCCTCGTTGACCCCCTAGGTTTTATGTGGAGGTTTTAAAAGGGCCTAGGAGGGTCCAAAAAAAAAAATTTTTTTTTGCGTGGTAAGCGCCAAGTTCGCGAACCGGATAGCTTTCTGGGCAGCGAACTTTATGGATAAAAGAATGAAAGACTTTTCTAATACTGTATGTTAATTGTTTGTTGTTTTTCTTGTTTTTTTTTGTTTTCTTTATTTATTTATTTTTTTTATTATGATTGTGTTTCATACTTTATTAAATTTTCTAACATTTCATTGTCAGAAATGTCATAATTTATTATAGGGTGTAATTGTTTTTCATTTTGAAGCAAGTTGTCTACTGCTTCAACACATTGTAGAAGTTCGTGGTCTCTACTGTCATCCATAAAGTCATCAAGTTTGTCTTGGCTGCTCTCCTTCAGTTCAATCGAAAATGAAACTTGCTGCTCGCCTTCCATTTTGCCTGAAATTTGGATTAAAAAAATATATATTAGTAGAGATAGGGCACTGTTGGGATTAATTTTAGATAGGCAGTTTTTATCAGTGAATTTATCTTTTGGCAGTGTATAGTATGAGAGTGGAAATAGGACTAAAAAAAAGTGTATGTGATTTAACCAAGACACTACTACTACAGAGGGATAGTGTATATGTAGCAGAAAAAGTCTACTATATTAAGTCATAGTGCACAATATATTAAATTATAACTTACCTTCACAAAGAAGTTGAAGTTTTTTGAAGCTTTTGAAATAGGAGGTACAACAAGAAGTAGTAGTCAAAATGGCTGTGTTTCCTTCTCTCCCTTTATATATATACAGGTATATAACCAATCAAATGTCAGGTAATAAAAGTAGAAAATGAAAGTAACATTTTCATTGGTTGTCAATTCCAACAATTCAGATGTGTTTTGTGAAGTAATTTACCTCACGGTACTTGGAGAGGTCTACAGGCTAAATGGCTAAATGGAATTTCAATGAAATTTGTGAGAATGGAAGGGATTGTTATGTAGTATGAGCTAATCTATATTTGGTGAGAGTGTTTCTAGTCGTTATTCTGTAAATTACTTTCCCGCCTTTTTTTAGGACCGCTTTCCGGGAAGCTGCCCGGTTAGCGAACCTTAAGCGTCACGGGAGTCCACCATTTTGTGTTTCGTTCGCATTAAGATACAAGATGGAGGGCAAATAATGTTTAGAATGGGTAGAAGGGGTCATGGTAGACTTATCTTGACCCCCTAGGTTTTCTGAGCGTGGCTGAGGAGGCTTATATGTGCGGAAAAAAAAATTTTTTTAAAAAAATTCCGCGAGGTTAGCTTTCGGTTAGCGAACCGGGTAGCGCTCCGGGGAGCGAATTTTGTGGAAAATTAGTGAAAAAAGTTAGAGAAAAATAATAATTGTGAGTGATCAGATGTAGGGTAGCTCTGAGAAGAGCTTTTGGGTTTATGGTACATTTAGGTACTTATAAGTAGGTACCAATGCAGAGTCTTAAATTCAGAATGAAAATTCTGTTGCCCTCATCTGAGAAGTGAACTCCATCTCCTCTGTAGATATCTTGCATGTAGTAACGCAAGTTATTGTTGTACAGAGAGCCCATTCCATGGTCTCTCATGTAAGCTGAAACAGATTTGTTTACATGCTTCCTCGCTTTCTCAATTTGTGGACAAAATTGGTTGGACCACCTCCATTTCTGTCTTTGGCATATATTGGAATATACCAAGGCAGTTTGAGGAAAAAGTGCCATTAATTGCTCCAAGGTGTCCTTTAAAAGCATTTCCAGACCTACCCCTGTCAAAGTGCCCAAATCATTACCTCCACAGTGCACTATTAACAGGTCAGGTTTTGGCAAATGCATAAAGGTTTTCACCAATGGTATCAATTGGTGACATTTTAATCCTCTTTGGCCCAACCACTTAATTTCCACATCTTGTAAATTGAGGTTGTGTAAATTTCTGCTCTCAGCATACCTTTGAGCCCAGTGGATGTAACTATGTCCAACAATCCAGACGTTAAACATGGTGGAAGAAGGTTGTTCTGCAGTCAGATGAAGTGTGGTAATGAAAGGGCAGTTGAAACAGTAGGAGTTTCTAAAGAAAAAAAACTGTGGATTTACAATGCTAATGATTCATTAGCAGTGATTGGTGCATTTCCATTTCTGAAAACAGAAAGTTAGGGTGCATGGATGTGTTCTTTGAAAGATGTAATTTGAATGGTCAAGGAAGAAACATTTAATGAAAGATTGCACTGGATACGCAGGTGCACTGAGAGTTCAGAGTTCAATTGAAACATTGTTGTGTGAATTTGCAAACATGAGAGGTCTTCCAGGAGGTGGTTGCTATGGAAACAAGGCAGACAGGGCAGAGGGGGGAAGGGTTTTGATTTGAAAAAAGTGAGGGAAGAGGTATGATTGGCTAATATGAGAGATATGTGAAAAGAATATCTGTATTTCTGTGCTTTCAATAGCTGCAGCCTTTGGAGTGCATCCTTTTTCTTCTGCTGAAGACAATTTGGTGTATTTCTGAGACTGTTTTCAAAACTCAAAAAATATTTGCTAAGGTGAGAAAAGATTTATTTAATTTAGATAGAGAATAGTATGATTTAAGGAGAAAATGATGAAGAAAGCTGTGTTTTTAAAATGTGGTTTTGTCTCTAGTGATATACTAATAGAATTAGTTTCAAAGAGAAATTATAATTGCATATTTGGTGTAACATTCTGGCATGCAGTTACACAAGATATTGTAATACATGGAGGCCATTTCATGGTCTGTTATGTAAGCTGAAACAGATATGTTGCTTTTAAAAACGATTTAAGAAATCAATTACATTTCTAGATATGTACTGCTAGAGCTTCATAGGTTGTTTTGGGCCATATTTATAAGGTATTTGAGTGTCTAAGATGTTGTGTTCGCCTTTTAAAATGTAAAGTGTTCCTCATGGGACAAGTGTCTTGTAAATACGCTCCCACTTGTGCTTGGCAAATTTAGATTTTGATTATGGGAGTTACCTAGCCATGTTAATAGTGTCCCAAAAATGGTGCTAGGGCATTCCAGAAAACACTTTCATGTGTCTCAAGGACATTTTTAGTCATTTCTTCATGAATGCAGGTATACAATTGATTTATATGCTGTGTTTAAAAACGAATTTTGAAATGAATTAAATTTCAGGATATGTACTGTTAGAGCTTCATAGGTTGTTTGGGGTCATATTTAGAAGGCATTTTAGTGTCTTTGAAGTTATTTTTCCCTTTTTAAATGGAAAGCGTTCCTCATGGGGCCCTGAGCAGTTCTTAGCCATGTTATTTAATAGGAAGTGGATAACATGGCTAAGAGCATTTGCTGGGAAATGCATGAATATCGCTGATTTTTCTGCTATATTCATGCATTGTGGCCGTTTTTTTTCACATTGCTTCATAGGTTGTTTGGGTTCATATTTAGAAGGCATTTTAGTGTCTTTGATGTTATTTTTCCCTTTTTAAATGGAAAGCGTTCCTCATGGGGCCCTGAGCAGTTCTTAGCCATGTTATTTAATAGGAAGTGGATCACATGGCTAAGAGCATTTGCTGGAAAATGCATGAATATCGCTGATTTTTCTGCTATATTCATGCATTGTGGCCGTTTTTTTCACATTGCTTCATAGGTTGTTTGGGTTCATATTTAGAAGGTATTTTAGTGTCTTTGATGTTATTTTTCCCTTTTTAAATGGAAAGCGTTCCTCATGGGGCCCTGAGCAGTTCTTAGCCATGTTATTTAATTGGAAGTGGATAACATGGCTAAGAGCATTTGCTGGAAAATGCATGAATATCGCTGATTTTTCTGCTATATTCATGCATTGCGGCAGTTTTTTTTCACATTGCTTCATAGGTTGTTTGGGTTCATATTTAGAAGGCATTTTAGTGTCTTTGATGTTATTTTTCCCTTTTTAAATGGAAAGCGTTCCTCATGGTGCCCTGAGCAGTTCTTAGCCATGTTATTTAATAGGAAGTGGATAACATGGCTAAGAGCATTTGTTGGAAAATGCATGAATATCGCTGATTTTTCTGCGTTATTCATGCATTGCAGGCCTTTTTTTATCACATTTGCAAGCATTTCTTAGCCATGTTATCCAATGGGAGGTGGATAACATGGCTAAGAGCATTTGCTTCAAAGGTTGTTTGGGGTTATATACCATTTTTGGGAAATTATTAACATGCCTATCTAACTCCCATAATCAAAATCTAAATTTGCCAACCGCAGGTGGGAGCGTATTTACAATAAATTTGCACCATGAAGAATGTAAAATAGCATACTAGATACTCAAATAACTTATAAATATGATCCAAAACATCTTATGAAGCACTAGTAGTGCATATTTCCAGAAATGTATTGGTTTTCATTTAATGATTTACTTCATTGGTAGGCCTTCACATGTTTTTTTACCTTGGTTTTTTTTCAGTGAAAATCTTATCTGCAACCATGTGTTGGCCTCACCTCAAATAAACAAAACAGGTGATGGACTGAATGTGGATCAATGACACACATTCACCCCAGTCCAAAGATCTGGGCCTAAACAAACCTTTAGATAGGCTACATCTTATCGTCATCCTGAATTAATGATTTAAAATATTAGGGAGTGATTTATGAGTGTTGTATGCCTGTTTTGTACCATTGAGTGTCATTTTTGTGATGCAGTGCTGGTGGAAAATATTTGCTATGTTAAATAATTAGTACAGCATTAAGTTTTAGATGACTGTTATTTATTTACTGTTTGGTAATAGTGGTTAATAACATTTTATATTATATTTTTTCACAGATTCAACTGCAGATTCTTTCATAGTTTGGAAAATGCCTTCCAGAAGTCGAATACGAAAGGCTAGAAAACGTCAAAGACAGCAGGATGATGTTTTATTGCAGCAGTCCTCTTCCCCAAATACTTGTCAAAACACCAAGAAAGGTCCGGGTAAGAGCACGAAATCATTCTTAAGAAATATTTGTAGTAAAAAAAATTTTGCTCAAAAAAATGTGTCTCTTAACAAAAAGAGAAGTAATTTAAATGGAAAGGAGAGACCCATCACAAATGTTACTGGTAGAGGAAGAGATAACTCTGTGCATGATAGTAGAAGGAAACAACAGTTTAGGGACATTCGACAACGAATGTTCCGTAATAGGATATTAGTTAATTTATTGAAAAATATTAAAAAGAAAGGCCAACAGAAAGCGGCATTTTATAGGAAGAAGAAAAATGTAGAGAAAATTATTGATCATGCTTTTGAAATCAAGCGAAAGTTGTTTATTTTGGTAATCAATAGAATTAGGAAACTAAGCAAGGTAATTTCTGATTTCAAAACAAAAAGTAGATGGAAGAGAGTAGTAAATCGTACTAACTTTTGTGAAGTTTTTTCTGGAGAATGGATGCATAGTTCAAGTTCTGAGGCATTTTTTAATGAGGAGACTTATTTTCAGGATAATGATTTGGTGCATGCAGTTGACATCAGTGGTCGAGCTTATGAAGTGAAGGATGGTTGTCCAGTTGAAAAAGAACTACTTGTGACAACAGAGACAGAAGAGGCGCTAAGTGATGAGGTTTTAGGAAGACGTCCTAAGGGTCCTGTGTACATTTGGAAGTGTAGTTCTATTTGCAGTGTGCGACAGGTTTCCATCAATTTGCTATGTGATTTTATACGGACATTTAATAAGAAAAGTTTGAAGCAGAAAATGAAGTTGTTGCAAGATTTAGATCCTTGCAGAGTGAGACAAATGACAGGTTTGCGTGGTCATTCACTGGCTTGTCTTTCCAGGAGAGTATGCCAGAGTGTTTTTCATCATTTCAGGATGCTAGCAGTGCATCATAATAAAGTGAGAAAATTAGTGAGAATGTTGTATTATGCTAAGAGTCCAGCAATTATGCTTAAACAGTTATGTGCTGCTCTTTTGCATGGTTCTGAAATAGATGTGAAGAATCTTTGTGAAGAAATTGAGTTTTGTTACTTTGGTAGTAAAGATGAGAATGTTCAAATTGACCCTGAAGTAGAGGGTAATGTGGAAGATAATGTACAGGTTTCCAGTACAGATAATTTTCAGAAGGAAATTGCCACGTTTCAGATGAAATCAAGTGAGAGGCCTAATTTCACTTGTGTATGTTGTCGACGCACTTATTATAAGAATCAGACTAAGGTAGTGGATTTATATGCAAAAAGTGAAAGGGAAAATAATAGTGAATGGAAGGATTTAGCCACATACTTGATGGTAGAAAATTATTTTGATTTGGGATCGGATCAACGTGTGTGTACTTATTGTTGTAATAAATTAAACCAAAACCAGATGCCTGCTAGGGCAGTTCATAATAATCTGGAATTGGTTGAGATTCCTTCTGAATTGAAGGATTTAAATACTTATGAATCTATTTTGATTCAAAGTATCCATCCCTTTCAGGCTATTGTAAGAATGGAGCCAAAGACAGGGAAATTGCCTCCAGCAGATTTACAGAGAGGATTAAAGGGAAGAGTTGTTTATTTGCCTCTAGATTTGAACAAAAACATTAACACAATTGGAATAGAAAAAGTGGAAGAGGAACCTCTGGTTATCTTGGTTAATGGGGTTCCGACAAAGAATAAGAAAATATGGCAAGATTTAGTGGATGTTAGGAAAGTCAAAAAGGCAACAGTGTATTTGAAGAAAAATAATAAGTACTATAAGAATGTATATGTTGCAGAAGAGGAAGTAAGTGATGAAGAGGATAGCGATTTGTGTGCTGGCCAAATTGAGAAAGTAGAGGCCTCTAAAAGTGAAGAAATATATGAACATTATAGTGTTCATCCTTTGCATTCCAAGGAAGTGATGGGGAATGCTATTGAGTTGTTTCAAATGAAACAAGCCAAAGGGAGTCCCATTAGTGTTTGGGAGGAAAGTTTGGAAGCTCGGTGTTTCCCACAGCTATTTCCCACAGGTCAAGGAGGAAGATATGATGAGCGACCTCGTGAAATTCCTGCGTCTGAATACCGGACTTTACGATTGTATGCAGAAGATCCTAGGTTTCGGCAATGCATTCCCTATTTGTTTCATCTCCTGTTTGAAAGCGATCTGTCTGGACTGTCATATGCAGTGAACCACATCTTAAAAAGTGGTATACAGATGCGAAACATCTCGGCAAGTGACTTTATGCATAAAGTCAATGTCCAAGACAGTATTTTGGATTCTCACTTAATTAATCTCATGGCGTGTCAGCGTGGTACTAATGAGTACTGGTACCGTCGTCATGGTGACTTAAAATGTATGCTGAGGAACTTAGGAACTCCGACATGGTTCCTCACTCTGAGCTGTGCCGAGTATGGCTGGGATGACTTACTTGAATTTCTACGAGAGGCAAATGGAAATATTGAAAACATTGAATTCAAGACACCTGGAGAACTGTGTTCTTTGGATCCTGTGAATGTATGCAGGTACTTCAATCATAGATTTGAAGCTATGATGTCTTTCATCACAAATAAAAAGAATCCACCTCTTGGAGAGGTGTTGGATTTCTTCTGGAGAAAGGAGTACCAAGCAAGAGGTGCCCCTCATATACATATGTTGCTGTGGATCAAGGATGCACCTAAATTTGGAACAGATCCGGATGACTTAGTGATGAATTTCATCGAACAGTATTCTACGTGTGCTGTTCCAAACGCAACGGAGAAGAAAAGTCTAAGAGAACAAGTTCTACGTTTCCAAAGCCATCGTTGTGGAAAGTACTGTCGTCGTAAATTCAGAAACAAGGACAAGTTCTACACCAAATGTCGTTTCAACTTTCCACGACCGGTGATTTCTAAAGGAAGAGTGAACAGTTTGATGTCTTCGCTGCGACATAATGTGACGAGGAAATCACCCAAGAATACATACAATTTGAAAAGGAACGAAGAGTCCAAGTACATCAATGACTACAACCCAGTGATTTTGTCCATGTGGAATGCCAACATGGATATACAGTTTGTGGCTGACAACTGTATGGCTGTGGCTCGGTATGTGACATCTTACATCACCAAAAAAGAAAAGACCGAACTGAAGGATATGTGGGAGGACATTTCCCATGAAAAGAGCCTCAGCAAGAAGTTGTACAGTTTCAGTCTGAAGATGTTGTCGCATCGAGAAATCGGAGCTTACGAATGTTCTGATCGATTGTCTTCAGCAAGTCTCTATGCCAAATCCAGGAGTCTCGTTTGGGCGAGTCTTGGTCTTGCTGCAACGCGAAATCGAGTTCTTAAACCTGTTCGGGAAATTGAGTATTTGGCAGAAAAGGAACCAAACAGTACCGACATTTTGAAGACCAACATGTTGGATACATATTATCCAAATCGAAGCAGTCACCTTGAGAATATTTGTCTATATGAGGTTCTCCAAAATTATATATTCAAGAGGAACATCAAAGAAGATATTGAGAAAGGAGTGTATGCTGTAATTGGAAGTGAGGGATGCCTGGTCAAGCAAAGAAAATGCCAATTAGTAAACCATCGAAAATTAAGTGGCGAATCTCCAGAAAAAAAGGAGTTTTTCTATTTAGCACTTTTGCAACTTTTCAAGCCTTGGCGTGCAGAAGAGGAACTGCTTGGAGATTTCCTCTGTTACGAAGACTCTTTCAATGCAGCCAAGGAGTCCATAGAATGTCCTGCTTTTTCTAAATATCAAGAAATGCTAACTTTGGAAATTGAGCAGGAAGCAACGATTGCAGCCGAGATTGCCAGAGACAGTTCTCAGGACAGTCAGAGTTCTGTTTCATTGAGTCAAGATCCACTTGGAGGACCTATTATCGAAAATGAAGCTGCCACTGCTATGAATGAAGTAGAAAGAGCCATGGCACATGCTCAGGAGGATTCAGTTAACTTACAAGACTTGGAAAAACAACTCAACGTTGAGCAGAGGAAAATATATGATGAAGTTACCAAGGAAATTGAGCACGGATTAAGTCATGAGAAGAAAGAGTGCTCGTGTACGTCGTTGAAGCCTGTCCGACTGTACGTGAGTGGAGAAGCGGGAACTGGAAAAAGTTTCCTCATTAAAGCAATCTCTTGTTATTTGCAGGAAAGGACTGAGTCATCGCTGTCTTGTGTTGTCACCGCTCCTACTGGACTGGCAGCACATAATATTAAAGGTATTACTTTGCATCGTCTATTGATGCTGCCGGTGGAGCATGACAACAAATTACAATACAACAAGTTATCTGGAGATGCTTGCTGTGAAGTTTCAAGAGTTTTGAGGAAAATGAAACTACTTATCATTGACGAAGTAAGCATGGTTTCCAATGTCATGCTTGCCTTTGTGCATTTGAGAATGCAAGAAGTACTTAAAACTGAATATGATGTCTTATTTGGTGGGAAACACATTATTGTTTTCGGAGATCTTCTACAGCTGACACCAGTAAAAGGTCAACCTGTGTTCAAAATACTCACGCATGAAGATACCAGGAAGTGCCTAGGGAGCATTGGCAACGTCAATATATGGTTAAACTTCAATTATGCAGAACTGCATCAAAATATGCGTCAGGCAAAGGATGAAGATTACAAGAATATTCTACAAGATATTAGAATTGGAAAAGTGACCGAGCATGGGAAAGAAGCTTTAAATGCACGGTTACTGTCAAATTTGTATCCCAAACAAGATATTGTGCCTGAGAATATTTTTCAGAAAATTACTGAGAAGAAATCCGGGATATGTCTCATGCCAACTCTTGCAGAATGTGCCATCTTCAACAACAAAATGTTGAATTTAGAAAAGCAAGAGATTGTGAAACTTGAAGCTATCGACAAATTAGAGCATATGGGATCAACAATTATTTTGTCAGACAATTTGAAATCAAAATTGGATTCATTAGAGAAGACTATATCTAAAACAGCGGGTTTTGAAAAGACTTTGAATGTGTGTTTAAATTGCCGAATTATTTTGAGAAGGAATTTACATGTAGAAAGAGGTCTGGTAAATGGATCAATGGGTAATGTTGTTGATTTTGAGAAATACAGAAATAGAGATGGAATAGAATTTTTAAAAATTAAATTTGATGGCATTGAGGAAGTACAGCAAATTGGTCGTTGTTCTGCTAGGTTTTTGCTTGTTAAAGATTTATATGTTCGCCGTAAACAGTTTCCTGTTTGCTTGGCATATGCGGTGACAATCCATAAATCGCAAGGTTTAAGTGTAGACTGTGCATTGGTGAATATTGGCAGTTCTGTGTTCAAGGAGGGTATGGCATATGTGGCATTGTCACGAGTTAGAACTTTATCGGGATTGTACTTGATTGACTGTGATGTCACAAACATTTGTGCGGATCTAGATTGTGTTAAGGAATACAATAGGTTAAGAAGAGAGTATGCGCCACATTTGCCTCAATATCCTTTGTTTGAGAAACGTGTGGTAGGCCGCAAACGTAGAAATAGCAGTAATAGTAGGGAGGTTGTTGCAAAAAGACTAAAAGTCAATGAACCGAAAATTGTTAGCAGAAAGAAAGTGGATTCTGTTGAAGATGTTGTCGGTTTTCAATTTGAAAACAGTTCTGGTGTCAACTGCTATGCAAATGTAGTGGTTAATGTTCTCTTTTCACTAGAGAGTTTAAAAGAACAGATTCTGTTGAATTCTGAACAAATTTTATGCTGTTTGTTGAATTCTGTTTTCGAGAAATGTAGCAGTGATCGAACAAAAGTAGAAAGTGTGTCTGAAGTTCGTTATCTGTTAGATGAATGTTCAGGTCAAACAGACTTCTCTGAAAATAATCAGCAAGATTGTCAGGAGTTTTTAATGTATATGCTTGATATATTGCAAGTTGAGGGTGTAGATGTAGATCACCTGTTTGGGCTTTCTTATCAATGGCAGCATGACTGCGAGAACTGTATGGTATCAAGTACTACTAGTGTAGACTCAGAAAGATTTATATATTTAACTTTGCCAGACAGTAAATCAGTCTCCTTTAATAAGCTAGTAAATGCAGCGGATCACAACATGGAGTGTAGCCAATGTAAATGTGATATGATGTCAACATTATTTATACGTAGATATGGCCAGTATGTCATTTTAATGATGCAACGATGTAGGCCTGATGGAACAAAATTGTCAACTTTAATAAAAAATTTTGTGGCTTCTCAGCTGTCAATATCAGGGAGGACTTTTGTTACTGTAGCAATTATCTATCACGATGGTCCATCAACAACATCAGGACATTATACAGCTTACTTAAAGTCTGGAAACGGCTGGTCATTCTGTAATGATTCTGTTGTAACGTTCAAAAAAAAATTGCCGTTTGACCTTAAAAATTCTTACCTGGTGTTTTTAAAACCAAAATTTTAAGTAGAGGGAATGTAAGTCTGCAATGCTGTCTCGATTAAAAATTCAACTATATAAACCTAATGCAAGTAAGTCTGCTTCATAGTAAGCAGTATCAGTGTCATAGGAAAAGGAGAACATGACTGACAAAGAAGAGTAAGATATTAGTAGTCCAGGATTGTGAAAATAATCTCAAATATTTTATTTTTGAAAGTTGCGAAAATAGAAAATGTCGGGATTTGATTGGAAGAATTACAAGATTTGCGAATCGCGGCAACATGATTTGGCCTAGTGGAAACATGTGATATAATGAGAGAAGTTTTTTTTCTATGTAACATATTTCACGTATCGATGGAGGTTTTCTTTCAGAAAGTGGCGGGCTGAAAATATTTAAAGCACAACAGAGTGGATGCTGTTTATAGGAGATCCTTCGACGTCATTGAAAGTAAGTTAATTTTAAGAAGTTTTGAAATCAGATTTCTTAGGTTGTATGGGTTTTTTAAACACAGTCATTTTGATTGTGTTTTTTTTTCCCCGCTGTTACATGATGAATACCTTCAAGTCACTGATTTAAGTGAAATTTGATACATTCTGAGAACAGCAAAAATAAACCATTTAACATGTATAATTAATGTTATGCTTTTTGTCCTTATGATATACATTTAGAAATGTGTGGTACATATGGGTAAGGTGAGTTCTGTAAATATCAATTTTAATGCTTAGAGTGCTGTACTTCTGGGTAGTGTTTTTTTTTTATAAAAAAAAGAGGCCTCACCTCAAAGAAAGCTCTTGAAAGCACACATCTTATTTGCATCCTAAAACAATCATTTACAATGTTAGACACAATTTTATTATGACTTTACATCTTTTTTGCGCTGCTATTGCATCACTATTGTGAGACATTAGCAGTGCAAGAAAAACATCATGTTTCAAAATAGGCCTCAGTTCAGCAATATCAAGATACAGTTTCTTTCGAATATATATCTTTAGGATTGTGTAGGGAACGTAGAGAAGCAGAGACTTCTGTAAATGTCAAAGTTGTTGAAAAACTGTTTGTTTTTGAACCTTTTCCCTTGTCTTTTCTAATTTTTAAATACATGTTTTAATATTTTTTGAAATGTTTGTTCTTTGTTTTACAGATTGAAAGTATGAAAAAATATTTAAAAAAGGTAACAAGAATTATAAGGTAAATGTTTTCCACTCTTTTTACCCGCAATGCACTGCTGATGATGTCATTGACAGTATCTCTCATTTACTCTCTCTAGCTGTCTTTCTTTTTACATTATTCTCTGTTTACTTCCCTTATACTAACTCTTCTTTTTTTTTAAAAAAATATTTTTTTTAGTTCGCTTAAAGTTCGCGAACCGGTCAGCGAACTTGAAGCGAACCAAAAGAAATAGAGCTTGCCAGAGTGATAAACATTCTAGCAATTTTGTTTGAAAGGGGAGGTAGTTCTGAAAAGAACTGTTTTTTTTTGTTTTTGTTGTTTTATGTTTTTTTTGTAATTTTTTGAACATTTTTTGATTTTTTTGTATTTTTAGAACTGTTTTATGTTTTTTTTGTGTTTTTTAAGGAGGGGAGACAACAAAAAACAGGCTTTCAAAACGGCTCAACTGGAGCAAAAAAAAAGAAAATTACTTTTTGGGTGCATTAGGGCACTTATGATTTTCATATGCAATGTTCATGAGGTTGACACTCATGTTGCCATATGACAGCATAGCACCACAGTAAATACAAGACACCTTCATGTGCTGGAAGTTACGTTGGATGTTTGGCACAGTCTCTTGTGCCTCTCTTCCCGTCAAAGACAATGTGGATGTAGATCTTGCCACAGGAGTTGCCGTCGGATTGTCTACAAGATCCCTTAACTCAGCCCGGCTGTAGTTCAAGGGATGCCACCTGCTCATGTGACGGTGCATTGTATAGTTCCCCATACTGTACTTCTTTTCTGTGCCTCTCGACAATCTGTGGTCACAGATGAGGCAGGTGGCATATTTTGCATTCACTTTCTTGGTTCCAGGAGGGATGGTGAAAAACTGCCAGATGAAACTGGTTTTTCGTTTAGAAACCCGGGGCAACTCATCAACAAATTGTTGTCCCTCTCTCTCCTCTTCTTCTTCTTCCTCATCTTCCTCCTCTCTGTTAGTCATAATTTGACTGGGTGGTCCTCTCTTCTTATGGGGAGGTGGAGGTGGTGGTGGGGGTGCACCAGCTGCAGCAACAATGGAAGCCATTGTGGATCTTCAGATAAATGGTCTTTCTCTCACCAAGATGAAAGTCAGAGTGAGGAAATAAGGAGGGGTTTACTTGATTTGGGGAAAACAAAAGTTCTGAGCCAATGAAAAGTGTTATTTTTAGGTCACATGACCTAGTCATACATCATTTGGAAACCAAAAGTGAAATGAACCAATGAGAAGTTTGATAAACAAGTCACATGACCTGTTCCGCTTACGTTACGCGGCGCGCGCCGCGTCCCAGATCGCTTCCGGTTCGCGGTCCGGAGCACTTCCGGGAGCGCTAACGCGGCGCGTCATTAGACGCATTACGCGATAACGTGATACGTCGCGCTTCCGCGGCGCGTCACTGTTCCGCTAACGTAACGTTGACCGGTTCGCGGACTAGATCGCGGCATCAAGATGAGCTAACGGAAAGCTTCCCGGTTCGCGAACTAGAAGCGAAGAAAAAAAATATTAAAAAAAAAATTATCAATAAACATCTAAATATATTTTGGGATTTAAAGAATAATACATTTTACAGCTACAGATGTTAGCTTTTAAAAAACCAATGAAATTCACTGAAAAAACCATAGGTTATAGACCATATATAGTTAGAAATTTGCATTTAAAAAACCATTGAAATTCAATGAAAAAACCATAGGTTATAGACCATATATAGTTAGGAATTCGCATTTACAAAACCTTATTTTACTCGCATAAAACCATTGAAATTCCATATATAGTTAGTTGCGCTAACTATATATCGCGCACCCGCAATCCACTGCTGATGATGTCACATATTACATCATTCATGACATGGTCAGTGACATCACTGATGACATCACTGATGACATCTCAAATGACATCACTGATGACAACATCCAGTGACTGTATGTTTCTGTGAAGTTAAAATATGTCTTACATATTGAAGAATGAGTGGATGTATAAGTGTCTGGATGAAGGATTTAGTAGGTGCATGACTGACTGTATGAGTGAGTGATTAAATGTGTCTCACTGAGTGCATGGGTTAGTGACTAAACTGTCTTAATTTGTGCATCATTATGTCTGTTGTTCTGTAAACTGTTGCATGTGTTGATAAGTAGCTATATGAGTAACTATATGGGTTATTGATTGGTTACCTTAGTATTTGTATGGGAGACTGAGTGTGTGTGTGGGTGGCTGGGAGGTGTATGACTCTGTGCATAGATGTGTGAGCAGTTGATTCACTAGAGGTATGGTTTCAAAAGTGCATGTGGTAACAGCTGTATGGGCGGTTGACTGTGTGCATGAGTGTATTGGTGAGTGAATGGATATCTCAGTGCTACATGTCAAAGTAAGTACATATGTAAAACACAGTACATGTGAGAGTTGACATATATAAATAACTGTGCATAAGAGCCAGTGAATGTGTGAGTGGCTGTATGGATCATTGTGAACTTGTATCAGGGATTGTATAAGAGAGTAAATATGTGTTAGTATATGTTTGAATAAGTAAAGTTTGTATAACTGTATAGTTGAGGAAATGGAGGTGTGATTGATTCTTTGCATGACTGACTAGGTGTGTGAGTAACTCCATGGATGAGTGACAGTCTGTGAGTGTCTGTTTACACTGATTGTATCTAAGGTTATATTAGAGTCTGAAGAGGTTCATCGTATTATCACATGAATGATATCATCAGTGATGTGATCAGTAATGTCAAATGAGATGTCATCAGTGATGTCATCAGTGATGTCATTTGAGATGTCATCAGTGATGTCATCAGTGATGTCACTGACCATGTCATGAATGATGTAATATGTGACATCATCAGCAGTGGATTGCGGGTGCGCGATATATAGTTAGCGCAACTAACTATATATGGAATTTCAATGGTTTTATGCGAGTAAAATAAGGTTTTGTAAATGCGAATTCCTAACTATATATGGTCTATAACCTATGGTTTTTTCATTGAATATATATATATATATATATATATATATATATATATATGCTGCAAGAACTCGTCTCAGTCTCCCAATGAAACCGACAGCCAGAACACGCAAAAGACGAGGTAGACCCAATTTCTGTGCTTCTTTTTTTATTTAGCTTTACAGTGCAACCACATCAGCCATATATATTACCTACTGGCGTCTCGCCAGTAGGTATATATAGTTAGGATTATTTGTCTATGGAACTTTTGAAAATTCTATGTCTAATAACTTTGGCGTTTGTGGACGGAATCGGCTGAAATTTTCAGGAAAATGGCACAATTTGTTTCTGAGCAGCCCCCGAAAATTTGGGGGGGTTTCGTCAAGGGGGGGCCGAGAAAAAAGGGGGGTCTCAAAATGCGTTTTTCCCATGTTAATTTCCATAGGGCCTTTGGCCTCACTTTTAGCTCGAACGGCTGAATGGATTTGCACGAAACTTGGCAAAATTGTAGGGACTGTTAGCCCGATGTGCCTTTGCTAGGTCTCAATATATGTGCTCCAGTGGATTTTGAGAAATTAACGTTCAAAACAAGATATATATCTGTAACAGCGCTCCGGGCTGTGCTCAGGTCCGCTTACTTTTCGCGAAACGGAACTTTGCGCGCAGAAAGCTGATTGGCTCTCCAGTGTCTGTCAACATTCTAAACAGTCCAGAGCGGCCGCCATCTTATCTCTCGGTAGGATCGAGAGAGAAGAAGAGGTGAAAAACGAAGGGGGAATTTAATGAAAGGGGGCAAGGTATACGTCTCTTGACCATCTAGGAATGATGTTGGGGTTATTAAAGGGTCCCGTGGGGAAAATAAAAAAAAATATTTTTCACGGTAGAAGCGCTTCCCGGGCCGCGAACTGGGCCGCAAACTGGTAGCGAAACGGGAATTCGCCATTTTGTGTTTCGTTTTAATTAAATTACTAGGTATAAGGGGGTGCGGGAGACGTATCCTGACCCCTTATGTTTTCTGAGGGTGGCTGAGGAGGCTCATATATGTTGATACATGTCTTCCAGCGGCTGTGGGTGAGCTTTTTTTTTTTTTTTCTTGCTGCGTGACGTCTGTTAACGTTCGATTTGATGGAAATCAGGAAGTGTTGACCACCATTTTGTCACTGCGAGTAAATATATTGTTATAAATGAATCCTTATTGATAAACATTGTCTGCGCCATCTTGCCTTTTTGTCCAATGCCACAATTTTGTCGTGCACGCAGCCATTTTAGATGCCTTGACCAGACCCACTCTCTGCACGCCGTCGATTCTCAGCACGGCTCCCCACCCTCGCAAGCATCTCCCCCACGCACTGGTCACCCCCGCTCTCTCTCTCATGCATGGGCCATATACTTCCCCCCATCTGCGCTGCTCTTCCCTGAGAATCACACCCTGTGCCCGCCCGACACCTCCCTTTCACCCTATTCACTACCGCACCCTCTGACACTCCTCTTCCTCTGTGTCCGATTGTCCAGGCCGGACCCAGGCTATCACCTAGCCCTGCGGATGTAGTTTATGGCCCCAGCTGTAGAGAATCCAGACATACCAATCCTCCCGATTCAGGCGTGAGACTACTGATTTCAGTGCTAGTCTTCCGCCTCCCGATTCCTGCAAGGAAAAACCCGGGGGCATATTACCAACAACTAGCGATAATTTTTGTCTCTAACTTGTTTAGAGACAAAAATTATCGCCGCACATCGGCGAATTTTATCGCAGATAAACCTTGCTATTAGCAAGGTTTATCGCAAATGCGATAAAAAACGGCCGCAATGCATGAATATCGCTGAAAAGTCAGCGATATTCATGCATTATCCAGCAAATGCTCTTAGCCATGTTATCCACCTTCCATTGGATAACATGGCTAAAAACTGCTCAGGGCAGGTGTTAGCTTTTGGAGATATTCGCGCTTAGCGCGAATATCTCCAAAAGTTGGTAATAGGAGATTGTGATGGTTAGGGACTGTTTCCAGTCGCTAACATCTTGGCATGCCCACTTTGCATGTCATTAGTGATAAATATCACTGACATGCAAAGCGGGGCCCAAGATGGTCGCTATCTCCTTTTAGCTGTCACTAACTGGTGTTAGCGACAGCTTGGTAATAGGGAGATAATTTTATCTCCTTTTTTTTTGCTTTTAAAGCCAAAAAAGAGGAAATAAACCCCCTTGATAATATGCCCCGATTCCTCGGGGGTTTCAGCTGACAGGGCTTGGTATTGCACTCTTTGGAGTGGGAATAGTATTTTTTACACTTCTGGTATCGTACGGTAATATAATAGTATCTTATTTAATTATAGTATGTTACTATATATATATGTTTTAACAAATAAGATTGTATTTTTTTTTATTATTTTCATTTATTATTTAATTATTATAAGTTAATGTAAGTATTTTTAAGTATATTTTAGTAATTAAATTTTAATATTAATTTAATTTAACACTGTTTTTAATAAAGTCAATATTTTTTACAACTATGTTATTGTAAACAACATTTTGTACTCGATATTTTTGTACTTACCTGTTTGTAGATACAAACTCGATATTTTGACTGTCGATATTTTGTCCACGATATTTTTGCAAGTCGATCTTTTGTCCCTCGATATTATTTCAGGGATCCCATTCAAACACAGAAAAACTGAACACTGTACACTATCCTTCACACTGTTGAAAGAATCTTGTGAACATTAGTAGAAGTGCCAAATGGAAAAACTCTCTTTTATCTGTTTGGCAACTTAGTTTTCTGTGGTTAATTACACTTCTTTTTGTGCGTCAAGCCAAATAACCGTCACAACCAACTACTGCATATTTCCCTTCATCTACCTTTTCTGTTACAATATTTCTACATCTGTAGTGCTGAAATATTTCATAAAGAAAGTACATAATCAGGGGGGAGAGGAATGACTTGTCCTGTGTAACCAGGGTTTTAGTACTCTTTTTCGGTTCTGGTTCTGATAAAAAACCATCATTCACGTACCAAGACTCGAATAGGCGGTATATCTGGTTCTCCGCCTAGTTATCAGCGACGTGACCGCATCATCATCGGGTTTATTTTTATGCTTCCTCCATCAGGAGGTAAACCACTAGTTAGTACAGTAGTGAGTCAGTTATCAAAAGGGATGTGGAATTACATCAGGACAAGTGATCCCTTTCCCCCCCAGATTTTGAACATTATAACCAAGGAAGCAGAAAGGATCGCATACTTTTCCTTCTCCCCCCCCTGATTAGTAACAACGTATTTTATAAAGACACATGTATTCTAGATGTGAGCTCCTTCTTGGAGTATATATATATATATATATATATATATATATATATATATATATATTCACTGAAAAAACCATAGGTTTCACACCAGTTATAGTTAGGTGGAAATTTTACTCGCATAAAACCATTGAAATTCCCACGTTATAGTTAGTTGGACTCACTATAACTTGCGCGTGCAATGCACTGCTGATGACGCCACATATTACATCACTCATGACATGGTCAGTGACATCACTCATGACATCACTGATGTCATCTCAAATGACATCACTGATGACAACATCCTTGTGACAAAGTGGCAGACTTCCTATCAGCATAAAATAATCTTTGACACACACATTCAAAAATAGAAACTAACAAAATGAACCCCCTCATTTTGTTCCTTTGCAAATTAAATGTTTTAAGTGTTAACACTTTATTTCAATCAAGATGACTTCAGGTGTGCCATACTTTTGTCATAAGTAAGACTGTTAGCGCTCTAGTTGTTCTTTAGAACACTCTAGGACATTCTGTCATTGGGCTATAGTTGGGCTACATCTGCCTGATATTTGGGCTACATTTGTTTTTTTTGTCTCGGGTGGCCATCTTTGGGCTACATTGGGCTACATTTGGACTCTAACATATATATAGCCCAATGTAGCCCAATATATTTTTTTTCAAAGTTAGTTTTCGTAAAAACCACTGGAGCACATACCTTGAGACATAGCAATGGCACATCGGGCTACCAGTCCCTACAATTTTGCCAAGTTTGGTGGAAATCCATTCAGCCGTTCGGGCTAAAAGTGAGGTCGACCGCCCTATAGAAATTAACATGGGGAAAACACGTTTTGGGACCCCTGTTTTATCTCGGCCCTGCTTGATGAATCCCCCCGAAACCTTCACGGAAGGACCGGAGCTCCGCGAGGCAAATTTGAAGAAATTTTCAGGCAGATTCGTCAACTGGTGCCAAAGTTATTCACAATAGAATTCTGAGATTTTGCAGTGAAAAAAATCCTAACTATAACTACCTACTGGCAACCGCCAGTAGGTAATATATATATATATATATTACCTACTGGCGATAGCCAGTAGGTATATATAGTTAGAATTTTTTCTCTATGGGACTTTTGAAAATTCTATGTCTAATAACTTTGGCGTTTGTGGACGGAATCGGCTGAAATTTTCAGGAAAATGGCACATTTTGTTTCTGAGCAGCCCCTGAAAATTTGGGGGGGTTTCGTCAAGGGGGGGCCGAGAAAAAAGGGGGGTCCCAAAACGCGTTTTTCCCATGTTAATTTCCATAGGGCGGTTGGACTCACTTTTAGCTCGAACGGCTGAATGGATTTGCACGAAACTTGGCAAAATTGTAGGGACTGTTAGCCCGATGTGCCTTTGCTAGGTCTCAATATATGTGCTCCAGTAGTTTTTGAGAAATTAACGTTCAAACCAAGATATATATCTGTAACAGCGCTCTGGGCAGCGATCCGGTCCGCTTACTTTTCGCTTATCGGAACTTTGCGCGCAGAAAGCTGATTGGCTCTCCGGTGTCTGTCAACATTCTAAACAGTCCGGAGCGGACGCCATCTTGTCTCTCGGTAGGATCGAGAGAGAAGAAGAGGTGGAAAACGAAAGGGGAATTTAATGAAAGGGGGCAAGGTATCCCCCTCTTGACCCCCTAGGAATGTTGTTGGGGTTATTAAAGGGTCCCGTGGG
Organism: Lissotriton vulgaris; assembly: GCF_964263255.1. Classification (NCBI taxonomy): domain Eukaryota; kingdom Metazoa; phylum Chordata; class Amphibia; order Caudata; family Salamandridae; genus Lissotriton; species Lissotriton vulgaris. Next base: position 158,294 of record NW_028251363.1, on the reverse strand, counting down.
GAAAATAAAAAAAAAATGATTTTTCACGGTAGAAGCGCGGCCGCGAACTGGTAGCGAAACGGGAATTCGCTATTTTGTGCTTCGTTAATTAAATTACTAGTTATAAGTGGGTGCGGGAGACGTATCCTAATCCCCTATGTTTTCTGAGGGTGGCTGAGGAGGCTGATATATGTTGATACATCTCTTCCAGCGGCTGTGCGTGAGCTTTTTTTTTTTTTTTTGCTGCGTGACAGTCCGGAGCGGCCGCCATCTTGTCTCTCGGTAGGATCGAGAGAGAAGAAAAGGTGAAAAACTAAGGGGGAATTTAATGAAAGGGGGCAAGGTATCCCCCTCTTGACCCCCTAGGAATGTTGTTGGGGTTATTAAAGGGTCCCGTGGGGAAAATAAAAAAAAAATGATTTTTCACGGTAGAAGCGCTTCACGGGCCGCGAACTGGGCCGCAAACTGGTAGCGAAACGGGAATTCGCCATTTTGTGCTTCGTTAATTAAAGTACTAGGTATAAGGGGGTGCGGGAGACGTATCCTAATCCCTTATGTTTCCTGAGGGTGGCTGAGGAGGCTGATATATGTTGATACATCTCTTCCAGCGGCTGCGCCATCTTGCCTTTTTTCGAATGCCACAATTTTGTCGTGCACGGCAGCCATTTTAGATGCCAGGCTGGTCCCAGGCTATCACCTAATTCTGCGGATGTAGTTTATGGCCCCAGCTGTAGAGAATTCAGACATGCCAATCCTCCTGATTCAGGCGTGTGACTACTGATTTCAGTGCTAGTCTCCCGCCTCCCGATTTCTGCAAGCAAAAACCCGGGGGCATATTACGAACAACTAGCGATAATTTTTGTCTCTAACTTGTTTAGAGACAAAAATTATCGCCGCACATCGGCGATTTTTATCGCAGATAAACCTTGCTATTATCGCAGAAAAGTCAGCGATATTCATGTATTATCGACCTAATGCTCTTAGCCATGTTATCCACCTCCCATTGGATAACATGGCTAAGAACTGCTCAGGGCAGGTGTTAGATTTTGGAGATATTCGCGCTTAGCGCGAATATCTCCAAAAGTTGGTAATAGAAGGTAGCGATGTTAGGGACTGTTTCCAGTCGCTAACATCTTGGCACGCCACTTTGCATGTCATTAGTGATAAGTATCACTGACATGCAAAGCGGGGCCCAAGATGGTCGCTATCTCCTTTTAGCTGTCACTAACTGGTGTTAGCGACAGCTTGGTAATAGGGAAATAATTTTATCTCCGCTTTCATGGCTTTTAAAGCCAAAAAAGCGGAGATAAACCCCCTTGATAATATGCCCCACGATTCCTTGGGGTTTCAGCTGACAGGGCTTGTTATTGTGTTACATGGTAATTTTTCCATGAAACGTCAGAGGGTCGATGCAGGGGTTCTAGAAGAGGTGATAAACCATTTAAGCCTCATGAACAAGCGCATGGTCTTTTAAAGATTTGTGAAGTACTCGGGGCGGCGGTGTGTGTGTGCCCTCTTTCAGGAGCGGGCGGGGGGGCACTGCCAGCAACTTGCCAGGTCAGGTAGTGTTCAACACGTGCATCACCTTTTCTCTGCCTGCTATTGCGCTTTATGCTTCGGAAAGGTAAGAATAAGAACGTGCATTTGAGTTTGAAATGTCCGATCCTGCAGCAGCACACTTCCAAAGCCCACACATGACAATAACCCGATTCAAGGCCCCATTCACCCGTTTTTAAAAAAATAGATAACACTCCAACAAAGTAAGGTTATAAAACTTTATTAACTACTAACTTTAACGAACGGAACAAAAACTAAAAACATTTAAACATTTCTCAACACAAAAAGCAACAATGGTTAGAAGCTGTCTTTTGTGCGAATAGTCCCAAGGCAGCACAACGTGCAGAGTTCTGGACGGCACCCAGGTGATGTCGCCTGGGTGCCGCACTGGTTTAGGGATCCTACAATGCTGCTCCGAAAATTGGCGTGGGGCGTCCCGGGTGGGGCGGGGGGAGGCCTCGTCAGTAGCGGTCTGTTGTGCGAATAGTCCCAAGGCAGCACAACGTGCAGAGTTCTGGACGGCACCCAGGTGATGTCGCCTGGGTGCCGCACTGGTTTAGGGATCCTACAATGCAGCACAGAAAAACAGCGTGGGGCGTCCCGGGTGGTGCGGGGGGAGGCCTCGTCAGTAGCGGTCTGTGTCCAGTGTCACATGGCTGACACAACATGTACGACAGGCACCCAGGTGATGTCCAGTAAACTGCCGCACTGGTTTTGGTATCCTACAATGCTGCTCCGAAAATTGGCGTGCGGCGGCCCGGGGGGGGGGGCGTGGGGGAGCCGGCGTGAACGGGCCTCCCCAGGTGGCGGCCATCTAGCTGAGTTGCGCTCGCTCTTGCGGCCACAGCGTCTCGCTCACCATGTTGTTGAGTTGCTCCCACTCTTGCAGTGCAGCGATAGGCGGCTGCCACATGGCTCTTAAAATGGCGGACAGCTCCTCGGTTTTAGGCCTGGTCCACTGAAATGGCCCTGGGACACTTTGGAACTCGGACGCTTGCCTGCTAGGGCTTGGGCTCCATTCTCGAAAAGCGTCCCCTCAGCCGTGAAGATTGTATAAAAGTCTTGGGGGCCCCCAACTCCCGCAGGCTTCCGGTGGGGAGCGGCTGCCATGATTGCTCGCGGAATGACCACGACGGAGCCACGAGATGGTGGTGCTCTCATGCTGACGCCAGCTTCAGTCTGAATGATCCAGAAACAAGGTGGGGCTTTCATCGTTTGGGAAAAAAAATGTTCTAAACCAATGAAAAGTGTTATTTTTAGGTCATATGACCAAGCCTTCCATCTTTAGGAAACCAAAAGTAAAATGAACCAATGAAAAGTTTTATAAACAAGTCACATGACCTGTTATGCGGCATAGGGCTACAAAAAGCGTAGAAAATCCGTTGGCACGTGAGGCGGCGTCAGTAGCGGACCGATGTGCGAATAGGCCGAAGGCAGCACAACGGGCCGAGATCCGGATGGTACCGAGGTGGTGTCCAGCAAATTGCCGCACTGGTGTGGCCATCCTACAATGCTGCGCCGAAAGACGGCGTGTCCAGCTGAATTGCGGTCACTGTTGCGGTACAGTGACTCGAACGCGCCGAGATCCGGATGGCACCGAGGTGGTGTCCAGCAAATTGCCGCACTGGTGTGGCCATCCTACAATGCTGCGCCGAAAGACGGCGTGTCCAGCTGAATTGCGGTCACTGTTGCGGTACAGTGACTCGAACGCGCCGAGATCCGGATGGCACCGAGGTGGTGTCCAGCAAATTGCCGTACTGGTGTGGCCATCCTACAATGCTGCGCCGAAAGACGGCGTGTTCAGCTGAGTTCCGGTCACTCTTCCGGCACAGTGACTTGAACGCGCCGAGATCCGGATGGCACCGAGGTGGTGTCCAGCAAGTGGCCGCACTGGTGTGGCCATCCTACAATGCTGCGCCGAAAGTCGGCGTGGGGTGCCCCGTTGGCTTATGAGGTGATGTCAGTAGTGGACTGATGTGTGAATAGGTCGGAACCAGCACAAGGCGCCAAGATCCGAATGGCAAGTCCTGGATGTTGAGTGCCTCAGTTGAGATTTCTGAGCAGTGCTTGTAGGACTGTCTGAAGCTTATTTGCACCTGCTGCAGCTTCACTATTGCCCTGGTGTGGCCAAAGGTGGCACATGACATAGGCGGCCGGCTCCCGAGGTCCGGCGGAACTTTTTTCCTTTTCCTTTCTGCTTCTTTTCCTACAATGCGTTTCATCTGAAGACACGACCAGGTCCCTGAATGTGTGCAGGGGGACGCTATTGATTGAATGAAAATGGCGGCTTGACACAAAGCTGACTCAAGCGTTACTGTTGGTGCTATACAGACAAAAATTGGTTTTCAGTTTGTACATTCTTCAGGTTTTTTTTTTCCATCCAAGTCTGATTGAGAGTTTGTAGAAAAATGGCTTCAGATTTTCCACATACTACTCTTCAACATTCTTCCTAAATGTAACAATGTGAAACTCACTAGGAGAACGGCTGTTTCTGTTTCTTTTCAAAATGCTGCCACCAATATTTTCTGAATGGAAGACACCATCTTGTAGCATAAAGGGCCGAAAGGGGTTCTGGTCTGGCCGATGGTTGGTGGAGACATTTTGACTATATCTTGGACCTGCCCGGCCTCGCCCAAAATGGCGCCGGTATAAATGGGACTCGTAACTCCTTGCCCGCAAATGTATATCTAGAAAATGTTATTGTAAGTGGCCCTGTCGTATTTTAATTACAAAATGTACGTCCACCGATTCCGCAACTGTTAGACACCTTTGTTCTTGTCACCTAATGGCCCGCTCGTTACGTTCTTCTACAGTGTAAATGTCTCCTCATCATATACGATTTCAGTTTGCTCCGTGGCCGGCCCACGTGGTTATAGGCCCGTATTTGTATACTGACATTTTCACAATAAAGGTTTTTAAAACAAAACACGGTAGTAGTATTTACATTTGTAAAGTTTTTACTTTTAGTGACTGTTTTCGAATCAGTAAAAGGCAAGTGAAATAAAGCAGTCCAATTACATGACGGATAAAAGGTATAATATGTAGGAACGCAGTAAAGATAAATGGTCAAGGGCAGTTGTGTTTTTCATGTCTGCAACATAAAGTGATCGATAAGAATCTGATAATCAGGCGTATCGGCGACTAAGACAGCAGGCCGAATCTCTTGTACTCAACGGCTCCATCATGGAAGGAAGAAACGCCCTTTTTCTCGAAAAAGGAATATATTTTACTTGCAAGACAGTTGTAAATTTTCCGGGAAAGTACATTAGCCTGGAATATTATAACATATGTTTGAAAAAAAAATATTGTTTGAAAATAATAAAAAGCGTAATTTTTAGGTCATATGACCAAGCTTTTCATCATTAAATTAACAAAAGTAAAATGAACCAATGAAAAGTTTTATTAACAAGTCACATGACCTGTTATGCTTACGTTACGCGCTGCGCGCCGCGCCTCGGATCACTTCCGGGTGCGCTAACGCGGCGTGTCATAAAACGCATTACGCGACAACGTAGGTCAAGAATATAGTCTAAATGTCTCCACCAACCAGCGTTCAGAACACAACCCCTTTCAGCAGTCCAAAAAGTTCTGTTAAATGACAACAGAGGGGACAGGCAACAAGAACCATCAGTCAAAGAGGGGAGGGCAAGTTCTTCTCTTCCGGTTCATGTTGGGGCGCTACCGGAACTGATCGAATTGGTAGTCTATAGTGTTTCTGGATGTTTCAGACTAAAGCTGGCGTCAGCATGAGACCACTACCATCTCGTAGCTCCGTCGTGGCCATTCCACGAGCAATCATGGCAGCCGCTCCCCACCAGAAGCCTGCGGGAGTCGGAGGCCCCCAAGACTTTTGTAGAATCTTCACGGCTGAGGGGACGCTTTTCGAGAATGGGACCCAAGCCCTAGCAGACAAGCGTCCGAGTTCCAAGGTGTCCCAGGGCCATTTTAGTGGACCAGGCCCAAAACCGAAGAGCCGGCCGCCATTTTGAGAGTCCTGTGGCAGCCGCCTATCGCTGCACCGCAAGAGCGGGCGCATCTCAACTACATGGTGAGCGAGACGCTGTAGTCGCAAGAGCGGGCGGTAAACAGCTGAATGGCGGAAGAGGCACAGTGTAGCAAAAGCGGGCGGAATGGCAACTAAAACGATAAAGGGGCGCCCCACTACAGCTTGTCTTCAGGTCAAACGGATTGTGGGACAAGGTCCAGAATTGAAGAGTCATCAAAAGGCAAAAAGTTCCGCCGGACCCCGGGAGCCGGCCGCCTATGTCGGGGGCGATCTCAGGCTACACCAGTGCTATAAGACTTGGGGAGGGTGTCGGAGCCAAGCGTCTTCTCCGAGTCCATGGCCATCACACCGCCCCTCAGGGGCCTCCGTCAAGCTGTTTAGGAAGGTAACATATCACATTGTTTTCTAATGCAGTCAGGTCCACAAACGACACTCACTTACTTTGAGAATAGTGAAGCTGCAGTAGGTGGAAATAAGCTTCAGACAGTGTTACAAGCACTGCTCAGAACTCTTAACTATGGCACCCAACATCCAGAACTTATGCTATTTGAGAATGGTAGTGACATCGAAGCATCTCAGGGACCAAAACCATTAACGTACTTTCACGTATGAAAATCTTACTTGGGGAGGGGGCAGGAGCGAAGCGCCCCCTCCCAGTCAGCGCCACCACACCGTATGTTGAAAATCTGAAGCCATCGTTCTACAAAGTCAACCAAACTTGGATTGAAAAATCTAGAAAAATGTACAAACTGAAAACCAGTTTTGGTCTGCATAGCATCAGTAGCAACGCTTGAGTCAGCTTTGTGTCAAGCCGCCATTTTGATTCAACAAAGCACAGGCATTGAAAAAGGCTGAAATTCAGAACTCTAAACTATGGCACCCAACATCCAGGAGCTTGCCATCCGGATCTTGGAGCCTTGTGCTGTTTTCGTTCTATTCACACATCGGTCCACTACTGACATCATCTTATAAACCAACGTTATGTAAATAGTTTTTTAATAAAATGTTTTACCCTGTTTCTTTGCTGGTGTGTTGTCTACATTTTTAATATTTGCATAGGGTTTGTCGTTATTTTGTGCGGGATGGGTGATGGAGCCGAGCTGTCTTGCAGCCCTCATGGTGTGGAGCTCAGTTCATCTCACTATTTTCGTATTTCTCATGAAGGGTTGTTCCTAATATTTCTATTTTAGCGAGGTCAAAAAGAGATCAAATTAGTGGCCTACTGATTTTGCTCGATTACTTTTATTTTTTTATACGATTTTTAACTATCTGCAAAGACTAAACAGAGTATTGCGCCTTTGTGCTTGTTTGTAAATAGAGAATGATCCAAAGAGAACCAATTCTAAAACAGTAAATGCTTGGACAACAATCAATCAAATGGAGAGACAAGGAGGCACGACGGATTACAACGGGGGTAAAGGCCTGCGTTAACTACCCTTCAGTATCTGCAAAGAGAGAGTACTACTAAGACAAAAGAGGGGAGGGGGGGGGGGTGCAGCGTTCAAAGCACATCAGCGTGCATAAATACGAAAATGTTTTTATCTATCACGTACTTGACATTTTAAAGCTTTTCATATTTGCTATTAAAAAACCAATGAAATTCACAGAAAAAACCATAGGTTATAGTGGATATATAGTTAGGAATTTGCATTTACAAAACCTTATTTTACTCGCATAAAACCATTGAAATTCCATATATAGTTAGAAGCGCTAACTATATATCGCGCACCCGCAATCCACTGCTGATGATGTCACATATTACATCATTCATGACATGGTCAGTGACATCACTGATGACATCACTGATGACATCTCAAATGACATCACTGATGACATCACTGATGACAACTCAAATGACATCACTGATGACATCTCAAATGACATCACTGATGACAACTCAAATGACATCACTGATGACATCTCATTTGTCATCACTGATCACATCACTCATGTGATAATACAATGAACCTCTTCAGACTCTAATATAACCTTACATACACTCAGTATAAACAGACACTCACAGACTGTCACTCATCCATGGAGTTACTCACACACCTAGTCAGTCATGCAAAGAATCAATCACACCTCCATTTCCTCAACTATACAGTTATACACATCTTACTTATTCAAACATATAATAACACATATTTACTCTCTTATATAATCCCTGATACAAGCTCACAGTGATCGATACAGCCACTCACACATTCACTGGCTCTTATGTTCAGTTATTTATATATGTCAACTCTCACATGTATTGTGTTTTACATACGTACTTACTTGCACATGTAGCAATGAGAAATCCATTCACTCACCAACACACCCATGCACAGTCAACCGCCCATATAGCTGTTTCCACATGCACTCTTGAACTCATACTCCTAGTGAATCAACTGCTTACACATCTATGCACAGAGTCACGCACCTCCCAGCCACCCACACACACACTCAGCCTCCCATTCAAATACTTGGGCAACCAATCAATAACCCATATGGCCACTCTTATAGCTACTGATCAACACATGCAGCAGCTTACACAACAACAAACATACTGATGCACAAATTAAGACAGTTTAGTCACTAACCCATGCACTCAGTGAGACACATTTAATCACTCTTTCATACAGTCAGTCATGCACCTACTAAATTCTTCATCCAGACACTTATACATCCACTCATTCTTCAATATGTAAAACATATTTAAACTTTACAGACACATACAATCACTGGATGTTGTGATCAGTGATGTCATCAGTGATGTCATTTGAGATGTCATCAGTGATGTCATCAGTGATGTCACTGACCATGTCATGAATGATGTAATATGTGACATCATCAGCAGTGGATTGCGGGTGCGCGATATATAGTTAGCGCTTCTAACTATATATGGAATTTCAATGGTTTTATACGAGTAAAATAAGGTTTTGTAAATGCAAATTCCTAACTATATATCCACTATAACCTATGGTTTTTTCTGTGAATATATATATATATATATATATATATATTACCTACTGGCGATAGCCAGTAGGTATATATAGTTAGGATTTTTTCCCTATGGGATTTCTGAAAATTCTATGTCTAATAACTTTGGCGTTTGTGGACGGAATTGGCTGAAATTTTCAGGAAAATGGCACATTTTGTTTCTGAGCAGCCCCTGAAAATTTGGGGGGGGTTCTTTAAGGGGGGGCCGAGAAAAAAGGGGGGTCCCAAAACACATTTTTCCCATTCATTTTTCCATAGGGCGGTTGGACTCACTTTTAGCCCGAACGGCTGAATGGATTTGCACGAAACTTGGCAAAATTGTAGGGACTGATAGCCCGATGTGCCTTTGCTAGGTCTCAATATATGTGCTTCAGTGAATTTTGAGAAATTAACATTTTAAACAAGATATATATCTGTAACAGCGCTCCGGGCAGCGCTCCGGTTCGCGTACATTTCGCGTATCGGAACTTTGCGATGCGAAGCTGATTGGCTCCCTGGTGTCTGTCAACATTCTAAACAGTCCGGAGCGGCCGCCATCTTGTCTCTCGGTAGGATCGAGAGACAAGAGGAGGCCAAAACAAAGGGGGAAATAAAGGAAAGGGGGCAAGGTAGACCCCTTCTGACCCCCTAGGATTGATGAGGGGGATATTATAGAGCCACGCGGGGCAAAAAAAAAATTTAAAAAAAATTCCGATTTTTTCGCCGTAGAGACGCGTCCCGGTACGCGAACCGGGCAGCTAACCGGGCAGCTAACCGGGCAGCTAACCGGCAGCGTAACGGGAGTCTGAGGAGTAGCTGATTGGCTGTCAACATTGTAAACAGTCCGGAGCGGCCGCCATCTTGTCTCTCGGTAGGATCGAGAGACAAGAGGAGGCCAAAACAAAGGGGGAAATGAAGGAAAGGGGGCAAGGTAGACCCCTTCTGACCCCCTAGGATTGATGAGGGGGATATTATAGAGCCACGCGGGGAAAAAAAAAAAAATTAAAAAAAATTCAGATTTTTTTCGCCGTAGAGACGCGTCCCGGTACGCGAACCGGGCAGCTAACCGGGCAGCTAACCGGGCAGCTAACCGGCAGCGTAACGGGAGTCTGAGGAGTAGCTGATTGGCTGTTAACATTGTAAACAGTCTGGAGATCGAGAGACAAGAGGTGGAAAAAAAAAAGGTGTAAATGAAGGAAAGGGGTAAGGTGAACCCCTATGATTGATGAGGGGGCTATTAAAGTTGCCCGCGGGGCAAAAGAAAAAAATATTGCGATTTTTCGCGGTAGAGGTGCTTTCCGGTGCGTTAACCGGGCAGCTAACTGGCAGCGTAATGGGAGTCCGATATATTGTGTTTTTGGAACGTTTGTGATATGTGCACGTGTGGATTTTGTCTAATTAAGGTAAAAAAAATATATATATATCTTTAAGCGTGCTCTGGCGCGCTTACGTTACGGGTTTGGTTTGCGCTGCAGAGACGATACGTCACGGTTATGCGATGCATAATGAGGCGTCTCACGGGCTACGTGAAACGTCACGTAATAAAGAATATATTTTACAGCTATAGATATTAGCTTTTAAAAAACCAATGAAATTCACTGAAAAAACCATAGGTTATAGACCATATATAGTTAGGAATTTGCATTTACAAAACCTTGAAAATTCACTGAAAAAACCATAGGTTATAGACCATATATAGTTAGGGATTAGCATTTACAAAACCTTATTTTACTCGCACAAAACCATTGAAATTCCATATATAGTTAGTTGCACTAACTATATATCGCGCACCCGCAATCCATTGCTAATGATGTCACATATTACATCATTCATGACATGGTCAGTGACATCACTGATGACATCACTGATGACATCTCAAATGACATCACTGATGACATCACTGATGACATCTCAAATGACTTCACTGATGACATCACTGATGACAACACCCAGTGACTGTATGTTTCTGTAAAGTTAAAATATGTCTTACATATTGAAGAATGAGTGGATGTATAAGTGTCTGGATGAAGGATTTAGTAGGTGCATGACTGACTGTATGAGTGAGTGATTAAATGTGTCTCACTGAGTGCATGGGTTAGTGACTAAACTGTCTTAATTTGGCAATCATTATATATGTTGTTCTGTAAACTGCTGCATGTTTAAATCAGTAGCTATATGAGTAACTATATGGGTTATTGAATGGTTGCCCAAGTGTTTGTATGGGAGACTGAGTATGTGTGTGGGTGGCTGGGAGGTGTATGACTCTGTGCATAGATGTGTGAGCAGTTGATTAACTAAATGTATGGGTTCAAAAGTGCATGTGGAAACAGCTGTATGGGCGGTCGACTGACTGCATGAGTGTATTGGTGAGTGAATGGATATCTCAGTGCTACATGTCAAAGTAAGTACATATGTAAAACACAGTCCATGTGAGAGTTGACATATATAAATAACTGAACATAAGAGCTAGTGAATGTGAGAGTGGCTGTATCGATCATTGTGAACTTGTATCAGGGATTGTATAAGAGAGTAAATATGTGTTAGTATATGTTTGAATAAGTAAGGTGTGTATAACTGTATAGTTGAGGAAATGGAGGTGTGATTAATCTTTTGCATGACTGAGTAGGTGTGTGAGTAACTCCATGGATAAGTGACAGTCTGTGAGTGTCTGTTTATACTGATTGTATCTAAGGTTATATTAGAGTCTGAAGATGTTCATTGTATTATCACATAAATGATATCATCAGTGATGTGATCAGTAATGTCAAATGAGATGTCAGTGATGTCATCAGTGATGTCATTTGAGATGTCATCAGTGATGTCATCAGTGATGTCACTGACCATGTCATGAATGATGTAATATGTGACATCATTAGCAATGGATTACGGGTGCGCGATATATAGTTAGTGCAACTAACTATATATGGAATATATATATATATATATATATATATATTACCTACTGGCGGTCGCCAGTAGGTATATATAGTTAGGATTTTTTCCCTATGGGATTTCTGAAAATTCTATGCCTAATAACTTTCGCGTTTGTGGACGGAATTGGCTGAAATTTTCAGGAAAATGGCACATTTTGTTTCTGAGCAACCCTTGAAAATTTGGGGGGGTTTTGTGGAGGGGGGGCCGAGAAAAAAGGGGGGTCCCAAAACGCCTTTTTCCCATGTTAATTTCCATAGGGCGGTTGGACTCACTTTTAGCCCGAACGGCTGAATGGATTTTCACGAAACTTGGCAAAATTGTAGGGACTGTTAGCCCGATGTGCCTTTGCTAGGTCTCAATATATGTGCTTCCTTGGATTTTGAGAAATTAACGTTTAAATCAAGATATATATCTGTAACAGCGCTCCGGGCAGCTATCCGGTTAGCGAACCTTTCGCGTATCGGAACTTTGCGATGAGAAGCTGATTGGCCCTCCGGTGTCTGTCAACATTCTAAACAGTCCGGAGCGGCCGCCATCTTGTCTCTCGGTAGGATCGAGAGACAAGAGGAGGTCAAAACAAAGGGGGAAATTACCATAAGGGGGCATAGTAGATCCTCGTTGACCCCCTAGGTTTTATGTGGAGGTTTTAAAAGGGCCTAGGAGGGTCCAAAAAAAAGAAAAAAAACATTTTTTTTTGCGTGGTAAGCGCCAAGTTCGCGAACCCGAAAGCGTTCTGGGCAGCGAACTTTATGGATAAAAGAATGAAAGACTTTTCTAATGCTGTATGTTAATTGTTTGTTGTTTTTCTTGTTTTTTTTTGTTTTCTTTTTTTTAAAGTGTTTTTTTTATTTTGATTCTTTTTCATAATTTATTAAACTTTCTAACATTTCAGTGTCTGAAATGTCATTATTTTCTTGAAATATTGTTTGCAATCTGTGAGGTTGCAAAATGTCCTCATTTGCAAGGAGGACATCTACTGCTTGGACACATTGCAGCAGTTCATTATCCAAGCTTTCATCCATAAATTCCATGTCAATTTGTCCAATTAATTCTTGGCTGCTCTCTTGCAGGTCTATCTCAAAAGAAACTTGATGCTCGCCTTCCATTTTGCCTGAAATTTGGATTAAAAAAATATATATTAGTAGAGATAGGGCACTGTTGGGATTAATTTTAGATAGGCAGTTTTTATCAGTGAATTTATCTTTTGGCAGTGTATAGTATGAGAGTGGAAATTGGACTATAATTTTGCCTGAAATTTGGATTAAAAAAATATATATTAGTAGAGATAGGGCACTGTTGGGAATAATTTTAGATAGGCAGTTTTTATCAGTGAATTTATCTTTTGGCAGTGTATAGTATGAGAGTGGAAATAGGACTATAAAAAAGTGTATGTGATTTAACCAAGACAAGCCTTACTCCATTGATAACTATAACAGAGAAATCTATCTAAATACATTACTACTACAGAGGGATAGTGTATATCTAGCAGAAAAAGTTTACTATATTAAGTTATAGTGCACAATATATTAAATTATAACTTACCTTCACAAAGAAGTTGAAGTTTTTTGAAGCTATTGAAATAGGAGGTACAACAAGAAGTAGTAGTCAAAATGGCTGTGTTTCCTTCTCTCCCTTTATATATATACAGGTATATAACCAATCAAATGTCAGGTAATAAAAGTAGAAAATGAAAGTAACATTTTCATTGGTTGTCAATTCCAACAATTCAGATGTGTTTTGTGAAGTAATTTACCTCACGGTACTTGGAGAGGTCTACAGGCTAAATGGCTAAATGGAATTTCAATGAAATTTGTGAGAATGGAAGGGATTGTTATGTAGTATGAGCTAATCTATATTTGGTGAGAGTGTCTCTAGTCGTTTTTCTGTAAATTACTTTCCTGCCTTTTTTTAGGACCGCTTTCCGGAAAGCGGCCCGGTTAGCGAACCTTAAGCGTCACGGGAGTCCACCATTTTGTGTTTCGGTCGCATTAAGATACAAGATGGAGGGCAAATAATGTTTAGAATGGGTAGAAGGGGTCATGGTAGACTTATCTTGACCCCCTAGGTTTTCTGAGCGTGGCTGAGGAGGCTTATATGTGCGGAAAAAAAACTTTTTTTAAAAAAATCCGCGAGGTTAGCTTTCGGTTAGCGAACCGGGTAGCGCTCCGGGGAGCGAATTTTGTGGAAAATTAGTGAAAAAAGTTAGAGAAAAATAATAATTGTGAGTGATCAGATGTAGGGTAGCTCTGAGAAGAGCTTTTGGGTTTATGGTACATTTAGGTACTTATAAGTAGGTACCAATGCACAGTCTTAAATTCAGAATGAAAATTCTGTTGCCCTCATCTGAGAAGTGAACTCCATCTCCTCTGTAGATATCTTGCATGTAGTAACGCAAGTTATTGTTGTACAGAGAGCCCATTCCATGGTCTCTCATGTAAGCTGAAACAGATTTGTTTACATGCTTCCTCGCTTTCTCAATTTGTGGACAAAATTGGTTGGACCACCTCCATTTCTGTCTTTGGCATATATTGGAATATACCAAGGCAGTTTGAGGAAAAAGTGCCATTAATTGCTCAAAGGTGTCCTTTAAAAGCATTTCCAGACCTACCCCTGTCAAAGTGCCCAAATCATTACCTCCACAGTGCACTATTAACAGGTCAGGTTTTGGCAAATGCATAAAGGTTTTCACCAATGGTATCAATTGGTGACATTTTAATCCTCTTTGGCCCAACCACTTAATTTCCACATCTTGTAAATTGAGGTTAGGTAAATTTCTGCTCTCAGCATACCTTTGAGCCCAGTGGATGTAACTATGTCCAACAATCCAGACCTTAAACATGGTGGGAGAAGGTTGTTCTGCAGTCAGATGAAGTGTGGTAATGAAAGGGCAGTTGAAACAGTAGGAGTTTCTAAAGAAAAAAAACTGTGGATTTACAATGCTAATGATTCATTAGCAGTGATTGGTGCTTTTCCATTTCTGAAAACAGAAAGTTAGGGTGCATGGATGTGTTCTTTGAAAGATGTAATTTGAATGGTCAAGGAAGAAACATTTATTGAAAGATTGCTCTGGATACGCAGGTGCACTGAGAGTTCAGAGTTCAATTGAAACATTGTTGTGTGAATTTGCAAACATGAGAGGTCTTCCAGGAGGTGGTTGCTATGGAAACAAGGGAGAGAGGGCAGAGGGGGGAAGGGTTTTGATTTGAAAAAAGTGAGGGAAGAGGTATGATTGGCTAATATGAGAGATATGTGAAATGAATATCTGTATTTCTGTGCTTTCAATAGCTGCAGCCTTTGGAGTGCATCCTTTTTCTTCTGCTGAAGACAATTTGGTGTATTTCTGAGACTGTTTTCAAAACTCAAACAATATTTGCTAAGGTGAGAAAAGATTTATTTAAATTAGATAGAGAATAGTATGATTTAAGGAGAAAATGATGAAGAAAGCTGTGTTTTTAAAATGTGGTTTTGTCTCTAGTGATATAGTAATAGAATTAGTTTTATAGAGAAATTGTAATTGCATATTTGGTTTAACATTCTGGCATGCAGTAACACAAGTTATTGTGGTACATGGAGCCCATTCCATGGTTTGTTATGTAAGCTGAAACAGATATGTTGTTTTTAAAAACGATTTAAGAAATCAATTACATTTCTGGATATGTACTGCTAGAGCTTCATAGGTTGTTTTGGGTCATATTTATAAGGTATTTGAGTGTCTAAGATGTTATGTTTTCCTTTTAAAATGTAAAGTGTTCCTCATGGGGCAAGTGTCTTGTAAATACGCTCCCACTTGTGCTTGGCAAATTTAGATTTTGATTATGGGAGTTACCTAGCCATGTTAATAGTGTCCCAAAAATGGTGCTAGGGAATTGCAGAAAACACTTTCATGTGTCTCAAGGACATTTTTAGTCATTTCTTCATGAATGCAGGTATACAATTGATTTATATGCTGTGTTTAAAAACGAATTTTGAAATCAATTAAATTTCAGGATATGTACTGTTAGAGCTTCATAGGTTGTTTGGGGTCATATTTAGAAGGCATTTTAGTGTCTTTGATGTAATTTTTCCCTTTTTAAATGGAAAGCGTTCCTCATGGGGCCCTGAGCAGTTCTTAGCCATGTTATTTAATAGGAAGTGGATAACATGGCTAAGAGCATTTGCTGGAAAATGCATGAATATTGCTGACTTTTCTGCGATGTTATGTTTACCTTTTTAAATGGAAAGTGTTCCTCTTGGGGCAAGTGTCTTGTAAATACGCTCCCACTTGCGCTTGGCAAATTTAGATTTTGATTATGGGAGTTACCTAGCCAAGTTAATAGTGTCCCAAAAATGGTGCTAGGGCATTCCAGAAAACACTTTCATGTGTCTCAAGGACATTTTTAGTCATTTCTTCATGAATGCAGGTATACAATTGATTTATATGCTGTGTTTAAAAACGAATTTTGAAATCAATTAAATTTCAGGATATGTACTGTTAGAGCTTCATAGGTTGTTTGGGGTCATATTTAGAAGGCATTTTAGTGTCTTTGATGTTATTTTTCCCTTTTTAAATGGAAAGCGTTCCTCATGGGGCCCTGAGCAGTTCTTAGCCATGTTATTTAATAGGAAGTGGATAACATGGCTAAGAGCATTTGCTGGAAAATGCATGAATATCGCTGACTTTTCTGCGATATTCATGCATTGCGGCCGTTTTTTTTCGCATTTGCGAGCAGTTCTTAGCCATGTTATCCAATGGGAGGTGGATAACATGGCTAAGAGCATTTGCTGGATAATGCATGAATATCGTTGACTTTTCAGCGATATTCATGCATTGCGGCTGTTTTTAATCGCATTTGTGATAAACAATTACATTTCTTCATATGTACTTTTAGAGCTTCATAGGTTGTTTGGGGCTATATTTAGAAGGCATTTTAGTGTCTTTGATGTTATGTTTACCTTTCTAAATGGAAAGCGTTCCTCTTGGGGCAAGTGTCTTGTAAATACGCTCCCACTTGCGCTTGGCAAATTTAAATTTTGATTATGGGAGTTACCTAGCCATGTTAATAGTGTCTCAAAAATGGTGCTAGGGCATTCCAGAAAACACAATCATGTGTCTCAAGGACATTTTTAGTCATTTCTTCATGAATGCAGGTATACAATTGATTTATATGCTGTGTTTAAAAACGAATTTTGAAATCAATTAAATTTCAGGATATGTACTGTTAGAGCTTCATAGGTTGTTTGGGGTCATATTTAGAAGGCATTTTAGTGTTTTTGATGTTATTTTTCCCTTTTTAAATGGAAAGCGTTCCTCATGAGGCCCTGAGCAGTTCTTAGCCATGTTATTTAATAGGAAGTGGATAACATGGCTAAGAGTATTTGCTGGAAAATGTATGAATATCGCTGATTTTTCTGCGATATTCATGCATTGCGGCCTTTTTTTTCACATTTGCAAGCACTTCTTAGCCATGTTATCCAATGGGAGGTGGATATCATGGCTAAGAGCATTTGCTTCAAAGGTTGTTTGGGGTTATACACCATTTTTGGGAAATTATTAACATGCCTATCTAACTCCCATAATCAAAATCTAAATTTGCCAATCGCAGGTGGGAGCGTATTTACAATAAATTTGCACCATGAACAACGTAAAATAGCATACTAGACACTCAAATGCCTTATAAATATGACCCAAAACATCTTATGAAGCACTAGTAGTGCATATTTCCAGAAATGTATTGGTTTTCATTTAATGATTTACTTCATTGGTAGGCCTTCACATGTTTTTTTACCTTGGTTTTTTTCAGTGATAATCTTATCTGCAACCATGTGTTGGCCTCACCTCAAATAAACAAAACAGGTGATGGACTGAATGTGGATCAATGACACACATTCACCCCAGTCTAAAGATCTGGGCCTAAACAAATCTTTAGATAGGCTACATCTTATCGTCATCCTGAATTAATGATTTAAAATATTAGGGAGTGATTTATGAGTGTTGTATGCCTGTTTTGTACCATTGAGTGTCATTTTTGTGATGCAGTGCTGGTGGAAAATATTTGCTATGTTAAATAATTAGTACGGCATTAAGTTTTAGATGACTGTTATTTATTTACTGTTTGGTAATAGTGGTTAATAACATTTTATATTATATTTTTCCACAGATTCAACTGCAGATTCATTCATAGTTTGTAAAATGCCTTCCAAAAGTAGAATAAGAAAGGCTAGAAAACGTCAAAGACAGCAGGATGATGTTTTATTGCAGCAGTCCTCTTCCCCAAATACTTGTCAAAACACCAAGAAAGGTCCGGGTAAGAGCACGAAATCATTCTTAAGAAATATTTGTAGTAAAAAAAGTTTTGCTCAAAAAAATGTTTCAGTTCACAAAAAGAAAAGTAATTTAAATGGAAAGGAGAGATCCATCACAAATGTTACTGGTAGAGGAAGAGATAACTCTGTGCATGATAGTAGAAGGAAACAACAGTTTAGGGACATTCGAAATCGAATGTTCCGTAATAGGATATTAGTTAATTTATTGAAAAATATTAAAAAGAAAGGCCAACAGAAAGCGGCATTTTATAAGAAGAAGAAAAATGTAGAGAAAATTATTGATCATGCTTTTGAAATTAAGCGAAAGTTCTTTATTTTGGTAATCAATAGAATTAGGAAACTAAGCAAGGTAATTTCTGATTTCAAAACAAAAAGTAGATGGAAGAGAGTAGTAAATCGTACTAACTTTTGTGAAGTTTTTTCCGGAGAATGGATGCATAGTTCAAGTTCTGAGGCATTTTTTAATGAGGAGACTTATTTTCAGGATAATGATTTGGTGCATGCAGTTGACATCAGTGGTCGAGCTTATGAAGTGAAGGATGGTTGTCCAGTTGAAAAAGAACAACTTGTGACAACAGAGACAGAAGAGGCGCTAAGTGATGAGGTTTTAGGAAGACGTCCTAAGGGTCCTGTGTATATTTGGAAGTGTAGTTCTATTTGCAGTGTGCGACAGGTTTCCATCAATTTGCTTTGTGATTTTATACGGACATTTAATAAGAAAAGTTTGAAGCAGAAAATGAAGTTGTTGCAAGATTTAGATCCTTGCAGAGTGAGACAAATGACAGGTTTGCGTGGTCATTCACTGGCTTGTCTTTCCAGGAGAGTATGCCAGAGTGTTTTTCATCATTTCAGGATGCTAGCAGTGCATCATAATAAAGTGAGAAAATTAGTGAGAATGTTGTATTATGCTAAGAGTCCAGCAATTATGCTTAAACAATTATGTGCTGCTCTTTTGCATGGTTCTGAAATAGATATGAAGAATATTTGTGAAGAAATTGAGTTTTGTTACTTTGGTAGTAAAGATGAGAATGTTCAAATTGACCCAGAAGTAGAGGGTAATGTGGAAGATAATGTACAGGTTTCCAGTACAGATAATTTTCAGAAGGAAATTCCCACGTTTCAGATGAAATCAAGTGAGAGGCCTAATTTCACTTGTGTATGTTGTCGACGCACTTATTATAAGAATCAGACAAAGGTAGTGGATTTATATGCAAAAAGTGAAAGGGAAAATAATAGTGAATGGAAGGATTTTGCCACATACTTGATGGTAGAAAATTATTTTGATTTGGGATCGGATCAACGTGTGTGTACTTATTGTTGTAATAAATTAAACCAAAACCAGATGCCTGCTAGGGCAGTTCATAATAATCTGGAATTGGTTGAGATTCCTTCTGAATTGAAGGATTTAAATACTTATGAATCTATTTTGATTCAAAGTATCCATCCCTTTCAGGCTATTGTAAGAATGGAGCCAAAGACAGGGAAGTTGCCTACAGCAGATTTACAGAGAGGATTAAAGGGAAGAGTTGTTTATTTGCCTCTAGATTTGAAGAAAAACATTAACACAATTGGAATAGAAAAAGTGGAAGAGGAACCTCTGGTTATCTTGGTTAATGGGGTTCCGACAAAGAATAAGAAAATATGGCAAGATTTAGTGGATGTTAGGAAAGTCAAAAAGGCAACAGTGTATTTGAAGAAAAATAATAAGTACTATAAGAATGTATATGTTGCAGAAGAGGAAGTAAGTGATGAAGAGGATAGCGATTTGTGTGCTGGCCAAATTGAGAAAGTAGAGGCCTCTAAAAGTGAAGAAATATATGAACATTATAGTGTTCATCCTTTGCATTCCAAGGAAGTCATGGGGAATGCTATTGAGTTGTTTCAAATGAAACAAGCCAAAGGGAGTCCCATTAGTGTTTGGGAGGAAAGTTTGGAAGCTCGGTGTTTCCCACAGCTATTTCCCACAGGTCAAGGAGGAAGATATGATGAGCGACCTCATCAAATTCCTGCGTCTGAATACCGGACTTTACGATTGTATGCAGCAGATCCTAGGTTTCGGCAATGCATTCCCTATTTGTTTCATCTCCTGTTTGAAAGCGATCTGTCTGGACTGTCATATGCAGTGAACCACATCTTAAAAAGTGGTATACAGATGCGAAACATCTCGGCAAGTGACTTTATGCATAAAGTCAATGTCCAAGACAGTATTTTGGATTCTCACTTAATTAATCTCATGGCGTGTCAGCGTGGTACTAATGAGTACTGGTACCGTCGTCATGGTGATTTAAAATGTATGCTGAGGAACTTAGGAACTCCAACATGGTTCCTCACTCTGAGCTGTGCCGAGTATGGCTGGGAAGACTTACTTGAATTTCTACGAGAGGCAAATGGAAATATTGAAAACATTGAATTCAAGACACCTGGAGAACTGTGTTCTTTGGATCCAGTGAATGTATGCAGGTACTTCAATCATAGATTTGAAGCTATGATGTCTTTCATCACAAATAAAAAGAATCCACCTCTTGGAGAGGTGTTGGATTTCTTCTGGAGAAAGGAGTACCAAGCAAGAGGTGCCCCTCATATACATATGTTGTTGTGGATCAAGGATGCACCTAAATTTGGAACAGATCCGGATGACTTAGTGATGAATTTCATCGAACAGTATTCTACGTGTGCTGTTCCAAACGCAACGGAGAAGAAAAGTCTAAGAGAACAAGTTCTACGTTTCCAAAGCCATCGTTGTGGAAAGTACTGTTGTCGTAAATTCAGAAACAAGGACAAGTTCTACACCAAATGTCGTTTCAACTTTCCACGACCGGTGATTTCTAAAGGAAGAGTGAACAGTTTGATGTCTTCGCTGCGACATAATGTGACGAGGAAATCACCCAAGAATACATACAATTTGAAAAGGAACGAAGAGTCCAAGTACATCAATGACTACAACCCAGTGATTTTGTCCATGTGGAATGCTAACATGGATATACAGTTTGTGGCTGACAACTGTATGGCTGTGGCTCGGTATGTGACATCTTACATCACCAAAAAAGAAAAGACCGAACTGAAGGATATGTGGGAGGACATTTCTCATGAAAAGAGCCTCAGCAAGAAGTTGTACAGTTTCAGTCTGAAGATGTTGTCGCATCGAGAAATCGGAGCTTACGAATGTTCTGACCGGTTGTCTTCAGCAAGTCTCTATGCCAAATCCAGGAGTCTCGTTTGGGCGAGTCTTGGTCTTGCTGCAACGCGAAATCGAGTTCTAAAACCTGTCCGGGAAATTGAGTATTTGGCAGAAAAGGAACCAAACAGTACCGACATTTTGAAGACCAACATGTTGGATACATATTATCCAAATCAAAGCAGTCACCTTGAGAATGTTTGTCTATATGAGGTTCTCCAAAATTATATATTCAAGAGGAACATCAAAGAAGATATTGAGAAAGGAGTGTATGCTGTAATTGGAAGTGAGGGATGCCTGGTCAAGCAAAGAAAATGCCAATTAGTAAACCATCGAAAATTGAGTGGTGAATCTCCAGAAAAAAAGGAGTTTTTTTATTTAGCACTTTTGCAACTTTTCAAGCCTTGGCGTGCAGAAGAGGAACTGCTTGGAGATTTCCTCTGTTACGAAGACTCTTTCAATGCAGCCAAGGAGTCCATAGAATGTCCTGCTTTTTCTAAATATCAAGAAATGCTAACTTTGGAAATTGAGCAGGAAGCAACGATTGCAGCCGAGATTGCCAGAGACAGTTCTCAGGACAGTCAGAGTTCTGTTTCATTGAGTCAAGATCCACTTGGAGGACCTATTATCGAAAATGAAGCTGCCACTGCTATGAATGAAGTGAAAAGAGCCATGGCACATGCTCAGGAGGATTCAGTTAACTTAGAAGACTTGGAAAAACAACTCAACGTTGAGCAGAGGAAAATATATGATGAAGTTACCACGGAAATTGAGCACGGATTAAGTCATGAGAAGAACAAGTGCTCATGTACATCGTTGAAGCCTGTCCGACTGTACGTGAGTGGAGAAGCGGGAACTGGAAAAAGTTTCCTCATTAAAGCAATCTCTTGTTATTTGCAGGAAAGGACTGAGTCATCGCTGTCTTGTGTTGTTACCGCTCCTACTGGACTGGCAGCACATAACATTAAAGGTATTACTTTGCATCGTCTACTGATGCTGCCGGTGGAGCATGACAACAAATTACAATACAACAAGTTATCTGGAGATGCTTGCTGTGAAGTTTCAAGAGTCTTGAGGAAAATGAAACTACTTATCATTGACGAAGTAAGCATGGTTTCCAATGTCATGCTTGCCTTTGTGCATTTGAGAATGCAAGAAGTACTTAAAACTGAATATGATGTGTTATTTGGTGGGAAACACATCATTGTTTTCGGAGATCTTCTGCAGCTGACACCAGTAAAAGGTCAACCTGTGTTCAAAATACTCACGCATGAAGATACCAGGAAGTGCCTAGGGAGCATTGGCAACGTCAATATATGGTTAAACTTCAATTATGCAGAACTGCATCAAAATATGCGTCAGGCAAAGGATGAAGATTACAAGAATATTCTACAAGATATTAGAATTGGAAAAGTGACTGAGCATGGGAAAGAAGCTTTAAATGCAAGATTACTGTCAAATTTATATCCCAAACAAGAGATTGTGCCTGAGAATATTTTTCAGAAAATTACTGAGAAGAAATCCGGGATATGTCTCATGCCAACTCTTGCAGAATGTGCCATCTTCAACAACAAAATGTTGAATTTAGAAAAGCAAGAGATTGTGAAACTTGAAGCTATCGACAAATTAGAGCATATGGGATCAACAATTATTTTGTCAGACAATTTGAAATCAAAATTGGATTCATTAGAGAAGACTATATCTAAAACAGCGGGTTTTGAAAAGACTTTGAATGTGTGTTTAAATTGCCGAATTATTTTGAGAAGGAATTTACATGTAGAAAGAGGTCTGGTAAATGGATCAATGGGTAATGTTGTTGATTTTGAGAAATACAGAAATAGAGATGGAATAGAATTTTTAAGAATTAAATTTGATGGCATTGAGGAAGTACAGCAAATTGGTCGTTGTTCTGCTAGGTTTTTGCTTGTTAAAGATTTATATGTTCACCGTAAACAGTTTCCTGTTTGCTTGGCATATGCGGTGACAATCCATAAATCGCAAGGTTTAAGTGTAGACTGTGCATTGGTGAATATTGGCAGTTCTGTGTTCAAGGAGGGTATGGCATATGTGGCATTGTCACGAGTTAGAACTTTATTGGGATTGTACTTGATTGACTGTGATGTCACAAACATTTGTGCGGATCTAGATTGTGTTAAGGAATACAATAGGTTAAGAAGAGAGTATGCGCCACATTTGCCTCAATATCCTTTGTTTGAGAAATGTGTGGTAGGCCGCAAACGTAGAAATAGCAGTAATAGTAGGGAGGTTGTTGCAAAAAGACTAAAAGTCAATGAACCGAAAATTGTTAGCAGAAAGAAAGTGGATTCTGTTGAAGATGTTGTCGGTTTTCAATTTGAAAACAGTTCTGGTGTCAACTGCTATGCAAATGTAGTGGTTAATGTTCTCTTTTCACTAGAGAGTTTAAAAGAACAGATTCTGTTGAATTCTGAACAAATTTTATGCTGTTTGTTGAATTCTGTTTTCGAGAAATGTAGCACTGATCGAACAAAAGTAGAAAGTGTGTCTGAAGTTCGTTATCTGTTAGATGAATGTTCAGGTCAAACAGACTTCTCTGAAAATAATCAGCAAGATTGTCAGGAGTTTTTAATGTATATGCTTGATATATTGCAAGTTGAGGGTGTAGATGTAGATCACCTGTTTGGGCTTTCTTATCAATGGCAGCATGACTGCGAGAATTGTAGGGTATCAAGTACTACTAGTGTAGACTCAGAAAGATTTATATATTTAACTTTGCCAGACAGTAAATCAGTCTCCTTTAATAAGCTAGTAAATGCAGCGGATCACAACATGGAGTGTAGCCAATGTAAATCTAAAATGATGTCAACATTACTTATACGTAGATATGGACAGTATGTCATTTTAATGATGCAACGATGTAGGCCTGATGGATCAAAATTGTCAACTTTAATAAAAAAATTTGTGGCTTCTCAGCTTTCAATATCAGGAAGGACTTTTGTAACTGTAGCAATTATCTATCACGATGGTCCTTCAACAACTTCAGGACATTATACAGCTTATTTAAAGTCTCGAAACGGCTGGTCATTCTGCAATGATTCCGTTGTAAGTTTCAAAAAAAAATTGCCGTTTGACCTTAAAAATTCTTACCTGGTGTTTTTAAAACCAAAATTTTAAAGAAAGAATCTCGAGATTTCCTGTGAAGAATTGGAAAAGGTTCATCAAGTTGAGGGAATGTAAGTCTGCAATGCTGTCTAGATTATTGGTCCAAAACTTTTAATTATAATGTTATTTTGTAAAATCCGACTATATAAACCTGATGCAAGTAAGTCTGCTTCATAGTAAGCAGTATCAGTGTCATAGGAAAAGGAGAACATGAGTGACAAAGAAGAGTAAGATATTAGTAGTCCAGGATTGTGAAAATAATCTCAAATGTTTTCTTTTTGCAAGTTGCGAAAATAGAAAATGTCGGGATTTGATTGGAAGAATTACAAGACTTGCGAATCGCGGCAACATGATTTGGCCTAGTGGAAACATGTGATAGAATGAGAGAAGTCTTTTTTTCTATGTAACATATTTTTCGTATCGATGGAGGTTTTCTTTCAGAAAGTGGCGGGCTGACAATATTTATAGCACAACACAGTGGACGCTGTTCATAGGACATCCTTCGACGTCATTGAAAGTAAGTTAATTTTAAGGAGTTTTGAATTCAGATTTCTTATGTTGAATGGGTTTTTTAAACACAATCATTTTGATTGTGTTTTTTTTTCCCCGCTGTTACATGATGAATACCTTCAAGTCACTGATTTAAGTGAAATTTGATACATTCTGAGAACAGCAAAAATAAACCATTTAACATGTATAATTAATGTTTTGCTTTTTGTACTTATGATATACATTTAGAAATGTGAAGTAGATATGGAGAAACTGAGTCTTCTGTAAGTGTCAATTTTAATCCTTACAGTGCTGTACTTCTGGGTACTGTTTTTTTTTAAAAAAAAATGAATAGGCCTCACCTCAAAGAAAGCTGTTGAAAGCAGACATCTTATTTGCATCCTGAAACAATCATTTAAAATGTTAGACACAATTTTATGATGGCTTTACATCTTTTTTGCGCTGCATTTGCATCACTATTGTGAGACATTATCAGTGCAAAAAAAGCACCATGTTCCAAAATAGGCCTCAGTTCTTCAACATCAAGATACAGTTTTTTGTAAAATATATATATTTAGGATTGTGTAGGGGACGTAGAGAAGCAGAGACTTCTGTAAATGTCAAAGTTGTTGAAAAACTGTTTGTTCTTGAACCTTTTCCCTTGTCTTTTCTAATTTTTAAGTACATGTTTTAATATTTTTGGAAATGTTTGTTCTCTGTTTTACAGATTGAAAGTATGAAAAAATATTTTAAAAAGGTAACAAGAATTATAAGGTAAATGTTTTCTACTCTTTTTACCCGCAATGCACTGCTGATGATGTCACTGACACTACCTCTCATTTACTCTCTATAGCTGTCTTTCTTTTTACATTATTCTCTGTTTACTTCCCTTATACTAACTCTTCTTTTTTTAAAAAAAATATTTTTTTAGTTCGCTTAAAGTTCGCGAACCGGTCAGCGAACTTGAAGCGAACCAAAAGAAATAGAGCTTGCCAGAGTGATAAACATTCTAGCAATTTTATTTGAAAGGGGAGGTAGTTCTGAAAAGAACTTTTTTTTTTTGTTTTTGTTGTTTTATATATATATTTTTTTTTTTTCTGAACATTTTTTGATTTTTTTGTATTTTTAGAACAGTTTTATGTTTTTTTTGTGTTTTTTATGGAGGGGAAACAACAAAAAAACAGGCATTGAAAACGGCTCAACAGGAGCAAAAAAAAAATTACTTCTTGGGTGCATTAGGGCACTTATGGTTTTCGAACACCATATTAATCAAGTTGATGCTCATGTTCCCATACGACAACATTGCACCGCAATATATACAAGTAAACCTCATATGTTGGAAATTTGGTTGAATATTTGGCACAGTTTCCTGTGCCTCTCTTCCTGACAAAGACATTGATGAGGTAGATCTGGCCACTGGAGTTGTCGGGGGATTGTCTTGTAGGTCCCTTAACTCAGCCCGGCTGTAGTTCAAGGGATGCCACCTGGTCATATGTCGATGCATAGTATAGTTGCCCATACTATATTTCTTCTCTGTGCCTCTTGACAATCTGTAATCACAGATGAGGCAGGTGGCATATTTCGCGTTCACCTTCTTCTCCCCTGGAGGGATGGAAAAAAACTGCCAGATGAAACTAGTTTTTCTCTTTGAAACACGGGGCAACTCTGGGATAAATTGTTGTTGATCTGGATCCTCTTCTTCTTCTTCCTCCTCTTCCTGCTCTCTGTTGGAGGTAAATTGACTAGGTGGTCCTCTCTTCTTATGAGGAGGTGGAGGTGGTGGTGGGGGTGCACCAGCTGCAGCAAGAATGGAAGCCATTGTTGAACTTCAGGTAAATGGTCTTTCTCTCACCAAGATGAAAGTCAGAGTGAGGAAAGAAGGAGGGGTTTACATGATTTGGGAAAAGCAAAAGTTCTGAACCAATGAAAAGTGTTATTTTTAGGTCACATGACCTAGTCATACATCATTTGGAAACCAAAAGTGAAATGAACCAATGAAAAGTTTGATAAACAAGTCACATGACCTGTTCCGCTTACGTTACGCGGTCCGTGCCGCGTCTCGGATCGCTTCCGGTTAGCGGTCTGGAGCACTTCCGGGAGCGCTAACGCAGCGCGTCATTAGACGCATTACGCGAGAACGTGATACGTCGCGCTTCCGCGACGCGTCACAGTTCCGCTAACGTAACGTTGACCGGTTCGCGGACTAGGTCGCGGCATCAAGATGAGCTAACGGAAAGCTTCCCGGTTCGCGAACTAGAAGCGTAGGAAAAAAAATATTTAAAAAAAAATTATTAATAAACATCTAAAATATATTTTAAGATTTAAAGAAGAATACATTTTACAGTTACAGGTGTTAGCTTTTAAAAAACCAATGAAATTCACAGAAAAAACCATAGGTTATAGACCATATATAGTTAGGAATTTGCATTTACAAAACCTTGAAAATTCAGTGAAAAAACCATAGGTTATAGACCATATATAGTTAGGGATTAGCATTTACAAAACCTTATTTTACTCGCATAAAACCATTGAAATTCCATATATAGTTAGATGCGCTAACTATATATCGCGCACCCGCAATCCACTGCTGATGATGTCACATATTACATCATTCATGACATGGTCAGTGACATCACTGATGACATCACTGATGACATCTCAAATGACATCACTGATGACATCTCAAATGACATCACTGATGACATCACTGATGACATCTCATTTGACATTACTGATCACATCACTGATGATATCATTCATGTGATAATACGATGAACCTCTTCAGACTCTAATATAACCTTAGATACAATCAGTGTAAACAGACACTCACAGACTGTCACTCATCCATGGAGTTACTCACACACCTAGTCAGTCATGCAAAGAATCAATCGCACCTCCATTTCCTCAACTATACAGTTATACAAACTTTACTTATTCATACATATACTAACACATATTTACTCTCTTATACAATCCCTGATACAAGTTCACATTGATCCATACAGCCACTCACACATTCACTGGCTCTTATGCACAGTTATTTATATATGTCAACTCTCACTTGTACTGTGTTTTACATATGTACTTACTTTGACATGTAGCACTGAGATATCCATTCACTCACCAATACACTCATGCACACAGTCAACCGCCCATACAGCTGTTTCCACATGCACTTTTGAAACCATACATCTAGTGAATCAACTGCTCACACATCTATGCACAGAGTCATACACCTCCCAGCCACCCACACACACACTCAGTCTCCCATACAAATACCTGGGCTACCAATCAATAACCCATATAGTTACTCATATAGCTACTTATCAACACATGCAGCAGTTTACAGAACAACAGACATAATAATGCACAAATTAAGACACTTTAGTCACTAACCCATGCACTCAGTGAGACATATTTAATCACTCACTCATACAGTCAGTCATGCACCTACTAAATCCTTCATCCAGACACTTATACATCCACTCATTCTTCAATATGTAAGACATATTTACACTTTACAGAAACATACAGTCACTGGATGTTGTCATCAGTGATGTCATCAGTGATGTCACTGACCATGTCATGAATGATGTAATATGTGACATCATCAGCAGTGGATTGCGGGTGCGCGATATATAGTTAGCGCATCTAACTATATATGGAATTTCAATGGTTTTATGCGAGTAAAATAAGGTTTTGTAAATGCTAATCCCTAACTATATATGGTCTATAACCTATGGTTTTTTCACTGAATATATATATATATATATATATATATATGCTGCAAGAACTCGTCTCAGTCTCCCAATGAAACCGACAGCCAGAACACGCAAAAGACGAGGTAGACCCAATTTCTGTGCTTCTTTTTTTATTTAGCTTTACAGTGCAACCACATCAGCCATATATATTACCTACTGGCGTCTCGCCAGTAGGTATATATAGTTAGGATTATTTGTCTATGGAACTTTTGAAAATTCTATGTCTAATAACTTTGGCGTTTGTGGACGGAATCGGCTGAAATTTTCAGGAAAATGGCACAATTTGTTTCTGAGCAGCCCCCGAAAATTTGGGGGGGTTTCGTCAAGGGGGGGGCCGAGAAAAAAGGGGGGTCTCAAAATGCGTTTTTCCCATGTTAATTTCCATAGGGCCTTTGGCCTCACTTTTAGCTCGAACGGATGAATGGATTTGCACGAAACTTGGCAAAATTGTAGGGACTGTTAGCCCGATGTGCCTTTGCTAGGTCTCAATATATGTGCTCCAGGGGATTTTGAGAAATAAACGTTCAAAACAAGATATATATCTGTAACAGCGCTCCGGGCTGCGCTCCGGTCCGCTTACTTTTCGCGAAACGGAACTTTGCGCGCAGAAAGCTGATTGGCTCTCCGGTGTCTGTCAACATTCTAAACAGTCCGGAGCGGCCGCCATCTTATCTCTCGGTAGGATCGAGAGAGAAGAAGAGGTGAAAAACGAAGGGGGAATTTAATGAAAGGGGGCAAGGTATACGTCTCTTGACCATCTAGGAATGATGTTGGGGTTATTAAAGGGTCCCGTGGGGAAAATAAAAAAAAAATATTTTTCACGGTAGAAGCGCTTCCCGGGCCGCGAACTGGGCCTCAAACTGGTAGCGAAACGGGAATTCGCCATTTTGTGTTTCGTTTTAATTAAATTACTAGGTATAAGGGGGTGCGGGAGACGTATCCTGACCCCTTATGTTTTCTGAGGGTGGCTGAGGAGGCTCATATATGTTGATACATGTCTTCCAGCGGCTGTGGGTGAGCTTTTTTTTTTTTTTTTTTGCTGCGTGACGTCTGTTAACGTTCGATTTGATGGAAATCAGGAAGTGTTGACCACCATTTTGTCACTGCGAGTAAATATTTTGTTATAAATGAATCCTTATTGATAAACATTGTCTGCGCCATCTTGCCTTTTTGTCCAATGCCACAATTTTGTCGTGCACGCAGCCATTTTAGATGCCTTGACCAGACCCACTCTCTGCACGCCGTCGATTCTCAGCACGGCTCCCCACCCTCGCAAGCATCTCCCCCACGCACTGGTCACCCCCGCTCTCTCTCTCATGCATGGGCCATATACTTCCCCCATCTGCGCTGCTCTTCCCTGAGAATCACACCCTGTGCCCGGCCGACACCTCCCTTTCACCCTATTCACTACCGCACCCTCTGACACTCCTCTTCCTCTGTGTCCGATTGTCCAGGCCGGACCCAGGCTATCACCTAGCCCTGCGGATGTAGTTTATGGCCCCAGCTGTAGAGAATCCAGACATACCAATCCTCCCGATTCAGGCGTGAGACTACTGATTTCAGTGCTAGTCTTCCGCCTCCCGATTCCTGCAAGGAAAAACCCGGGGGCATATTACCAACAACTAGCGATAATTTTTGTCTCTAACTTGTTTAGAGACAAAAATTATCGCCGCACATCGGCGAATTTTATCGCAGATAAACCTTGCTATTAGCAAGGTTTATCGCAAATGCGATAAAAAACGGCCGCAATGCATGAATATCGCTGAAAAGTCAGCGATATTCATGCATTATCCAGCAAATGCTCTTAGCCATGTTATCCACCTTCCATTGGATAACATGGCTAAAAACTGCTCAGGGCAGGTGTTAGCTTTTGGAGATATTCGCGCTTAGCGCGAATATCTCCAAAAGTTGGTAATAGGAGATTGTGATGGTTAGGGACTGTTTCCAGTCGCTAACATCTTGGCATGCCCACTTTGCATGTCATTAGTGATAAATATCACTGACATGCAAAGCGGGGCCCAAGATGGTCGCTATCTCCTTTTAGCTGTCACTAACTGGTGTTAGCGACAGCTTGGTAATAGGGAGATAATTTTATCTCCTTTTTTTTGGCTTTTAAAGCCAAAAAAGCGGAAATAAACCCCCTTGATAATATGCCCCGATTCCTCGGGGGTTTCAGCTGACAGGGCTTGGTATTGTGTTACGTGCTAATTCTTCCAGGAAACGTCATAGGGTCGATGTAGGGGTTCTAGAAGGGGTGATAAACCATTTAAGCCTCATGAACAAGCGCATGGACTTTTAAAGATTTGTGAAGTACTCGGGGCGGCGGTGTGTGTGTGCCCTCTTTCAGGAACGGGCGGGGGGGCACTGCCAGCAACTTGCCAGGCCAGGCAGTGTTCAACACGTGCATCACCCTTTCTCTGCCTGCTATTGCGCTCCATGCTTCGGAAAGGTAAGAAAAAGAACGTGCATTTGAGTTTGAAATGTCCGATCCTGTAGCAGTACACTTGCAAAGCCCACACATGACAATAACCCGATTCAAGGCCCCATTCACCCGATTTTTTAAAAAAATATAGTACTCCAAGAAAGTTGGATTATAAAACTTTATTAACTTTTAAATATAACGAACGCAACAAAAACTGTAAATATATTTAAACATTTTTTGATAAAAAAAAACAATAATGGTCAGAAGCTGTCTTTTGTGCGAATAGTCCCAAGGCAGCACAACGTGCTGAGTTGTGGAAGGCACCCAGGTGAAGAACCATCCCTTCTTTAAACCCCATGGTGACCAACTATAGTTTCAATGAGTGCTATGTCCCAGGTTTTACATAAAGTAGTGTTTACCTAGAGTGGTGCTGTGTAGGACACTCTGAATGGAAATTAACCAGAACTATAACGATAACAACAACAACAACAATAATATAACTTTTATGCCCAAATTATGCAAACATTTAGCTAATCTGCTAAAGGGGGGAGTCGCCATTTCTTTACAATAATCAATAATGAAAAATCAACATCAATAGGGTTGTCCGTATTCCCGATGCAGCACTATAGTGCAACATACACAGCACCTGGGGTGTCAAGAGTGAACAGGTCCTAGCTGTTTAACCAATGACTGACAAATGCTATATTAAACACTTACTATGTATAATACTTGCGTTCACAATAGTTTTACTTTAGAAAACAGAACAAAAGATGTCCCCTGTAAGTAAACCCATATTAGCTGTTTCAGTTATTGAACATCCTAAGGTTTTATGACATGGGGAACAGTGGTGATATCCTGGGCCACCCATCCGTAGCCTCTCTAATCTCCATTACAATGTGTTTCTTGTTAAAATTAGCCAGAACTATAACCATAACAACAACAACAACAATAATATAACTTTAACGTCCAAATTACGCAAAGATTTAGCTAATCTGGTAAAGGGGGGGAGTCGCCATTTCTTTGGATAATTTATTCATCCATCCGTAACCTCTCTAATCTCCATTACAATATGTTTCTTGCTGTCGCTAGCTGATGAAAAAACTAAAGTGATAACTTCCTCATCCTTATTTTGTCTTTCTTTGTTCCTTAAGATGTTATCTGTGTCAACCTCTTCCGAGAATGCTGATGCGTTAGGGATTTCCTTGTGTTTCTTAATAGCATTGGTGTCTGCACACTTCTTTGTCAATTCTGTGAACATGATAACTGCTTCATAAACAGACGATATCCTTGTTAAGTCATTAGTGTTAAGTGTGTCTGAAACTACAGTGCCCTTCTGTTTTTCTTTCTTCAGGCTCTACAGAGTTTTGTGTGTTGTTCCTTTGAGCGACAATTATTCCAGAGGTTTCAGGTTCACTTGTTTTGTCCTGCAGTGAGTTAACAGCTTTAGAGACTTCATGTTTATTTGCTATGTCCTGCTGTGCGTCAACTGCTTCAGAGACGTCAGCCTCATTTGTTATGTTTGACTAGATCCTGGACCTGCTCGGCCGCGCCCAAAATGGCGCCGGTGTAAATGGGACTCGTTACTGCTTGTTGTGTACTGGTTGCCCAACCTTGATATCACGAGATACGTATGCAGTTTTGAAGCACATGGTAGAGGCTCGTCTGCTGTAGTGGGGCGCCCCTTTATCGTTTCAGTCGCCATTCCGCCCGCTTTTGCTACACTGTGCCTTTTCCGCCATTTAGCTGTTTACCGCCCGCTCTTACGGCTACAGCGTCTCGCTCACCATGTAGTTGAGTTGCTCCCACTCTTGCGGTGCAGCGATAGGCGGCTGCCACAGGACTCTTAAAATGACGGCCGGCTCTTCGGATTTGGGCCTGGTCCAGTAAAATGGCCCTTGGACACCTTGGAACTCGGACGCTTGTCTGCCAGGGCTTGGGTCCCATTCTCGAAAGCGTCCCCTCAGCCTTGAAGATTGTACAAAAGTCTTGGGGGCCCTCGACTCCCGCAGGCTTCCGGTGGGGAGCGGCTGCCATGATTGCTTGCGGAATGGTCACGACAGGAGCTACGAGATGGTGGTGCTCTCATGGTGACGCCAGCTTCAGTCTGAAACATCCAGAAACAAGGTGGGGCTTTCATCGTTTGGGAAAAAAAATGTTTTAATCCAATGAAAAGTGTTATTTTTAGGTCACATGACCTAGTCTTACATCATTAGGAAAACAAAAGTAAAATGAACCAATGAAAAGTTTTATTAACAAGTCACATGACCTGTTATGCTTACGTTACGCGCTGCGCGGCGCGCCCTGGATCGTTTCCGGGAAGCTGCGCCTTGCGCACCGGAGCACTTCCGGGTGCGCTAACGCGGCGCGTCATATGACGCATTACGCGACAACGCAGGTCCAGAATATAGTCAAAATGTCTTCACCAACCAGCGGTCGGAACACAACCCCTTTCAGTAGTCCAAAAAGTTCTGTTAAATGACAACAGAAGGGACAGGCAACAAGAACACTCACGTATGAAAATCTTATTTGGGGAAGGGGCAGGATCCAAACGCCCCCTCCCAGTTCGCGCCACTACACCGTATGTAGAAAATCTGAAGCCTTCGTTCTACAAACTCTCAACGCTTGCTATCAGTGCATGAGTTTCATGCTCGATCGATTGAGCTAGCCGGATCGGGCAACAAAAAGTATAAAATAGTTATGCAAAAAGTTATTTAATAAAATGTTTTACCCTGTTTCTTTGCTGGTGTGTTGTCTATATTTATAATATTTGCATAGGGTTTGTCGTTATTTTGGGCGGGTTGGGTGACGGAGCCAAGCTGTCTTGCAGCCCTCATGGTGTGGAGCTCAGTTCATTTCACTATTTTCGTATTTCTCATGAAGGGTTGTTCCTAATGTTTGTATTTTAGCGAGGTCAAAAAGAGATCCAATTAGTGGTCTACTGATTTTGCACGATTACTTTTATTTTTTTACACGATTTTTCACTATCTGCAAAGACTAAACAGAGTATTGCGACTTTGTGCTTGTTTGTAAATAGAGAATGATCCAAAGAGAACCAATTCTAAAACAGTAAATGCTTGGATAACAATCAATCAAATGGAGAGACAAGCAGGTACGACGGATTACAACGGGGGTAAAGGTCTGCGTTAACTACCCTTCACTATCTGCAAAGAGAGAGTACTACTAAGAGAAAAGAGGGGAGTGGGGGGGGGGAAGCGTTCAAAGCACATGAGCGTGCATAAACACGAAAACGTTTTTACCTATCACGTACTTGACATTTGACAGCTTTTGATATTTGCTATTAAAAAACCATTGAAATTCACAGAAAAAACCATAGGTTATAGTCCATATATAGTTAGGAATTTGCATTTACAAAACCTTGAAAATTCAATGAAAAAAACATTGGTTATAGAACATATATAGTTAGGAATTTGCATTCACAAAACCTTATTTTACTCGCAAAAAACCATTGAAATTCCATATATAGTTAGTTCCACTAACTATATATCGCGCACCCGCAATCCACTGCTGATGATGTCACATATTACATCATTCATGACATGGTTAGTGACATCACTGATGACATCACTGATGACATCTCAAATGACATCACTGATGACATCTCAAATGACATCACTGATGACATCTCAAATGACATCACTGATAAAATCACTGATAACATCTCATTTGACATGACTGATCACATCACTGATGATATCATTCATGTGATAATACCATGAACCTCTTCAGACTCTAATATAACCTTAGATACAATCAGTGTAAACAGACAGTCACAGACTGTCACTCATCCATGGAGTTACTCACACACCTAGTCAGTTATGCAAAAAATCAATCACACCTCCATTTTCTCAACTATACAGTTATACACACCTTACTTATTCAAACATATACTAACACATATTTACTTTACTCTCTTATACAATCCCTGATACATGTTCACAATGATCCATACAGCCACTCACACATTCACTGGCTCTTATGCACAGTTATTTATAGATGTCAACTCTCACATGTACTGTGTTTTACATATGTACTTACTTTGACATGTAGCACTGAGATATCCATTCACTCACTAATACACTCATGCACAGTCAACCGCCCATACAGCTGTTTCCACATGCACTTTTGAACCCATACATATAGTGAATCAACTACTCACACATCTATGTACAGAGTCACACACCTCCCAGCCACCCATACACACACACTCAGTTTCCCATACAAATACTTGGACAACCA
The DNA here is from genome assembly GCF_964263255.1 of Lissotriton vulgaris. Lineage (NCBI taxonomy): Eukaryota > Metazoa > Chordata > Amphibia > Caudata > Salamandridae > Lissotriton > Lissotriton vulgaris. Next base: position 123,306 of record NW_028251363.1, on the reverse strand, counting down.
ATGAATAACCCATACAGTTACTCATATAGCTACTGATCAACATATGCAGCAGTTTGTAGAACAACAGATATAATGATGCACAAATTAAAACAGTTTAGTCACTAACCCATGCACTCAGTGAGACACATTTAATCACTCACTCATACAGTCAGTCATGCACCTACTAAATCCTTCATCCAGACACTTATACATCCACTCATTCTTCAATATGTAAGACATATTTTAACTTTACAGAAACAAACAGTCACTGGATGTTCGTTAGGCGAAAAGTTCGGGAACCGGAGCGCTATCCGGGACGCTGTCACAGATATATCTGTTTTTTTAAACGTTAATTTCTCAAAATCCACTGGAGCACATATATTGAGACCCAGCAAAGGCACATCGGGCTAACAGTCCCTACAATTTTGCCAAGTTTTGTGCAAATCCATTCATTACTTTCCCACCTTTTTTGAGCGAGTGCTTGTCAGTGCGTTTCCCAGTACGCGAACCTGCAGCGTTACGGGAGTCCTCCATTTTGTGTTTCGGTAGAAATGAGATACAAGATGGAGGGTAAATAATGGGTAGAAGGGGGCACTTTAGACGTATCCTGACCCCCTATGTTTTCTGAGGGTGGCTGAGGAGGCTCATATATGTCATCAAAATTTGAATTTTTTGCGCTGTTAGCTGCCGGTACGCGAACCGGGTAGCGAACCGGGAAGCGAACATAAGTGAAAATTAGTGAAAAAAGGTACATTCGAAATTTAAAAAGAGTAATTAAAGTTAAGGTAGCTCTGAAAAGAGCTTTTGGGTTCTGTGTAAGTTCTAGGTACTTATAAGTAGGTACCAATACACAGTCTTAAATTTTGTATGAACACTCTGTTCCCCTCATCTGAGAAGGGCACGCCATCTTCTCTGTAGATATCTTGCATGTAATAACGCAAGTTATTGTTGTAGATCGAGCCCATTTCATGGTCTCTCATGTAAGCTGAAACAGACTTATTTACATGCTTCCTCGATTTTTCAATTTGTGGACAAAATTGATTGGACCACCTCCATTTCTGTCTTTGGCATATATTGGAATATACCAAGGCAGTTTGAGGAAAAAGTGTCATCAATTGCTCAAAGGTGTATTTTAGGAGCATTTCCAGACCTACCCCAGTCAAAGTGCCCAAATCATTTCCTCCACAGTGCACTATTATAAGGTCAGGGTTTGGCAAATGCAAAAAGGTTTTCACCAATGGTATCAATTGGTGACATCTCAATCCTCTTTGCCCAATCCATTTGATTTCCACATTTTGTAAATTGAGGTTGTGTAAATTTCTGTTATCAGCATACCTGTGAGCCCAGTGGATGTAGCTATGTCCTAGAATCCAGACAGTAAACATGGCAAGAGGAGGTTCTGCTGCAGTCAGATGAAGTGTGGGAATGAAATGGCAGTTGAAACAGTGGAAGTTGTAAAGAAAAAACCTGTGGAGTTTGAGTGCTAATGATTCATTAGCAGTGATTGGTGGATTTCCATTGCTGAAAACAGAAAGTTAGGGTGCATGGATGTGTTCTTTGAAAGATGTAACTTGAATGGTTAATTAAAAATGATGTTATGAAAGATTGCAGTTGATTAGCAGGTGTACTGAGAGTTCAGAGTTAATTTGAAACATTGTTGTGTGAACTTGTAAACATGAGAGGTCTGGCAGGCGGTAGTTGCTATGGAAAAGAGGTAGAAAGGGCAGAGGGGGGAAGGGTGTTGATTTGAAAAAAGTGAGGGACGAGTTTTGATTGGCTGACATGAGAGATATGTGTGATGAATATCAGCGTTTCAGTGTCTTTGTTGGTTCCAGCCTCTGGAGTGCATACCTTTAATTCTGCTAAAGAATAATTGGTGTGTTTCTGAGTCTGTTTTGAATTTCAAAAAGAATTTGTAAAGGTGAGTTATCGTTTATATATTTTAGATAAAGTCTAGTATGCTTTTTTGCGTAAATAGGAAAGTCAGCTGTGTATTTAAAATGATGTTTTGCGTCAAGTGTTTGCATTCTGCTTTCAAAGGCGATTTTGGATTCTTTTACCAATTGTAATTGTAGATAATGTAAAGTATTAGTACTGACAAGGTGTGTATGTACATAGGAGCTGTGCTGTGTTTTCAAATTATGATCAGAAAATCGTTTTTAAGGAAAAGGCATGCTTTAAAAAATTATGAGAAATTATGTACTTGTGATGTGACTCCTGCAATTCGTCGCTTTTGCGGAACAGATATATGATGCATTTGTGTTGTTATTGTTACGGTGTATATGTAAAAAATGATGCATAAGTGTTGCACGGGCATTGTAGATACCCTCCTATGTGTGGTTAGCAATTTCAAGTCACTTCCCCCGGGTTCAAGGGCCTTGTAAATACGTCCCCATGTGTGTCTGGTCATTTGAAGTCACTTCCCTCGTAGTGCAAGGCCCTTGTAAATACGCCCCCATGTGTGCCTGGAAAATTTTCATTTTGATTGTTTGAGTTACATAGCCATGTTAAAAGTTATTGAAAAAAAGGTGCAAGTTCCTTAAAAAACGTTTTCATGTGTATTAGGGCATTTTAAGTCTGTTCCCCATGAATGTAGGTGTATTATTGTTTTACATAAAAGGTTTAAAAACTTTTTTTGAAATCAAATGCATGCACACTTAGGGCCCGATGTAGGTGGTCGTTTCAGGCCATTTACCGACCGGTTACGGCCGATTTCGGCCGTTTCCGACCGGTAAATGGCCAATCGGTATGTAGGGGCCTAAATCCAAGGCCACATGTAGGTAAATCTACATTTACAGAATCGGAAAAATTATTAGTTGGGTAAAATACCGAATCGGTAATTTTACCGATTCTGTAAATTTGCTATGTAGGGGGGACTCTTTTGAGTCTCAAAGGCCTTAACGAATCGGTATTTTAGCATGAAATCCAACTTCATGGTAAAATACCGATTCCGGTGTGCATGCACATGTGTGCATGCACACCTATGTCATGTGAAAGGCAGACCTGCCCTTAGGGCAGGTATGCCTGCCACATTGCACCTGTGCCTGTTTTGAGGGTGCCAGAGGGTGTCAAAGTGATACCCCCTGCACCCTTGTGAATTCTTTAATTACTGATTCGGTAAATACCGAATCAGTAATGCCTAATCATTCCTATGGGCTTCAAAGCCCATAGGAATGATTAATTGTTTGAGTTACATAGCCATGTTAAAAGAAAATGATGCATAATTGTTGCACGGGCATTGTAAATACCCTCCTATGTGTGGTTAGCAATTTCAAGTCACTTCCCCCGGGTTCAAGGGCCTTGTAAATACGTCCCCATGTGTGTCTGGTCATTTGAAGTCACTTTCCTCGTAGTGCAAGGCCCTTGTAAATATGCCCCCATGTGTGCCTGGAAAATTTTCATTTTGATTGTTTGAGTTACATAGCCATGTTAAAAGTTATTGAAAAAAAGGTGCAAGTTCCTTAAAAAAACATTTTCATGTGTATTAGGGTATTTTAAGTCTGTTCCCCATGAATGTAGGTGTATTATTGTTTTATATAAAAGGTTTAAAAACTTTTTTTGAAATCAAATGCATGCACACTTAGGGCCCGATGTAGGTGGTCGTTTCAGGCCATTTACCGACCGGTTACGGCCGATTTTGGCCGTTTCCGACCGGTAAATGGCCAATCAGTATGTAGGGGCCTAAATCCAAGGCCACATGTAGGTAAATCTACATTTACAGAATCAGAAAAATTATTGGTTCGGTAAAATACCGAATCGGTAATTTTACTGATTCTGTAAATTTGCTATGTAGGGGGGACTCTTTTGAGTCTCAAAGGCCTTAACGAATCGGTATTTTAGCATGAAATCCAACTTCATGGTAAAATACCGATTCCGGTGTGCATGCACATGTGTGCATGCTAGACATGGGCGGAAAATCCGTTCCGCTCGCGGATTTTGCGGATTTTCGGGAAATCCGCAATCCGCGAGATTTGCGAATTTCCTGAAAAATCCGCAAATCCGCGAGCAGCGGATTTTGCTCGCACTGCTCGCACTGTTCGCGTGAGTTCGCGCCCCGCGAATAAGTGCGAAATTGCAGAAATACGATTTTAGCAAAACTGAAAGTAACTACTTACCAGGTTCAAAAGTTCAGGCTCATCATTAGTAGCCATTTCCTGTAGTGCTTCCTGAGGGGCCCCTCCAGAGTTCAGTTGCCAGTTGCAACTATTATGTGACCCTGCTCTGAACCTCAGAATAGTTACACATATGCCACAAAGGTCCTGAATTACAGCTAAGGGAGACAAGCAGGAGCCAGGCTGGAAGTTAAAATCCATTAATCAGCCCCTAATTCATTATTGTCAGTTGGGGCAGGGCAGGTGTTGTAACTAATTTTGCAACAATGAAAGCACTTAGCAAGTGCAAAAGATCACTAATCAGGGCGCACTAAGGAAGCAGGTGCCAGCTAAAAAAATATTCTGTGACACATTAATCAGCCCCAAATTAATTCAGGTCACTTGAGGCAGGGAAGGTGTGCTTTGCTTTGCCAAAAATAATGTACACTGGACAACCAGAGGGTGTGGTGATGAAACAGAGGGTGGCATGGGTGGGCCAGAGGGTGGCATGAGTAGTCAGAGAGTGGCAGTGGTGACAGAGAGTGGCAGTGATGAAGAAGAGTGTCCCAAACAGGTTGGACACGTAGAAACAACAAGTTCGCAAAACTTGCGACCCGACAGGTAAGTTCGCAAATTGCGAAATTGTAAAAACCCCTCGCGAACTGGCAGAAACACGGGCGAACACAAAAAAAAAAAAAATCCGCAAATTCGCGGGAATTCGCGGATTTTGCGGATTGCGAGTTTGCAAATCCGCAAATTCGCGGATTGCCAATCCGCAAAATCCGCTCATGCTTAGTGCATGCACACCTATGTCATGTGAAAGGCAGACCTGCCCTTAGGGCAGGTATGCCTGCCACATGGCACCTGTGCCTGCTTTGAGGGTGCCAGAGGGTGTCAAAGTGATACCCCCTGCACCCTTGTGAATTCTTTAATTACCGATTCGGTAACTACCGAATCGGTAATGCCTAATCATTCCTATGGGCTTCAAAGCCAATAGGAATGATTAATTGTTTGAGTTACTTAGCCATGTTAAAAGAAAATGATGCATGAGTGTTGCACAGGCATTGTAAATACCCTCCTTTGTGTGCTTAGCAATTTCAAGTCACTTCCCCCGGGTACAAGGGCCTTGTAAATACGTCCCCATGTGTGTCTGGTCATTTGAAGTCACTTTCCCCGTGCTGCAAGGCCCTTATAAATACACCCCTATGTGTGCCTGTAAAATTTTCATTATGATTGTTTGAGTTACATAGCCATGTTAAAAGTTATTGAAAAAAAGGTGCAAGTATCTTAAAAAAACTTTTTAATGTGTATTAGGGCATTTTAAGTCAGTTCCCCATGAATGTAGGTGTATAATTGTTTTACATAAAAGGTTTTAAAACTTTGTTTGAAATCAAATGCATGCACACTTAGGGCTCGATGTAGGTGGTCGTTTCAGGCCATTTACCGACCGGTTACGGCCGATTTCGGCCGTTTCCGACCGGCATCTGTCCCTTAAAGTTTTAGGGAAAGATTATTGATGGTTGTGCACCTCTTTTGTGTTGCTGTTGAGTCACTTTTATAATGCTAGAGAGATTTACAAGATGCACCATGTTGCAAAACAGCAGCCGCGGGTCATGGAGGGAGTTACGGTGGGGCAGGTAGACGGGGAGAGGGAGGGGCAGGGTGGAGGGAAGTAAACACTGGCATATGGATTATTGCAGGTAAGTACACAATTTAATGTGCGTAAAGTTTCATATGGGCTTTTTGTTGCATGGTGGGCAGTCATTTGCATGAAAGCCCTGTAATATTATCACTATCACAGTAAAATTAAAAATATTTTATTGAATCATTTTTATAGCATTGTTGAATCTAATTCTTACTGTTATTGATTTACTGTTTGGTAATAGTGGTTAATAACATTTTTTATTATATTTTACCACAGATTCAACTGCAGATTATTTGGAAATTAGACAATGCCGTCTTAGGATAGAATTCGAAAGGCTTTGAAACGTCAAAGACAGCAGTTGACTAAAAGTTTGCAGCAGTCCTCTACATTAGAATTACCTCAACGCACGAAGAGAACACCGGGTAAGAGAACGAAATCATTCCTTAGAAACATTTGTAGAAACAAAAGTATACCTACAGAACAAGTTTTAGTCCAGAAAAAGAGAGCCAATTTAAATGGAAAGGAAAGACCCGTCAAAAAAGTTTGTGCTAGAGCAGGAGATAACTCTGTGCATGGCAGTAGAAGGGCAAATATATTCAGGGACATTCGTAAGGGAATGTTCCGCAACAGGGTAATTGTCAATTTGCTAAAACAATTAAAAAAAGGTCAACAGAAAGTGTCATTTTATAAGAAAAAGAAAAATGTAGAGAAAATTATTGATCAGGCTTTCGAAATTAAGCGAAAGTTATTTATTTTGGTAATTAATAGAATTAGGAAACTAAACAAGGTAATCTATGTTTTCAAATCTAATAGTAGATGGAAGAGAGAAGTTAATCGAAGTAATTTTTGTGAAGTTTTCTTAGGAGAATGGATGCATAGTTCAAATATTGAGGCATTTTTTAATGAGGAGAGTTATTTTCAGGACAATGATTTGGTGCATGCAGTTGACAGCAGTGGTCGAGCATATGAGGTAAAAGATGGTCGTCCGGTTGAAAGAGAAATACTTATGTCTGCAGATGCAGAAGAGGCGTTAAGTGATGAGGTTTTAGGGAGACGTCCTAAGGGACCAGTGTACACCTGGAAGTGTAGTTCTATTTGCAGTGTGTGACAGGATTCCATCAATTTGCTTTGTGATTTTATACGGACATTTCATAAGAAAAGTGTAAAGCAAAAAATAAAGTTATTGGAAGAATTAGATCCTTGCAGAGTGAGACAAGTGACAGGTTTGCGTGGTCATTCACTGGCTTGAGTATGCCAGAGTGTATTTCATCATTTCAGGATGCGAGCAGTGCATCATAATAAAGTGAGGAAATTAGTTAGAATGTTGTATTATGCTAAGAGTCCAGCAATTATGCTTAAAAAAATAAGCAGAGCTCTTTTGCATGGTTCTGAAGTAGATGTGAAGAATATTTGTCAAGAAATTGAGTTCTGTTACTTTGCTGGTAAAGAGAACAATGTTGATATCGAACCACTAGAAGAAGGTAATGTGGAAGACAGTGTACAGATTTTCAGTACAGATAAGTTTCACAAGGAAATTTCCACGTTTATGGTGAAATCAAGTGAGAGGCCTAATTTCACTTTTGTGTGTTGTCGACGGACTTATTATAAGAATCAGACTAAGTTAGTGGATATATATGCAGAAAGTGATTTGGAAAACAATAGTGAATGGAAGGATTTTGCCACATACTTGATGGTAGAAAATTGTTTTGATTTAGGAGCGGACCAACGTATGTGTACTTATTGCTATAACAAATTAAACCAAAACCAGATGCCTGCTAGAGCGGTTTATAATAATCTTGAATTAGATGACATTCCTTCTGAATTGAAGGATTTAAATACTTATGAATCTATTTTGATTCAAAGTGTCCATCCCTTCCAGGCTATTGTACGAATGGAGCCAAAGACAGGGAAGTTGCCTCCATCAGATTTACAGAGAGGATTAAAGGGAAGGGTTGTTTATTTGCCTTTGGATTTGAAGAAAAACATTAATACAATTGGAGTAGAGAAAGTGGAAGAGGAACCTCTGGTTATCATAGTTAATGGTGTTCCGACAAAGAGTAAGAAAATCTGGCAAGATTTAGTGGATGTTAGGAAAGTCAAAAAGGCAACATTGTATTTGATAAAAAATAATAAGTACTACAAGAATGTATGTGTTGCAGAAGAGGAAGTAAGTGAAGAAGAGGACAGCGATTTGTGTCCTGGACAAATTGAGAAAGTAGAAGCCTCTAAAAAGGAAGAAATATATGAACATTATAGTGTTCATCCTTTGCATTCCAAGGAAGTCATGGGGAATGCTATTGAGTTGTTTCAAATGAAACAAGCCAAAGGGAGTCCCATTAGTGTTTGGGAGGAAAGTTTGGAAGCTCGATGTTTCCCATAGTTATTTCCCACAGGTTGAGGAGGACGATATGATGAGCGACCTGTTCAAATTCCTGCTTCAGAATACCGGACTTTACGATTGTATACAGAAGATCCTAGGTTTCGACAATGCATTCCCTATTTATTTCATCTACTGTTTGAAAGTGATCTCTCTGGATTGTCTTATGCAGTGAAACACATCTTGAAAAGTGGTGTACAACTGCGAAATATCTCGGCAAGGGACTTTATGGATAAAGTCAATGTGCAAGACAGTATTTTGGATTCTCACCTGATTAATTTCATGGCTTGTCAGCGTGGTACCAATAAGTATTGGTACCGCCGTCATTGGTACTTAAAATGCATGCTGAGGAATTTAGGAACTCCCACATGGTTCCTCACTCTCAGCTGTGCTGAGTATGGCTGGGAAGACTTACTTGAATTTCTACGAGAGGTAAATGGAAACATTGAAAATATTGAATTCAAGACACCCGGAGAACTGTGCTCTTTGGATCCAGTGAATGTATGCAGGTACTTTAATCATAGATTTGAAGCTATGATGTCTTACATCACGAACAAGAAAAATCCACCTCTTGGAGAGGTGTTGGATTTCTTCTGGAGAAAGGAGTATCAAGCAAGAGGTGCTCCTCATATACATATGCTGCTATGGATCAAAGATGCACCCAAATTTGGAACAGATCCAGATGACTTAGTGATGAGTTTCATAGAACAGTATGCTACATGTGCTGTTCTAAAGACAAACGAAGACAAAAGTCTAAGAGAACAAGTTTTACGGTTTCAAAGCCATTGTTGTGGAAAGTACTGTCATCGTAAATTCAGAAACAAGGACAAGTACTACACCAAATGTCGTTTTGCATTTCCACGATCGGTGATATCAAAAGGAAGAGTTAACAATTTGATGTCTTCGCTGCGACATAATGTGACGAGGAAATCACCCAAAAACACATACAATTTGAAAAGAAATGAAGAGTCCAAGTACATCAACGACTACAACCCAGTGATTTTGTCCATGTGGAATGCTAACATGGATATACAGTTTGTGGCTGACAACTGTATGGCTGTGGCTCGGTATGTGACCTCTTACATCACCAAAAAAGAAAAGACTGAACTGAAGGATATGTGGGAGGACATTTCCCATGAAAAGAGCCTCAGTAAGAAGTTGTACAGTTTCAGTCTGAAGATGTTGTCGCATCGAGAAATCGGAGCTTACGAATGTTCTGACCGGTTATCTTCAGCAAGTCTCTATGCCAAATCTAGGAGTATCATTTGGGCGAGTCTTGGCCTTGCTGCAACACATAATCGAGTTCTGGAACCTGTATGGGAAATTGAGCATTTGGCGGAGAAGGAGCCAAACAGTACAGATATTTTGAAGACCAACATGTTGGATACATATTATCCAAATAGAAGCAGTCACCTGGAGAATGCTTGGCTGTATGATGTTCTTTAAAATTACGTTTTCAAGAGGAACATCAAAGAAGATATTGATAAAGGAGTGTATGCTGTAATTGGAAGTGAGGGATGTCTGGTCAAGCAAAAAAAATGTCAATTGATAAATCATCGAAAATTGGATTGCGAATCTCCCGAAAGAAAAGAGTTTTTCTATTTAGCTCTTTTGCAACTTTTCAAGCCTTGGCGTGCAGAAGAGGAACTGCTTGGGGATTTCCTCTGTTACCAAGACTCTTTCAATGCAGCCAAGGAGTCCATAGAATGTCCTGTTTTTCTAAAATATCTACAAATGTTGAATGCAGAAATTGAGCAGGAAGCAACAATTGCAGCCGAGATTGCTAGAGACAGTTCTCAGGACAGTCAGAGTTCTGTTTCATTGAGTCAGGATCTACTCGGAGAACCAGTTATTGAAAATGAAGCTGCCACTGCCATGATTGAAGTGGAAAGAGCCATGGCACATGCTCAGAAGGATGCGGTTAACTTAGAAGATTTGGAAAGACAACTTAACGTTGAGCAGAGGAAAATATATGACGAAGTTACCAACCAAATTGAGCATGGATTAAGTCATGAGAAGGAAGAGTGCTCATGTACGTCGTTGAAGCCTGTCCGACTGTACGTGAGTGGAGAAGCAGGGACTGGAAAAAGTTTCCTTATTAAAGCAATTTCATGTTATCTGCAGAAAAGGACTGAGTCATCGCTGTGTTGTGTTGTGACCGCTCCAACTGGACTGGCCGCTCATAACATTAAAGGGATTACTTTGCATCGGTTACTGATGCTGCCAGTGGAGCATGATAACAAATTACAATACCACAAGTTATCTGGAGATGCTTGTTGTGAAGTATCTAGAGTCCTGAAGAAGTTGAAATTTCTTATCATTGACGAAGTAAGCATGGTTTCCAATGTCATGCTTGCCTTTGTGCATTTGAGAATGCAGGAAGTTCTTAAAACAGAGTATGATGTGTTATTCGGTGGCAAACACATCATTGTTTTTGGTGATCTTCTGCAGCTGACACCAGTGAAAGGACAACCAGTGTTTAAACTGCTTACACATGAAGATACCAAGAAGTGCCTAGGGAGCATTGGCAACGTTAACATATGGTTAAACTTCAGTTATGCTGAGCTGTGTGAAAATAAGCGTCAGGCGAAGGACGAAGATTACAAGAATATTCTGCAAGATGTTAGAATCGGGAAAGTGACTGAGCGTGGTAAAGAAGCTTTACATGCACGCTTACTGTAAAATTTATATCGAGAAGAAGACGTTTTGCCAGAGGATATTTTTCAGAAAATTACTGTGAAGAAATCTGGAATATGATTGATGCCAACTCTTGCAGAATGTTCCATCTTCAACAACAAAATGTTGAATTTAGAAAAACAAGAGATTGTGAAACTGGAAGCTATTGACAAAATAGAGCATATGGGAGCAACAATTATTTTGTCTGAGAATTTGAAATCTAAATTGGATTCATTAGAGAAGACTATATCTAAAACTGCGGGTTTTTAAAAGACTTTGAATGTGTGCTTAAATTGCCGAATCATTTTGAGAAGGAATTTACATGTTGAAAGAGGTCTGGTAAATGGATCAATGGGTAATGTTGTTGATTTTGAAAAATACAGAAGTAGAGATGGAATTGAATTTTTAAAAATTAAATTTGATGGCATTGAGGAAGTACAGCTAATTGGTCGTTGCTCTGCTAGGTTTTTGCTTGTTAAAGACTTATATGTTCGCCGTAAGCAGTTTCCTGTTTGCTTGGCATATGCGGTGACAATTCATAAATTGCAAGGTTTAAGTGCAGACTCTGCTTTAGTGAATATTGGCAGTTCTGTATTCAAAGAGGGTATGGCTTATGTAGCATTGTCACGAGTTAGAACTTTATCGGGATTGTACTTGATTGACTGTGATGTCACAAACATTTGTGCGGATCTAGATTGTGTTAAGGAATACAATAGGTTAAGAAGAGAGTATGCGCCACATTTGCCTAAATATCCTTTGTTTGAGAAACGTGTGGTAGGCAGGAAACGAAGAAATATCAGTAATAGTAGGGAGGTTGTAGCAAAAAGACCAAAAGTCGATGAACCCAAAATTGTAAGCAGGAATAAAATGAATTCTGTTGAAAATGTTGTTGGTTTTAAATATGAAAATAGTTCTGGTGTCAACTGCTATGCTAATGTAGTTGTTAATGTTCTCTTTTCACTAGAGACTTTCAAAGAACAGATTGTGATCAATTCGGAACAAAGTTTATGCTGTTTGTTGAATTCTGTGTTAGAGAAATGTAGTGCTGATAGAACGAGAGTAGAAAGTGTGTCTGAAATTCGTTTTCTGTTAGACGAATGTTCAGGTCAAACAGAATTCTCTGAAAATATTCAGCAGGATTGTCAGGAGTTTTTAATGTATATGCTTGATGTATTGCAAGATGAGGGTGTAGATGTAGATTATCTATTTGGCCTTTCTTATTAATGGCAGCATGACTGCGAGAACTGTAGGCTATCAAGTACTACTAGTGTAGACTCAGAAAGATTTATATATTTAACTTTGCCTGACAGTAAATCAGTATCCTTCAATAAGCTAGTAAAGGCAGCCGATCAAAACATGGAGTGCAGCCAATGTAAGTCTGGAATGCTGTCCACGTTAATTTTACGAAGTTATGGCCAGTATGTCATTTTAATGTTCCAACGATGTAGGCCTGATGGAACTAAATTGACAACTTTAATTAATAATTTTGTGGCTTCGCAGTTGTCAATATCAGGAAGGACTTTTATAACTACTACAATTATATATCATAACGGTCCTTCAACTAATTCAGGACATTATACAGCTTATTTGAAATCTGGAAACGGTTGGTCATTCTGCAATGATTCTGTTTTAACTTTCAGAAAAAAATTGCCTTTCCACCTTCAAAATTCTTACCTGGTGTTCTTACAACCAAAATTTTAGGAAAGGAAGCTTGGGATTTGTTTAGAGGAATTTACAGAGATTCTAATGGGTCCTACTCTATATGGCCTTGTGGATAATTGTAGTACAGAGTGAAAACTGTTTGTTTTTATAAGCTAAGTCAAGCAGCAGATCAAAATAAAGAGTAGAGGAAACGTAAGTCTGCAATGCTGTCCATATTTATGAGTGAAATGTCATTTTACAATTTGAACTACATAAACTGGATGAAAAAAAGTTGTTAAGTCTAATTAAAAAAATTTGGGCTACACAGTCATCGATTTCAGGAAAAACATTTGCAACTGCAGCTATGATATAATAAGCTGGTCCTTTGACAACATCTAGATATTACACAGCTTATTTGAAATTTAAAAAATGGCTAGTCTTTCAGCAAACATTACTAATTTAGTACGAAGCAATGTTGCCTTTTGACTTGATTTTTGAAGTCAGAATTTAGGGTAGGTAATTGGACTATAATGATTCTAGGTGTTGCTGTAACTTAGTGTGCTGTTTTAAATTGCTTTGTATGTCTCAGTTTTCTTAAAACAATGGAGTTTATCTTTCAGAAAGTGGCAGGCAGAAAATAGTAACAGCACAACAGAGTATAAGCTGTTCATAGGATATCCTTTGACGTCATAGAAAGTAAGTTACTTTGGAGAAGTTCCTATTTCTGCTTAGTTATATTATTTGGGTTTTTTAAACACAATCATTTTGATTGTGTTTTTTTTTTCCCCGCTGTTATATGATGAATACCTTCAACTCACTGTTTTCAGTGAAATTTGATATTTTCTGATAACAGCAAAAATAAACCATTAAATATGTTTAATTAATTTTCTACTTTGAATTGTGATTTATAATATGTATTCATTTTGTCTCATGCTCACTCTTTTTTTACCACCTTGTATTAATTTAAATTTTTTTGTTCTTTCTTACACAGATGAAAAGTATAAAAATGATAATTCAGTACGGTAATGACAATTATAAGGTAAGTGTTTAGTACTCTTTACGTTACATGTCTATCAGATTTAACTTTTATTAGTTCCACTGCTTCTTTTCTTTAAACCTTAGTTTCCTGCCTTTGCTACTTCCTTCATTTCTTTTTCTATTACTTATTTATACTACTCTTTTCACTTCTTTTATCAGTCCCTCTTTCAACAGTAACTGTGTGTTACTCCCTCTATTTGTCTTTCTTTTCACATTACTCTCTGTTTATTTACTCGTCATTTTTTAAAAAATATTTTTTTTTTAGTTCGCTCCCGGTTCGCGTACCGGAACGCTAACCGGGAAGCAAATCAAAAGAAATAGAGGATGCTAGAGTGTTTACATTCTAGCAATTTTTTAAAAAAGGGAAGGTAGTTCTGAAAATAACTTTTTTTTATTATTTTTGATGTTTTATATTTTTTGTGTGTTTTTTTTTAAAGAAGGGGAAACAAAAATGATTCACTTCAAAGGGCTCAAAAGGAGCAACAAAAAAAAAATTACTTTCTTGGACGTTTTGGACATTGATGATTTTCATATGATCTATTTATTAAAGTAATACTCCTCTCTCCACATGAAATTAATTTTCCACAGGCTACACATGTCAATCTCATCTGCCCAAAGTTCTTTTGGAGATTTGGGACCGTTTCCCTTGCCTCTGACTCACTTATTGCTAAATCATTGGTGGATGTTTTAGCCGGTTGGGGGTTATCCACCAAATCTCGAAGTTGTGCAGTACTATAATTAAGAGGGTGCCACCTCTCCATGTGTCGATGCATGGTATGATTACCATAGCTATATTTTTTTTCGGTCCCTCTCGAGAGTTTATTTTTGCAGATGAGGCAGGTAACGTACCTGGCATTTACTTTCTTTTCATGAGAAGGAAAAGAAAAAAATTGCCAGATAAAATTCTCTTTCACATGGGACGTCCTTGGCATTTCTTTCAGAAACCCCCTTGTCCTTTGCTCCTGCTCCTCGTCTTCCTCTTCTTCTTCTTCTTCTTGGAAGATGACCTGGCTAGTCGGTCCTCTCTTCTTTGGTGGTGGTGGAGGTGGTGGAGATCCACCAGCTGCAGCTAATACAAATGCCATGTCTAAGCAAACAAAAACAGGTCTTTCTCTCATAAAAATGAAAGTCAGAGTGAGGAAAAAAGGTGGGACTTTCATCATTTGAGAAAAAAAAATGTTCTAAACCAATGAAAAGTGTTTATTTTACGTCATATGATCAAGCGTTCCATCATTAGGAAACTAAAAGTAAAATGAACCAATGAAAAGTTTTATGAACTAGTCACATGACCTGTTATGCTTACGTTCCGTGTTCCGTGCCACGCCTCGGATCGTTTCCGGGGCTTTACGTTTCGCGCCTTGGTTCGCGTTCCAGAACGCTTCCGGGTGCGCTAACGCAGCACGTCATAAGGGGCATTACGTAGTAACGCGATATGTTGCATTTACAGGACGCGTCACGATGTGCCTTTCTAACGCAGTATTTGCACTAACAGAACGTTTACCGGTTCGCGGACCGGCAGCGAAACAAGAAAAAATTATTTAAACTATAATATAAATTGAATTAAAATAATATATTACAAATATATATAAAATATATTTGTGAATTAGAATAAGAATATATGTTACAGCTATAGATATTAGCTTTTAAAAAACCAATGAAATTCACTGAAAAAACCATAGGTTATAGACCATACATAGTTAGGGATAAGCATTTACAAAACCTTGAAAATTCACTGAAAAAACCATTGGTTATAGACCATATATAGTTAGGGATTAGCATTTACAAAACCTTAATTTACTCGCACAAAACCATAGAAATTCGCATATATAGTTAGTTGCAATAACTATATATCGCGCACCCGCAATCCACTGCTGATGATGTCACATATTACATCATTCATGACATGGTCAGTGACATCACTGATGACATCACTGATGACAACATCCAGTGACTGTATGTTTCTGTAAAGTTAAAATATGTCTTACATATTGAAGAATGAGTGGATGTATAAGTGTCTGGATGAAGGATTTAGTAGGTGCATGACTGACTGTATGAGTGAGTGATTAAATGTGTCTCACTGAGTGCATGGGTTAGTGACTAAACTGTCTTAATTTGTGCATCAAAAACCTTAATTTACTCGCACAAAACCATAGAAATTCGCATATATAGTTAGTTGCAATAACTATATATCGCGCACCCGCAATCCACTGCTGATGATGTCACATATTACATCATTCATGACATGGTCAGTGACATCACTGATGACATCACTGATGACATCTCAAATGACATCACTGATGACAACTCAAATGACATCACTGACAACATCATTGATGACATCATTCATGTGATAATACGATGAACCTCTTTAGACTCTAATATAACCCTAGATACACTCAGTGTAAACAGACACTCACAGACTGTCACTCATCCATGGAGTTACTCACACACCTAGTCAGCCATGCAAAGAATCAATCACACCTCCATTTCCTCAACTATACAGTTATACACACCTTACTTATTCAAACATATACTAACACATATTTACTCTTTTATACAATCCTTGATTGAAGTTCACAATGATCCATACAGCCACTGACACATTCACTGGCTCTTATGCACAGTTATTTATATATGTCAACTCTCACATGTACTGTGTTTTACATATGTACGTACTTTGACATGTAGCACTGAGAAATCCATTCACTCACCAATACACTCATGCACACAGCCAACCGCCAATACAGCTGTTTCCACATGCACTTTTAAACCCATACATCTAGTGAATCAACTGCTCACACATCTATGCACAGAGTCACACACCTCCCAGCCACCCACACACACACTCAGTCTCCCATACAAATACTTGGGCAACCAATCAATAACCCATATAGTTACTCATATAGCTACTGATCAACACGTGCAGCAGTTTACAGAACAGATATAATGATGCACAAATTAAGACAGTTTAGTCACTAGCCCATGCACTCAGTGAGACACATTTAATCACTCACTCATACAGTCAGTCATGCACCTACTAAATCCTTCATCCAGACACTTATACATCCACTCATTCTTCAATATGTAAGACATATTTTAACTTTACAGAAACATACAGTCACTGGATGTTGTCATCAGTGATGTCATCAGTGATGTCACTGACCATGTCATGAATGATGTAATATGTGACATCATCAGCAGTGGATTGCGGGTGCGCGATATATAGTTATTGCAACTAACTATATATGCGAATTTCTATGGTTTTGTGCGAGTAAATTAAGGTTTTGTAAATGCTAATCCCTAACTATATATGGTCTATAACCAATGGTTTTTTCAGTGAATTTTCAAGGTTTTGTAAATGCTAATCCCTAACTATATATGGTCTATAACCTATGGTTTTTTCAGTGAATATATATATATATATATATATATATATATATATATATATATATTACCTACTGGCTATCGCCAGTAGGTATATATAGTTAGGATTTTTTCCCTATGGGATTTTTGAAAATTCTATGTCTAATAACTTTGGCGTTTGTGGACGGAATCGGCTGAAATTTTCAGGAAAATGGCACATTTTGTATCTGAGCAGCCCCTGAAAATTTGGTGGGGTTTCGTCAAGGGGGGGCCGAGAAAAAAGGGGGGTCCCAAAACGCGTTTTTCCCATTCATTTTTCCATAGGGCGGTTGGACTCACTTTTAGCTCGAACGGCTGAATGGATTTGCACGAAACTTGGCAAAATTGTAGGGACTGTTAGCCCGATGTGCCTTTGCTAGGTCTCAATATATGTGCTTCAGTGGATTTTGAGAAATTAACGTTTAAATCAAGATATATATCTGTAACAGCGCTCCGGGCAGCGATCCGGTCCGCTTACTTTTCGCGTTTCGGAACTTTGCGCGCAGAAAGCTGATTGGCTCTCCGGTGTCTGTCAACATTCTAAACAGTCCGGAGCGGCCGCCATCTTGTCTCTCGGAAGGATCGAGAGAGAAGAAGAGGTGAAAAACGAAGGGGGAATTTAATGAAAGGGGGCAAGGTATCCCCCTCTTGACCCCCTAGGAATGTTGTTGGGGTTATTAAAGGGTCCCGTGGGGAAAAGAAAAAAAAATGATTTTTCACGGTAGAAGCGCTTCACGGGCCGCGAACTGGGCCGCAAACTGGTAGCGAAACGGGAATTCGCCATTTTGTGCTTCGTTAATTAAATTACTAAGTATAAGGGGGTGCGGGAAACATATCCTAATCCCCTATGTTTCCTGAGGGTGGCTGAGGAGGCTGATATATGTTGATACATCTCTTCCAGCGGCTGTGCGTGAGCTTTTTTTTTTTTTGCTGCGTGACAGTCCGGAGCGGCCGCCATCTTGTCTCTCGGTAGGATCGAGAGAGAAGAAGAGGTGAAAAACGAAGGGGGAATTTAATGAAAGGGGGCAAGGTATCACCCTCTTGACCCCCTAGGAATGTTGTTGGGGTTATTAAAGGGTCCCGTGGGGAAAAAAAAAAAAAAGATTTTTCACGGTAGAAGCGCTTCACGGGCCGCAAACTGGGCCGCAAACTGGTAGCGAAACGGGAATTCGCCATTTTGTGCTTCGTTAATTAAATTACTAGGTATAAGGGGGTGCGGGAGACGTATCCTAATCCCCTATGTTTCCTGAGGGTGGCTGAGGAGGCTGATATATGTTGATACATCTCTTCCAGCGGCTGCGCCATCTTGCCTTTTTTCCAATGCCACAATTTTGTCGTGCACGGCAGCCATTTTAGATGCCAGGCTGGTCCCAGGCTATCACCTACCCCTGCGGATGTAGTTTATGGCCCCAGCTGTAGAGAATTCAGACATGCCAACCGTCCCGATTCAGGCGTGTGACTACTGATTTCAGTGCTAGTCTCCCACCTCCCGATTTCTGCAAGCAAAAACCCGGGGGCATATTACGAGCAACTAGCGATAATTTTTGTCTCTAACTTGATTAGAGACAAAAATTATCGCCGCACATCGGCGATTTTTATCGCAGATAAACCTTGCTATTATCGCAGAAAAGTCAGCGATATTCATGTATTATCGAGCAAATGCTCTTAGCCATGTTATCCACCTCCCATTGGATAACATGGCTAAGAACTGCTCAGGGCAGGTGTTAGATTTTGGAGATATTCGCGCTTAGCGCGAATATCTCCAAAAGTTGGTAATAGGAGAAAGCGATGTTAGCGACTGTTTCCAGTCGCTAACATCTTGGCACGCCACTTTGCATGTTATTAGTGATAAGTATCACTGACATGCAAAGCGGGGCCCAAGATGGTCGCTATCTCCTTTTAGCTGTCACTAACTGGTGTTAGCGACAGCTTGGTAATAGGGAGATAATTTTATCTCCGCTTTCATGGCTTTTAAAGCCAAAAAAGCGGAGATAAACCCCCTTGATAATATGCCCCACGATTCCTTGGGGGTTTCAGCTGACAGGGCTTGGTATTGTGTTACATGGTAATTTTTCCAGGAAACATCAGAGGGTCGATGCAGGGGTTCTAGAAGAGGTGATAAACCATTTAAGCCTCATGAACAAGCGCATGGTCTTTTAAAGATTTGTGAAGTACTCGGGGCGGCGGTGTGTGTGTGCCCTCTTTCAGGAGCGGGCGGGGGGGCACTGCCAGCAACTTGCCAGGTCAGGTAGTGTTCAACACGTGCATCACCCTTTCTCTGCCTGCTATTGCGCTCCATGCTTCGGAAAGGTAAGAAAAAGAACGTGCATTTGAGTTTGAAATGACCGATCCTGCAGCAGCACACTTCCAAAGCCCACACATGACAATAACCCGATTCAAGGCCCTATTCACCCGTTTTTAAAAAAATAGATAACACTCCAACAAAGTAAGATTATAAAACTTTATTAACTTTTAACTATAATGAACGGAACAAAAACTAAAAACATTTAAACATTTTTCAACTCAAAAAGCAACAATGGTTAGAAGCTGTCTTTTGTGCGAATAGTCCCAAGGCAGCACAACGTGCAGAGTTCTGGACGGCACCCAGGTGATGTCGCCTGGGTGCCGCACTGGTTTTGGAATCCTACAATGCAGCACAGAAAAACAGCGTGGGGCGTCCCGGGTGGTGCGGGGGGAGGCCTCGTCAGTAGCGGTCTGTTGTGCGAATAGTCCCAAGGCAGCAGAACGCGTTGAGATGTTGATGGGACTGTGTCCAGTGTCCCATGGCTGACACAACATGTACGACAGGCACCCAGGTGATGTCCAGTAAACTGCCGCACTGGTTTTGGTATCCTACAATGCTGCTCCAAAAATTGACGTGCGGCGCCCCGGGGGGGGGGGCGTGGGGGAGGCGGCGTGAACGGGCCTCCCCAGGTGGCGGCCATCTAGCTGAGTTGCGCCCGCTCTTGCGGCTACAGCGTCTCGCTCACCATGTTGTTGAGTTGCTCCCACTCTTGCAGTGCAGCGATAGGCGGCTGCCACATGGCTCTTAAAATGGCGGACGGCTCCTCGGTTTTGGGCCTGGTCCACTGAAATGGCCCTGGGACACCTTGGAACTCGGACGCTTGCCTGCTAGGGCTTGGGCTCCATTCTCGAAAAGCGTCCCCTCAGCCGTGAAGATTCTACAAAAGTCTTGGGGGCCCCCGACTCCCGCAGGCTTCCGGTGGGGAGCGGCTGCCATGATTGCTCGCGGAATGACCACGACGGAGCCACGAGATGGTGGTGCTCTCATGGTGACGCCAGCTTCAGTCTGAATGATCCAGAAACAAGGTGGGGCTTTCATCGTTTGGGAAAAAAAAATGTTCTAAACCAATGAAAAGTGTTATTTTTAGGTCATATGACCAAGCCTTCCATCTTTAGGAAACCAAAAGTAAAATGAACCAATGAAAAGTTTTATAAACAAGTCACATGACCTGTTATGCGGCATAGGGCTAAAAAAAGCGTAGAAAATCCGTTGGCACGTGAGGCGGCGTCAGTAGCGGACCGATGTGCGAATAGGCCGAAGGCAGCACAACGGGCCGAGATTCGGATGGCACCGAGGTGGTGTCCAGCAAATAGCCGCACTGGTGTGGCCATCCTACAATGCTGCGCCGAAAGACGGCGTGTCCAGCTGAGTTTCTCCCGCTCTTGCGGTACAGTGACTCGAACGCGCCGAGATCCGGATGGCACCGAGGTGGTGTCCAGCAAATTGCCGCACTGGTGTGGCCATCCTACAATGCTGCGCCGAAAGACGGCGTGTCCAGCTGAGTTGCGGTCACTGTTGCGGTACAGTGACTCGAACGCGCCGAGATCCGGATGGCACCGAGGTGGTGTCCAGCAAATTGCCGCACTGGTGTGGCCATCCTACAATGCTGCGCCGAAAGACGGCGTGTCCAGCTGAGTTTCTCCCGCTCTTGCGGTACAGTGACTCGAACGCGCCGAGATCCGGATGGCACCGAGGTGGTGTCCAGCAAATTGCCGCACTGGTGTGGCCATCCTACAATGCTGCGCCGAAAGACGGCGTGTCCAGCTGAGTTTCTCCCGCTCTTGCGGTACAGTGACTCGAACGCGCCGAGATCCGGATGGCACCGAGGTGGTGTCCAGCAAATTGCCGCACTGGTGTGGCCATCCTACAATGCTGCGCCGAAAGACGGCGTGTCCAGCTGAGTTGCGGTCACTGTTGCGGTACAGTGACTCGAACGCGCCGAGATCCGGATGGCACCGAGGTGGTGTCCAGCAAATTTCCGCACTGGTGTGGCCATCCTACAATGCTGCGCCGAAAGACGGCGTGTCCAGCTGAGTTGCGGTCACTGTTGCGGTACAGTGACTCGAACGCGCCGAGATCCGGATGGCACCGAGGTGTGTCCAGCAAATTGCCGCACTGGTGTGGCCATCCTACAATGCTGCGCCGAAAGATGGCGTGTCCAGCTGAGTTGCGGTCACTCTTGCGGTACAGTGAGTCGAACGCGCCGAGATCTGGATGGCCCCGATGTTGTGTCCAGCAAGTTGCCGCACTGGTGTGGCCATCCTACAATGCTGCGCCGAAAGTCGGCGTGGGGTGCCCCGTTGGCTTATGAGGTGATGTCAGTAGTGGACCGATGTGTGAATAGGTCGGAACCAGCACAAGGCGCCAAGATCCGAATGGCAAGTCCTGGATGTTGAGTGCCTCAGTTGAGAGTTCTGAGCAGTGCTTGTAAGACTGTCTGAAGCTTATTTGCACCTGCTGCAGCTTCACTATTGCCCTGGTGTGGCCAAAGGTGGCACATGACATAGGCGGCCGGCTCCCGAGGTCCGGTGGAACTTTTTTCCTTTTCCTTTCTGCTTCTTTTCCTACAATCCGTTTCATCTGAAGACACGACCAGGTCCCTGAATGTGTGCAGGGGGACGCTATTGATTGAATGAAAATGGCGGCTTGACACAAAGCTGACTCAAGCGTTACTGTTGATGCTATACAGACAAAAATTGGTTTTCAGTTTGTACATTCTTCAGGTTTTTTTTTTCCATCCAAGTCTGATTGAGAGTTTGTAGAAAAATGGCTTCAGATTTTCCACATACTACTCTTCAACATTCTTCCTAAATGTAACAATGTGAAACTCACTAGGAGAACGGCTGTTTCTGTTTCCTTTCAAAATGCTGCCAACAATATTTTCTGAATGGAAGACACCATCTTGTAGCATAAAGGGCTGAAAGGGGTTCTGGTCTGGCCGATGGTTGGTGGAGACATTTTGACTATATCTTGGACCTGCCCGGCCTCGCCCAAAATGGCGCCGGTATAAATGGGACTCGTAACTCCTTGCCCGCAAATGTATATCTAGAAAATGTTATTGTAAGTGGCCCTGTCGTATTTTAATTACAAAATGTACGTCCACCGATTCCGCAACTGTTAGACACCTTTGTTCTTGCAACCTAATGGCCCGCTCGTTACGTTCTTCTACAGTGTAAATGTCTCCTCATCATATACGATTTCAGTTTGCTCCGTGGCCGGCCCACGTGGTTATAGGCCCGTATTTGTATACTGACATTTTCACAATAAAGGTTTTTAAAACAAACACGGTAGTAGTATTTACATTGGTAAAGTTTTTACTTTTAGTCACTGTTTTCGAATCAGTAAAGGCAAGTGAAATAAAGCAGTCCAATTACATGACGGATAAAAGGTATAATATGTAGGAACGCAGTAAAGATAAATGCTTAAGGGCAGTTGTGTTTTTCATGTCTGCAATATAAAGTGATCGATAAGAATCTGATAATCAGGCGTATCGGCGACTAAGACAGCAGGCCGAATCTCTTTTACTCAACGGCTCCGTCATGGAAGGAAGAAATGCCCTTTTTCTCGAAAAAGGAATATATTTTACTTACAAGACAGTTGTAAATTTTCCGGGAAAGTACATTAGCCTGGAATATTATAACATATGTTTGAAAAAAAAATATTGTTCGAAAACAATAAAAAGCGTAATTTTTAGGTCATATGACCAAGCTTTTCATCATTAAATTAACAAAAGTAAAATGAACCAATGAAAAGTTTTATTAACAAGTCACATGACCTGTTATGCTTACGTTACGCGCTGCGCGCCGCGCCTCGGATCACTTCCGGGTGCGGTAACGCGGCGTGTCATATAACGCATTACGCGACAACGTAGGTCAAGAATATAGTCAAAATGTCTCCACCAACCAGCGTTCGGAACACAACCCCTTTCAGCAGTCCAAAAAGTTCTGTTAAATGACAACAGAGGGGACAGGCAACAAGAACCATCAGTCAAAGAGGGGAGGGCAAGTTCTTCTCTTCCGGGTCATGTTGGGGCGCTACCGGAACTGATCAAATTGGTAGTCTACAGTGTTTCTGGATGTTTCAGACTAAAGCTGGCGTCAGCATGAGAGCACTACCATCTCGTAGCTCCGTCGTGGCCATTCCACGAGCAGACATGGCAGCCGCTCCCCACCAGAAGCCTGCGGGAGTCTGGGGCCCCCAAGACTTTTGTAGAATCTTCACGGCTGAGGGGACGCTTTCGAGAATGGGACCCAAGCCCTATCAGGGAAGCGTCCGAGTTCCAAGGTGTCCCAGGGCCATTTTAGTGAACCAGGCCCAAAACCGAAGAGCCGGCCGCCATTTTGAGAGTCCTGTGGCAGCCGCCTATCGCTGCACCGCAAGAGTGGGCGCAATTCAGCTGGATGGTGGGCAAGACGCTGTAGCCGCAAGAGTGGGCGCAACTCAGCTGGATGGGACAAGGTTCAGAATTGAAGAGTCATCAAAAGGCAAAAAGTTCCGCCGGACCCCGGGAGCCGGCCGCCTATGTCGGGGGCGATCTCAGGCTACACCAGTGCTATAAGACTTGGGGAGGGTGTCGGAGCCAAGCGTCTTCTCCGAGTCCATGGCCATCACACCGCCCCTCAGGGGCCTCCGTCAAGCTGTTTAGGAAGGTAACATATCACATTGTTTTCTAATGCAGTCAGGTCCATAAACGACACTCACTTACTTTGAGAATAGTGAAGCTGCAGTAGGTGGAAATAAGCTTCAGACAGTGTTACAAGCGCTGCTCAGAACTCTTAACTATGGCACCCAACATCCAGAACTTATGCCATTTGAGAATGGCAGTGACATCGAAGCAACTCAGGGACCAAAACCATTAACGTACTTTCACGTATGAAAATCTTACTTGGGGAGGGGGCAGGAGCGAAGCGGCCCCTCCCAGTCAGCGCCACCACACCGTATGTTGAAAATTTGAAGCCATCGTTCTACAAAGTCAACCAAACTTGGATTGAAAAATCTAGAAAAATGTACAAACTGAAAACCAGTTTTGGTCTGCATAGCATCAGTAGCAACGCTTGAGTCAGCTTTGTGTCAAGCCGCCATTTTGATTCAACAAAGCACAGGCATTGAAAAAGGCTCAAACTCAGAACTCTGAACTATGGCACCCAACATCCAGGAGCTTGCCATCCGGATCTTGGAGCCTTGTGCTGCTTTCGACCTATTCACACATCGGTCCACTACTGACATCATCTTATAAACCAACGTTATGTAAATAGTTTTTTAATAAAATGTTTTACCCTGTTTCTTTGCTGGTGTGTTGTCTATATTTTTAATATTTGCATAGGGTTTGTCGTTATTTTGTGCGGGATGGGTGATGGAGCCGAGTTGTCTTGCAGCCCTCATGGTGTGGAGCTCAGTTCATCTCACTATTTTCGTATTTCTCATGAAGGGTTGTTCCTAATATTTCTATTTTAGCGAGGTCAAAAAGAGATCCAATTAGTGGCCTACTGATTTTGCTCGATTACTTTTATTTTTTTACACGATTTTTCACTATCTGCAAAGACTAAACAGAGTATTGCGACTTTGTGCTTGTTTGTAAATAGAGAATGATCCAAAGAGAACCAATTCTAAAACAGTAAATGCTTGGACAACAATCAATCAAATGGAGAGACAAGCAGGCACGTCGGATTACAACGGGGGTAAAGGCCTGCGTTAACTACCCTTCAGTATCTGCAAAGAGAGAGTACTACTAAGACAAAAGAGGGGAGGGGGGGGGGTGCAGCGTTCAAAGCACATCAGCGTGCATAAATACGAAAATGTTTTTATCTATCACGTACTTGACATTTTAAAGCTTTTCATATTTGCTATTAAAAAACCAATGAAATTCACAGAAAAAAACCATAGGTTATAGTGGATATATAGTTAGGAATTTGCATTTACAAAACCTTGAAAATTCAATGAAAAAACCATTGGTTTTAGGCCATATATAGTTAGGGATTTGCATTTACAAAACCTTATTTTACTCGCATAAAACCATTGAAATTCCATATATAGTTATAAGCGCTAACTATATATCGCGCACCCGCAATCCACTGCTGATGATGTCACATATTACATCATTCATGACATGGTTAGTGACATCACTGATGACATCACTGATGACATCTCAAATGACATCACTGATGACATCACTGAAAACATCTCATTTGACATGACTGATAACATCACTGATGATATCATTCATGTGATAATACGATGAACCTCTTCAGACTCTAATATAACCTTAGATACAATCAGTGTAAACAGACACTCACAGACTGTCACTCATCCATGGAGTTACTCACACACCTAGTCAGTCATGCAAAGAATCAATCACACCTCCATTTCCTCAAATATACAGTTATACAAACTTTACTTATTCAAACATATACTAACACATATTTACTCTCTTATACAATCCCTGATACAAGTTCACAATGATCCATACAGCCACTCACACATTCACTGGCTTTTATGCACAGTTATTTATATATGTCAACTCTCACATGTACTGTGTTTTACATACGTACTTACTTTGACATGTAGCACTGAGATATCCATTCACTCACCAATACACTCATGCACACAGTCAACCGCCCATACAGCTGTTTCCACATGCACTTTTGAAACCATACATCTAGTGAATCAACTGCTCACACATCTATGCACAGAGTCACACACCTCCCAGCCACCCACACACACACTCAGTATCCCATACAAATACTTGGGCAACCAATCAATAACCCATATAGTTACTCATATAGCTACTTATCAACACATGCAACAGTTTACAGAACAACAGACATAATGATGCACAAATTAAGACAGTTTAGTCACTAACCCATGCACTCAGTGAGACACATTTAATCACTCACTCATACAGTCAGTCATGCACCTACTAAATCCTTCATCCAGACACTTATATATCCACTCATTCTTCAATATGTAAGAGATATTTTAACTTTACAGAAACATACAGTCACTGGATGATGTCATCAGTGATGTCATCAGTGATGTCATTTGAGATGTCATCAGTGATGTCATCAGTGATGTCACTAACCATGTCATGAATGATGTAATATGTGACATCATCAGCAGTGGATTGCGGGTGCGCGATATATAGTTAGCGCTTATAACTATATATGGAATTTCAATGGTTTTATGCGAGTAAAATAAGGTTTTGTAAATGCAAATCCCTAACTATATATGGCCTAAAACCAATGGTTTTTTCATTGAATTTTCAAGGTTTTGTAAATGCAAATTCCTAACTATATATCCACTATAACCTATGGTTTTTTCTGTGAATATATATATATATATATATATATATATTACCTACTGGCGGTCGCCAGTAGGTATATATAGTAATGATTTTTTTCCTATGGGATTTCTGAAAATTCCATGTGGAATAACTTTGGCGTTTGTGAACGGTATAGGCTGAGATTTTCAGGAAAATGGCACATTTTGTTTTTGAGCGTCCCCTTAATGAATGGGGGGCTTTCGTGAAGCGGGGGCCGAGAAAAAAGGGGGGTCCCAAAACGTGTTTTTAACATTGAGTTTTCCATAGGGCGGTTGGACTCACTTTTAGCTCGAACGGCTGAATGGATTTACACGAAACTTGGCAAAATTGTAGATATGGTTTGCCCGACGTGCCTTTGCTATGTCTCAATATATGTGCTCCAGTGGATTTTGAGAAATTAACGTTTTAAAAAACAGATATATCTGTGACAGCGCTCCGGTTAGCGCCCCGGTTCGCGTACCTGACGCGTAATGGAACTTCGCGAAGTGAAGCTGATTGGCTCTCTGGTGTCTGTCGACATTCTAAACAGTCCGGAGCGGCCGCCATCTTGTCTCTCGGTAGGATCGAGAGACAAGTGGAAGAGAAAAACGAAGGGGGAATTTAATGAAAGGGGGCAAGGTAGACCCCTCTTGACCCCCTAGGAATGATGTTGGGGTTATTAAAGGGTCCCGTGGGGCAAATAAAAAAAATTCGATTTTTCGCGGTAGAAGCGCTTCCCGGTACGCGAACCGGGTCGCTCACCGGTAGCGTAACGGGAGTTCGCCATTTTGTGTTTCGGTGGAATTTATTTACAAGATGGAGGAAAAACAATGTGGGAAATGGGTATAAGGGGGCACGGGAGACGTATCCTGACCCCCTAGGTTTTCTGAGGGTGGCTGAGGAGGCTCATATATGTTGGAATAAAAAAAAATTTGAATTTTTCACGTGGTTAGCTGCCGGTACGCGAACCGGGTAGCGAACCGGGAAGCGAACATAAGTGAAAATTAGTGAAAAAAGGTACATTTGAAATTTAAAAAAAGTAATTATAGTTAAGGTAGCTCTGAAAAGAGCTTTTGTGTTCTGTGTAAGTTCTAGGTACTTATAAGTAGGTACCAATACACAGTCTTAAATTGTGTATGAAAACTCTGTTTCCCTCATCTGAGAAGTGCACACCATCTCCTCTGTAGATATCTTGCATGTAGTAACGCAAGTTATTGTTGTAGATGGTGCCCATTCCATAGTCTCTCATATAAGCTGAAACAGACTTATTTA
This sequence comes from Lissotriton vulgaris, assembly GCF_964263255.1. NCBI lineage: Eukaryota > Metazoa > Chordata > Amphibia > Caudata > Salamandridae > Lissotriton > Lissotriton vulgaris. The sequence goes on along the minus strand of NW_028251363.1, from coordinate 95,583 downwards.
CATGCTTCCTCGCGTTCTCAATTTGTGGACAACATTGATTGGACCACCTCCATTTCTGTCTTTGGCATATATTGGAATATACCAAGGCAGTTTGAGGAAAAAGTGCCATTAATTGCTCAAAGGTGTCCTTTAGGAGCATTTCCAGACCTACCCCAGTCAAAGTGCCCAAATCATTTCCTCCACAGTGCACTATTATGAGGTCAGGGTTTGGCAAATGCAAAAAGGTTTTCACCAATGGTATCAATTGGTGACATCTCAATCCTCTTTTCCCAATCCATTTGATTAGCACATTTTGTAAATTGAGGTTGTGTAAATTTCTGTTATCAGCATACCTGTGAGCCCAGTGGATGTAGCTATGTCCAAGAATCCAGACAGAAAACATGGTGAGAGAAGGTTCTGGTGCAGTGAGATGAAGTGTGGGAATGAAATGGCAGTTGAAATAGTAAGTGATTGTAAAGAATAAAAACTGTGGAGTTTCAGTGCTAATGGTTCATTAGCAGTGATTGGTGGATTTCCATGGCTGAAAACAGAAAGTTAGGGTGCATGGATGTGTTCTTTGAAAGATGTAATTTGAATGGTTAAAAAAATGATTTTAAGAAAGATTGCAGTGGATTAGCAGGTGTACTGAGAGTTCAGAGTCCATTTGAAACATTGTTGTGTGAACTTGTAAACATGAGAGGTCTGTCAGGAGGTAGTTGCTATGGAAAAATGGCAGAAAGGGCAGAGGGGGAAAGGGTGTTGATTTGAAAAAAGTGAGGGAAGAGTTTTGATTGGGTGACATGAGAGATATGTGTGATGAATATCAGCATTTCTGTGCCTTTCTTGGTTGCAGCCTCTGGAGTGCATACCTTTTGCTCTGGTAAAGAAAAATTGGTGTGTTTCTGAGACTGTTTTGAAATTCAAAAAGCATTTGCTAAGGTGAGATATGGTTCCTTTATTTTAGAAAGAGACTAGTATGCTTTTTGGAGAAAATAAGGAAGTCAGCTGTGCATTTAACATGATGTTTTGTGAAAACTGTTTGCATTATGTTTTCAAAGAAGATTTTGCATTATTTTACAAATTGTAATTGCAGATAATGTGACAAGGTGTGGTTGTACATAGGAGCTGTGCTGTGTTTTCAAATTATTATCAGAAAATCATTTTTAAGGAAAATGAATGCTTTTTAAATTTATAAGAATTTATTTACTTGCGATGTGACTCCTGCAATGCGTCGCTTTTGTGGAATAGATGCATGATGCATCTGTGCTGTTTTTGCCCCATGGTGCTCCACATTGTAATGTTAAAAGCGATGCATAAGTGGTTCTAGGGGCCTTGTAAATACACCCCTATGTGTGCATGGCCATTTTAAGTCACTTACCCCTGGTGCAAGGGCCTTCTAAATATGCCCTCATGCGTGCTGGGCATTTTTAAATCACTTACCCCTGGTGCAAGTTCCTTGTAAATGCGCCGTCATGTGTGCTTGCACATCTCAAATCACTTCCCCCTGGTGCAAGGGCCTTGTAAATACGCCCCCATGTGTGCTTGGCCATTTCAAGTCACTTCCCCATGGTGCAAGGGCCTCTGAGACTGTTTTGAAATTCAAAAAGCATTTGGTAAGGTGAGATATGGTTCCTTTCTTTTAGAAAGAGACTAGTATGCTTTTTGGAGAAAATAAGGAAGCCAGCTGTGCATTTAAAATGTTGTTTTGTGTCAAGTGTTTGCATTATGTTTTCCAAGAAGATTTTGCATTCTTTTACAAATTGTAATTGTAGATAATGTGAAGTATTGGTACTGACTAGGTGTGCTTCTACATAGGAGCTGTGCTGTGTTTTCAAATTATGATCAGAAAATCGTTTTTAAGGAAAAGGAATGCTTTTTAAATTTATAAGAATTTATTTACTTGTGATGTGACTCCTGCAATGCTTCGCTTTTGTTGAACAGATGCATGATGCATCTGTGCTGTTTTTGCCCCATGGTGCTCCACATTGTAAATGTTAAAAGCGATGCATAAGTGGTTCAAGGGCCTTGTAAATACACCCCTATGTGTGCATGGCCATTTTAAGTCACTTACCCCTGGTGCAAGGGCCTTCTAAATATGCCCTCATGTGTGCTTGGCATTTTTAAATCACTTACCCCTGGTGCAAGTTCCTTGTAAATACGCCGTCATGTGTGCTTGCACATTTCAAATCACTTTCCCCTGGTGCAAGTTCCTTGTAAATACCCCGTCATGTGTGCTTGACCATTTCAAGTCACTTTCCCCTGGTGCAAGGGCCTTGTAAATACGCCCCCATGTGTGCTTGGCCATTTCAAGTCACTTCCCCCTGGTGCAAAGGCCTTGTAAATATGCCCCCATGTGTGCTTGGCAATTTTAAGTCAGTTCCCCCTGGTGCAAGGGCCTTGTAAATACGCCCCCATGTGTGCTTGGCCATTTCAAGTCACTTCCCCCTGGTGCAAGGGCCTTGTAAATATGCCCCCATGTGTGCTTGGCAATTTTAAGTCACTTCCCCCTGGTGCAAGGGCCTTGTAAATATGCCCCCATGTGTGCTTGGCCATTTCAAGTCACTTCCCCCTGGTGCAAGGGCCTTGTAAATATGCCCCCATGTGTGCTTGGCAATTTTAAGTCACTTCCCCCTGGTGCAAGGGCCTTGTGTATCAACAATGTCTGTTCTGGAAGAATCTCTAAATAGAAATAGAGTCTCGAAATTAGTTGAGATTAACATATAACAGAGCACAGGTCATATGTAGAAGCATTCCATTCCATTGCTATTTTCTACCATCAAGTATGTTGCAAAATCCTTCCATTCAATTGTTTGCTTACTGTTATTGATTTACTGTTTGGTAATAGTATTTAATAACATTTTTTTAATACATTTTCCACAGATTCAACTCAAGATATTCTTAAAAATTCAAACATGCCCTCAAGGCAAAGAAAAAAAAAGAAGCAAAGCGACTTACACAGCACCTTGGTAAAAATGGAGATAATGGACCTTTGCAGCAGTCCTCTAGAATTAAAAGTTGTGAAGTCACCAAAAAAATTCCGGGTAAGACAACAAAATCTTTTTTAAGAAACATTTGCAGACGAAAAAGTATCACTAGAGAACATGTTTTAGTTCAGAAGAAGAGAGCCAATTTAAACGGGAAGGAAAGGCCCCTCAAAAATGTAACTGCTAGAACAGGAGATAACTCTGTGCATGGTAGTAGAAGGAAAAATCTGTTTAGAGACATTCGTAGAGGAATGTTCCGCAACAGGATAATTGGCAATTTGTTAAAAAAATTTAAGAAAGGTCAACAGAAAGTGGCTTTTTATAAGAGAAAGAAAAATGTAGAGAAAATTATTGATCAGGCTTTCGAAATTAAGCAAAAGTTATTTATTTTGGTATTCAATAGAATTAGGAAACTAAACAAGGTAATTTATGATTTCAAATCAAATAGTAGATGGAAGAGAGTAGTTAATCGTAGTAATTTTTGTGAAGTTTTCTCAGGAGAATGGATGCATGGTTCAAGTTGTGAGGCATTTTTCAATGAGGAGAGTTACTTCCAGGACAATGATTTGGTGCATGCAGTTGACACCAGTGGTCGAGCATATGAGGTAAAACAAGGTTGTGCGGTTGAAAAAGAAAAACTTGTGTCTGCAGATGCAGAAGAGGTGTTAAGTGATGAGGTTTTAGGGAGATGTCCTAAGGGACCAGTGTACACCTGGAAGTATAGTTCTATTTGCAGTGTGCGACAGGATTCCATCAATTTGTTTTGTGATTTTGTACGGACATTTAATAAGAAAAGTTTAAAACAAAAAATGAAGTTGTTGCAAGAATTAGATCCTTGCAGAGTGAGAGAAGTGACAGGTTTGCGTGGTCATTCACTGGCTTGTCTTTCCAGGAGAGTATGCCAGAGTGTTTTTCATCATTTCAGGATGCTAGCAGTGCATCATAATAAAGTGAGGAAATTAGTTAGAATGTTGTATTATGCTAAGAGTCCAGCAATTATGCTTAAACAATTAAGCACTGCTCTTTTGCATGGTTCTGAAGTAGATGTGAAGAATATTTGTGAAGAAAATGAGTTCTGTTACTTTGCTGGTGAAGAGAACAATGTTGAAATTGACCCAGTAGAAGAAGGTAATGTGGAAGACAGTGTACAGATTTCTAATATAGATAAGTTTCAAAAATAAATTTCCATCTTTCAGGTGAAATCAAGTGAGAGGCCTAATTTCACTTGTGTGTGTTGTCGACAGACTTATTATAAGAATCAGACTAAGTTAGTGGATTTATATGCAAAAAGTGAAATGGAAAACAATAGTGAATGGAAGGATTTTGCCACATACTTGATGGTAGAAAATTGTTTTGATTTGGGATCGGACCAACGTATGTGTACTTATTGTTTTAACAAATTAAACCAAAACCGGATGCCTGCTAGAGCGGTTCATAATAATCTGGAATTGGTTGACATTCCTTCTGAATTGAAGGATTTAAACACTTATGAATCTATCTTGATTCAAAGTGTCCATCCATTTCAGGCTATTGTACGAATGGAGCCAAAGACAGGGAAGTTGCCTCCATCAGATTTACAGAGAGGATTAAAGGGAAGGGTTGTTTATTTGCCTTTGGATTTGAAGAAAAACATTAATACAATTGGAGTAGAGAAAGTAGAAGAGGAACCTCTCTTTATCATAGTTAATGGGGTTCCGACAAAGAGTAAGAAAATCTGGCAAGATTTAGTGGATGTTAGGAAAGTCAAAAAGGCAACATTGTATTTGATAAAAAATAATGAGTACTACAAGAATGTATGTGCTGCAGAAGAGGAAGTAAGTGAAGAAGAGGACAGCGATTTGTGTGCGGGGCAAATTGAGAAAGTAGAAGCCTCTAAACATGAAGAAATATATGAACATTATAGTGTTCATCCTTTGCATTCCAAGGAAGTGATGGGGAATGCTATTGAGTTGTTTCAAATGAAACAAGCCAAAGGGAGTCCCATTTGTGTTTGGGAGGAAAGTTTGGAAGCTCAGTGTTTCCCACAGTTATTTCCCACAGGTCGAGGAGGACGATATGATGAAATTCCTGCTTCAGAATACCGGACTTTATGATTGTATGCAGAAGATCCTAGGTTTTGTCAATGCATTCCCTATTTATTTCATCTACTGTTTGAAAGTGATCTGTCTGGACTGTCTTATGCAGTGAACCACATCTTGAAAAGTGGTTTACAACTGCGAAATATCTCGGCAAGGGACTTTATGGATAAAGTCAATGTGCAAGACAGTATTTTGGATTATCACCTGATTAATCTCATGGCATGTCAGCGTGGTACTAATGAGTATTGGTATCATCGTCATGGTGACTTAAAATATATGCTGAGGAACTTAGGAACTCCTACTCGGTTCCTCACTCTCAGCTGTGCTGAGTATGGCTGGGAAGACTTACCTGATTTTCTACAAGAGGCAAATGGAAATATTGAAAATATTGAATTCAAGACACCCGGAGAACTGTGCTCTTTGGATCCAGTAAATGTATGCAGGTACTTTAATCATAGATTTGAAGCTATGATGTCTTTCATCACGAACAAGAAAAATCTACCTCTTGGAGAGGTGTCGGATTTCTTCTGGAGAAAGGAGTATCAAGCAAGAGGTGCTCCTCATATACATATGCTGTTATGGATCAAAGATGCACCCAAATTTGGAACACATCCGGATGACTTAGTGATGAGTTTCATAGAACAGTATTCTACATGTGCTGTTCCAAAGACAAAGGAAGATAAAAGTCTAAGAGAACAAGTTTTACGGTTTCAAAGCCATCGTTGTGGAAAGTACTGTCGTCGTAAATTCAGAAACAAGGACAAGTACTACACCAAATGTTGTTTTGCATTTCCACGATCGGTGATATCTAAAGGAAGAGTGAACAATTTGATGTCTTGGCTGCGACATAATGTGACGAGGAAATCACCCAAAAACACATACAATTTGAAAAGAAACGAAGAGTCCAAGTACATTAACGACTACAACCCAGTGATTTTGTCCATGTGGAATGCTAACATGGATATACAGTTTGTGGCTGACAACTGTATGGCTGTGGCTCAGTATGTGACGTCTTACATCACAAAAAAAGAAAAGACAGAACTGAAGGATATGTGGGAGGATATTTCCCATGAAAAGAGCCTCAGTAAGAAGTTGTACAGTTTCAGTCTGAAGATGTTGTCGCATCGAGAAATCGGAGCTTACGAATGTTCTGACCGGTTATCTTCAGCAAGTCTCTATGCCAAATCTAGGAGTATCATTTGGGCGAGTCTTGGTCTTGCTGCAATGATTAATCGAGTTCTGAAACCTGTACGGGAAATTGAGTATTTGGCGGAGAAGGAGCCAAGCAGTACAGATATTTTGAAGACCAACCTGTTGGATAATTATTATACAAATAGAAGCAGTGACCTGGAGAATGATTGTCTGTATGAGGTTCTACAAAATTACGTTTTCAAGAGGAACATCAAAGAAGATATTGATAAAGGAGTGTATGCTGTAATTGGAAGTGAGGGATGTCTGGTCAAGCAAAGAAAATGTCAATTGGTAAATCATCGAAAATTGAATTGTGAATCTCCAGAAAGAAAAGAGTTTTTCTATTTAGCTCTTTTGCAACTTTTCAAGCCTTGGCGTGCAGAAGAGGAACTGCTTGGAGATTTCCTCTGTTACGAAGACTCAATCAATGCAGCCAATGAGTCCATAGAATGTCCTGTTTTTCCAAAATATCTAGAAATGTTGAATGCAGAAATCGAGCAGGAAGCAACAATTGCAGCTTAGATTGCTAGAGACAGTTCTCAGGACAGTCAGAGTTCTGTTTTATTGAGTCAGGATCCACTAGGAGAACCAGTTATTGAAAATGAAGCTGCCACTGCCATGATTGAAGTGGAAAGAGCTATGGCACATGCTCAGGAGGATGCGGTTAACTTAAAAGATTTGGAAAGACAACTCAACGTTGAGCAAAGGAAAATATATGACGAAGTTAGCAAACAAATTGAGCATGGATTAAGTCATGAGAAGAAAGAGTGCTCATGTACATCGTTGAAGCCTGTCCGACTGTACGTGAGTGGAGAAGCAGGAACTGGAAAAAGATTCCTCATTAAAACAATTTCATGTTATCTGCAGAAAAGGACTGAATCATCGCTGTCTTGTGTTGTCCCGCTCCAACTGGACTGGCAGCACATAACATTAAAGGTATTACTTTGCATCGTATGCTGATGCTGCCAGTGGAGCATGATAACAAATTACAATACCACAAGTTATCGGGAGATGCTTGTTGTGAAGTATCTAGAGTCCTGAAGAAGATGAAACTTCTTATCATTGATGAAGTAAGCATGGTTTCCAATGTCATACTTGCCTTTGTGCATTTGAGAATGCAGGAAGTTCTTAAAACAGAGTATGATGTGTTATTCGGTGGCAAACACATCATTGTTTTCAGTGATCTTCTGCAGCTGACACCAGTGAAAGGACAACCAGTGTTTAAACTGCTTACGCATGAAGATACCAGGAAGTGCCTAGGGAGCATTGGCAACGTTAACATATGATTAAACTTCAATTATGCTGAGCTGCGTGAAAATATGCGTCAGGCGAAGGATGAAGATTACAAGAATATTCTACAAGATGTTAGAATTGGGAAAGTGACCGAGCGTGGGAAAGAAGCTTTACATGCACGATTACTGTCAAATTTGTATCCAGAAGAAGACATTCTGCCAGAGGATATTTTTCAGAAAATTACTGAGAAGAAATCTGGAATTTATTTGATGCCAACTCTTGCAGAATGTTCCATCTTCAACAACAAAATGTTGAATTTAGAGAACCAAGAGATTGTGAAACTGGAAGCTATTGACTGAATAGAGCATATGGGAGCAACAATTATTTTGTCTGAGAATTTGAAATCTAAATTGGATTCATTAGAGAAGACTATATCTAAAACTGCTGGTTTTGAAAAGACTCTGAATGTGTGCTTAAATTGCCGTATCATTTTGAGAAGGCATTTACATGTTGAAAGAGGTCTGGTAAATGGATCAATGGGTAATGTTGTTGATTTTGAGAAATACAGAAATAGAGATGGAATTGAATTTTTAAAAATTAAATTTGATGGCATTGAGGAAGTACAGCTACTTGGTCATTGCACAGCTAGGTTTTTGCTTGTAAAAGACTTATATGTTCGCCGTGAGCAGTTTCCTGTTTGCTTGGCATATGCGGTGACAATCCATAAATCGCAAGGTTTAAGTGTAGACACTGCTTTAGTGAATATTGGCAGTTCTGTGTTCAAAGAGGGTATGGCTTATGTAGCATTGTCACGAGTCAGAACTTTATCGGGATTGTACTTGATTGACTGTGATGTCACAAACATTTGTGCGGATCTAGATTGTGTTAAAGAATACAATAGGTTAAGAAGAGAGTATGCGCCACATTTGCCTCAATATCCTTTGTTTGAGAAACGTGTGGTGGGCCGAAAACGAAGAAATATCACTAATAGTAGGGAGGTTGTAGCAAAAAGACCAAAAGTCAATGAACCAAAAAATTGTAAGTAGCAAGAAAATTAATTCTGTTGAAGATGTTGTTGGTTTTCAATTTGAAAATAGTTCTGGTGTCAACTGCTATGCTAATGTATTGGTTAATGTTGTCTTTTCACTAGACAATTTAAAAGAACAGATTGTGATCAATTCTGAACAAAGTTCATGCTGTTTGTTGAATTCTGTGTTAGAGAAATATAGCGCTGATAGAACAAGAGTAGAAAGTGTGTCTGAAATTCGTAATCTGTTAGACAAATGTTCAGGTCAAACGCAATTCTCTCAAAATATTCAGCAGGATTGTCAGGAGTTTTTAATGTATATGCTTGATGTATTGCAAGATGAAGGTGTAGATGTAGATTATCTGTTTGGCCTTTCTTATCAATGGCAGAATGATTGCGAGAACTGTAGGCTATCAAGTACTACTAGTGTAGACTCAGAAAGATTTATATATTTAACTTTGCCTGACAGTAAATCAGTATCCTTCAATAAGCTAGTAAAAGCAGCCGATCAAAACATGGAGTTTAGCCAATGTAAGTCTGCAATGCTGTCCACGTTAATTATACGAAGTTATGGCCAGTATGTCATTTTAATGTTCCAACAATGTAGGTCTGATGGAACTAAATTGACAACGTTAATGAAAAATGTTGTGGCTTCGCAGTTGTCAATATCAGGAAGGACTTTTGTAACTACAGCAATTATATATCATGACGGTCCTTCAACAACTTCAGGACATTACACAGCTTATTTAAAATCTGGAAACGGCTGGTGATTCTGCAATGATTCTGTTTTAAATTTCAAAAAAAGATTGCCTTTCCACCTTCAAAATTCTTACCTGGTGTTCTTACAACCAAAATTTTAGGGAAGGAATCTCGGGATTTGTTCAGAGGAATTTCAAGAGGTTCTAATGGCTCCTACTCTATATGGCCTTGTGGATAAGTGTAGTACAGAGCGAAAACTCTTTGTATTTATAAGCTAATTCAAGCAGCAGATCAAAACAAGGAGTAGAGGAAATGTAAGTCTGCAATGCTGTCCACATTTTTTATAGAAACTTATGGGTGAAATGTCATTTTACAATTTCAACTACATAAACTGGATGAAAATAAGTTGTCAAGTCTAATTAAAAATGTTTTGGCTACACAGTCATCGATTTCAGGAAGAACATTTGCAACTGCAGCTATCATATAATATGCTGGTCCTTTGACAACATCTGGATATTACACAGCTTATTTAAAATATAAAAAGGCTGGTCTTTTGGCAATGATTACCATTTGAGTATGAAGCAATGTTGCCTTTTGACTTATTTTCAGAAGTGAGAATTTAGGATAGGTAACTGGACTATAATGATTCTAGGTGTTGTTGTAATTTAGTGTGCTGTTTTAAATTGCTTTGTATGTCTCATTTTTCTTAAAACTATGGAGCTTATCTTTCAGAAAGTGGTGGGCAGAAAATAATAACAGCACAACAGAGTATAAGCTGTTCATAGGAGATCCTTTGACGTCATAGAAAGTAAGTTACTTTTGAGGAGTTCTGATTTCTGATTGATTATATTATATGAGTTTTTTAAACACAATCATTTTGATTGTGTTTTTTTTTCCCCGCTGTTATATGATGAATACCTTCAACTCACTGTTTTCAGTGAAATTTATATATTCTGAGAACAGCAAAAATAAACCACTAAATATGTTTAATTAATTTTGTACTTTGAATTGTGATTTTTAATATGTATTCATCTTGTCTCATGCTCACTCATCTTTTACTACCTTCTATTAATTTTAACATTTTTGTTCTTTCTTACACAGATTAAAAGTATAAAAATAACAAGTGACTAAGTTAACGGCAATTATAAGGTAAGTGTTAAGTACTCTTTACGTTACATCTCTATCACATTTAACTTTTATTAGTTCCACTGCTTCATTTCTTTAACCGTCAGTTTCCTGCCTTTGCTACTTTCCTCATTTCTTTTTCTATTACTTACTTACACTACTCTTTCCACTCCTTTTCTCCGTCCCTCTTTAAACAGTATCTCTGTGTTACTCCCTCTATTTGTCTTTCTTTTAACATTACTCTCTGTTTACTTACTCTTCTTTTTTAAAAACATTTTTTTTTTTAGTTCGCTTCCCGGTTCGCGTACCGGAGCGCGAACTGGGAAGCGAATCAAAAGAAATAGATGTTGCCAGAGTGCTAAACATTCTAGCAATTTCTTATAAAGGGGAGGTAGTTCTGAAAAGAACTTTTTTTATTATTATTTTTGTTGTTTTATATTTTTTTAATATTTTTCTGAACAATTTTTTAGTTTTTTTGTATTTTTTGAACGGTTTTATATTTTTTTTTGTTTTTTTTTTGGGGGGGAAACGAAAATGATTCATTATAAAGGGCTCAACAGGAGCAACAAAAAAAAAGATAATTTATTTTCTGGGGCGTTTTGTACATCGATGATTTTCAAAAGCTGTATTGATTAGAGTTATACTCCTCTCTCCATAGGCAATTAATTTTCCGCAAAAAATACAGGTAAATCTCATGTTCCCAAAGTTCATCTGTATATTTGGGACCGTCTCCCTTGCCTCTGGTCCCGTCACTGCCTCTTGATTGGATGTATTGGCCACAGGTGGGGGGTTATTCTGCAGGTCACGGACTTGTGCAGCACTATAGTTTATAGGGTGCCATCTTTCCATATGCCCATGCATGGTATAATTCCCATAGCTATATTTCTTTTCTGCCCCTCCGGACAGTTTATTTTGGCAGATCAGGCAGGTAACGTACCGGGCATTTACCTTTTTTTGTCCTTCGGGAAATTAAAAAAATTGCCGAATATAACTTTCTTTGGCATGGGACCTCCTTGGCTGTTCAGGTAAAAACCTATTGGTCACTTGCTCCTCTTCCTCTTCTTCCTCCTCTTCTTGTAGGATAACCTGTGGAGGTGGTCCTCTCTTCCTAGGAGGTTGTGGTGGTGGTGGGGGTCCACCAGCTGCAGCAATCAATGAAGCCATTTCTAAGCAATGAAAGTAGGTCTTTCTCTCATAAAAATGAAAGTCAGAGTGAGGAAAAAAGGTGGGGCTTTCATCATTTGGGAAAAAAAATATGTTCTAAACCAATGAAAATTGTTATTTTTAGGTCATATGACCAAGCCTTACTTCATTAGGAAACCAAAAGTAAAATGAACCAATGAAAAGTTTTATGAACAAGTCACATGACCTGTTATGCTTACGTTACGCGTCCCGGAGCGCCTCGGTTCGCGTTCCGGAGCGCTTCCGGGTGCGCTAACGCGGCGCGTCATAAGACGCATTACGCGGCAACGTGATATGTCGCGCTTGCGCGACGCGTCACAATGTTGTTTTCTAACGCGGTAGTTGCGCTATCGGAACGTTTACCAGTTCGCGGACCGGGTCGCGGAACCAAATTGAGCTAACGGGAAGCTGCCCGGTTCGCGGACCGGCAGCGAAACAAAAAAAAAATAATAAAAAAAATATATATAAATAAAAAAATTATATTACAAACATATAAAATATATTTTTGCATTAAAAGAAGAATACATTTTACAGCTTTTGATATTTGCTATTAAAAAAACCATTGAAATTCACTGAAAAAACCATAGGTTATAGACCATATATAGTTAGGGATTAGCATTTACAGAACATTATTTTACTCGCACAAAACCATTGAAATTCCCATATATATTTAGTTGCACTAACTATATATCGCGCACCCGCAATCCACTGCTGATGATGTCACATATTACATCATTCATGACATGGTCAGTGACATCACTGATGACATCACTGATGACATCTCCAAAAATGGTCTCTTTTTCTGCAAAAATTAAAATCAAAGATGAAGCCGCCTATTATGAAACCTGATCCTAATGGACCAGGGAAAAAACACCTGAAAGAACTACGAGACCTGCGAAGACAGCTTAGAAAAACTCAAAGGAAGCTACAATCGGCAAATCATGGTCCAAGCCATTGGGCCATTTTTAGGGCTCAAAGAAAAGAATACAAAAACATGATATGGGAATATAAAAGATCAACAAATGACAGCTTTTGGTTAAAACTAATCTATAGCTCAAAACTACAGAATTCTAAAATATTCTGGCAAACAATAAACCAACTAACAAGACCTTGTAACGTCCTGAGTTCTAATGTGCAGGAATCGGAGTGGGCAGCATTTCTGGCATCTAAATTTTCGGTCTCTCCTGAAAAAACACAAAGTAGTGACCCATGCACTGTAAATCAAAATAAACTGTGTTATGTAGAAGAAAAAGGGGGTAAATCATTGTTTAAAGGCCATAGCGATTTAATAAGCTCGGCCCCTAAGAATAAACCATATACGGCGGAAGAAATAATTAAAATAATCAAAAAAGGAAAAACAAGTGGGGCGCCATCCCACAAAGCGGCGTATAAATATGCTCCGGAATTCTGGGGACCTTGCCTGGTGGAACTGTTCTCAGACGTACAGAACATGAACCAAGTACCAGAGAGTTGGAAAGGATCAATATTTACGCCGATTTATAAAGGTGGGGACAGATCCTTAGCAAACAACTATCATTTGATAGCATTGCAGGACATCGAGGCAAAATATTTTGCTTCTCTACTCTTGGATGATTTGGTTGCATGGTCTAGTGAGAAAGAACTGATTCCCCTAAATCAAACGGGTTTCAGGAAAGGGATCGGAACAACAGCAAATATCCTATCCATAACTATGATCGCGGAGAAGTTCATGAGTAGAAAAAAGGATCTGAACATGTGTTTTATAGATCTTCAGGCGGCCTTCGACAGTGTGGATCGTAATCTGCTGTGGGCGAAATTGAGATCATCGGCAATTCCTGAATGTATCCTAATGGGTTTGTTGCTATTTTATTCTGAAACTTGGTCGCAAGTAAAAATTGGTGATGGATCACGACTGTCGAGAAAAGTTCCAACAACCATCGGCCTCAAACAGGGGTGTGTTCTTGCGCCACACTTATTTAACCTCTTTATCTCAGATCTCTCTGCGAAAATTGAACCACTGCAATGCCCACCCACCGAAACTTGGTGATTTACAGCTCACGCATTTGGCATATGCAGACGACATTGTCCTCCTGAGCCTAACAAAGGTGGGGCTAACCAGATTAGTAATGGAACTATCGGACTTCTTGATGGCAAACAAGTTGTCATTAAACATTGCAAAAACTAAAACCTTGTTGATTACTAATTGCCTAGGATTGCATCATGATATGTGGTTAAAAGGAAAACCTCTAGAGAAAGTCTCGGTTTACAAATATCTGGGATTTTATATAGATGACAAACTTAACCTAAAAGAACAGAAGAACTATCTGACACAAAGAGCGGGTGCTCTGATATTTGGACTAAGTACCTTGGCAAAAAAATTGGAAGGGCCATCACTCAAACCCCTTCTAACCTTAATGGCAAACAAAATCCTCCCAACCCTGTCCTATGCAAGTGTGGCAATGCACGGAAAGGATGCCGACCTACTAAACATCCTGACAACTAAAATATACAAAAAAGTATTACGTCTCCCATGCACGACATCACCAGCGCAATTGCGACTTGAATTTGGACTAAAAAACGAAATACCGGGGAGACAATACTTGTATATTAAGGTCTGGTACCAGATCAAGCAAAAAGCAAGTAATAACAATCTGAATGCCTACCTATGGCAAGAGTTTAAATCCCAAAAGAATTCCAAAGCAAATCAATTTGTCATGCAAGCTTTGGAGACAACTTGCTCAAAAACCCTATGGGATAATAATCTGTCATTTGTTGTCCTAAAACAGACCCTAAATAAAGTGGCCAAACTTCATTCGTTAATCTTGGACAAAGAAATGTTCTCCCATCGTTCGCACTCATGGGCTGTGATAAATGGCTATAAGACATTGACAGCTGCAAAATACCTGGAAACAACTTATTCTGTTTTTATTAAGAAAAAGATGATGGCGTTGACACTTGGGGACTTTCCCACACGAGCAAATGAACCTGCCTGGAAATTGCCTGACGACGTTTCTTGTCGACTGTGTGGTAGCCCTAAAGAGGACCTAATACACATAATTTGTCACTGTAAGATGCTATCCAAGGAATGGTCACACCTAAAGGAAAGTTATCGGTCCATGAAACTACAAACATGTAGATCAGCCATTATTGGAATCCTGGATACTACTGCTCCAAGAATACACTGCAAGCTGGTGAAGTTCTTGCAGGCATTTGAGAAACGTATAAAAACAATATGAACACCTAATGCTTTGAATTTTTTAACATTGTAAAAAAATTTTTAGCGACAAATTTATAAATTTGATAATTGTGTGTGACATTCATCAAATTGTTATGGTTTTAATTAACTAAACAATAAAGTTTAAATTTCTAAAATTTCAAATTTCACTGATGACATCTCAAATGACATCACTGATGACATCACTGATGACATCTCATTTGACATTACTGATTACATCACTGATGATATCATTCATGTGATAATACGTTGAAAATCTTCAGACTCTAATATAACCTTACATACACTCAGTGTAAACAGACACTCACAGACTGTCACTCATCCATGGAGATACTCACACACCTAGTTAGTCATGCAAAGAATCATGTCATGAGTGATGTAATATGTGACATCATCAGCAGTGGATTGCGGGTGCGCGATATATAGTTATTGCAACTAACTATATATGCGAATTTCTATGGTTTTGTGCGAGTAAATTAAGGTTTTGTAAATGCTAATCCCTAACTATATATGGTCTATAACCAATGGTTTTTTCAATGAATTTTCTTGGTTTTGTAAATGCTAATCCCTAACTATATATAGTCTATAACCTATGGTTTTTTCAGTGAATTTCATTGGTTTTTTAAAAGCTAATATCTATAGCTGTAACATATATTCTTATTCTAATTCACAAATATATTTTATATATATAATTGTATTATATTTTTTTATTTCAATTTATAATATAGTTTAAATTATTTTTTTGTGTTTCGCTGCCGGTCCGCGAACCGGTAAACGTTCCGTTAGTGCAAATACCGCGTTAGAAAGGCACATCATGACGCGTCCCGTAAACGCAACATATCGCGTTACTATGTAATGCCCCTTATGACGTGCTGCGTTAGCGCACCCGGAAGCGTTCTGGAACGCGAACCAAGGCGCGAAACGTAAAGCCCCGGAATCGATCCGAGGCGCGGCGCGGAACGTAAGCATAACAGGTCATGTGACTAGTTCTTAAAATTTTTCATTGGTTCATTTTACTTTTAGTTTCCTAATGATGGAACGCTTGATCCTATGACGTAAAATAAACACTTTTCATTGGTTTAGAACATTTTCTTTTCTCAAATGATGAAATTCCCACCTTTTTTCCTCACTCCGACTTTCATTTTTATGAGAGAAAGACCTGTTTTTGTTTGCTAAGACATGGCATTTGTATTAGCTGCAGCTGGTGGATCTCCACCACCTCCACCACCACCAAAGAAGAGAGGACCGACTAGCCAGGTCATCTTTGACCAGGAAGAAGAAGAAGAGGAAGACGAGGAACAGGAGCAAGGGACAAGTGGCTTTCTGAAAGAAATGCCAAGAACGTCCCATGTGAAAGTGAATTTTATCTGGCAATTTTTTTCTTTTCCTTCTCATGAAAAGAAAGTTAATGCCAGGTACGTTACCTGCCTCATCTGCAAAAAAAAACTCTCGAGAGGGACCGAAAAAAATATAGCTATGGTAATCATACCATGCATCTGCACATGGAGAGTTGGCACCCTCTTAATTATTCTAAAGCACAACTTCGAGATTTGGTGGATAACCCCCGACCGGCAAAAACATCCACCAATGACTTAGCAATAAGTGAGTCAGAGGCAAGGGAAACGGTCCCAAATCGGCAAAAGAACTTTGGGCAGATGAGATTGACTTGTGTAGCATGTGGAAAATTAATTTCATGCGGAGAGATGAGTATTACTTTAATAAATAGATCATATGAAAATCATCAATGTCCAAAACGTCCTAGAATGAATTTTTTTTTTTTGTTGCTCCTGTTGAGCCATTTGAAGCAAATTAGTTTTTGTTTCCCCTTCCTCAAAAAAAACACCAAAAAAATATAAAACATCAAAAATAATTTAAAAAAAAGTTCTTTTCAGAACTACCTTCCCTTTTAAAAAAAATTGCTAGAATGTTTAGCACTCTAGCATCCTCTATTTCTTTTGGTACGCTTCCCGGTTAGCGTTCGAGTACGCAAACCGGGAGCGAAGTAAAAAAAATATTTTTAAAAAAAAGACGAGTTAATAAACAGAGAGTAATGTGAAAAGAAAGACAAATAGAGGGAGTAACACACAGTTACTGTTGAAAGAGGGACTGATAAAAGAAGTGAAAAGAGTAGTATAAATAAGTAATAGAAAAAGAAATGAAGGAAGTAGCAAAAACAGGAAACTAAGGGTTATAAAAAAGAAGCAGAGGAACTAATTAATGTTAAATCTGATAGACATGTAACGTAAAGAGTACTAAACGCTTACCTTATAATTGTCATTACCGTACTGTATTATCATTTTTATACTTTTAATCTGTGTAAGAAAATGAATGTTAAATGTTAAATGTGGTATACTAGTAAAGCGCACAGCTGCCCCAGCAAAGAGGCGTCCCGGCGCTGTATACCACTGGGGAACCCATCCTGGCTTTCCCTGTGAGATGGTCCCTCCTGGGCATCCCCAAGGTGAAGCCAGGCATCCCCGGCACTGATGGGGCTGTTAGTAGAGATTAAGCAAGCTATTGCTCAGAGTTGCTGAGTGGGACCCATGGTTGGAGTAGGCACCAAGGCGAGAATTATCGAGTCCGCTGACCATGGCCCAAGATCCTGCCGTGTCAGGAATCGAACCCTGGTCCCGGGCCGACCTCTGCTTCTGAGTCTGCCTCCTCTAACCAGTGAGCCACACCAATCCATATACATATTAGAAATCACAATTCAAAGTAGAAAATTAATTAAACATATTTAATGGTTTATTTTTGCTGTTATCAGAAAATATCAAATTTCACTGAAAACAGTGAGTTGAAGGTATTCATCAAATAACAGCGGGGAAAAAAAAACACAATCAAAATGATTGTGTTTAAAAAACCCAAATAATATAAATAAGCAGAAATAGGAACTTCTCCAAAGTAACTTACTTTCTATGACGTCAAAGGATATCCTATGAACGGTATACAGTCAAAATATCGAATCTTTAATTTCGACTTACACTTATATTGAGTTGCTAATATCGAAGGGACAGAATATCGATGTCCAGAATATCGATGGCCAGAATATCGACCCTAAGGTAAGTAATATCGAAATTACTTATATCGATAGCATATATATCGATGTAAGTAATATCGACATTACTTATATCGATAGCATATATATCGATGTAAGTAATTTCGATTTACTAATATGTGTTAGAAATTTTAGTTAAGTATATAAATTAATTGTTATAAAATGTGTTTAATATGTTTTTATAAATAAAAAATATATAAAAGTAAATAATATGTTTTACTACCAGAGCGGGTTGTGGGTTTTTAGGGGAATAGGGTGGGAAGTCATTTATTTGTAATTAAATAATTATTTTTTAATGATTAATTTATTTTGCAATTAAATATTAATTGGCAATGAATTATTTTAATTGATTAATTGATTAATTAATTGATAATTTATGTATATTTTAAGTAAATTATATGTTTTACTACTGGAGCGGGTTGTGGGTTTATAGGGGAATAGGGTGGGAAGTAATTTATTTGTAATTAAATAATTATTTTTTAATGATTAATTTATTTTGCAATTAAATAATAATTGGCAATGAATTATTTTAATTTATTAATTGATTAATTAATTGATAA
This sequence comes from Lissotriton vulgaris, assembly GCF_964263255.1. Taxonomy (NCBI): domain Eukaryota; kingdom Metazoa; phylum Chordata; class Amphibia; order Caudata; family Salamandridae; genus Lissotriton; species Lissotriton vulgaris. Next base: position 77,256 of record NW_028251363.1, on the reverse strand, counting down.
TTTATGTATATTTTTAAGTAAATTATATGTTTTACTACTGGAGCGGGTTGTGGGTTTATAGGGGAATAGGGTGGGAAGTAATTTAATTGTAATATTAATTAATTTTGGGTAAAGGAGTATTTTTAGGGTCCAGGGTCAGTTTTGGGATTTTGGGTAAAGGGGTATTTTTAGGGTTCAGTGTCAGTTTTGTTTTTTTGGGTAAAGGGGTATTTTTAGGGTTCAGGGTCAGTTTTCAGTTCTTGGGTAAATGGGTATTTTTTGGGTTCAGGGTCAGTTTTCAGTTTTTGGGTAAAGGGGTATTTTTAGGGTTCAGGGTCAGTTTTCAGTTTTTGGGTAAAGGGTATTTTTAGGGTTCAGGGTCAGTTTTCAGTTTTTGGGTAAAGGGGTATTTTTAGGGTTCAGGGTCAGTTTTCAGTTCTTGGGTAAAGGGGTATTTTTTGGGTTCAGGGTCAGTTTTCAGTTTTTGGGTAAATGGGTATTTTTAGGGTTCAGGGTCAGTTTTGGGTTTTTGGGTAAAGGGGTATTTTTAGGGTTCAGGGTTAGTTTTCAGTTCTTGGGTAAAGGGATATTTTTTGGGTTCAGGGTCAGTTTTCCCTACTGTTTATAAAGGTGGGGACAGATCCTTAGCAAACAACTATCATTTGATAGCATTGCAGGACATCGAGGCAAAATATTTTGCTTCTCTACTCTTGGATGATTTGGTTGCATTGTCTAGTGAGAAAGAACTGATTCCCCTAAATCAAACGGGTTTCAGGAAAGGGATCGGAACAACAGCAAATATCCTATCCATAACTATGATCGCGGAGAAGTTCATGAGTAGAAAAAAGGATCTGAACATGTGTTTTATAGATCTTCAGGCGGCCTTCGACAGTGTGGATCGTAATCTGCTGTGGGCGAAATTGAGATCATCGGCAATTCCTGAATGTATCCTAATGGGTTTGTTGCTATTTTATTCTGAAACTTCGTCGCAAGTAAAAATTGGTGATGGATCACGACTGTCGAGAAAAGTTCCAACAACCATCGGCCTCAAACAGGGGTGTGTTCTTGCGCCACACTTATTTAACCTCTTTATCTCAGATCTCTCTGCGAAAATTGAACCACTGCAATGCCCACCCACCAAAACTTGGTGATTTACAGCTCACGCATTTGGCATATGCAGACGACATTGTCCTCCTGAGCCTAACAAAGGTGGGGCTAACCAGATTAATAATGAAACTGTCGGACTTTTTGATGGCAAACAAGTTGTCATTAAACATTGCAAAAACTAAAACCTTGTTGATTACTAATTGCCGTGGATTGCATCATGATATATGGTTAAAAGGAAAACCTCTAGAGAAAGTCTCGGTTTACAAATATCTGGGATTTTATATAGATGACAAACTTAACCTAAAAGAACAGAAGAACTATCTGACACAAAGAGCGGGTGCTCTGATATTTGGACTAAGTACCTTGGCAAAAAAATTGGAAGGGCCATCACTCAAACCCCTTCTAACCGTAATGGCAAACAAAATCCTCCCAACCCTGTCCTATGCAAGTGTGGCAATGCACGGAAAAGATGCCGACCTACTAAACATCCTGACAACTAAAATATACAAAAAAGTATTACGTCTCCCATGCACGACATCACCAGCGCAATTGCGACTTGAATTTGGACTAAAAAACGAAATACCGGGGAGACAATACTTGTATATTAAGGTCTGGTACCAGATCAAGCAAAAAGCAAGTAATAACAATCTGAATGCCTACCTATGGCAAGAGTTTAAATCCCAAAAGAATTCCAAAGCAAATCAATTTCTCATGCAAGCTTTGGAGACAACTTGCCAAAAAAACCCTATGGGATAATAATCTGTCATTTGTTGTCCTAAAACAGACCCTAAATAAAGTGGCCAAACTTCATTCGTTGATCTTGGACAAAGAAATGTTCTCCCATCGTTCGCACTCATGGGCTGTGATAAATGGCTATAAGACATTGACAGCTGCGAAATACCTGGAAACAACTTATTCTGTTTTTATTAAGAAAAAGATGATGGCGTTGACACTTGGGGACTTTCCCACACGAGCAAATGAACCTGCCTGGAAATTGCCTGACGACGTTTCTTGTCGACTGTGTGGTAGCCCTAAAGAGGACCTAATACACATAATTTGTCACTGTAAGATGCTATCCAAGGAACGGTCACACCTAAAGGAAAGTTATCGGTCCATGAAACTACGAACATGTAGATCAGCCATTATTGGAATCCTGGATACTACTGCTCCAAGAATACACTGCAAGCTGGTGAAGTTCTTGCAGGCATTTGTGAAACTTTTTAAAACAATATGAACATTTAATGCTTTGAATTTTTTAACATTGTAACATTTTTTTTAGCGACAAATTTATAAATTTTATAATTGTGTGTGACATTCATCAAATTGTTATGGTTTTAATTAACTAAACAATAAAGTTTAAATTTCTAAAATTTCAAATTTCACTGATGACATCTCAAATGACATCACTGATGACATCACTGATGACATCTCATTTGACATTACTGATTACATCACTGATGATATCATTCATGTGATAATACGTTGAAAATCTTCAGACTCTAATATAACCTTACATACACTCAGTGTAAACAGACACTCACAGACTGTCACTCATCCATGGAGATACTCACACACCTAGTTAGTCATGCAAAGAATCAATCACACCTCCCTTTCCTCAACTATACAGTTATACACACCTTACTTATTCAAACATATACTAACACATATTTAATCTCTTATACAATCCCTGATACAAGTTTACAATGATCCATACAGCCACTCACACATTCACTGGCTATTATGCACAGTTATTTATATATGTCAACTCTCACATGTACTGTGTTTTACATATGTACTCACTTTGACATGTAGCAGTGAGATATCCATTCACTCACCAATACATTCATGCACACAGTCAACCGCCCATACAGCTGTTTCCACATGCACTTTTGAACCAATACATCTAGTGAATCAACTGCTCACACATCTAAGCACAGAGTCATACACTTCCCAGCCACCCACACACACACTCAGTCTCCCAAACAAATACTTGGGCAACCAAACAATAACCCATATAGTGACTCATATAGCTACTGATCAACACATGCAGCAGTTTACAGAACAACAGACATAATGATGCAAAATTTAAGACAGTTTAGTCACTAACCCATGCACTCAGTGAGACACATTTAATCACTCACTCATACAGTCAGTCATGCATCTACTAAATCCTTCATCCAGACACTTATACATCCACTCATTCTTCCATATATATGGTCTATAACCAATGGTTTTTTCAGTGAATATATATATATTCACTGAAAAAACCATTGGTTATAGACCATATATAGTTAGGGATTAGCATTTACAAAACCTTAATTTACTCGCACAAAACCATAGAAATTCACATATATAGTTAGTTGCAATAACTATATATCGCGCACCCGCAATCCACTGCTGATGATGTCACATATTACATCATTCATGACATGGTCAGTGACATCACTGATGACATCACTGATCACAACATCCAGTGACTGTATGTTTCTGTAAAGCTAAAATATGTGTTACATATTGAAGAATGAGTGGATGTATAAGTGTCTGGATGAAGGATTTAGTAGATGCATGACTGACTGTATGAGTGAGTGATTACATGTGTCTCACTGAGTGCATGGGTTAGTGACTAAACTGTCTTAATTTGTGCATCATTATGTCTGTTGTTCTGTAAACTGCTGCATGTGTTGATCAGTAGCTATATGAGTCACTATATGGGTTATTGATTGGTTGCCCAAGTATTTGTATGGGAGACTGAGTGTGTGTGTGGGTGGCTGGGAGGTGTATGACTCTGTGCATAGATGTGTGAGCAGTTGATTTACTATCTGTATGGGTTCAAAAGTGCATGTGGAAACAGCTGTATGGGCGGTTGACTGTCTGCATGAGTGTATTGGTGAGTGAATGGATTTCTCAGTGCTACATGTCAAAGTAAGTACATATGTAAAACACAGTACATGTGAGTTGTCATATAAATAACTGTGCATAAGAGCCAGTGAATGTGTCAGTGGCTGTATAGATCATTGTGAACTTGTATCAGTGATTGTATAAGAGAGTAAATATGTGTTAGAATATGTTTGAATAAGTAAGGTGTGTATAACTGTATAGTTGAGGAAATGGAGGTGTGATTGATTCTTTGCATGACTGACTAGGTGTGTGAGTAACTCCATGGATGAGTGACAGTCTGTGAGTGTCTGTTTACACTGAGTGTATCTAAGGTTATATTAGAGTCGGAAGAGGTTCATCGTATTATCACATGAATGATATCATCAGTGATGTGATCAGTAATGTCAAATGAGATGTTATCAGTGATGTCATCAGTGATGTCATCAGTGATGTCATTTGAGATGTCATCAGTGATGTCATCAGTGATGTCACTGACCATGTCATGAATGATGTAATATGTGACATCATCAGCAGTGGATTGCGGGTGCGCGATATATAGTTATTGCAACTAACTATATATGCGAATTTCTATGGTTTTGTGCGAGTAAATTAAGGTTTTGTAAATGCTAATCCCTAACTATATATGGTCTATAACCAATAGTTTTTTCAGTGAATTTTCTTGGTTTTGTAAATGCTAATCCCTAACTATATATAGTCTATAACCTATGGTTTTTTCAGTGAATTTCATTGGTTTTTTAAAAGCTAATATCTATAGCTGTAACATATATTCTTATTCTAATTCACAAATATATTTTATATATATATTTGTATTATATTTTTTTATTTCAATTTATAATATAGTTTAAATTATTTTTTCGTGTTTCGCTGCCGGTCCGCGAACCGGTAAACGTTCCGTTAGTGCAAATACCGCGTTAGAAAGGCACATCATGACACGTCCCGTAAACGCAACATATCGCGTTACTATGTAATGCCCCTTATGACGTGCTGCGTTAGCGCACCCGGAAGCGTTCTGGAACGCGAACCAAGGCGCGAAACGTAAAGCCCCGGAATCGATCCGAGGCGCGGCGTGGAACGTAAGCATAACAGGTCATGTGACTAGTTCTTAAAATTTTTCATTAGTTCATTTAACTTTTAGTTTCCTAATGATGGAACGCTTGATCCTATGACGTAAAATAAACACTTTTCATTGGTTTAGAACATTTTCTTTTCTCAAATGATGAAATTCCCACCTTTTTTCCTCACTCCGACTTTCATTTTTATGAGAGAAAGACCTGTTTTTGTTTGCTAAGACATGGCATTTGTATTAGCTGCAGCTGGTGGATCTCCACCACCTCCACCACCACCAAAGAAGAGAGGACCGACTAGCCAGGTCATCTTTGACCAGGAAGAAGAAGAAGAGGAAGACGAGGAACAGGAGCAAGGGACAAGTGGCTTTCTGAAAGAAATGCCAAGAACGTCCCATGTGAAAGTGAATTTTATCTGGCAATTTTTTTCTTTTCCTTCTCATGAAAAGAAAGTTAATGCCAGGTACGTTACCTGCCTCATCTGCAAAATAAAACTCTCGAGAGGGACCGAAAAAAATATAGCTATGGTAATCATACCATGCATCTGCACATGGAGAGTTGGCACCCTCTTAATTATTCTAAAGCACAACTTCGAGATTTGGTGGATAACCCCCGACCGGCAAAAACATCCACCAATGACTTAGCAATAAGTGAGTCAGAGGCAAGGGAAACGGTCCCAAATCGGCAAAAGAACTTTGGGCAGATGAGATTGACTTGTGTAGCATGTGGAAAATTAATTTCATGCGGAGAGATGAGTATTACTTTAATAAATAGATCATATGAAAATCATCAATGTCCAAAACGTCCTAGAATGAATTTTTTTGTTGTTGTTGCTCCTGTTGAGCCCTTTGTAGCAAATTAGTTTTTGTTTCCCCTTCCTCAAAAAAAACACCAAAAAAATATAAAACATCAAAAATAATTTAAAAAAAAGTTCTTTTCAGAACTACCTTCCCTTTTAAAAAAAATTGCTAGAATGTTTAGCACTCTAGCATCCTCTATTTCTTTTGGTACGCTTCCCGGTTAGCGTTCGAGTACGCAAACCGGGAGCGAAGTAAAAAAAATATTTTTAAAAAAAAGACGAGTTAATAAACAGAGAGTAATGTGAAAAGAAAGACAAATAGAGGGAGTAACACACAGTTACTGTTGAAAGAGGGACAGATAAAAGAAGTGAAAAGAGTAGTATAAATAAGTAATAGAAAAAGAAATGAAGGAAGTAGCAAAGACAGGAAACTAAGGGTTATAAAAAAGAAGCAGAGGAACTAATTAATGTTAAATCTGATAGACATGTAACGTAAAGAGTACTAAACGCTTACCTTATAATTGTCATTACCGTACTGTATTATCATTTTTATACTTTTAATCTGTGTAAGAAAGAACAAAAACATTTAAATTAATACAAGGTGGTAAAAAAGAGTGAGCATGAGACAAAATGAATGTTAAATGTTAAATGTGGTATACTAGTAAAGCGCACAGCTGCCCCAGCAAAGAGGCGTCCCGGCGCTGTATACCACTGGGGAACCCATCCTGGCTTTCCCTGTGAGATGGTCCCTCCTGGGCATCCCCAAGGTGAAGCCAGGCATCCCCGGCACTGATGGGGCTGTTAGTAGAGATTAAGCAAGCTATTGCTCAGAGTTGCTGAGTGGGACCCATGGTTGGAGTAGGCACCGAGGCGAGAATTATCGAGTCCGCTGACCATGGCCCAAGATCCTGCCGTGTCAGCAATCGAACCCTGGTCCCGGGCCGACCTCTGCTTCTGAGTCTGCCTCCTCTAACCAGTGAGCCACACCAATCCATATACATATTAGAAATCACAATTCAAAGTAGAAAATTAATTAAACATATTTAATGGTTTATTTTTGCTGTTATCAGAAAATATCAAATTTCACTGAAAACAGTGAGTTGAAGGTATTCATCAAATAACAGCGGGGAAAAAAAAACACAATCAAAATGATTGTGTTTAAAAAAACCAAATAATATAAATAAGCAGAAATAGGAACTTCTCCAAAGTAACTTACTTTCTATGACATCAAAGGATATCCTATGAACGGTATACAGTCAAAATATCGAATCTTTAATTTCGACTTACACTTATATCGAGTTGCTAATATCGAAGGGACAGAATATCGATGTCCAGAATATCGATGGCCAGAATATCGACCCTAAGGTAAGTAATATCGAAATTACTTATATCGATAGCATATATATCGATGTAAGTAATATCGACATTACTTATATCGATAGCATATATATCGATGTAAGTAATTTCGATTTACTAATATGTGTTAGAAATTTTAGTTAAGTATTTAAATTAATTGTTATAAAATGTGTTTAATATGTTTTTATAAATAAAAAATATATAAAAGTAAATAATATGTTTTACTACCAGAGCGGGTTGTGGGTTTTTAGGGGAATAGGGTGGGAAGTCATTTATTTGTAATTAAATAATTATTTTTTAATGATTAATTTATTTTGCAATTAAATATTAATTGGCAATGAATTATTTTAATTGATTAATTGATTAATTAATTGATAATTTATGTATATTTTAAGTAAATTATATGTTTTACTACTGGAGCGGGTTGTGGGTTTATAGGGGAATAGGGTGGGAAGTAATTTATTTGTAATTAAATAATTATTTTTTAATGATTAATTTATTTTGCAATTAAATAATAATTGGCAATGAAATATTTTAATTTATTAATTGATTAATTAATTGATAATTTATGTATATTTTTAAGTAAATTATATGTTTTACTACTGGAGCGGGTTGTGGGTTTATAGGGGAATAGAGTGGGAAGTAATTTAATTGTAATATTAATTAATTTTGGGTAAAGGAGTATTTTTAGGGTCCAGGGTCAGTTTTGGGATTTTGGGTAAAGGGGTATTTTTAGGGTTCAGTGTCAGTTTTGGTTTTTTGGGTAAATGGGTATTTTTAGGGTTCAGGGTCAGTTTTCACTTTTTGGGTAAAGAGGTATTTTTAGGGTTCAGGGTCAGTTTTCAGTTTTTGGGTAAAGGGGTATTATTAGGGTTCAGGGTCAGTTTTCAGTTTTTGGGTAAAGGGGTATTTTTAGGGTTCAGGGTCAGTTTTCAGTTCTTGGGTAAATGGGTATTTTTTGGGTTCAGGGTCAGTTTTCAGTTTTTGAGTAAAGGGGTATTTTTAGGGTTCAGGGTCAGTTTTCAGTTTTTGGGTAAAGGGGTATTTTTAGGGTTCAGGGTCAGTTTTCAGTTTTTTGGGTAAAGGGGTATTTTTAGGGTTCAGGGTCAGTTTTCAGTTCTTGGGTAAAGGGGTATTTTTTTGGGTTCAGGGTCAGTTTTCAGTTTTTGGGTAAATGGGTATTTTTAGGGTTCAGGGTCAGTTTTGGGTTTTTGGGTAAAGGGGTATTTTTAGGGTTCAGGGTTAGTTTTCAGTTCTTGGGTAAAGGGATATTTTTGGGGTTCAGGGTCAGTTTTCCCTACTGTTGCACCCACTGGAGTGGGAATAGTAATTATTGTTAAGTAAGTATATATTATATATGATTTGTAAATATTATTTTTTTATTAAATATGTGTTATTATTTTTTTTTACCATTATTAAATATATTTAAATATGTTTAAGTAATTTATAAGTATTATTTACAGTATTTTTTATGTTATTTTAAACCCCCAAAAAAACAATATATTTGACAACGATATTTTTAACATCGATATTATTTTTTCGATATTTTGGTACTTACCATGTTGTACATAGGGCGTTGATATTTTTGCAATCGATATAATTACGCCGATATTTGTGTAGGTCGGAATTCTGTCTGTCGAAATTCTGTCATAGATCCCCTATGAACAGCTTATACTCTGTTTTGCTGTTACTATTTTCTGCCCGCCACTTTCTGAAAGATAAACTCAATTGTTTTAAGAAAACTGAGACATACAAAGCAATTTTAAACAGCACACTAAGTTACAGCAACACCTAGAATCATTATAGTCCAATTACCTATCCTAAATTCTGACTTCAAAAATCAAGTCAAAAGGCAACATTGCTTCATACTCAATTAGTAATGTTTGCTGAAAGACTAGCCATTTTTTAAATTTTAAATAAGCTGTGTAATATCCAGATGTTGTCAAAGGACCAGCATATTATATGATAGCTGCAGTTGCAAATGTTCTTCCTGAAATCGATGACTGTGTAGCCAAAACATTTTTAATTAGACTGGACAACTTATTTTCTTCCAGTTTATGTAGTTGAAATTGTAAAATGACATTTCATCCATAAGTTTCCATAAATAATGTGGACAGCATTGCAGACTTACATTTCCTCTACTCCTTATTTTGATCTGCTGCTTGACTTTGCTTATAAAAACAAATAGTTTTCGCTCTGTACTACAATTATCCACAAGGCCATATAGAGTAGGAGCCATTAGAACCTCTGTAAATTCCTCTAAACAAATCCCAAGTTTCCTTTCCTAAAATTTTGGTTGTAAGAACACCAGGTAAGAATTTTGAAGGTGGAAAGGCAATCTTTTTTTGAAAGTTAAAACAGAATCATTGCAGAATGACCAACCATTTCCAGATTTCAAATAAGCTGTATAATGTCCTGAATTAGTTGAAGGACCGTTATGATATATAATTGCAGTAGTTATAAAAGTCCTTCCTGATATTGACAACTGCGAAGCCACAAAATTATTAATTAAAGTTGTCAATTTAGTTCCATCAGGCCTACATCGTTATAACATTAAAATGACATACTGGCCATAACTTCGTAAAATTAACGTGCACAGCATTCCAGACTTACATTGGCTGCACTCCATATTTTGATCAGCTGCCTTTACTAGCTTATTGAAGGATACTGATTTACTGTCAGGCAAAGTTAAATATATAAATCTTTCTGAGTCTACACTAGTAGTACTTGATAGCCTACAGTTCTCGCAGTCATGCTGCCATTGATAAGAAAGGCCAAATAGATAATCTACATCTACACCCTCATCTTGCAATACATCAAGCATATACATTAAAAACTCCTGACAATCCTGCTGAATATTTTCAGAGAATTCTGTTTGACCTGAACATTCGTCTAACAGAAAACGATTTTCAGACACACTTTCTACTCTCGTTCTATCAGCACTACATTTCTCTAACACAGAATTCAACAAACAGCATAAACTTTGTTCCGAATTGATCACAATCTGTTCTTTGAAAGTCTCTAGGGAAAAGAGAACATTAACAACTACATTAGCATAGCAGTTGACACCAGAACTATTTTCAAATTTAAAACCAACAACATTTTCAACAGAATTCATTTTATTCCTGCTTACAATTTTGGGTTCATCGACTTTTGGTCTTTTTGCTACAACATCCCTACTATTACTGATATTTCTTCGTTTCCGGCCTTCCACACGTTTCTCAATCAAAGGATATTGAGGCAAATGTGGTGCATACTCTCTTCTTAACCTATTGTATTCCTTAACACAATCTAGATCCTCACAAATGTTTGTGACATCACAGTCAATCAAGTACAAACCCGATAAAGTTCTGACTCGTGACAATGCTACATAAGCCATACCCTCTTTGAATACAGAACTGCCAATATTCACTAAAGCAGTGTCTATACTTAAACCCTGCGATTTATGAATTGTCACCGCATATGCCAAGCAAACAGGAAACTGCTTACGGTGAACATATAAGTCTTTAACAAGCAAAAACCTAGCAGAGCAACGACCAATTAGCTGTACTTCCTCAATACCATCAAATTTAATTTTTAAAAATTCAATTCCATCTCTATTTCTGTATTTCTCAAAATCAACAACATTACCCATTGATCCATTTACCAGACCTCTTTCAACATGTAAATTCCTTCTCAAAATGATTCAGCAATTTAAGCACATTCAAATTTTTTTCTCAACCCGCAGTTTTAGATATAGTCTTCTCTAATGAATCCAATTTAGATTTCAAATTCTCAGACAAAATAATTGTTGCTCCCATATGCTCTATTTTGTCAATAGCTTCCAGTTTCACAATCTCTTGTTTTTCTAAATTCAACATTTTGTTGTTGAAGATGGAACATTCTGCAAGAGTTGGCATCAAACATATTCCAGATTTCTTCACAGTAATTTTCTGAAAAATATCCTCTGGCAAAACGTCTTCTTCTGGATATAAATTTGACAGTAAGCGTGCATGTAAAGCTTCTTTACCACGCTCAGTCACTTTCCCGATTCTAATATCTTGTAGAATATTCTTGTAATCTTCGTCCTTCGCCTGACGCATATTTTCACACAGCTCAGCATAACTGAAGTTTAACCATATGTTAACGTTGCCAATGCTCCCTAGGCACTTCTTGGTATCTTCATGTGTAAGCAGTTTAAACACTGGTTGTCCTTTCACTGGTGTCAGCTGCAGAAGATCACCAAAAACAATGATGTGTTTGCCACCGAATAACACATCATACTCTGTTTTAAGAACTTCCTGCATTCTTAAATGCACAAAAGCAAGCATGACATTGGAAACCATGCTTACTTCGTCAATGATAAGAAGTTTCATCTTCTTCAAAACTCTAAATACTTCACAACAAGCATCTCCAGATAACTTGTGGTATTGTAATTTGTTATCATGCTCCACTGGCAGCATCAGTAACCGATGCAAAGTAATCCCTTTAATGTTATGAGCTGCCAGTCCAGTTGGAGCGGTCACAACACAAGACAGCGATGACTCAGTCCTTTTCTGCAGATAACATGAAATTGCTTTAATAAGGAATCTTTTTCCAGTTCCTGCTTCTCCACTCACGTACAGTCGGACAGGCTCCAACACCGTACATGAGCACTCTTCCTTCTCATAACTTAATCCATGCTCAATTTGGTTGGTAACTTCGACATATATTTTCCTCTGCTCAACGTTAAGTTGTCTTTCCAATTCTTCTAAGTTAACCGCATCCTTCTGAGCATGTGCCATGGCTCTTTCCACTTCAATCATGGCAGTGGCAGCTTCATTTTCAATAACTGGTTCTCCTAGTGGATCCTGACTCAATGAAACAGAACTCTGACTGTCCTGAGAACTGTCTCTAGCAATCTCAGCTGCAATTGTTGCTTCCTGCTCAATTTCTGCATTCAACATTTGTAGATATTTTGGAAAAACAGGACATTCTATGGACTCCTTGGCTGCATTGAAAGAGTCTTCGTAACAGAGGAAATCCCCAAGCAGTTCCTCTTCTGCACGCCAAGGCTTGAAAAGTTGCAAAAGAGCTAAATAGAAAAACTCTTTTCTTTCGGGAGATTCGCAATCCAATTTTCGATGATTTATCAATTGACATTTTTTTTGCTTGACCAGACATCCCTCACTTCCAATTACCCAGAAAACACAAGGGTGGCTGGGCCCAATGGGAAGGAGGGTAGGCAGGGCAACACTCATATACAATAGAAATATTTGCCTATGCCTCCGAGCTACTTAGAGTACACACTAGTTCATGTACAAGTAAACCACAATTTATTAGTTTACCCAAAACAATTTATGTTTTCAATTTTATACTCAATTTACAAAAGAAAAGTTCAGAAAAACAGAACTAAGACCACTATCAACCTCATGTCTTAGCCATATGCAATTTCAAAAACACTTTATACATATATACAATGAACCGAACATATATTAAACAATTTGACAAACAGTGACTTTTTAACATAAAAAAATATCACCATGAATACATGGACCACATAACCTTGTACATTTGTGAATGAAAAGGGACTCTTACAAACATTTATAGAACACGGGGAGAAAAAAGAAAACAATGTTTTCAACAACAGTTCAACTCCCACGACCTGAACAGGAGCTAATCAATTAAATTTCAGGAACATTGCCCATTTCTGCGTCAAATAACAATGGCCAACTAGCCAAACAAGAAAAGGGGGTGCCGACGCGTTTCGAATCCTGATTAGTGACTTGCAGGATTCTCGTCAGGGCAGTCTGAATCTAGTCCATGGGAACTGTTTAAAATAAAAACAAAACAAAGTGTTTACTATCTAGCGAGTCCTCTAGCCACTACTCTCAGGACAGTGCGAGTGCCAGAATAAAGCGTACCTTGTATTAATCCTGCCCACAGTCAATCCTGTTTAAATGGGAATGTCGTCTAGGCTTTATGGTTTACGCTGCAACAGAGTAATGAATTTGATAAGTCCTACATGGGTACACGGGAGGAAAATACTTAGACATGGATGTCGAGCTGCTCTTTTTTACCTGCGTTACTCCTGGAAACTTTGCCACGTCTTAGCCACATGGGGTGAGGTTCGTGTACTTTCTGAAACAAGGGGACAGAGCGCGATTTAATGCCCTGCTCACTCGCTACCACGCTGATCACCTGCTGATTGTCATTACCCAAACTGATTCACTTACTTGGACACCGATCCGCGGTGACCTCAGTGGGGGTTCAGATTCTGTGACCGTGTTTCTCCAAACAATGAGCCGCTTAGTGATTATCTATGGGGGTAAGGAGAGGAACGTGTTACCGCGTTGATGGGCTGTTGCATGTGCTTAAATTTTGCAATGGTGGCAGTTTCAGTTGTGGCCGCTTCCGTGCTTACCGCAAATATTCGAAAGCCTCCGATCAGTGTACTTGCTCCAAACCGACAGACAAAGGGATGTGAGTGTCCCTGGCAATCGCCGGTTTGGAAAACCCGGATCATGTGGTTAGTAAGGGGCCAATCAGAAAAACGGCCAAGTTATAATGCTTGCTGGGACCTGTAGTTTCAGAAAAACAGTCCATTGTTTTTAAGAAAAATTCAGGTGCATTATGGGACATGTAGTGTCAAACAACGGGCAAGTATTGGTTATGCCCTGTTTATTTCACTAAGGCTGTTCAGACCCTTATTGACGCTGTCAAACTTAAGGATTAAGTACGCCTCCTTGCGCAACAACATTGCGTCCACATCTTGGAAATGTTTGGGGTCGATCCATGCCAGTGTGGTCCATTTGAAGTCATTCTCAGAATGGCCGTTACTGATGAAATGTTCCACCATGGGAGCAGTCAGGACTTTTTTCTTAAGACGGGATAGATGCTGGGTAATCCGAGCATTGATGGGCTGATTTGTTTTGCCTATGTATACTCTGTTGCACGGGCAAACCACCGCATAGACGACATTTCGAGTCTTACAATTCGTGAAGCAATCATGCTTCCATCTGATGCCATTATTCACAAATGTATCACCTTCTATTGTGCTGGAACATGACACACAATTACCACATTTGTGGTGCCCGCATATTGGTTTCAGCTTCCACTGTGTGACAAGGTCACTTTTGGGTGCTGTGATATGACTGTCCGCTTTAATTAGATGTTGCCCTATGCTTCTATTCTTACGCATAGCAAAGATGGGTTTAGAGAGGGGGTGCTCCAAAGTCTCAAGTAGGTGCCAATTGTTCCGAATTATATTCTTGAATTGATTCGTGTGTTGGCCAAATGTTGTGACGCAAACCAATTGTTCCAAATCTTTCTTTTCTTTCTTTTTGAATAACGTCTCTCTTGGAGTGAATTTGGCCCTATTTTTCGAATGTTTTAACAGTTTTTTTGGGTATCCTCTCTCTGCCATCTCGCTGCAGAATCTCATGGCGTGGCAGTCAAAATCACATAGATTGGTACAATTTCGCCTAATCCTCAATAATTGTCCGTAGGGCAAATTGTTTTTTAATGATTGAGGATGCGAACTAGTATAATGCAGAATTGTATTCCGGTCAGTTTCCTTCTTATGCAAGGAGGTAGTCAACTTAGCCTCGCAGGTGCCTACAGTGACGTCAAGGAAAGTCATTTCTTTTGGACTGTGATTAAGTGTGAATTGGATATCTGGGTGCCTAGAGTTCAACCACAGATGGAAATGCTCGAGGTCCGCCGGGCTCCCCTGCCACAGGAGCCAGACGTCATCGATATATCTCAGCCACTGAGTGATGTGGCCCGAGAAAGGGTTGTCATTCAGGACAAATCTCTCCTCATATTGTGCCATATAGAGCACTGCCAACTCCGGTGCATAGGGACAACCCATGGCTGTCCCTTTGACTTGAACAAAAAAGTTATTCTCAAACTTAAAATAGTTACTACGAAGAGTAATCTCAGCTAGTGCCACAATGAAGTTCGTCGGCACCCGGTGGGGTCTATCCCTTTGTTCTAGATAGAGTTCAATGACCTCTAAGGCTTCATCCTGTGGTATTTGGGTGTAGAGCGAGGCAACATCAAGTGTCACCATCAACTCAGTCTGATCATTGAATGCATGCCCCTCAATTTGTTTGATGAAGGCTGTTGTGTCACTGAGATGCGATCGGACTTTTGCAATGCATGGTTTTAAAAAGAAATCAATGTATTTTGATAATGGTTCAAGCACCGAGTCGCATCCCGAGACAATGGGTCTGCCAGGGGGTACCTTCTCGTTTTTATGAATCTTCGGTAAGAAGTAGAGAATAGGAGTTCGAGGCATTTTTTTGTTCAGAAATTCATGCTCTTTGGGTCCTAGAAAACCTATGTCCAAACCCTCCTTGGTAATTCTGGATATTTTGTCCTGGATTGCATGGACAGGATCTTCTTTTGAGGGTCTGTACCATTCCCTATTGTTCACATGTGTTTGGCCTTCAGCAAGATACATTGGCCGTGGCCAAAGGACCACTGCCCCGCCCTTATCGGCTTGTTTTATGACTATTGAAGTGTCAGATTTCAGATCACCAATTGCTTTTTGTATACCTTTGCTGATGTTGTTCTTGGTAAAGCTAGTTTTCTTCTCGTTTGTCTTTGGAACAGCACATGTAGCATACTGTTCTATGAAACTCATCACTAAGTCATCCGGATCTGTTCCAAATTTGGGTGCATCTTTGATCCATAGCAGCATATGTATATGAGGAGCACCTCTTGCTTGATACTCCTTTCTCCAGAAGAAATCCAACACCTCTCCAAGAGGTGGATTTTTCTTGTTCGTGATGAAAGACATCATAGCTTCAAATCTATGATTGAAATACCTGCATACATTCACAGGATCCAAAGAGCACAGTTCTCCGGGTGTCTTAAATTCAATATTTTCAATGTTTCCATTTACCTCTCGTAGAAATTCAAGTAAGTCTTCCCAGCCATACTCAGCACAGCTGAGAGTGAGGAACCATGTGGAGTTCCTAAGTTCCTCAGCATACATTTTAAGTCACCATGACGGCGGTACCAATACTCATTAGTACCACGCTGACAAGCCATGAGATTAATCAGGTGAGAATCCAAAATACTGTCTTGCACATTGACTTTATCCATAAAGTCCCTTGCCGAGATATTTCGCAGTTGTACACCACTTTTCAAGATGTGGTTCACTGCATAAGACAATCCAGAGAGATCACTTTCAAACAATAGATGAAATAAATAGGGAATGCATTGTCGAAACCTAGGATCTTCTGTATACAATCGTAAAGTCCGGTATTCTGAAGCAGGAATTTGAACAGGTCGCTCATCATATCGTCCTCCTCGACCAGTGGGAAATAACTGTGGGAAACACCGAGCTTCCAAACTTTCCTCCCAAACACTAATGGGACTCCCTTTGGCTTGTTTCATTTGAAACAACTCAAAAGCATTCCCCATGACTTCCTTGGAATACAAAGGATGAACACTATAATGTTCATATATTTCTTCCTTTTTTGAGGCTTCTACTTTCTCAATTTGACCAGGACACAAATCGCTGTCCTCTTCTTCACTTACTTCCTCTTCTGCAACACATACATTCTTGTAGTACTTATTATTTTTTATCAAATGCAATGTTGCCTTTTTGACTTTCCTAACATCCACTAAATCTTGCCAGATTTTCTTACTCTTTTTCGGAACACCATTAACTATGATAACCAGAGGTTCCTCTTCCACTTTCTCTACTCCAATTGTATTAATGTTTTTCTTCAAATCCAAAGGCAAATAAACAACCCTTCCCTTTAATCCTCTCTGTAAATCTGATGGAGGCAACTTCCCTGTCTTTGGCTCCATTCGTACAATAGCCTGGAAGGGATGGACACTTTGAATCAAAATAGATTCATAAGTATTTAAATCCTTCAATTCATAAGGAATGTCATCTAATTCCAGAATATTATAAACAGCTCTAGCAGGCATCTGGTTTTGGTTTAATTTGTTATAGCAATGAGTACACATACGTTGGTCCGCTCCCAAATCAAAACAATTTTCTTCCATCAAGTATGTGGCAAAATCCTTCCATTCACTATTATTTTCCATATCACTCTTTGCATATATATCCACTAACTTAGTCTGATTCTTATAATAAGTCTGTCGACAACACACCCAAGTGAAATTAGGCCTCTCACTTGATTTCACCATAAATGTGGAAATTTCCTTGTGAAACTTATCTGTACTGAAAATCTGTTCACTGTCTTCCACATTACCTTCTTCTAGTGGTTCAATATCAACATTGTTCTCTTTACCAGCAAAGTAACAGAACTCAATTTCTTGACAAATATTCTTCACATCTACTTCAGAACCATACAAAAGAGCTCTGCCTAATTTTTTAAGCATAATTGCTGGACTCTTAGCATAAATACAACATTCTAACTAATTTCCTCACTTTAATATGATGCACTGCTAGCATCCTGAAATGATGAAATACACTCTGGCATACTCTCCTAGAAAGACAAGCCAGTGAATGACCACGCAAACCTGTCACTTGTTTCACTCTGCAAGGATCTAATTCTTGCAACAACTTTATTTTTTGCTTTACACTTTTCTTATGAAATGTCCGTATAAAATCACAAAGCAAATTGATGGAATCCTGTCGCACATTGCAAATAGAACTACACTTCCAGGTGTACACTGGTCCCTTAGGACGTCTCCCTAAAACCTCATCACTTAGCGCCTCTTCTGCATCTGCAGACACAAGTATTTCTTTTTCAACCGGATGACCATCTTTTACCTCATATGCTCGACCACTGCTGTCAACTGCATGCACCAAAACATTGTCCTGAAAATAACTCTCCTCATTAAAAAATGCCTCACTATTTGAACTATGCATCCATTCTCCTAAGAAAATTTCACAAAAATTACTTCGATTAACTTCTCTCTTCCATCTACTATTAGATTTGAAAACATAGATTACCTTGTTTAGTTTCCTAATTCTATTAATTACCAAAATAAATAACTTTCGCTTAATTTCGAAAGCCTGATCAATAATTTTCTCTACATTTTTCTTTTTCTTATAAAATGACACTTTCTGTTGACCTTTTTTAAATTGTTTTAGCAAATTGACAATTACCCTGTTGCGGAACATTCGCTTACGAATGTCCCTGAATATATTTGCCGTTCTACTGCCATGCACAGAGTTATCTCCTGCTCTAGCACACACTTTTTTGACGGGCCTTTCCTTTCCATTTAAATTGGCTCTCTTTTTCTGGACTAAAACTTGTTCTGTAGTTATACTTTTGTTTTTACAAATGTTTCTAAGGAATGATTTCGTTCTCTTACCCGGTGTTCTCTTCGTCCGTTGAGGTAATTCTAATGTAGAGGACTGCTGCAAAATGTTAGTCAATTGCTGTCTTTGACGTTTCATAGCCTTTCGAATTCTATCCTTAGACGGCATTCTCTAATTTCCGAATAATCTGCAGTTGAATCTGTGGTGAAATATAATAAAAAAATGTTATTAACCACTATTACCAAACAGTAAATCAATAACAGTAAGAATTAGATTCAACAATGCTATAAAAATGAATAAAATGAAAGAATTCACAAGGGTGCAGGGGGTATCACTTTGACACCCTCTGGCACCCTCAAAACAGGCACAGGTGCCATGTGGTAGGCAAACCAGCCCTAAGGGCAGGTCTGCCTTTCACATGACATAGGTGTGCAAGCACACATGTGCATGCACACCGGAATCAATATTTTACCATGAAGTTTGATTTCATGCTAAAATACCGATTCGTTAAGGCCTTTGGGACTCAGAAGAGTCCCCCCTACATAGCAAATTTACAGGATCGGTAAAATTACTGATTCGGTATTTTACCTAACCAATAATTTTTCCGATTCTGTAAATGTAGATTTACCTACATGTGGCTTTGGATTTAGGCCCCTACATACCGATTGGCCATTTACCGGTCGGAAACGGCCGAAATCGTCCATAACCGGTCGGTAAATGGCCTGAAACGACCACCTACATCGGGCCCTAAGTGTGCATGCATTTGATTTCAAACAAAGTTTTTAAACATTTTATGTAAAACAATAATACACCTACATTCATGGGGAATAGACTTAAAATGCCCTAATACACATGAAAACGTTTTAAGGAACTTGCACCTTTTTTTCAATAACTTTTACCATGGCTATGTAACTCAAACAATCAAAATGAAAATTTGCCAGGCACACATGGGGGCTTATTTACAAGGGCCTTGCAGCACGAGGAAAGTGACTTCAAATGACCAGACACACATGGGGACGTATTTACAAGGCCCTTGAACCCGGGGGAAGTGACTTGAAATTGCTAAGCACACATAGGAGAGTATCTACAATGCCTGTGCAACACTTATGCATCATTTTTTACATGTACACCGTAACATTAACAACACAATTGCATCATATATCTGTTCCGCAAAAGCGACGCATTGCAGAAGTCACATCATTTTACCATCAAAAACAATTTCACCGATTCTGTAAATGTAGATTTACCTACATGTGGCCCTGGATTTAGGCCCCTACATACCGATTCGCCATTTACAGGTCGGAAACGACCGAAATAGGCCGTTACCGGTCGGTAAATGGCCTGAAACGACCACCTACATCGGGCCCTAAGTGTGCATGCATTTGATTTCAAACAAAGTTTTAAAACCTTTTATGTAAAACAATAATACACCTACATTCATGGGGAACAGACTTAAAATACCCTAATACACATGAAAAGTTTTTTTAAGGAACTTGCACCTTTTTTTCAATAACTTTTAACATGGCTATGTAACTCAAACAATCAAAATGAAAACTTGCCAGGCACACATGGGGGCGTATTTACAAGGGCCTTGCACTACGAGGAAAGTGACTTCAAATGACCAGACACACATGGGGACGTATTTACAAGGCCCTTGAACCCAGGGAAAGTGACTTGAAATTGCTAAGCACACATAGGAGGGTATTTACAATGCCCGTGCAACACTTATGCATCATTTTCTTTTAACATGGCTATGTATCTCAAACAATTAATCATTCCTATGGGCTTTGAAGCCCATAGGAATGATTAGGCATTACCGATTCGGTATTTACCGAATCGGTAATTAAAGAATTCACAAGGGTGCAGGGGGTATCACTTTGACACCCTCTGGCACCCTCAAAACAGGCACAGGTGCCATGTGGCAGGCATACCTGCCCTAAGGGCAGGTCTGCCTTTCACATGACATACGTGTGCATGCACACATGTGCATGCACACCAGAATCGGTATTTTACCATGAAGTTTGATTTCAAGCTAAAATACCGATTTGTTAAGTCGCTTGGGACTCAGAATAGTGCCCCCTGCATAGCAAATTTACAGAATCGGTAAAATTACCGATTCGGTATTTTACCGAACCAATAATTTTTCCGATTCTGTAAATGAAGAATGCAAAATCGCCTTTGAAAGCAGAATGCAAACACTTGACGCAAAACATCATTTTAAATACACAGCTGACTTTCTTATTTACGCAAAAAAGCATACTACTCTTTATCTAAAATATATAAACGATAACTCACCTTTACAAATTCTTTTCTAAATTCAAAACAGTCTCAGAAACACACCAATTATTCTTTACCAGAATTAAAGGTATGCACTCCAGAGGCTGGAACCAACAAAGGCACCGAAACGCTGATATTCAACACAGATATCTCTCATGTCAGCCAATAAAAACTCTTCCCTCACTTTTTTCAAATCAACACCCTTCCCCCATCTGCCCTTTCTACCTCTTTTCCATAGCAACTACCGCCTGCCAGACCTGTCATGGCCACAAGTTCACACAACAATGTTTCAAATGAACTCTGAACTCTCAGTACAACTGCTAATCCACTGCAATCTTTCATAACAACATTTTTAAATAACCATTCAAAATACATCGTTCAAAGAACACATCCATGCACCCTAACTTTCTGTTTTCAGCAATGGAAATACACCAATCACTGCTAATGAATCATTTGCACTTAAACTCCACAGTTTTTTACATTACAAACATCACTATTTCAACTGCCATTTCATTCCCACACTTCATCTGACTGCAGCAAAAACTCCTCTAGACATGTTTTCAGTCTGGATTCTTGGACATAGCTACATCCACTGGGCTCACAGGTATGCTGATAACAGAAATTTACACAACCTCAATTTACAAAATGTGGAAATCAAATGGATTGGTAGAAGAGGATTGAAATGTCACCAATTGATACCATTGGTGAAAACCTTTTTACATTTGCCAACCCCTGACCTCATAATAGTGCACTGTGGAGAAAACGATGTGGGCACTTTGACTGGGGTAGGTCTGGAAATGCTTTTAAAGGACACCTTTGAGCAATTGATGACACTTTTTCCTCAAACTGCCTTGGTATATTCCAATATATGCCAAAGACAAAAAAGGAGGTGGTCCAATCAATTTTGTCCACAAATTGAGAAATCGAGGAAGCATGTAAATAAGTCTGTTTCAGCTTACATGAGGGACCATGGAATGGGCTGCATCTACAACAATAACTTGCGTTACTACATGCAAGATATCTACAGAGGAGATGGCGTGCATTTCTCAGATGAGGGGAACAGAGTTTTCATACTAAATTTAAGAATGTGTATTGGTTCCTACTTATAAGTTTCTAGAACATACACAGAACCCAAAAGCTCTTTTCAGATCTACCTTAACTTAGTGTACTCTTTTGAAATTTCGAATGTACCTTTTTTCACTTATTTTCACCTATATTCGCTTCCCGATACGCTACCCAGTTCGCGTACCGGCAGCTAACGACGCGAAAAAATCAATTTTTTTTTCTCGACATATATGAGCCTCCTCAGCCACCCTCAGAAAACTTAGGGAAACAGGATACGTCTAAAGTACCCCAATCTACACATTCTGAACATTATTTACCCTCCATCTTATATCTCAATTCTACCGAAACACAAAATGGAGGACTCCCGTAACGCTGCAAGTTCGCGTACCGGGAAACGCACTGACAAGCACTCGCTCAAAAAAGGTGGGAAAGTAATTTACAGAAAAACCACTGGAGATACTTTCACCAAATAAACAGTAGCTCATACTACATACCAATCCCTACCATTTTCACAAATTTAGTTGGAATACCATTTAGCCATTTAGCATGTAGAACTCTCTAAAATCCCTGAGGTAAATTACTTCACAAAACATATCGGAAGTGTTGGAAATGACAACCAATTAAAATATTACTTTCAATTTCTACTATTATATCATGACATTTGATTGGTTATGTAGCTGAATATATATAAACAAAGAGAGAGAAACACAGCCATTTTTACTACTACTTCGTGAAGTGCAGAACAACAAAAAATCAACTGATATTATTTATAAAACTGAAGTATGTTCTGTACTGAAAGCTAATTAGAAAAACATTTTCAGACAGTTATATTCTATCATTCTAGAATACTTATAGAATAAAATAGACTTCTCTGTTTTAGTTATGGCAGGGCCAGTCCAAGGATTTGCGAGGCCCTGGGCTAAAAGGGAACATGCGCAAGGCACCCTCCAAATTACATAAGTGACCACTTACAAGGAGAACATTCACAGACACTGTGGGGGCCCCATTGTCCAGCATTTTAACGCCCCCACAGTTTTAACTTTTAATCCACACGCATTTCTCACACCTTCATAGGTGTGAGAATTGATTGTGGTCTAAAAGTTAAAATTGAACCGCCGCCTAACCTTGTGGAGGGAGGTGCTGCCTGTTGGTTCACACACGCCGCCACGAACTTCACCTGGTTGCTGGAGGAGCTGCCCTTGCCCGGTCCGGGATCCACCGCGCTGCTGCTCCTGTGCTCCTGTGTTCACGACTTGCAGCACCCGCTCCGCAGGTGCCGCTGCGCAGCAGTCGGTGAGGGGCAGGTCTCAGCTGTTTGCAAGTCGGACGCCCGTAGGAGGAGGATCCACTGAGAGCAGTCAGAGGGAGCGCGCCAGCAGGGACTCATAAGACCAGGAGTCCCTGCTTTGCACAGGTGTGCACGGCCGCGCCCCCTGACAGACACGCCCACCGCCTGGCCATTCTGAAAAGCCGGCCTCCTGCCTGAGTGTGTGGGACACCCTGAACTGCCGCCTAACCTTGTGGAGGGAGGTGCTGCCTGTCGGTTCACACACGCCGCCACGAACTTCACCTGGTTGCTGGAGGAGCTGCCCTTGCCCGGTCCGGGATCCACCGCGCTGCTGCTCCTGTGTTCACGACTCGCAGCACCCGCTCTGCGGGTGCCGCTGCGCAGCAGTCGGTGAGGGGCAGGTCTCAGCTGTTTGCAAGTCGGACGCCCGGAGGAGGAGGATCCACTGAGAGCAGTCAGAGGGAGAGCGCCAGCAGGGACTCGTAAGACCAGGAGTCCCTGCTCTGCACAGGTGTGCACGGCCGCGCCCCCTGACAGACACGCCCACCCGCCTGCAACGCCCCTTATTACCAACGTCCAGGGCGCTAAGCGGGACGCAAGCGGGACACCGAGCGAAGCCCGAGCAAAGGGCGGGCAGTCTGTGGCAGTCAGGGGCAGACATAGGCTGGGCTGGGCCACGTCTCTTTCATCCAGCCCTGGGCCCTGTGGGTTGCGTGTTATTCCCTAAAGGCGTACCTCTTACCATGTCAACCCGTTCTGGTAAATTACTTAGGAGTGAGGGCAAAAGGGGAGGTGCTGTTGGGAGCCCAGTGATTGGAGTGATGGACCGTTTCATAACCAGAGTGGCGGCGGTCATTGAAAAGGAGATCGCCATGTCTGAACGCCGTCTCTCCGAGGTCTATCTCCCTTCTAGACGCTCCTCACTGGGGGCTGTAGCCCAGGCCTTGTCACCGGCCTGTGAGCGGGTCCAATCTGTTCCCCCTGATGTCCCGGATGGCTCTGTAGATCCCCCCCAGATGGTAGAAATAGGGAAAAACATAGATAGGTTGGAACATCGGGCTGCGCTTCTACCTAGTGGTGTTGTGGAAGAGGGTGGCGCAAGTACATCACATTCACCTGCACCCCCAAACATAGGCACAACTCAAATATTATCGCCAACTCCACCTGTTCCCAACAAAGTAAACCTAGCTGGGGCGCCATCTGTGTATGATTCGAGTGGGCAGAGTAAAAGGGCCAAAAATAAAACGGCAGCCAGCTCTAGTAAGGGTAGGCTGGTGAGACAGGCCGCGCTCTACAAGCGACCGAGAAAGCCTCTTGGGCAGGCCGGGAAGGACGTAAAGGGGTCGGTCCCAGAGGATAAGGCAGTGGTGGAGGGGGGCTCTGTGGACACACCCACGCGTAATAATAATTGTTCGTCCCCTAGTAGTAGTGCTGTTAATATCTCCACATTTATTGACCCCAAGATCATTGACAGCATTATGGAGAGGGTAAACAGTCTCTTGATGCCCCTGTTGACCCAGGTTAAGGGTTTGGGGACTAGAATAGATAAACTAGAGCAATCTACCCTCGACGGCTTTTTCTCACTTAAATCTACAATTAAATAGCATAAAAGAGTGAGTGAGAACCAGGCCATGGGACTAAAGGGGAGTGTGCCCTCAGTAGCCTCCTTGCCACTACAGGCGGATTCTAATCCTCCAACTAGGACAAATAAGGTAGATACTAGCAAAGTGCAAGCACCAGTACCTGTAATTCCTCCCCCACCAAAAGTAGGGCCCCAACACAAGGGAATGGAAACATCTTCTGAGGTTGCCAAAAGTACACCAAAATTAACATCCCAATTGCAGCCCCCGACAAGTAGAGGGACGGTAAAGGTTAACCAAGCCTCTGGTACACAAGACAAAGGCAAGGGAGCAGCAACAGAGATGGTCGACAAAACTGCCCCTCAACCTGCAGCCCCAGTTGCTACCACAGTGGCCTCCCGCAAATTCCCACGGCGGACCCCCCCCCATAAATCTCCCACCAGATTGTCACCCTTTTGTTGCTGTACTAGTAAACGTTCCCCCACTGAAGGAAAACCAGTTGGAGAATCACCAGGCCCTCAAGAATAAGTGTATTCACTGGCTAAAGTTAAACAAGCCAATCCCGAGTGGTGTGGATGGGCTTATTCTAAGTGTTCGTAGAGTAGGGTGGGTAGGACAAGGAAAAAAAACACAGGAGGGGGATTGTGTAATAATAAACTTTCAAGATCCCATAGTGGTGAGCTCCATCTGTGGGCCCATAAAAAACATGGATGTGGTAGGGCTTAAATTAGTGGATCTAACCTTTTTTTACCCCAGGCCAATTGTTATGTCGCCCTGGGCGGGCCCTAGCACATCTGGCTTAGGCCAAAACTGGGACCCATGTTGGGTTGGGGGTCTTGGGTACAACGGGTTGAACCCCCTGTGGGGGCCAGGGAGATGTTGACTGGAGGGGGGTGATACGAGGGAAATTGCAGTTTCTGACATACATGGTAACTGGCAATAGAATAGGTTTAATGACAGCACCACCACCCCGAATAGTCTCCCCTATAAGTACAGGCGACAGTGGGTTGGTAGACTCTCTGCCCATTTCTTTGGACTGTAATTTGCCTGTTCCCCCTGTGAGGCCTGTGGACAGGAGTGTTCTCGAGGTCAGCGACACATCAGCTGTGACGGACCGTGTTTTCAAGGTTTTTAGCTGGAATGTCGCAGGGATCGCGAGAAAGTTGGCCCTCCCAGACTGGAATGCTTTGGTTGATGAGCACGCCATATGCATCTTCCAGGAGACCTGGAGTTTGGAGCCGATACATAGGGTGGGATTCTCCTCCTACTTTGTGCCCGCACTAATCTCGGAATCAGGGAGAGGACGCCCTTTGGGTGGTCTTCTCATATGGGTGGAAGCTTCCCTAGACTGCAGAATAGAGGAGTCTCAGACAGGCTGTCCAGATATTCAAAATATTATTCTAAGAGATTCCAGGGGCCGTACAATATTGAATATTTATAACGTGTACGCCAGAGGGACTAAGGGCGGGAGGAAGTCCACTGTATTATCTCTTCTGGAGAGCCTTCTTAGTACAACTTCACACAAGTTGTGTACCCTGGTCGCGGGAGACATGAACTGTACGTTCGAGCCTTTTGGGCTCGGATGTTGCCTTAGACCAGGATGAGGAGGACGCCAAGATAGGGATCCCTGCCCTGGAGATTCCACCCATTAGGAGATGGTCAGAGGTGGCGTTACAGTTATACACCATGAGTATCGAATTAAATCTAAGGGCAGTGAATTGGAGGACAAATTCAGATAGGGGGGGGCTCATACCTATAATAGACCAGGACACACTTCTAGAATGGACTATATCTTATTAGATATATGTCTGTGGAGCCAGGTGAGGGACATGGTTGTGGTCCCGACGGTCGAAAGCGATCACAATCCACTTTCCTTGACCATGGCCCAGTGGTGGTGTTTTTCTAAGAAGGGTCCCATTAACCCCACATTAGCTCCCCCTGATGAGTCGGTAGTCTCACTCTGTGGAAGGCATCTAAAATGGGCTAAATTGGTCCTCTCGGAGGAAAGGGTTGGAGAAATATCATCCCTTTTAGATCACGCACTGTTAAACCTGGGGTCCCTCCCGGAAGGGGTGGGTAGGGCTTGCGGGGTCCTTGTCTCCCTAACAGAGGCTCTGACAAATGTGTTTACCATCCCCTGGAGTAAGGTAGGGAAGAAAGGAGGTGTAAAGCAAGGTAACGGTTGGTACACACAAATATGTAGGGTACATAAAACAAGACTTGTAGAGGCAGTGAAACTCAAATCCCACCCTGATATATTGGAAGCAAGGAAGGCTTATAATAGATCCCTTAAATTTGCTAAGAAGGAGTGGGAAGAGAAATTTTGGGAGGACCTACTTGTTGCCAGCAAAAGTAAAGACTCAAGGGGTTTTTGGAACCTTGTAGGCTCCTGGAACAGGCCCGACGAAGCTATGAGACCCTGTAATATCGCCCCAAAAAGCTGGGTAAAACACTTTGGGGCTTTATACCTCCCGGCGGATGGGGCACTAAATGTCAGGGTGCTCCCCCCACTAGTATCTGAACCTCACGGCTATAATCTCTTTTCAGCTCTAGAGATCGAAAAGGTAATTGGGTGGGTAGCCCCCTGGAAGGCAGCAGGCCCAGATGGCTTACCGGGGGATCTCATGCGGGCATATCCAGTGGCCTGGGGAAGGGTTATTGCAGCACCCCTCAATGATATTATGAAGGGGGGGCCAGTGCCCGATTCCTGGAAAGGGGCGGTGGTGGTCCCAATTTATAAAAAAGGATCCAGAGAAATCCCGGGGAACTACCGGCCCATAAGCCTCATTGACTCCACCCAAAAGATAGCAGGTAAAGCTATACTTGGTAGGATTCTTCATTGGGTGGAGGAAAATAAAATACTATCAGACTTCCAGGCAGGGTTCCGGGCAGGAACAGGGACGATAGAGCAGGTGTTTAGGCTAGCACTCCTTGGCTGGAAGGTGGTGGAGCTAGGCAAGGGCAGTCTATACTTGGCTTTTATAGATCTGAGGACTGCCTTTGACCTAGTTCCTCGGGAGGAGTTATGGAGGGTGCTTTATGGGTTGGGATTGCCTCCTTACATCTTGTCCCTCCTTATTAGCCTTCATGCCCATACCTTTGCTCAGGTTCGCTGGGGGAGAAATGGAGAGTTAACTGAGAAAATCCCAGTATCTAGGGGTGTGAGACAGGGATGCGTCCTAACGCCCACCCTCTTTTTACTATATGTTAATGGGGTGGTGGAATATCTCCAGCAAGAACCAGCCGACGCTCCTTGTCTCGGGGGAGTGCGGATGCCAACCCTACTTTTTGCGGATGATACGCTCTTGATTTCTAAGACTCCCCAAGGCCTCCAGAAGTTGCTAACCCGTTTCCAGAACTTTTGCGTTTCAAGGGGC
Source organism: Lissotriton vulgaris (assembly GCF_964263255.1). Lineage (NCBI taxonomy): Eukaryota > Metazoa > Chordata > Amphibia > Caudata > Salamandridae > Lissotriton > Lissotriton vulgaris. The sequence goes on along the minus strand of NW_028251363.1, from coordinate 49,251 downwards.
TTGGTAATCAACGTGGATAAAACTAAGTTTTTAATTCTAAACCCTCCAAGGAAACTGGGCCGCCCACCTATTCTTAACTCTGTTCCCTTGGAGAAAGTATCCGAATTTGATTATCTTGGAATACGGATTACGGATAGCATGAACTGGTCACCTCACATTGCCAAGATGGTCTTGAACCACAAGAGAGTAGGAGGTGCCCTTCTGAGGGAATTCCGGGCATCACCGAGGAGGTCGCTTGCCCCAGCAATTGACATTTACAAGGCTAAGGGAGTAACATCAGCCTTGTATGGGGCAGAGCTGTGGGGGCATTGCTGCCTGGATTCCCTGGCAACAGCAGAGAGCAAGCTTTTGAAATCTTTAATCGCCCTCCCTCCGAGCACTCCAACAGTGCCTGTGCTGTTGGACACAGGTTGTAAGAATATCAAAGACCAAGCCCGGCTTCGTCCACTCCTTCTATGGGCACGTATTTGGAGGGGTCAAGAGCTAAAATCATATGCTGAAGGGTTGGCTGAGATAATGAGCCTGGGCGGTTGGGCGAAGATTAAGTGGTTGAGAGACACCAAAAAGCTTTTGGAGGAACTTGGGCTGGGGGACTGTTGGTCATCAAGAACGGCTCCACCAAAAGATGTTCTGAAAAGATTATACTGGAATTGGGTTGCGGATCAGCTAGTTATAAATTCTAGTCATTGTAAATCTACAGCTGCCTTTTTAGCAATAAAAGATGTAGTAGTTTACGAACCTTACCTGGACCTAATTACCCTTCCAGCTGATCGAGCACTGTATTTCAAATTCAGAGTGGGCTCCCTTCCAGTTGGGGCCCTGGTGTCAAAGTGGAAATCAGGTGCCCACACGTCCCCCTTTTGTGCCCGTTGTACCACTAGGACAGAGTCTATATCGCATATCCTGTTTGAATGTCCGGACTATGCTAAACCCAGGAGTTTTTGGCTCAAACCCCTTTGTTGCAATATGGGTACGCGTAGTTATCTGGTAGCCCTTTGCATCCTAATGACGAACTCTTCCCCTCCCATTGTTTGTGGTGTAGCCAAATTTTTAAAGCATTTCTGGTTGATTCGTTGCAAGAGATTGTCAATAGCGGTTTAATTCGTTTTTAGCTAACTTATTCTGGCATTACATGTCTTTTTATCTTTCTTAAATGTAATTCAATATTGCTCCTTAAAAATGTTTTTTCTAGTTTTGTAAATGCTGTATTTTGTGCACGCTTTCAAGATATCTTGCATATCGAATAAAAGCTTCAACCAAGTAACCAAGTAAAACTGAGGGTGCGCCAAAATGCTGGACAATGGGCCCCCCACAGTGTCTGTGAATGGTCTCCTTGCAATTCAAAGAGCGTCTCCTTCTCCCTCCCCTATACCTCCTGACACCATCCATGAGAGGCCCAAGGAGGGGGCCCCCTGCAATAGACCTTAATTGCAGGCGACACCTTTCTTTGTGATAGATCTCCAGGAAAACAAAATGACACATCACCAGTGCGTGGCACCATGCTGGTGGGCTAAGTGCGAGGTCCTGAACGGCAGCCCACACTGCCCATGCCTAGCGCCGGCCCTGAATTAAGGATAGAGTTAGACTTCTCTAGTATAATTCAGAATTGACTAAGAGTTTATTTGATAATTTTCTTCATATTTCTACTTCCAATTTGATACCATACACTGCCCAAAAAAAAAAACACTGTTTAAATAACCAAACTACCTGTCTGTACTGAAACCCAACAGTGCCCTATCTGTACTGATATATTTTTTAAAAATTCATTTTTCAGAATTCAAAATGGAAGGACAAGAAAACAACTTGAAAACTGAAACAGAAAAACAAATGGAGACAGAAGTTGACAAGGATTTCTTTGACGATACAATAAACAATGAACTTGTGCAATGTGTAGATGCAGTAGATTTTCTACTGGAAAATGAAGAAAAAAATGATCACGATTTTTTAGATTTTCTTTTAAATTTTGAAAAACAATCTGAAAAATAAATTTGTATTTCTTAATTCAAAAATTGTTTGACACATTATTTATTTTTATATGTATATTGAAAACTAGTAGCAAATTGATTATAACGTGAAGTCAGACTTTAAATATACTGTGCAACTTTTTGGTGTTACATACTAACTTTGTTCATAGTTACTTCTTTTCTCCCACTATATAATCCCCAATGTGTATTTAACATCTCTTTATCATCTCCTGCCACAATGTTGTTTCGGCTTTCTAGACAGACTATGGTATGAATTCCATATACCACAATAACTTCTTTAACAGCAAGCAAAATATCTACAAAGGAGACGGTGTTTATTAATTTATAGACTCTGCATTGGTACCTACATGTAGCTACGTAAAAAAAAACAAAAAACAAAAAAACAACAAAACGAACAATTGATAAACATACAATAAGTTAAAAGTCAATCATTCTTGTTTCCTTATAGTACGCTCCCCGACCGCTTTCGGGTACGCGTACCGGGCGCACCCCACGGATTTTTTTTTTTTTTTTTTTTTTTTACGGCGGGGCCCTTTTAAAGCCTCCACATCAAATCTAGGGGGTCAAGGAGGATCTACTATGCCCCCTTATGGGCATTTGCCCCTTCGTTCTGGCCTCCTCTTGTCTCTCGATCCTACCGGGAGACAAGATGGCGGCCGCTACAGACTGTTTAGAATGTTGACAAACACCGGAGAGCCAATCAGCTTCGCTTCGCAAAGCTCCGTTACGCGAATAGTACGCAAACTAGTGCGCTATCCAGGACGCTGTCACAGATATATCTGTTTTTTAAAACGTTAATTTCTCAAAATCCACTGGAGCACATATATTGAGACCCAGCAAAGGCACATCGGGCTAACAGTCCCTACAAATTTGCCAAGTTTCGTGCAAATCCATTCAGCCGTTCGAGCTAAAAGTGAGGCCAAACGCCCTATGGAAAAATTAATGGGAAAAACGTGTTTTGGGACCCCCCTTTTTTCTCGGCTCCCCCTTAATGGAACCCCCCCAAATTTTCATGGGCTGATCAGAAACAAAATGTGCCATTTTCCTAAAAATTTCAGCCGATTCCGTCCACAAACGCCAAAGTTATTAGACATAGAATTTTCAAAAGTTCCATAGAGAAAAAATCCTAACTATATATACCTACTGGCGACCGCCAGTCGGTAATATATATATATATATTCACTGAAAAAACCATAGGTTATAGACCATATATAGTTAGGAATTAGCATTTACAAAACCTTATTTTACTCACACAAAACCATTGAAATTTCATATATAGTTAGATGCACTAACTATATATCGCGCACCCGCAATCTACTACTGATCATGTCACATATTACATCATTCATGACATGGTCAGTAACATCACTGATGACATCACTGATGACATCTCAAATGACATCACTGATGACATCACTGTAGACATCACTGATGACATCTAAAATGACATCACTGATGACATCACTGATGACATCTCATTTGACATTACTGATCACATCACTGATGACATCATTCATGTGATAATACGATCAACCTCTTCAGACTCTAAAATAATCTTAGATACATTCAGAGTGAAGAGACACTCACAGACTGTCACTCATCCATGGAGTTACTCACACACCTAGTCAGTCATGCAAAGAATCAATCACACTTCCATTTCCTCAACTATACAGTTATACACACCTTACTTATTCAAACATATACTAACACATATTTCCTCTCTTATACAATCCCTGATACAAGTTCACAATGATCCATACAGCCACTCATACATTCACTGGCTCATATGCACAGTAATTTATATATGTCAACTCTCACATGTACTGTGTTTTACATATGTACTTACTTTGACATGTAGCACTGACATATCCATTCACTCACTAATACACTAATGCACACAGTCAACCGCCCATACAGCTGTTTTCACATGCACTTTTGAACTCATACATCTAGTGAATCAACTGCTCACACATCTATGCACATAGTCACACACCTCACAGCCACCCACACACAGACACTCACTCTCCCATACAAATACCTGGGCAACCAATCAATAACCCATATAGTAAATCATAAAGCTACTGATCAACACATGCAGCAGTTTACAGAACAATAGATATAATGATGCACAAATTAAGACAGTTTAGTCACTAACCCATGCACTCAGTGAGACACATTTAATCACTCACTCATACAGTCAGTCATGCACCTACTAAATCCTTCATCCAGACACTTATACATCCACTCATTCTTCAATATGTAAGACATATTTTGACTTTACAGAAACATACAGTCACTGGATGATGTCATCAGTGATGTCATCAGTGATGTCATTTGAGATGTCATCAGTGATGTCATAAGTGATGTCATCAGTGATGTTACTGACCATGTCATGAATGATGTAATATGTGACATGATCAGCAGTAGATTGCGGGTGCGCGATATATAGTTAGTGCATCTAAATATATATGAAATTTCAATGGTTTTGTGTGAGTAAAATAAGGTTTTGTAAATGCTAATTCCTAACTATATATGGTCTATAACCTATGGTTTTTTCAGTGAATTTCATTGGTTTTTTAAAAGCTAATATATGTAGCTGTAAAATGTATTTTTCTTAAAATCCAAAAATATATTTTATATGTTTATGTTTAATTTTTTTTCAATATTTTTTTTTTCGCTCCCGGTTCGCGAACCGGGAAGCTTTCCGTTAGCTCAATTTGATGCCGCGACCCGGTCCGCTAACCGGTAAACGTTCCGTTTGCGCAACTGCCGCGTTAGAAATGAACATCGTGACGAGTCGCGGAAACGCGACATATCACGTTGCCGCATAATGCGTCTTATGACGCGCCGCGTTAGCGCACCCGGAAGTGCTCCGGACCGCGAACTGAGGCGCAAAACGCAGCTTCCCGGAAGCGATCCGGAGCGCGGCGTGCAGTGCGTAACATAAGCGTAACTGGTCATGTGACTTGTAAATAAAACTTTTTATTGGTTCATTTCACTATTGGTTTCCTAATGATGTAAGTCTTGGTCATGTGACCTTACAATAACACTTTTCATTGGTTTAGAACTATTTTTTTTCTCAAATGATGAAAGCCCCCACCTTTTTTCTCACTCTGACTTTCAACTTCGAGAAAGGAAGACCTATTTTGCACAGAGGGAAATGGCTTCAGTAGTAGCTTCAGCTAGTGGACCCCCCCCCACCACCTCTCTTCCTCATAGGAAGAGAGGACCACCTCCACAGTTCCTTGCAAACCCGGAGGAAGAAGAGGATGAAGAAGATGAAGAAGAAGAACAGGCTTCACAATTTATAGAAGAGTTGCCCCGGGTATCTCATTATAAAAATAGTTTTATTTGGCAGTTTTTTTCATTTCCACCAGGAGAGAAAAAAGTTAATGCACGCTATGTGACGTGCCTAATATGCAAGCAGAAGTTATCCAGAGGCACAGAAAAGAAGTATAGTTATGGGAATCATACTATGCACCGTCACATGCAGAGGTGGCATCCTTTAAATTATAGCCGGGCAGAGATGCATGATCTACAAGACAACCCTCCAACTTCTGTGGCCAGCACATCAGCAGATATATCTCTGTCGGTTCCAGAGGCACAAGAAACAGTGCCAAGCATCCAGAAAAATGTTGTGCATATGAAGATCGTTTGCTTATATTGCGGCGCCTTATTTTCATGTGCCAACATGAGTATTAAGTTAATTAATTTAGCATTTGAAAAACACCAATGCCCTAAACGCGCCAAGAAATAATTTTTTTTTTGCTCCTGTTGAGCCCTTTTCAATGCCTGTTTTTTGTTCTTTCCCTTTCAAAAAAAGAAAAAAAACATAAAATTGTTCAAAAAATACAAAAAAAAAATAATGTTCAAAAAAGAAAAAAAATATATAAAGCAACAAAAACATAAAAAAAGTTCTTTTCAGAACTACCTCCCCTTTATACAAAAATTGCTAGAAAGTGTAACACTCTGGCAAGCTGTTTTTTTTTAGTTCGCTTTCCGGTTCGCTCACCGGTACGCGAACCGGGAGCTAACCGCAACATTTAAAAAAAAAAAAAAAGGAGTAAGTACAAAGGAAGTAAACAGAGAGTAATGTTAAAAGAAAGACAGCTATAGGGACTAAACCAGAGATGCTGTTTAATAGATTTATTTACCGAAGAAAAGATGGAAGACGATATAATTGTGGAAAACAAAATAGATAAGGAAGTGAAAGAATCAAGCATTGAAAATGCAATAGGTCTCACAATAGAAGAGTTTGTCCTTTTGGTTTTGCAAATGGATGAGTGGCGTTGCATGGATGAGTGGCGTTGCGTGGATGATTGGCATTGCGTGGATGAGTGGCGTTGCGTGGATTAGTGGCGTTGCGTGAATGAGTTGCGTGTGTGAGTGGTGTTGTGTGTGTGAGTGGCATTGTGTGTGTGAGTGGCGTTGCATGTGTGAGTGGCGTTGCGTGTGTGAGTGGCGTTGCGTGTGTGAGTGGCGTTGCGTGTGTGAGTGGCGTTACTGTGGGGAGGGGGGGACGAGAAATGCACACGGCAGACAGGGGAGGGGACAGAGCGGGGAGAGCAGAATGAGGGTGTAAAGCAGCCGGTGCTTTTGAAGTGAAGCTAATCTTCACTTCAAAGGTGTGGGAGGAGTGCGGCTGAGGGAACAGACGGCGATTTGGTAATGTGCACACGCATTTTAGGTCAATGCTCTTGCGCATTGACATAAAAGCCACGGGCACAGCTCCAAATTGCCACATTTAGTTAAACTTTGTTTAAAGCTCTTTAGTCTGAATCCCTATAGTAGGTGAATGTGATAGAATTGTAACGAAAAGAGTAAAAAACATTTACCTTATAATTGTTGTTAATTTATCCACTTTTTTTTCATACTTTCAATCTGTGAAAGAGAGAACAAACATTTGAAAAATATTAAAACATGTATTTAAAAATTAGAAAAGACAAGGGAAAAGGTGGAAGGACAAACAGTTTTTCAACAACTTTGACATTTAGAGAAGCCTCTGCTTCTCCAGGCCTCCTACACAGTCCTAAATATACAAATTTTAAACTAACAGTATCTTGATGCTGATGAAGTGAGGCCTATTTTGGAACATGGTGCATCTTTTGCACTGCTAATGTCTCACAACAGTGATGCAATGGCAGTGCAAAAAAGATGTAAAGCCATCATAAAATTGTCCCTAACATTTTAAATGATTGTTTCAGGATGCAAATAAGATGTATCCTATCCAGAGGTTTGTTTGAGGTGAGGCCTACTCAGGTTTCAAAATAAAACAGTACCCAGAAGTGCAGCACTGTATGCATTAACTTTGACACTTACAGAACCCTCAGCTTCTCCATGTCTACCTCACATTTCTAAATGTATATCATAAGTACAAAAAGTAGAGAATTAATTATACATGTTAAATGGTTTATTTTTGCTGTTCTCAGAATGTATCAAATTTCACTTAAATCAGTGACTTGAAGGTATTCATCATGTAACAGCGGGAAAAAAAAACACAATCAAAATGATTGTGTTTAAAAAACCCATACAACATAAAAAATCAAAATTCAAAACTCCTTAAAATTAACTTACTTTCCATGACGTCGAAGGATGTCCTATGAACAGCTTACACTCTGTTGTGCTGTTAATATTTTCATTCCGCTACTTTCTGAAAGAAAACCTCCATCGTTTTGAAAAATATGTTACATACGATAAAAGACTTCTCGCTTTCTACCACATGTTTCCACAAGGCCAAATCATGTAAGAGCCATTTACAACTCTTGGAATTCTTGTAAGCAAATCCCGTCATTTTCTATTTTCGCAACTTTCAGAAAGAAAACGTTTAAGATTACTTTCACATCCTGGACTATTAATATCTTACCCTTGTTGCTCACTCATGTTCTACATTTCCTATGACACTGATACTGCTTACTATGAAGCAGAGTTACTTGCATCAGGTTTATATTTTTGAATTTTTAAAATGACATTATGATCCAAAGTTTGGATAAATAATCTAGACAGCATTGCAGACTTACATTCCCTCTACTCCATGAAACTCTAGAAATTGCTCAGAACAAATCCCGAGATTCTGTCCCTAAAATTTTGGTTTTAAAAACACCAGGTAAGAATTTTTAAGGTCAAAAGGCAATTTCTTTTTGAAAGTTAAAGCAGAATCGTTGCAGAATGACCAGCCGTTTCTGGACTTTAAATAAGTTGTGTAATGTCCTGATGTTGTTGTAGGACCGTCATGAAATATAATTGCTGCAGTTACAAAAGTCCTTCCTGATATTGACAACTGCGAAGCAACAACATTTTTTATTAAAGTTGTCAATTTTGTTCCATCAGTCCTACATCGTTGGAACATTAAAATGACATACAGGCCATATCTTCGTAAAAATAATGTTGACATCATTTCAGATTTACATTGGCTACACTCCATGTTGTGATCAGCTGCTTTTACTAGCTTATGAAAGGACACTGATTTACTGTCTGGCAAAGTTAAATATATAAATCTTTCAGAATCTACACTAGTAGTACTTGATAGCCTACAATTCTCGCAGTCATGCTGCCATTGATAAGAAAGGCCAAATAGATAATCTACATCTACACCCTCATCTTGCAATACATCAAGCATATACATTAAAAACTCCTGACAATCCTGCTGAATATTTTCAGAGAATTCTGTTTGACCTGAACATTCGTCTTAAGCAACAATCGGTGTACAGAGTTCCCCAAGGAGAGCTAAGAATTTTAGCTCAGCCAATATTCTCTCTCACTCAATTAGACAAGGGGTGATGTGAGGGTCTAGAGTGCATGATGTAGACCCATATTCCAGAATGTAGGGATACCTCACACAGGCTACCGGCAGGACTACAACTGTAGCCCCAGCCGATGGTCGTCCAGCGTCATCATCGGTATCCTGCTCCTTCGGCAGGCTGGCGGTGCAATGCCCGTCGGGCAGCGATGGGAGCTGCACTTTGGTGGAGATCTTCTATTCTGGGCCAGCGGGTGTGTGTGTGTGAGGGGCCTAAGGGAGTGCAATCGTGAGCATGGTGGTGTAGTTAAAAAAAAGTCAGTAAAGTCCTGTTGGTAATTATTTTAATAGTCAGGCTTACTGCTTTGATTAAAAGTTACAGGGGTATTAAGGGGTGGTAAGCAATGAGACCAACCCTTACTCAACCCTTAAAGTGAAAAAACGGTCAACATGTTTCACGCCCTAAGGGCGATTCATCAGGACCTCGGTGCTCATAAATTGCTCGGATCCTCTAAGTTAGGAGGACACCAGTATACGACCTGTGAAAGTGTCGTACAGAAATGGTTCCACGCAGGGGACTTCCTGGGAACCTTACTGTTTCCTCATGGAAGCCTCACGAGCTGTCCAGGTGGGGCCAGCAGCGAGTGAGGAGGTCCTCAAAAGTCGCTGCAGGCAGGCTTCTCTGCACCTACCCCTCCCACTGGAAACCAGATATCTGGACAGCCGGCCCATTCGTCTAACAGAAAACAAATTTCAGACACACTTTCTACTCTCGTTTTATCAGCACTACATTTTTCTAACACAGAACTCAACAAACAGCATAAACTTTGTTCCGAATTGATCACAATCTGTTCTTTGAAAGTCTCTAGTAAAAAGAGAACATTAACCACTACATTAGCATAGCAGTTGACACCAGAACTATTTTCAAATTTAAAACCAACAACATCTTCAACAGAATCCATTTTCTTTCTGCTTATAATTTCAGGTTCATCAACTTTTCGTCTTTTTGCTATAACCTCCCTACTATTGGTCACATTTCTTCGTTTTCGGCCTACCACACGTTTCTCAAACAAAGGATATTGAGGCAAATGTGGCGCATACTCTCTTCTTAACCTATTGTATTCCTTAACACAATCTAGATCTGCACAAATGTTTGTGACATCACAGTCAATCAAGTACAATCCCGATAAAGTTCTAACTCGTGACAATGCCACATATGCCATACCCTCCTTGAACACAGAACTGCCAATATTCACTAAAGCACTATCTACACTTAAACCTTGCGATTTATGGATTGTCACCGGATATGCCAAGCAAACAGGAAACTGCTTACGGCGCACATATAAGTCTTTTACAAGCAAAAATCTAGCAGAAGAACGACCAATTAGCTGTACTTCCTCAATGCCATCAAATTTAATTTTTAAAAATTCAATACCATCTCTATTTCTGTATTTTTCAAAATCAACAACATTACCCATTGATCCATTTACCAGACCTCTTTCAACATGTAAATTCCTTCTCAAAATGATTCGGCAATTTAAGCACACATTCAAAGTCTTTTCAAAACCCGCAGTTTTAGATATAGTCTTCTCTAATGAATCCAATTTAGATTTCAAATTCTCAGACAAAATAATTGTTGCTCCCATATGCTCTATTTTGTCAATAGCTTCAAGTTTCACAATCTCTTGTTTTTCTAAATTCAACATTTTGTTGTTGAAGATGGCACATTCTGCAAGGTTTGGCATCAAACATATTCCAGATTTCTTCTCAGTAATTTTCTTAAAAATATTCTCAGGCACAATGTCTTGTTCTGGATATAAATTTGACAGTAATCATGCATGTAAAGCTTCTTTCGCATGCTCCGTCACTTTTCCAATTCTAACATCTTGTAAAATATTCTTGTAATCTTCATCCTTCGCCTGACGCATATTTTCATGCAGTTCAGCATAATTGAAGTTTAACCATATATTGACATTGCCAATGCTCCCTAGGCACTTCCTGGTATCTTCATGCGTGAGTATTTTGAACACAGGTTGTCCTTTCACTGGTGTTAGCTGCAGAAGATCTCCGAAAACAATAATGTGTTTGCCACCAAATAACACATCATACTCTGTTTTAAGAACTTCTTGCATTCTCAAATGCACAAAGGCAAGCATGAGATTTGAAACCATGCTTACTTCGTCAATGATAAGAAGTTTCATTTTCCTCAAGACTCTTGATACTTCACAACAAGCATCTCCAGATAACTTGTGGTATTGTAATTTGTTGTCATGCTCCACTGGCAACATCAGTAGACGATGCAAAGTAATTCCTTTAATGTTATGTGCTGCTAATCCAGTTGGAGCGGTGACAACACAAGACAGCGATGACTCAGTCCTTTCCTGCAAATAACAAGAAATTGCTTTAATGAGGAAACTTTTTCCAGTTCCCGCTTCTCCAGTCACGTACAATCGGACAGGCTTCAACGACGTACATGAGCACTCTTTCTTCTCATGACTTAATCCATGCTCAATTTGCTTGGTAACTTCGTCATATATTTTCCTCTGCTCAACGTTGAGTTGTCTTTCCAAGTCTTCTAAGTTAACCGCATCCTCCTGAGCAGGTGCCATGGCTCTTTCTACTTCATTCATAGCAGTGGCGGCTTCATTTTCGATAACAGGTCCTCCTAGTGGATCCTGACTCATTGAAACAGAACTCTGACTGTCCTGAGAACTGTCTCTAGCAATCTCGGCTGCAATCGTTGCTTCCTGCTCGATTTCCAAAGTCAACATTTCTAGATATTTGGGAAAAGGAGAACATTCTATGGTCTCCTTGGCGGCATTGAAAGAGTCTTTGTAACAAATACAATCTCCAAGCAGTTCTTCTTCTGCACGCCAAGGCTTGAAAAGTTGCAAGAGTGCTAAATAGAAAAACTCTTTTTTTTCTGGAGATTCGCCACTCAATTTTCGATGGTTTACCAAGTGGCATTTTCTTTGCTTGACCAGACATCCCTCACTTCCAATTACAGCATACACTCCTTTCTCAATATCTTCTTTGATGTTCCTCTTGAATATGTAATTTTGTAGAACCTCATATAGACAAACATTCTCAAGGTGACTGCTTAGATTTGGATAATATGTATCCAACATGTTGGTCTTCAAAATGTCGGTACTGTTTGGCTCCTTTTCCGCCAAATACTCAATTTCCCGGACAGGTTTTAGAACTCGATTTCACGTTGCAGCAAGACCAAGACTCGCCCAAACGATACTCCTGGATTTGGCATAGAGACTTGCTGAAGACAACCGGTCAGAACATTCGTAAGCTCCGATTTCTCGATGCGACAACATCTTCAAACTGAAACTGTACAACTTCTTGCTGAGGCTCTTTTCATGGGAAATATCCTCCCACATATCCTTCAATTCTGTCTTTTCTTTTTTGGTGATGTAAGATGTCACATACCGAGCCACAGCCATACAGTTGTCAGCCACAAACTGTATATCCATGTTAGCATTCCACATGGACAAAATCACAGGGTTGTAGTCGTTGATGTATTTGGACTCTTCGTTTCTTTTCAAATTGTATGTGTTTTTGGATGATTTCCTCGTCACATTATGTCGCAGCGAAGACATCAAACTGTTTACTCTTCCTTTAGAAATCACCGGTCGTGGAAAGTTGAAACGACATTTGGTGTAGAACTTGTCCTTGTTTCTGAATTTACGACGACAGTACTTTCCACAATGATGGCTTTGGAAACGTAGAACTTGTTCTCTTAGGCTTTTCTTCTCCTTTGCGTTTGGAACAGCACACGTAGAATACTGTTCTATGAAACTTATCACTAAGTCATCCGGATCTGTTCCAAATTTAGGTGCATCCTTGATCCACAGCAGCATATGTATATGAGGAGCACCTCTTGCTTGGTACTCCTTTCTCCAGAAGAAATCCAACACCTCTCCAAGAGGTGGATTCTTCTTATTCATGATGAATGACATCATAGCTTCAAATCTATGATTGATGTACCTGCATACATTGACTGGATCCAAAGAGCACAGTTCTCCGGGGTGTCTTGAATTCAATATTTTCAATGTTTCCATTTGTCTCTCGTAGAAATTCAAGTAAGTCTTCCCAGCTATACTCGGCACAGCTCAGAGTGAGGAACCATGTCGGAGTTCCTAAGTTCCTCAGCATACATTTTAAATCACCATGACGACGGTACCAGTACTCATTAGTACCACGCTGACACGCCATGAGATTAATTAGGTGAGAATACAAAATACTGTCTTGGACATTGACTTTATCCATAAAGTCCCTTGCCGAGATGTTTCGCATCTGTATACCACCTTTCAAGATGTGGTTCACTGCATATGACAGTCCTGACAGATCGCTTTCAAACAGGAGATGAAACAAATAGGGAATGCATTGTCGAAACCTAGCATCTTCTGCATACAATCGTAAAGTCCGGTATTCTGAAGCAGGAATTTGAACAGGTCGCTCATCATATCGTCCTCCTCGACCTGTGGGAAATAGCTGTGGGAAACACAGAGCTTCCAAACTTTCCTCCCAAACACTAATGGGACTCCCTTTGGCTTGTTTCATTTGAAACAATTCAATAGCATTCCCCATAGCTTCCTTGGAATGCAATGGATGAACACTATAATGTTCATAAATTTCTTCCTTTTTAGAGGCTTCTACTTTTTCAATTTGACCAGGACACAAATCGCTATCCTCTTCCTCACTTACTTCCTCTTCTGCAACAAATACATTCCTATAGTACTTATTATTTTTTTTAAAAATACAATGTTGCCTTTTTGACTTTCCTAACATCCACTAAATCTTGTCATATTTTCTTACTCTTTGTCGGAACGCCATTAACTATGATAACTAGAGGTTCCTCTTCAACTTTCTCTACTCCAATTGTGTTAATGTTTTTGTTCAAATCTAGAGGCAAATAAACAACTCTTCCCTTTAATCCTCTCTGTAAATCTGATGGAGGCAACTTCCCTGTCTTTGGCTCCATTCTTACAATAGCCTGAAAGGGATGAATACTTTGAATCAAAATAGATTCATAAGTATTTAAATCCTTCAATTCAGAAGGAATCTCTACCAATTCCAGATTATTATGAACCGCCCTAGCTGGCATCTGGTTTTGGTTTAATTTGTTACAACAATAAGTACACACACGTTGATCGAATCCCAAATCAAAACAATTTTCTACCATCAAGTATGTTGCGAAATCCTTCCATTCACTATTATTTTCCCTTTCACTTTTTGCATATAAATCCACTAACTTAGTCTGATTCTTATAATAAGTGCGTCGACAACACACACAAGTGAAATTAGACCTCTCACTTGATTTCACCTGAAACGTGGCAATTTCCTTCTGAAAATTATCTGTACTGGAAACCTGTACATTATCTTCAACATTACCCTCTTCTTCTGGGTCAATTTGAACATTCTCCTCTTTACTTCCAAAGTAACAAAACTCAATTTCTTCACAAATATTCTTCACATCTATTTCAGAACCATGGAAAAGAGCAGCACATAATTGTTTAAGCATAATTGCTGGACTCTTAGCATAATACAACATTCTAATTAATTTCCTCACTTTATTATGATGCACTGCTAGCATCCTAAAATGATGAAAAACACTCTGGCATACTCTCCTGGAAAGACAAGCCAGTGAATGACCATGCACACCTGTCACTTCTCTCACTCTGCAAGGATCTAATTCTTGCAACAACTTCATTTTCTGCTTCAAACGTTTCTTATTAAATGTCCGTACAAAATCACAAAGCAAATCGATTGAATCCTGTCGCACACTGCAAATACTACTACACTTCCAGGTGTACACAGGACCTTTAGGACGTCTTCCTAAAACCTCATTACCTAACACCTCTTCTGTCTCTGTTGTTACAAGTTTTTCTTTTTCAACTGGACATCCATCTTTCACTTCATAAGCTCGACCACTGGTGTCAACTGCATGCACCAAATCATTATCCTGGAAATAACTCTCCTCATTAAAAAATGCCTCAGAACTTGAACTATGCATCCAGTCTCCTGAGAAAACATCACAAAAATTACTATGATTAATTATTCTCTTCCATCTTCTATTTGTTTTGAAATCATAAATTACCTTGTTTACCTTCCTAATTCTGTTGACTATCAAAATAAATAACTTTCGTTTAATTTCAAATGCTTGATCAATAACTTTCTTAACTTTTTTTTTTCTCTTATAAAAAACCACTTTCTGTTGACCTTTGTTAATATTTTTTAACAAATTGCCAATTATCCTGTTGCGGAACATTAGTTTACGAATGTCCCTAAACTGTTCTTTCCTTCTGCTATCATGCACAGAGTTATCTCTTGCTCTAGCAGTAAAATTTTTGATTGGCCCTTCCTTTCCGTTTAAATTGCTTCTCTTTTTCTGGACTTAAACATTTTCTGTAGAAATACTTTTTTTACTACAAATTTTTCTTATGAATGTTTTCGTGGTCTTACCCGGTGCTTTCTTGGTGACTTGACAAGTTTTTTTGTAGAGGACTGCTGCAGTAATTGAAGGACCTGCTGTCTTTGACATCTTGTAGCCTTTCTAATTCGATTCTTAGTTGGCATTTTCAAATTTTGAAATAATTTGCAGTTGAATCTGTGCTAAAATATAATAAAAAATGTTATTAATCACTATTACCAAACAGTAAATCAATAACAGTCATCAAAAACGTAACACCCTGCTTGTTATTTTAACATATAATAATTTTTAGTGCATTGGCAAATTTAGAAATCACAAATAGTAGCAATTGCTAATTGTTTTACCTGTGTTGTTTTATATGTGAATCTGAACTAATTTTACAAGCATATTTGATTATTTTAATAAAGACACTACACACATACTATTTTTGAATTTTTGTTTAATTTTAAATTAAATGGTTTACATTTTTACTACATAGGCTCAAGCAGATCAGCTTCCCACCCTATATCATACAATTCTGACAAATCGGCATTCTCATCATATTCTTCATCATCCTCAGGATTTAAATGATCTAAAGGATCTACTTCCACTGACGTTTCAATGACAAGTTCAACGATAAGATCGAGATCAACTGATTGCTCATTATCGCTCATGCTTGATGTTGTTGTTATCTTTAAAAAAAGAGAACAACAATGAGATGTTGGAGACTAAGACACAAATCTCAGAGGCTAGAATAGTAAAATTGTTTAACAAGAGAATCATATTGCAGCTATTATTTAGCCATGTCCAGCGATGCTGAAGAGGTGAGGCCTATGTCTAAGTCTTCAGTAAACAGGACTCATCTCTTCTTAACCTAGGATAAGCCTCACCGACTCTGTGTCCCCTACACATACTTAAATGTATAGGGACAGATTTATATTAACTGGCACATCCCCAGGAATGCACCAGTTAATGTGCACCACTGCTCTGCTACTCATGGTGTGGCACATTTACATTGTGGAACACCATTGAATAAAAACAGCACAGATGCGTCACGCATCGGTGCCGCAAAAGCAACACATTGCACAAGTCACGTCGTAAACACGACATGTCTACTGCAATGCACAGGAGGAAGCCACACATTGCATGGTGCTTCACTCCTTATGCCTGTTTCAAACAGCCATAAGGATTTGATTCAGGAATGCTATAAAGCTGACTCAGTGAAATCTTCTAAATTTCACTGTGTTACTTTTACAGGGCTTTCATGCAAATGAATGCCCACCATGCAACAAAACACCTATATGAAACCTGACGCAAGTTTCATGTGGCACAGGACTTTACAGCATGACACATCTGTCTAGATGCATCAAGTTGAAAATATGTCGCCCCATAGCAAATCTTTTGCACCACCGCTGCAGAGTACAGAGGAGATAATACATGTGAAGGCATACCAATGAAGTAAGTCATGTCCACTTCACTCTTGAACAAAGGCCAGACCTCTTTTGTGTCCGTGGACAGACCTAAACTTCATCTGCACAATGTTATTCATAAACTTACGAAACACAGGTGATGTAATTGAAAAATGTGGAGTTTCTTTTCCTCATTGCACAATCACATCACCTGTGTTTCCTCAGTGACTTAAAATGCCCTAAGACACATGAAAGTGTTTTTTTAAAGCCTTTGCATCATTTGTGGATCACTTTTAACATGGCTATGTAAGTCAAATAATCAAAATCTAAATTTGCCAAGCACAGATGGAAGCATATTTACAAGGAACATGCACCACGGGGAAAGGTCTTAAATTAAAATGGGAAAAATAACATCAGAGACACTTAAATGCCTTATAAATATGCCCCAAACAAACTATGAAGCTCTAGCAGTACATATCCAGAAATGTAATTGATTTAAAAAAAAAAACGTTTTTAAACACAACATATAAATCAATTGTATACCTACCTTCAAGAGGAAATGACTTAAAATGTCCTTAAGACACATGAAAGGGGTTTTTGATTGCCCTTGCACCATTTTTTGGGACACTTTTAACATGGCTATGTAACTCAGAGAATCAAAATCTAAATTTGCCAAGCACAGGTGAGAGCATATTTACAAGGAACAAGCCCCACGGCGAAAGCTGTTCATCTGCACAATGTTATTCATAAACTTAGGAAACACAGGTGATGTAATTGAAAAATGTGGAGTTTCTTTTCCTCATTGCACAATCACATCACCTGTGTTTCCTCAGTGACTTAAAATGCCCTAAGACTCATGAAAGTGTTTTTTAAAATCCTTTGCACCATTTTTGGATCACTTTTAACATGGCTATGTAAGTCAAATAATCAAAATCTAAATTTGCCAAGCACAGGTGGGAGCATATTTACAAGGAACAAGCCCCACGGCGAAAGCTCTTAATTTAAAATGGAAAAAATAACATCAGAGATACTCAAATGCCTTATAAAGAAACAGACACCATTTTTTCCTTGTGATAAATTTTAAAAGCATTCCTTTTCCTCAAAAACGATTTTCAAGTAATAATTTGAAAACACTGCACAGCTCCTATGTACAAAAACACCCTGACATTATTTTCAATTACAATTTCTCAAAGAAACAACATCTATTTGTAAAACACCTTAGACAAAGCAACATTTTAAAAACACAGCTTTCTTCATAATTTTGTCCTTAAAGCATAATATAGTCTATCTAAATTAAATAAATCTTTTCTCACCTTAGCAAATTCTTTATGAGTTTTAAAACAGTCTCAGAAATACACTAAATTGTCTTCAGCAGAACAAAGAGTATGCACTCCAGAGGCTGCAGCTATAGAAAGCACAGAAATGCTGATATTCATTACACATATCTCTCATGTTAGCCAATCAAAACTCTTCCCTCACTTTTTTCAAATAAAAACCCTTCCCCCCTCTGCCCTCTCTGCTTTTTTTGCATAGCAACCACCTCCTGAAAGACCTCTGATGTTTGCAAGTTCACACAATAATGTTTCAATTGAACTCTGAACTCTCAGTGCACCTGCGTATCCAGTGCAATCTTTCATTAAATATTTTTTCCTTGACCATTCAAATTACATCTTTCAAAGAACACATCCATGCACCCTAACTTTCTCTTTTCAGAAATGGAAATCCACCAATCACTGCTAGTGAATCATTAGCACTGAAACTCCACAGTTTTTTTTCTTTACAAACTCCTACTGTTTCAATTGCCATTTCATTACCACACTTCATCTGACTGCAGCAGAAAATTCACTCACCATGTTTACTGTCTGTATTGTTGGACATAGTTACATCTACTGGGCTCGAAGGTATGCTGAGAACAGAAATGTACCTAACCTCAATTTACAAGATATGGAAATTAAGTGGTTTGGCCACAGAGGATTAAAATGTCACCAATTGATACCATTGGTGAAAACCTTTATGCATTTGCCAAACCTTGACCTGTTCATTGTGCACTGTGGAGGTAATGATTTGGGCACTTTGACTGGGGTAGGTCTAGAAATGCTTTTAAAGGACACCTTTGAGCAATTAATGGCACTTTTTCCTCAAACTGCCTTGGTATATTCAAATATATGCCAAAGACAGAAATGGAGGTGGTCAAACCAATTTTGTCCACAAATTGAGAAGTCGAGGAAGCATGTAAACAAATCTGTTTCAGCTTACATGAAAGACCATGGAATGGGCTCCATGTACAACAATAACTTGCGTTTTTGCATGCAAGATATCTACAGAGGAGATGGAGTTCACTTCTCAGATGAGGGCAACAGAATTTTCATTTTGAATTTAAGACTGTGCATTGGTACCTACTTATAAGTACCTAAATGTACCATAAACCCAAAAGCTCTTCTCAGAGCTACCCTACATCTAATCACTCACAATTATTATTTTTCTCTAACTTTTTTCACTAATTTTCAACAAACTACGCTCCACGGAGCGCTACCCGGTTCGCGAACCGGAAGCTAACCGCGCAAAATTTTTTTTAAAATATTTTTTTTCCCGCACATATGGGCCTCCTCAGCCACCCTCAGAAAACCTAGGGGGTCAAGATACGTCTACCGTGCCCCCTTCTACCGATTCTGAACATTATTTGCCCTCCATCTTGTATCTTAATTCGACTGAAACACAAAATGGTGAACTCCCGTAACGCTGCTGGTTCGCGTACCGGGGCGCTTTCCGGAAAGCGCTCCATTAAAAAAGGTGGGAAAGTAATTTACAAAAAAACGACTGGAAACACTTTCACCAAATATAGATTAGCTCATACTACATACCAATCCCTACCATTTTCATAAATTTATTTGGAAATCCATTTAGCCATTTAACCTTTGGACCTCTGTAAATACCCTGAGGTAAATTACTTCACAAAACACATATGAAGTGTTGGAATTGACAACCAATGAAAATGTTACTTTCATTTTCATTTTTTTTTACCTGACATTTGATTGGTTATGTACCTGAATATATAAAAAGGAAGAGAAGGAAACACAGCCATTTTGACTACTACTTCCTGGTGTACATTTCAATAGGATTTTCACTAATAACTTCAACTTCTTTTTAAAGGTAAGATGTTATTTTATAGATTTGAAAGGAGAAGTATGTTATGCACTTTAAATTAATTTGGAAAAACATGTTCAGATAGTTATATACTGTCCCTCTGTAACAGTTAAACATTGAGAAAGGCTTGTATGATTATGAATTTACTTAGGCTTCTTCACAGGCTCTTTTTAATAGTACTACTTCACGCCAGAAACCATACACTGCCCAAAGATAACTTCTCTGTTATATACTCACAAGTACCTCTCTGAACTTAAACCCAACAGTGCCCTATCTCTACTAATATAATTATTTTTTATGCAATTTACAGCAAGAAAATGGAAGCCCAACCAAAGGAAAATAATATTTCATTTGAAATAAATATGGATAACAATCCTAAGGAAGAAAAAGATGAAATAGACTTTTTGGATGAAACTGTGGACCAAGAATTAATTAAATGTGTTGATGAAATTGAAGAATGCAATGAAAAGGACGACATACCAGATGAAACAATGTTGCAAATACTTTTAGATTTTGAGAAATCGGAGCAATAAATTTAAATTTTATAAGTTAAAATTGTTTCAGACATTATTCTTTTTTATTTGAAAATGCTGAAAAAGAACCCAAAAGATAATATATAAAATGAGACTTAAAATATACTGTGCAACTTTTTTGTGTTACATAGTAAATAAAAAAAAATCAACAAAACAATCAATTAACATACAATATTTTAAAAGTCTATCATTCTTTTTTCGTCATAGAACGCTCCCCCGGCCGCTTCCCGGTTCGCGAACCGGGAGCTTCCCACGCAAAAAAAAAAAAAAAAAAAATGTTGGGCCTCGCGGGGCCCTTTTAAAGCCTCCACATCAAACCTAGGGGGTCAGGGAGGATCTACTATGCCCCCTTATGGTCATTTCCCCCTTCGTTTTGGCCTCCTCTTGTCTCTCGATCCTACCGAGAGACAAGATGGCGGCCGCTCCGGACTGTTTAGAATGTTGACAGACACCGGAGAGCCAATCAGCTTCGCTTCGCAAAGTTCCGTTACGCGAAAAGTACGCGAACCGGAGCGCTTCCCGGAGCGCTGTCACAGATATATATATTTTTTGGAACGTTAATTTCTCAAAACACACTGGAGCACATATATTGAGACCTAGCAAAGGCACATCCCGATGTGCCTTTGCTAGGTCTCAATATATGTGCTTCAGTGGATTTTGAGAAATGAACGTTTAAAACAAGATATATATCTGTAACAGCGCTCCGGGTAGCGCTCCAGTCCGGCGCGGCCGCCATCTTGTCTCTCGGTAGGATCGAGAGACAAGAGGAGGCCAAAACAAAGGGGGAAATTACCATAAGGGGGAATAGTAGATCCTCGTTGACCCCCTAGGTTTTATGTGGAGGTTTTAAAAGGGCCCAGCACGGTCAAAAATTTTTTTTTTTTTTTGCGTGGTGAGCGCCAAGTTCGCGAACTGGGAAGCGTTCTGGGCAGCGTACTATAAGGAAAAAAGAATGATAGACTTTTCAAATACTGTATGTTAATTGTTTGTTGTTTTTGTTGATTTTTTTTTGTTTTCTTTATTTTTAAAGCTTTTTTTTTTATTTTGTTTGTGTTTCATAATTTATTAAACTTTCTAACATTTCAGTGTCTGAAATGTCATTATTTTCTTGGAATATTGTTTGCAATCTGTGAGGTTGTAAAATGTCCTCATTTTCAAGGAGGTCATCTACTGCTTGGACACATTGCAGTAGTTCTTTGTCCAAAGTTTCGTCCATAAATTCAATGTCAATTTGATCAATTGTATCAATCAATTCTTGGCTGCTCTCTTGCAGGTCCATTTCAAAAGAAACTTGGTTTTCGCCTTCCATTTTGCCTGAAATTAGGATTAAAAAAATATATATTAGTAGAGATAGGGCACTGTTGGGAATAATTTTAGATAGGCATTTTTTATCAGTGAATTTATCTTTGGGCAGTGTATAGTATCAGAGTGGAAGTAGGAATATAAAAAAGTGTATGTGATTTAATGTAAGTAAATTTATAATTATACAAGAGAAGTCTAAGTCCATCCATAACTATAACAGAGAAGTCTATCTAAATCTATAACTACTACAGAGGGATAGTATATAACTATCTGACAAAGTTTACCATATTTACTTATAGTGCACAATATACTTCAGTTTTAAAAATAACAACTTACCTTTAGAAACAAGTTGAAGTGATTAGTGATATTCCAAATGATATATACAACAAGAAGTAGTAGTCAAAATGGCTGTGTTTCCTTCTCTTCCTTTATATATATTCAGGTATATAACCAATCAAATGTCAGGTAATAAAAATAGAAAATGAAAGTAACATTTTCATTGGTTGTCAATTCCAACACTTCAGATGTGTTTTGTGAAGTAATTTACCTCACGGTATTTAGAGAGGTCTACAGGCTAAATGGCTAAATGGAATTTCAATCAAATTTGTGAAAATGAAAGGGATTGTTATGTAGTATGAGCTAATCTATATTTGGTGAGAGTGTCTCTAGTCATTTTTCTGTAAATTACTTTCCCACCTTTTTTTTGGACCGCTTCCCGGGAAGCGGCTCGGATCGCGAACCTTAAGCGTCACGGGAGTCCTCCATTTTGTGTTTTGGTCACATTAAGATACAAGATGGAGGGCAAATAATGTTCAGAATGGGTAGAAGGGGGCATGGTAGATTTATCTTGACCCCCTAGGTTTTCTGAGGGTGGCTGAGGAGGCTTATATGTGCGGAAAAAAACATTTTTTTTAAAAATTCCGCGAGGTTAGCTTTCGGTTAGCGAACCGGGTAGCGCCCCGGGGAGCGTATTTTGTGGAAAATTAGTGAAAAAAGTTAGAAAAAAATAATAATTGTGAGTGATCAGATGAAGGGTAGCTCTGAGAAGAGCTTTTGGGTTTATGGTACATTTAGGTACTTATAAGTAGGTACCAATGCACAGTCTTAAATTCAGAATGAAAATTCTGTTGCCCTCATCTGAGAAGTGAACTCCATCTCCTCTGTAGATATCTTGCATGTAGTAACGCAAGTTATTGTTGTACAGGGAGCCCATTCCATGGTCTCTCATGTAAGCTGAAACAGATTTGTTTACATACTTCCTCGCTTTCTCAATTTGTGGACAAAATTGGTTGGACCACCTCCATTTCTGTCTTTGGCATATATTGGAATATACCAAGGCAGTTTGAGGGAAAAGTGCCAATAATTGCTCAAAGGTGTCCTTTAAAAGCATTTCCAGACCTACCCCAGTTAAAGTGCCCAAATCATTACCTCCACAGTGCACAATTAACAGGTCAGGTTTTGGCAAATGCATAAAGGTTTTCACCAATGGTATCAATTGGTGACATTTTAATCCTCTTTGGCCCAACCACTTAATTTCCACATCTTGTAAATTGAGGTTAGGTAAATTTCTGTTCTCAGCATACCTTTGAGCCCAGTGGATGTAACTATGTCCAACAATCCAGACATTAAACATGGTGGGAGAAGGTTGTGCTGCAGTCAGATGAAGTGTGGTAATGAAAGGGCAGTTGAAACAGTAGGAGTTTGTAAAGAAAGAAAACTGTGGATTTCCAGTGCTAATGATTCATTAGCAGTGATTGGTGCATTTCCATTTCTGAAAACAGAAAGTTAGGGTGCATGGATGTGTTCTTTGAAAGATGTAATTTGAATGGTCAAGGAAGAAACATTTAATGAAAGATTGCACTGGATACGCAGGTGCACTGAGAGTTCAGAGTTCAATTGAAACATTGTTGTGTGAATTTGCAAACATGAGAGGTCTTTCAGGAGGTGGTTGCTATCAATCAATCAATCAGTGACACTTATAAAGCGCGCTACATACCCGTAGGGTCTCAAGGCGCTGGGGGGGGAGGGGGGTGCCGCTACTGCTCGAACAGCCAGGTCTTCAGCTTCTTCCTGAAGGAGAGGTGGTCTTGGGTCAGGCGCAGGTCGGTTGGGAGGGAGTTCCAGGTCCTGGCGGCCAAGTAGGAGAAGGACCTTCCTCCTGTAGTCGCTCTTCGGATGCGGGGGACGGCGGCGAGGGCGTGGTTGGCTGAACGGAGGTGGCGTTTGGGAGCGTAGAAGTTGACTCGGCTGTTGAGGTAGCTCGGGCCTTGGTCGTGTAGGGCTTTGTGTGCGTGGGTGAGGAGGCGGAAGGTTATTCTTTTGTTGACGGGGAGCCAGTGAAGGTCTCTCAGATGTCCGGAGATGTGGCTGGTTCGTGGGATGTCGAGGATGAGTCTGGCTGAGGCGTTCTGGATCCGCTGGAGTCTCTTCTGGAGCTTGGCGGTGGTACCGGCGTACAGGGCGTTGCCGTAGTCCAGTCGGCTGGTGACGAGGGCCTGGGTGACGGTCTTCCTGGTCTCGGTGGGGATCCACCAGAAGATCTTCCGTAGCATGCGTAGGATGTTGAAGCACGCCGAGGAGACGTTGTTGACCTGCCTGGTCATGGAGAGGGAGGAGTCCAGGATGAAGCCCAGGTTGCGTGCATGGTCTGTCGGTTTGGGTGCGGTGCCCAGGGCGGGAGGCCACCAGGAGTCGTCCCAGGCGGAGGGTGAGGAGCCCAGGATGAGGACCTCTGTCTTGTCCGAGTTCAGTTTCAGGCGGCTGGTCGTCATCCACTCGGCTACCTCTTTCATCCCTTCGTGCAGGTTGGCTCTGGCGGCGGCGGGGTCGTTGGTCAGGGAGAGGATCAGCTGGGTGTCGTCGGCGTAGGAGATTATGCTGAGGTTGTGTTTGCGTACGATGGCCGCGAGGGGGCTCATGTAGACGTTGAAGAGGGTGGGGCTTAGAGATGATCCTTGGGGGACGCCGCAGATGACTTCGGAGGCCTCTGACTTGTACGGTGGTAGGCGGACTCTCTGTGTTCTTCCGTCGAGGAAGGAGATGATCCATTCCAGCGCCTTGTCCTGGATTCCGATGTTGCTGAGGCGCCGTACTAGGGTGCGGTGGCAGACCGTGTCGAATGCCGCGGAGAGGTCTAGGAGGATGAGGGCCGCTGTTTCTCCCTTGTCCATCAGGGCTCGGATGTCATCGGTGGCGGCGATGAGGGCGGTCTCGGTGCTGTGGTTGGCTCGGAATCCGGACTGTGAGGGGTCGAGGGATCCGTTCGTCTCGAGGAAGGCGGCCATCTGCTTGTTGACGGTCTTCTCGATGACTTTGGCTGGAAACGGGAGGAGGGAGATGGGGCGGTAATTCTTGAGGTCGGTGGGGTCCGCTGTTGGTTTCTTGAGTAGAGCACTGAGTTCGGCGTGTTTCCAGCTCTCAGGGAAGATGGTGGTGTCGAAGGATGTGTTGATGATGTCTCGCAGGTGGGGTGCGATGACAGCGTCGGCCTTGTTGAAGACGTGGTGAGGGCAGGGGTCGGTCGGTGATCCGGAGTGGATGGAGTTCATCGTGCGGATGGTGTCTTCGGTGCTGATCGGGGTCCAGGCGTGGAGGGTGGTGGTGGGGGGTGGTTGTTCGGTCATGGTGTGCGTTGGTTGGTTGTCGAAGCTGCTGTGTATGTCCGTGATCTTGTTGTGGAAGTATGAAGCGAGGGAGTTGCAGAGGTCTTGCGATGGGGTGATGTCGTTGTTTCCTGCGCTGGGGTTGGAGAGCTCTTTCACGATGTTGAAGAGTTCCTTGCAGTTGTGTGCGTTGTTGTCCAACCGGTCCTTGAATGCTGTTTTCTTGGCGGCGCGGATCAGCTGGTGGTGTTTCCGGGTGGCAAGTTTGAAGGTGGTCCTGTTGTCCGGTGTCGGTTCCCTTCTCCAGACTTTCTCGAGGGCTCGGCAGTTCTTCTTGGAGCTCTTGAGTTCGTCGGTGAACCATGGGGCCTTCTTGCTGCCGGGTCTGCTAGGCGGGGTCCTCAGTGGGGCGAGTTCGTCCGCGCAGTTGCTGATCCACTTTGTGAAGTTGTCGGCGGCCTGGCTGGGGTTCGCTGAGCTGGCAGGAGGGTGCTGGCTCAGGGAGGTGGCGAGCTGGTCTGCTGTGATCTTGTTCCAGCTTCTGCGGGCGGCCTGTTGCTGGTGTTGGTGGGTCGTCGTTCTTTTGAAGGTGAAGTGGACGCAGCTGTGGTCCGTCCATTGAAGCTCTGTGGCGTGGCTGAAGTCGATGTCTGTGCTGGAAGAGAAGACTGCGTCGAGTGTGTGTCCGGCGAGGTGGGTGGGGGTGGACACCAGTTGCTTGAGTCCCAGGTTGGCGAGGTTGTCGAGCAGGGTGCTGGTGTTGCGGTCGTTGTTGTTCTCCAGGTGGAAGTTGAGGTCCCCCAGGAGGATGTAGTCAGCGGAGGGGAGGGCATGCGGGCTGACGAAGTCGGCGATGTCCTCGCTGAATTGCGTGCGTGGTCCAGGGGGTCGGTAGATCAGGGTGCCTCTGAGGGTGGTCTTCGGGTTGGTGTGGATCTGGAAATGCAGGTGTTCGGCGCTGGTCAGGGTGTTGTCGACGCTGGTCGTGAGACGGATGGTGCTCCTGTGGATGATGGCGATGCCTCCTCCCATCTGGTTGGCGTTTCGGTCCCTCCGGACGATCTTGTAGCCCTCTGGGATAGCGATGGCGATGTCGGGAGCTGAAGAGGCGTTCATCCAGGTCTCTGTGAGGAAGGCGACGTCAGGGGCTGTGGCGTCTAGGAGGTTCCAGAGTTCGATGGCGTGTCTGTGGACGGAGCGGGTGTTGAGCAGGATGCACTTGAGGTGGGTGCTGCTGGAGTTCGACTTTGCGGGTGCTGGTGCGGGGCTGGACCGGATGCAGGTGAACTTGCAGGCTTGGCAGCTGAAAGGTCCGTGGGTACGTCTTGGAGTGGCTTGATGGCAATGTGGGAGTCGGCCGGTGTTGAGATCGGTGAGGGTGGCGGCGGAGTACGTCAGGCGGGTCGGTCGGGCTCCTCGGGGGCCAGGGGTCCTGGCACTGGGCGCGGTCCGGTCGCGGACGGGCGCAGACGGGCTTACCTTTAGCGCGCCTTCGGCGCACAATCGGCGCGCCCGCTGCGCGTGACCGCTGCGCGTTCGCACGGTCGCACGGTCGCCATTTAAGGCAAAGTGCGCGGGTGGGCGGAGCAGCTGGGAGGCGGGAGCGGGGAGGGTACAAAAAAGAAAAAGGGGCGGGGAAAAGCGGCGGTGGCGGGAAGGGAGGGCGGGGGGCGGCGCAGTAGGCGGACAACAAGGAAGGAAAAGCTAAACACGGGGAAAGTGAAAAAAATACAAACAGGCACTAATTTTCGGCAAAACCAGGGCAAAACGAGATTGAAACAATACAGGCACAAATTCACGACAAAACAAAGGGAAAAAACAACCGCAGCGGAGGCAGCCGGCAACCGGCAAACGAGTCAGCAGCGAGGCAGAAGGCAGGCAGGGGGCACACGCAGCAGCTGGTGGCCGTGCAGCGCGGGGGTGTCCCACAAGTGGGTCACACTCACCTGCGTCGCACGGTCGCCATTTAAGGCCAAGTGCGCGGGTGGGCGGAGCAGCTGGGAGGCGGGAGCGGGGAGGGTACAAAAAAGAAAAAGGGGCGGGGAAAAGCGGCGGTGGCGGGAAGGGAGGGCGGGGGGCGGCGCGATAGGCGGACAACAAGGAAGGAAAAGCTAAACACGGGGAAAGTGAAAAAAATACAAACAGGCACTAATTTTCGGCAAAACCAGGGCAAAACGAGATTGAAACAATACAGGCACAAATTCACGACAAAACAAAGGGAAAAAACAACCGCAGCGGAGGCAGCCGGCAACCGGCAAACGAGTCAGCAGCGAGGCAGAAGGCAGGCAGCTAAGTAAAAAAGGCAGAAAGGGCAGAGGGGGGAAGGGTTTTGATTTGAAAAAAGTGAGGGAAGAGTTATGATTGGCTAATATGAGAGATATGTGTAATGAATATCTATATTTGTGTGCTTTCAATAGCTGCAGCCTCTGGAGTGCTTCTTCTTTGTTCTGCTGAAGACAATTTGGAGTATTTCTGAGACTGTTTTGAAACTCAAAAAGTATTTGCTAAGGTGAGAAAAGATTTATTTAATTTAGGTAGAGAATAGTATGATTTAAGGAGAAACTGATGAAGAAAGCTGTGTTTTTAAAATGTGGGTTTGTCTCAAGTGATATACAAATAGATTTTGTTTTTTGGGAGAAATTGTAATTGCATATTCGGTGTAGCATTCTGGCATGCAGTAACACAAGTTATTGTTGTACATGGAGCCCATTCCATGGTCTCTCATGTAAGGTGAAACAGATATGTTGTTTTTAAAAACGATTTTTGAAAACAATTACATTTCTGGATATGTACTGCTAGAGCTTCATAGGTTGTTTTGGGTAATATTTATAAGGCATTTGAGTGTCTATGATGTTATTTTTCCCTTTTTAAGTGGAAAGCGTTCCTCATGGGGCAAGTTTCTTGTAAATACGCTCCCACCTGTGGTTGGCAAATTTAGATTTTGATTTTGGGAGTTACATAGTCATGTTAAAAATGTCCCAAAAATGGTGCAAGGGCATTCCTAAAAACGCTTTCATGTGTTTCAAGGACATTTTTAGTCATTTCTTCTTGAATGTAGTTATGCAATTGATTTATTTGCTGTGTTTAAAAACGATTTTTTGAAATCAATTACATTTCTGGATATGTATTGCTAGAGCTTCATAGGTTGTTTTGGGTCATATTTATAAGGCATTTGAGTGTCTATGATGTTATTTTTCCCTTTTTAAGTGGAAAGCGTTCCTCATGGGGCAAGTTTCTTGTAAATACGCTCCCACCTGTGGTTGGGAAATTTAGATTTTGATTTTGGGAGTTACATAGTCATGTTAAAAATGTCACAAAAATGGTGCAAGGGCAATCTTAAAAAACGCTTTCATGTGTCTTAAGGACATTTTAAGTCAATGAGGAAACACAGGTGATGTAATTCTGAAATGAGGAAAAGAAACTCCACATTTTTCAATTACATCACTAGTGTTTCCTAAGTTTATGAATGACATTGTGCAGATGAAGTTTAGGTGTGACCACAGATTCAAAAGAGGTCTGCCCTTTGTTCAAGAGTGAAGTGGACATGACTTACTTCATTGGTAGGCCTTCACATGTATTATCTCCTTTGTTTTCTTCAACAAGTGAAAATCTCATCTGCAACCATGTGTTGGCCTCACCTCAAACAAACAAAACAGGTGATGGACCGAATGTGGATCAATGACACACATTCAGTCCAAAGATTTGGGCCCAAACAAATCTTTAGATAGGCCACACCTTATCGTCAACCTGAATTAATCATTTAAAATGTTAGGGAGAGATTTATGATTGTTGTATGCCTGTTTTGTACCACTGTGTGTCATTTTTGTGACGCAGTGCTGATGCAAAAGATTTGCTATGTTAAATAATAAGTAGGGTGTTAAGTTTTTGATGATTGTTATTCATTTACTGTTTGGTAATAGTGGTTAATAACATTTTTTATTATATTTTTCCACAGATTCAACTGCAGATCATTTCAAAATTTGAAAAATGCCAACTGAGAATCGAATTAGAAAGGCTAGAAAACGTCAAAGACAACAAGATCATGTATTATTGCAGCAGTCCTCTTCCCAAAATATTTGTGAAATCACCAAGAAAGCTCCGGGTAAGAGCACAAAATCATTCTTAAGAAATATTTCTAGTAAAAAAAGTATTTCTACAAAAAATGTTTCAGTCCAGAAAAAGAAAAGTAATTTCAATGGAAAGGAAAGCCCAATCAAAAATGTTACTGGTAGAGCAAGAGATAACTCTGTGCATGATAGTAGAAGGAAACAACAGTTTAGGGACATTCGAAAACGAATGTTCCGCAACAGGATAATAGTTAATTTATTAAAAAATATTAAGAAAGGCCAACAGAAAGTGGCATTTTATAAGAAGAAGAAAAATGTAGAGAAAATTATTGATCATGCTTTTGAAATTAAGCGAAAGTTGTTTATTTTGGTAATCAATAGAATTAGGAAACTAAGCAAGGTAATTTCTGATTTCAAATCAAATAGTAGGTGGAAAAGAGTAGTAAATCGTAGTAACTTTTGTGAAGTTTTTTCTGGACAATGGATGCATAGTTCAAGTTGTGAGGCATTTTTTAATGAGGAGAGTTATTTTCAGGATAATGATTTGGTGTTTGCAGTTGACACCAGTGGTCGAGCTTATGAAGTGAAGGATGGTTGTCCAGTTGAAAAAGAAAAACTTGTGACAACAGAGACAGACGAGGTGTTAGGTAATGATGTTTTAGGAAGACGTCCTAAGGGCCCTGTGTACATTTGGAAGTGTAGTTCTATTTGTAGTGTGCGACAGGTTTCCATCAATTTGCTTTGTGATTTTATACGGACATTTAATAAGAAAAGTTTGAAGCAGAAAATGAAGTTGTTGCAAGATTTAGATCCTTGCAGAGTGAGACAAATGACAGGTTTGCGTGGTCATTCACTGGCTTGTCTTTCCAGGAGAGTATGCCAGAGTGTTTTTCATCATTTCAGGATGCTAGCAGTGCATCATAATATAGTGAGAAAATTAGTGAGAATGTTGTATTATGCTAAGAGTCCAGCAATTATGCTTAAACAATTATGTGCTGCTCTTTTGCATGGTTCTGAAATAGATGTCAAGAATATTTGTGAAGAAATTGAGTTTTGTTACTTTGGTAGTAAAGATGAGAATGTTCAAATTGACCCAGAAGTAGAAGGTAATGTTGAAGATGATGTACAGGTTTCTAGTACAGATAAATTTCAGAAGGAAATTGCCACGTTTCAGATGAAATCAAGTGAGAGGCCTAATTTCACTTGTGTGTGTTGTCGACGCACTTATTATAAGAATCAGACTAAGTTAGTGGATTTATATGCAAAAAGTGAAAGGGAAAATAATAGTGAATGGAAGGATTTCGCCAC
Organism: Lissotriton vulgaris; assembly: GCF_964263255.1. Taxonomy (NCBI): domain Eukaryota; kingdom Metazoa; phylum Chordata; class Amphibia; order Caudata; family Salamandridae; genus Lissotriton; species Lissotriton vulgaris. The sequence goes on along the minus strand of NW_028251363.1, from coordinate 18,744 downwards.
ATACTTGATGGTAGAAAATTGTTTTGATTTGGGATCAGATCAACGTGTGTGTACTTATTGTTGTAACAAATTAAACCAAAACCAGATGCCTGCTAGGGCGGTTCATAATAATCTTGAATTGGTTGAGGTTCCTTCTGAATTGAAGGATTTAAATACTTATGAATCTATTTTGATTCAAAGTATCCATCCCTTTCAGGCTATTGTAAGAATGGAGCCAAAGACAGGGAAGTTGCCTCCAGCAGATTTACAGAGAGGATTAAAGGGAAGAGTTGTTTATTTGCCTCTAGATTTGAACAAAAACATTAACACAATTGGAGTAGAAAAAGTGGAAGAGGAACCTCTGGTTATCTTGGTTAATGGGGTTCCGACAAAGAATAAGAAAATATGGCAAGATTTAGTGGATGTTAGGAAAGTCAAAAGGGCAACATTGTATTTGAAGTACTATATAAATGTATATGTTGCAGAAGAGGAAGAAAGTGATGAAGAGAATAGCGATTTGTGTGCTGGCCAAATTGAGAAAGTAGAGGCCTCTAAAAGTGAAGAAATATATGAACATTATAGTGTTCATCCTTTGCATTCCAAGGAAGTCATGGGGAATGCAATTGAGTTGTTTCAAATGAAACAAGCCAAAGGGAGTCCCATTAGTGTTTGGGAGGAAAGTTTGGAAGCTCGGTGTTTCCCACAGCTATTTCCCACAGGTCGAGGAGGAAGATATGATGAGCGACCTCATCAAATTCCTGCGTCTGAATACCGGACTTTACGATTGTATGCAGAAGATCCTAGGTTTCGTCAATGCATTCCCTATTTGTTTCATCTCCTGTTTGAAAGCGATCTGTCTGGACTGTCATATGCAGTGAACCACATCTTAAAAAGTGGTATACAGATGCGAAACATCTCGGCAAGTGACTTTATGCATAAAGTCAATGTCCAAGACAGTATTTTGGATTCTCACCTAATTAATCTCATGGCGTGTCAGCGTGGTACTAATGAGTACTGGTACCGTCGTCATGGTGATTTGAAATGTATGCTGAGGAACTTAGGAACTCCAACATGGTTCCTTACTCTGAGCTGTGCCGAGTATGGCTGGGAAGACTTACTTGAATTTCTACGAGAGGCAAATGGAAATATTGAAAACATTGAATTCAAGACACCTGGAGAACTGTGTTCTTTGGATCCAGTGAATGTATGCAGGTACTTCAATCATAGATTTGAAGCTATGATGTCTTTCATCACAAATAAGAAGAATCCACCTCTTGGAGAGGTGTTGGATTTCTTCTGGAGAAAGGAGTACCAAGCAAGAGGTGCTCCTCATATACATATGTTGTTGTGGATCAAGGATGCACCTAAATTTGGAACAGATCCGGATGACTTTGTGATGAATTTCATAGAACAGTATTCTACGTGTGCTGTTCCAAACGCAACGGAGAAGAAAAGCCTAAGAGAACAAGTTCTACGTTTCCAAAGCCATCGTTGTGGAAAGTACTGTCGTCGTAAATTCAGAAACAAGGACAAGTTCTACACCAAATGTCGTTTCAACTTTCCACGACCGGTGATTTCTAAAGGAAGAGTGAACAGTTTGATGTCTTCGCTGCGACATAATGTGACGAGGAAATCACCCAAAAATACATACAATTTGAAAAGGAATGAAGAGTCCAAGTACATCAACGACTACAACCCAGTGATTTTGTCCATGTGGAATGCTAACATGGATATACAGTTTGTGGCTGACAACTGTATGGCTGTGGCTCGGTATGTGACATCTTACATCACCAAAAAAGAAAAGACAGAATTGAAGGATATGTGGGAGGACATTTCCCATGAAAAGAGTCTCAGCAAGAAGTTGTACAGTTTCAGTCTGAGGATGTTGTCGCATCGAGAAATCGGAGCTTACGAATGTTCTGACCGGTTGTCCTCAGCAAGTCTCTATGCCAAATCCAGGAGTATCGTTTGGGCGAGTCTTGGTCTTGCTGCAACGCGAAATCGAGTTCTAAAACCTGTCCGGGAAATTGAGTATTTGGCAGAAAAGGAACCAAACAGTTCCGACATTTTGAAGACCAACATGTTGGATACATATTATCCAAATCGAAGCAGTCACCTTGAGAATGTTTGTCTATATGAGGTTCTACAAAATTATATATTCAAGAGGAACATCAAAGAAGATATTGAGAAAGGAGTGTATGCTGTAATTGGAAGTGAGGGATGTCTGGTCAAGCAAAGAAAATGCCAATTAGTAAACCATCGAAAATTGAGTGGCGAATCTCCAGAAAAAAAGGAGTTTTTCTATTTAGCACTTTTGCAACTTTTCAAGCCTTGGCGTGCAGAAGAGGAACTGCTTGGAGATTTCCTCTGTTACGAAGACTCTTTCACTGCTGCTAAGGAGACCATAGAATGTCCTGCTTTTCCCAAATATCAAGAAATGTTGACTTTGGAAATTGAGCAGGAAGCAACGATTGCAGCCGAGATTGCCAGAGACAGTTCTCAGGACAGTCAGAGTTCTGTTTCATTGAGTCAGGATCCACTAGGAGGACCTATTATCGAAAATGAAGCTGCCACTGCTATGAATGAAGTGGAAAGAGCCATGGCACATGCTCAGGAGGATGCAGTTAACTTAGAAGACTTGGAAAAACAACTCAACGTTGAGCAGAGGAAAATATATGATGAAGTTACCAAGCAAATTGAGCATGGATTAAGTCATGAGAAGAAAGAGTGCTCATGTACATCGTTGAAGCCTGTCCGACTGTACGTGAGTGGAGAAGCGGGAACTGGAAAAAGTTTCCTCATTAAAGCAATTTCATGTTATTTGCAGGAAAGGACTGAGTCATCGCTGTCTTGTGTTGTGACCGCTCCAACTGGACTGGCAGCTGATAACATTAAAGGGATTACTTTGCATCGTCTATTGATGCTGCCGGTGGAGCATGACAACAAATTACAATACCACAAGTTATCTGGGGATGCTTGTTGTGAAGTTTCAAGAGTCTTGAGGAAAATGAAACTTCTTATCATTGACGAAGTAAGCATCGTTTCCAATGTCATGCTTGCCTTTGTGCATTTGAGAATGCAAGAAGTTCTTAAAACTGAGTATGAAGTGTTATTTGGTGGCAAACACATCATTGTTTTTGGAGATCTTCTGCAGCTGACACCAGTAAAAGGACAACCTGTGTTCAAAATACTCACGCATGAAGATACCATGAAGTGCCTAGGGAGCATTAGCAACGTCAATATATGGTTAAATTTCAATTATGCTGAACTGCATGAAAATATGCGTCAGGCGAAGGATGAAGATTACAAGAATATTCTACAAGATATTAGAATTGGAAAAGTGACCGAGCATGGAAAAGAAGCTTTAAATGCACGATTACTGTCAAATTTATATCCAGAACAAGACATTGTGCCTGAGAATATTTTTCAGAAAATTACTGAGAAGAAATCCGGAATATGTTTGATGCCAACTCTTGCAGAATGTGCCATCTTCAACAACAAAATGTTGAATTTAGAAAAGCAAGAGATTGTGAAACTTGAAGCTATTGACAGAATAGAGCATATGGGATCAACAATTATTTTGTCTGAGAATTTGAAATCAAAATTGGATTCATTAGAGAAGACTATATCTAAAACAGCGGGTTTTGAAAAGACTTTGAATGTGTGTTTAAATTGCCGAATCATTTTAAGAAGGAATTTACATGTTGAAAGAGGTCTGGTAAATGGATCAATGGGTAATGTTGTTGATTTTGAGAAATACAGAAGTAGAGATGGAATTGAATTTTTAAAAATTAAATTTGATGGTATTGAGGAAGTACAGCTAATTGGTCGTTGTTCTGCTAGGTTTTTGCTTGTTAAAGACTTATATGTTCGCCGTAAACAGTTTCCTGTTTGCTTGGCATATGCGGTGACAATCCATAAATCGCAATGTTTAAGTGTAGATAGTGCATTGGTGAATATTGGCAGTTCTGTGTTCAAGGAGGGTATGGCATATGTGGCATTGTCACGAGTTAGAACTTTATCGGGATTGTACTTGATTGACTGTGATGTCACAAACATTTGTGCGGATCTAGATTGTGTTAAGGAATACAACAGGTTAAGAAAAGAGTATGCGCCACATTTGCCTCAATATCCTTTGTTTGAGAAACGTGTGGTAGGCCGGAAACGAAGAAATATCAGTAATAGTAGGGAGGTTGTAGCAAAAAGCCCAAAAGTCGATGAACCGAAAATTGTAAGCAGAAAGAAAGTGGATTCTGTTGAAGATGTTGTCGGTTTTCAATTTGAAAACAGTTCTGGTGTCAACTGCTATGCAAATGTAGTGGTTAATGTTCTCTTTTCACTAGAGACTTTAAAAGAACAGATTGTGTTCAATTCGGAACAAAGTTTATGCTGCTTGTTGAATTCTGTGTTAGAGAAATGTAGCACTGATCGAACAAAAGTAGAAAGTGTGTCTGAAGTTCGTTATCTGTTAGATGAATGTTCAGGTCAAACAGACTTCTCTGAAAATAATCAGCAGGATTGTCAGGAGTTTTTAATGTATATGCTTGATGTATTGCAAGATGAGGGTGTAGATGTAGATCACCTGTTTGGGCTTTCTTATCAATGGCAGCATGACTGCGAGAACTGTATGGTATTGGTATCAAGTACTACTAGTGTAGACTCAGAAAGATTTATATATTTAACTTTGCCAGACAGTAAATCAGTCTCTTTTAATAAGCTAGTAAATGCAGCGGATCACAACATGGAGTGTAGCCAATGTAAATCTGAAATGATGTCAACATTATTTATACGAAGATATGGCCAGTATGTCATTTTAATGATCCAACGATGTCGGCCTGATGTATCAAAATTGTAAACTTTAATAAAAAAAATTGTTGCTTCTCAGCTGTCAATATCAGGAAGGACTTTTGTAACTGTAGCAATTATCTATCACGATGGTCCTTCAACAACATCAGGACATTACACAGCTTATTTAAAGTCTCGAAATGGCTGGTCATTCTGCAACGATTCTGTTGTAACTTTCAAAAAAAAATTGCCGTTTGACCTTAAAAATTCTTACCTGGTGTTTTTAAAACCAAAATTTTAAGGAAAGAATCTTGGGATTTCCTCTGAGGAATTGCAAAACGTTCATCAAGTAGAGGGAATGTAAGTCTGCAATGCTGTCTAGATTATTGGTCCAAAACTTTTAATTATAATGTCAATTTAAAAATCCAACTATATAAACCTGATGCAAGTAAGTCTGCTTCATAGTAAGCAGTATCAGTGTCATAGGAAAAGGAGAACATGAGTGAGAAAGAAGGGTAAGATATTAGTAGTCCAGGATTGTGAAAATAATCTTAAATGTTTTCTTTTTGAAAGTTGCGAAAATAGAAAATGACGGGATTTGATTGGAAGAATTACAAGAGTTGTGAATCGCTGCAACATGATTTGGCCAAGTGGAAACATGTGGTAGAATGTGAGAAGTGTTTTATTGTATGTAACATATTTTTCAAAACGATGGAGGTTTTCTTTCAGAAAGTGGCGGGCTGAAAATATTTATAGCACAACAGAGTGGACGCTGTTCATAGGACATCCTTCGACATTATGGAAAGTAAGTTAATTTTAAGGAGTTTTGAATTCAGATTTCTTAGGTTGTATGGGTTTTTTAAACACAATCATTTTGATTGTGTTTTTTTTTCCCCGCTGTTACATGATGAATACCTTCAAGTCACTGATTTAAGTGAAATTTGATACATTCTGAGAACAGCAAAAATAAACCATTTAACATGTATAATTAATGTTCTGCTTTTTGTACTTATGATATACATTTAGAAATGTGAGGTAGATATGGAGAAACTGAGTCTTCTGTAAGTGTCAAAGTTAATGCTTACAGTGCTGCACTTCTGGGTACTGTTTTTTTAAAAAAAAAAACTGAATAGGCCTCACCTCAAAGAAACCTCTTGAAAGGACACATCTTATTTGCATCCTGAAACAATCATTTACAATGTTAGACACAATTTTATGATGGCTTTACATCTCTTTTGCGCTGCTATTGCATCACTATTGTGAGACATCAGCAGTGCAAAAAAAGCACCATGTTCCAAAATAGGCCTCACTTCATCAGCATGAAGATACTGTTTGTTTAAAATATATATCTTTAGGATTGTGTAGGGGACGTAGAGAAGCAGAGTCTTCTGTAAATGTCAAAGTTGTTGAAAAACTGTTTGTTTTTTAACCTTTTCCCTTCTCTTTTCTAATTTTTAAATACATGTTTTAATATTTTTGGAAATGTTTGTTCTCTCTTTTATAGATTGAAAGTATGAAAAAATATTTTAAAAAGTTAACAAGAATTATAAGGTAAATGTTTTCTACTCTTTTTACCCGCAATGCACTGCTGATGATGTCACTGACCATGTCATGAATGATGTAATAAGAGGACATGACTTACTTTATTGGTAGTCCTTCACATGTATTATCTCCTCTGTATTCTTCAACAAGCGTAAAATTGATCTGTAACCCTGAGTAGGTCTCACCTTAAACAAACCTCAGGAGAGACCACACCTTATTGTCATCCTGAATTAATTATTTAAAATGTTAGGGACAGATTTATGATATATGTATGCTTCTTTTGCGCCACTGTGCGTCAGTTTTGTGACGCAGTGGCGGTGCAAAAGATATGTTATGAGGCGTCAAAATTACAAATTGATGCATCTAGGCAAATGTGTCATGCTGTTTTAAAACCGTGCCACATGAAACCGATGCAGCAGTGATGAAAAAGATGCACCATGTTGCAAGACAGGCCTCACTTGGGGTCATATGTATCAAGCTAATTAGAATGCTTTGGCGACATATTTCTGCTGATAAAAAATGCAAAACTTTTATTGCCTATGTTCATGATATGGTTTTGTGTGAGTAAAATAAGGTTTTGTAAATGCGAATTCCTAACTATATATGATCTATAACCTATGGTTTTTTCAGTGAATATATATATACACACACACATGTAAACGTAATTTATAGTTTCTCACAGGCAGAAAACGGTTAAAATAAATAAATATAAATAGCCACTGCGCTAAAAGTTTAAAACCCTTCCTTTGAAGAATTCTATACTGCCTGAGAGAAGTGCATGATATAGTAATATTCATTGCATAGTGCAATTACTGATCCTATTATGTACACATTATTGCCTCCTAACATATACAATGCAAAAAATATATTTTATGGATTACCTACTCCAAGGCAAATGTGCTACCCTGTGATAAATTGTGAAGAAAATAGTGATATTAAAATGTGATATATGGTCTGAGGCAGCTACTATTGTTTTAAAATATTAGTATGCAAAATGGACTAGAGACAGATTTTATTCCTTACAGATATGTGTGGCAGTCCTCCCCTGCATTAAGACCATTAGGGCTCTTGGTGTCGAGTAAGATAATATGTCGTGTTTCTAATCTGCGCAGTAAAAGGTCACGGTCTCCACCTCTCCTCTGGGGAGGGACTGTGTCTATTACGAAATAGCGCTAATCAGCAGCCTTCTTATTGTGCATGGACTCAAAGTTTCTGGCTACTGGATACGCTGTATCGCCATTAGTGATGGCCCTGAGGTGTTGGAGTATCCGTTTGAAAACTTGTGGCCTTGTACTTCCCACATATCGTAGGCCACAAGGGCACTCCAACACGTACACAGCGTATTCAGTACGACAAGTCAACTTATACCTGATGGTGGTCGGTATTTGGTTGAAAGGCGTAGTGTATTCCTTCTTACTGACTCCATTCTTGCATGCCTTGCAAGTAGGACAGCGCAAGAACCCTTTGCTCTTGTCTATTCAAGGAGTCACTGCACGGGTTTCAGGACTGCTTGAAACCAGATAGCTGCCCATAGATCTAGCACGTTTATAGGCAATCAAGGGAGCCCCCTTAAAATGATCACCTATAACTGGATCACTAGTAATTAGGGACCAGTTACGTTTGATAATATTTCTGATGGTGCGGGAAAAAATCCTAACTATATATACCTACTGGCGACCGCCAGTCGGTAATATATATATATATATATATATATATTCACTGAAAAAACCATAGGTTATAGACCATATATAGTTAGGAATTAGCATTTACAAAACCTTGAAAATTCACTGAAAAAACAATAGGTTATAGACCATATATAGTTAGGAATTCGCATTTACAAAACCTTATTTTACTCACACAAAACCATTGAAATTCCATATATAGTTAGTTGCACTAACTATATATCGCGCACCCGCAATCCACTGCTGATGATGTCACATATTACATCATTCATGACATGGTCAGTGACATCACTGATGACATCACTGATGACATCTCAAATGACATCACGGATGACATCTCAAATAACATCACTGATGACATCACTGATGACATCTCATTTGACATTACTGATCACATCACTGATGATATCATTCATGTGATAATACGATGAACCTCTTCAGACTCTAATATAACCTTAGATACAATCAGTGTAAACAGACACTCACAGACTGTCACTCATCCATGGAGTTACTCACACACCTAGTCAGTCATGCAAAGAATCAATCACACCTCCATTTCCTCAACTATACAGTTATACAAACTTTACTTATTCAAACATATACTAACACATATTTACTCTCTTATACAATCCCTGATACAAGTTCACAATGATCCATACAGCCACTCACACATTCACTGGCTCTTATGCACAGTTATTTATATATGTCAACTCTCACATGTACTGTGTTTTACATATGTACTTACTTTGACATGTTGCACTGAGATATCCATTCACTCACCAATACACTCATGCACACAGTCAACCGCCCATACAGTTGTTTCCACATGCACTTTTGAAACCATACATCTAGTGAATCAACTGCTCACACATCTATGCACAGAGTCATACACCTCCCAGCCACCCACACACACACTCAGTCTCCCATACAAATACTTGGGCAACCAATCAATAACCCATACAGTTACTCATATACTCACACGCAACAGTTTACAGAACAACAGACATAATGATGCACAAATTAAGACAGTTTAGTCACTAACCCATGCACTCAGTGAGACACATTTAATCACTCACTCATACAGTCAGTCATGCACCTACTAAATCCTTCATCCAGACACTTATACATCCAGTCATTCTTCAATATGTAAGACATATTTTAACTTTACAGAAACATAAAGTCACTGGATGTTGTCATCAGTGATGTCATCAGTGATGTCATTTGAGATGTCATCAGTGATGTCATTAGTGATGTCACTGACCATGTCATGAATGATGTAATATGTGACATCATCAGCAGTGGATTGCGGGTGCGCGATATATAGTTAGTGCAACTAACTATATATGGAATTTAAATGGTTTTGTGTGAGTAAAATAAGGTTTTGTAAATGCGAATTCCTAACTATACATGGTCTATAACCTATGGTTTTTTCAGTCAATTTTCAAGGTTTTGTAAATGCTAATTCCTAACTATATATGGTCTATAACCTATGGTTTTTTCAGTGAATTTTCAAGGTTTTGTAAATGCTAATTCCTAACTATATATGGTCTATAGCCTATGGTTTTTTCAGTGAATATATATATATACATACATATATAAAAATATATCATCTGTATATCTATAATAATACAAACATAAATGCATGCATACATATACTTATATGCATACAGATGCATGTTATTTACATGAAAGTTGAAAAAACACTAATAAAAGCAAAGCTAAAAAGCCAACTCATTACAAACAGAATGGCTTTAACTTAAACGAGGGCGAGATCTATTGCATTTTCAATGCTTGTTTACTTTGGTTCCATCAAGAAGGCATTCAGATGTGTCACACATTTGCCATAAATTCTGAATGTTGGCACTCTAGTTGCACATTAGATCACTGTAGTAAAGCTACTGCTCACCAGGGACGTCTGCTGCTGGTATTCAAAGTGCATGTTTCAGTCTGCATGTCAGAATTTTTTTAATGAAATAGAAGAGGATTTGAGAAGTCACTCAAAATGATCCCTAATTTTTCTTTCTGAAGCACTAATCATACTTTCTATGGCAAAATTAACCCCCTCATGTTGTTCCTTTTTAAATTGAGTGTTTTCAGACTTACCACTTCATTCCAATCAAGATGGATTCTGGTGTGCCATACTTTTGTCATAAGTAAGACTGTTAGCGCTCTAGTTGTTCTTTAGAACACTCTGGGACATTCTGTCATTGGGCTATACTTGGGGTACATCTGGGTGATATTTGGGCTACATTTAGGCTCTTTTGTCTCTGGTGGCCATCTTGGGAGACTGTATGTCAGAATGTTTTAATGAAATTGAAGAGGGTTTGAGAAGTCACTCAAAATGTGCCCTAATTTTTCTTTCTGCAGCACTAATCATAATTCATATGGCAAAATATACCCCCTCATGTTGTTCCTTTTTAAATTAAATGTTTTAAGAGTTACCACTTTATTCCAATCAAGATGGCTTCAGGTGTGCCATACCTTTGTAATAAGTAGGACTGTTAGCGCTCTAGTTGTTCTTTAGAACACTCTGGGACATTCTGTCATTGGGCTATACTTGGGCTACATCTGGGTGATATTTGGGCTACATTTGGGCTCTTTTGTCTCTGGTGGCCATTTTGGGAGACTGCATGTCAGAATTTTTTAATGAAATAGAAGAGGATTTGAAAAGTCACTCAAAATGTGCCCTAATTTTTCTTTCTGCAGCACTAATAATACCTTCTATTGCATAATATACCCCCTCATTTTGTTCCTTTTTAAATTAAATGTTTTAAGAGTTACCACTTTATTCCCATCACAATGGCTCCAGGTGTGCTATACCTTTGTAATAAGTAGGACTGTTAGCGCTCTAGTTGTTCTTTAGAACACTCTGGGACATTCTGTCATTGGGCTATACTTGGGCTACATCTGGGTGATATTTGGGCTACATTTGGCCTCTTTTGTCTCTGGTGGCCATTTTGGGAGACTGCATGTCAGAATGTTTTAATGAAATAGAAAAGGATTTGAGAAGTCACTCAAAATGTGCCCTAATTTTTCATTCTGCAGCACTAATCATACTTTATATGGCAAAATATACCCCCTCATGTTGTTTCTTTTTAAATTAAATGTTTTAAGAGTTACCACTTTATTCCAATCAAGATGGCTTCAGGTGTGCCATGCCTTTGTAATAAGTAGGACTGTTAGCGCTCTAGTTGTTCTTTAGAACACTCTGGGACATTCTGTCATTGGGCTATACTTGGGCTACATCTGGGTGATATTTGGGCTACATTTGGGCTCTTTTGTCTCTGGTGGCCATTTTGGGAGACTGCATGTCAGAATGTTTTAATGAAATAGAAAAGGATTTGAGAAGTCACTCAAAATGTGCCCTAATTGTTCATTCTGCAGCACTAATCATACTTTCTATGGCAAAATATACCCCCTCATGTTGTTTTTTTTTAAATTAAATGTTTTAAGAGTTACCAATTTATTCCAATCAAGATGGCTTCAGGTGTGCCATAGCTTTGTAATAAGTAGGACTGTTAGCGCTCTAGTTGTTCTTTAGAACACTCTAGGAGGCTGCAGTAGAACACAAAGGAATCAACTGACAGTCTCTGTCCTTGTTGGATGTACATGTTTTACTGAGAATGTCAGACTTCATTTTCACATGACTGAGAAAGATAATGTGAATTTACAGAAAATATGCTTTCAGTTTAGCTTATAGATCCCCTTCCAAACCACTGTGGGAAAATCATGAGATATTAGTTTTCTTTCAAACAATATTCATGATATCACAGCAGAAGGTTTTTTCACATGGTAAAATCACCTTAGAACCCACCACAATTCCTAAAACGAGTATGGTACCATCAACAAATGATTTATAATGTAACTAAAGTCCTAAAACCCTCTATTAACTACAATGCTTTTTAATGAGGTGCTATCATGTATATTGGTCCCAAGATGGCTGCCAACACTTCTTGGATGAAGTGCTGACAGCCAATCAGATCAGATGTGTGGTTAGGCTCCGCCCAGATATATATCTTTTTTTGAACCTAAATTACTCAAAATCCACTGGAGCACATATATTGAGACATAGCAAAGGCACATCGGGCTAACAGTCCCTACAATTTTGCCAAGTTTCGTGCAAATCCATTCAGCCGTTCGAGCTAAAAGTGAGGCCAACCGCCCTATGGAAATTAACATGGGAAAAACGCGTTTTGGGACCCCCCTTTTTTCTCGGCCCCCCCTTGATGAAACCCCCCCAAATTGTCAGGGGCTGCTCAGAAACAAAATGTTCCATTTTCCTGAAAATTTCAGCCAATTCCGTCCACAAACGCCAAAGTTATTAGACATAGAATTTTCAAAAATCCCATAGAGAAAAAATCCTAACTATATATACCTACTGGCGACCGCCAGTAGGTAATTACCGACTGGCGGTCGCCAGTAGGTATATATAGTTAGGACCTAGTTTCCATAGGAAATCCGCAACATTCTATTGGGAATAACTTTGGCACCGGTTGATCAATCTATGTGAATTTCTCAAAGAAGATGGCGCGTTTTGCTCCGCTCCTTCCCTGAAAGTTTCGGGGGGATTCGTGAAGGGGGGTCCGAGAAAAAAGGGGGGTCTCAAAATGTGTTTTCCCCATGCAATTTTCCATAGGACCTTTAGACACGGCTACAGCCCGAACGGCTGAACGGAATTACAAGAAATTTGGCAAAATGGTAGAGTCTGATTCGCAGATCACGCTTTCGCTTAAATGGTGTAAATACCTCCAGTAGTTGCTGAGAAAATTCAAGTTGAAATCAATTATATATCTATAGGCACGCACAGTGCGAGCACCATGCGTGCACCGTGCGAGCACCCCGCGATTTTTCAAAAAAATAATAATAATTTTAGGGGCCTTGGGGGTCCTTGTGGTACCCCCTGAGCAGGCCTAGAGGATCAGGGTGCTTCTACCCTGCCCCCTTTTTGAGTTCTACACATTTGTTTTCCTGCTTTCCTGTGCCTTAGTCTACTGAGGCACAAGATGGCTGCCAACTGTTTCTGTTTTGGAGTGTTGATAGACAGTAGCAGCCAATCAGAATGCCTTCCAGAGAAAGCTGCATGCTCATTGGCTGTCAACACTACAACACTACAAACCAGGAAGTGTTGGCATCCATCTTGTGCTAGGTAGACCGAGGTACAAAAGAAGCAGAGCTCACAGCCCACACAGCTCTCACAGCCCACACAGCTCTCACAGCCCACACAGCTCTCACAGCCCACACAGCTCTCACAGCCAACACAGCTCTCACAGCCCACACAGCCCTCACAGCCCACACAGCCCACACAGCCCTCACAGCCCTCACAGCCCACACAGCTCTCACAGCCAACACAGCCCATACAGTTCTCACAGCCCACACAGCTCTCACAGCCAACACAGCTCTCACAGCCCACATGGCTCACACTCTCACAGCCCAAACAGCTCTCACAGCCCACAGAGACCTCACAGCCACACACAGTCCTCACAGCCACAAAGCTCTCACATCCCACACAGCTCTCACAGCCCACACAGCTCTCACAGCCCCCCTAGGTAGACCGAGGCACAAAAGAAGCAGAGCTCACAGCCCACACAGCTCTCACAGCCCACACAGCTCTCACAGCCCACACAGCTCTCACAGCCCACACAGCCCTCACAGCCCACACAGCCCTCACAGCCCACACAGCTCTCACAGCCAACACAGTTCTCACAGCCCCACAGCTCTCACAGCCCACACAGCTCTCACAGGCCTCACAGCCCACACAGCTCTCACAGCCCACACAGCTCTCACAGCCCACACAGCTCTCACAGCCCACACAGCTCTCACAGCACAGCCCACACAGCCCACACTCTCACAGCCCAACAGCTCTCACAGCCCACACAGCTCTCACAGCCCAAACAGCTCTCACAGCCCACACAGCTCTCACAGCCCACACAGCTCCCACAGCCCACACAGCTCTGGCACAGATAATACCAGCAGAGAACAAGCACTGGCAAAGACAATAACGGCAGCAAACAATCACTGGCAAAGACAATAACGGCAGAAAAAAACACTGGCAAAGACAATAACGGCAGCAAAAAAAAAACACGGACAAAGGCAATACCAGCAGCGAACCAACACTGGCAAAGATAATACAATGAGGGGGGCAGGGTCACAAAAAACGGCACAATCAGGCGACAGAAGGCCCGACAAACGGCACAATCAGTGGGCAGAAGGCAAGAAAAAACGGCACAATTAGTGGGCAGAAGGCAACAAATACGGCACAATCAGGGAGCAGAAGGCAAAAAATACAGCACAATCAGGGTGCAGAAGGCAAGAAATATGGCACAATCAGGGTGCATGAGGCAGGAAATACGGCACAATCAGGGGGGCAGAAGCCAAGAAATACGGCACAATCAGGGAGGCAGAAGGCAAGAAATACGGCCCAATCAGAGAGCATCTTGCTCCGGTCTAAAATTCGGATCCCTAAGGCTGCTCAGGTTGTCCCACAAAGATATTAACATATGTAAACGTTATCCGCTAATAGAATTCACATTTAAAAAATCTTGCAAATTCACTGAAAAAACCATAGGTTTCAGGCCTTATATAGTTAGGAATTAGCATTTAAAAAAACTTGCAAATTCACTGAAAGAACCATAGGTTTCAGGCCTTATATAGTTAGGAATTAGCTTTGAAAAAACCTTTGAAATTCACTCAAAAAACCATAGGTTTGAGGCCTTATATAGTTAGGAATTAGCATTTAAAAAAACCTTTGAAGTTCACTGAAAAAACCATAGGTTTGAGGCCTTATATAGTTAGGAATTAGCTTTGAAAAAACCTTTGAAATTCACTCAAAAAACGATAAGTTTAAGGGGTGTTATAGTTAGCTGGACATTTCACTCATACAAAACCATTGAAATTGCACCTATATAGTTAGTTAGACTAACTATATTTTGCGCACCCGCAATCCACTGCTGATGATGTCACATATTACATCATTCATGACATGGTCAGTGACATCACTGATGACATTACTGATGACATCTCAAATGACATCACTGATGACATCACTGATGACATCTCAATTGACATCACTGATCACATCACTGATGATATCATTCATGTGATAATATGATGCACCTCTTAACACTCTAATATAACCTTTGATACACCCAGTGTTAAACACAGACTACCATTCTTGAAACTTTTGACACACCAATACCAGTTACTACAAACGCACACACTGATTCCTAGGTCTATACTCACATCCACTCATTTACCCATAGAATGACTCATACATACAGTCACTCATCAATACAACACTATCATCTGCATACAAAGACCTATACAGACACTCACACTCTGCCGCTCATCCATGGAGTTACTCACACATCTAATCAGTCATGCAAATAATCTATCACACTGCCGTTTCCTCAACTATACAGTTATACACACAACGCCTTACTTATTCAAACATTTATTAACACATACTTACTTTGTTATACAATTACTGAAACAAGTACACAATGATCCATACAGTCACTCGCACAATCAGTGGCTCTTATGCATAGTCATTTATATATGCCAGCTACCCACACACACACTCAGTCTCCCATACAAATACTCGGGCAACCAATCAATAACACATATAGCCACTCATATAGCTACTGATCAACACATGCAGTAGCTTACACAACAACAGACATACTAATGCGCACATTAAAACAGTTTAGTCACTAACCCATGCATTCAGTAAGACACATTTAATTACTCACTCATATATATATATATATATTAGCTTTTAAAAAACCAATGAAATTCACTTAAAAAACCATAGGGTATAGACTATATATAGTTAGGAATTCGCCTTTAAAAAACCTTGGAAATTCACTGAAAAAAACATAGGTTTTAGGCCTTATATAGTTAGGAATTAACATATAAAAAACCATTGAAATTCCTCCTATATAGTTAGCTGGACATTTTATTGATATAAAACCAATGAAATTCCACATATAGTTAGTTGCACTAACTATATATTTCGCGCATCCGCAATCCAATGCTGATGATGTCACATATTACATCATTCATGACACGGTCAGTGACATCACTGATGACATCACTGATGACAGCTCATTTAACATCAATGATCACACCACTGATGATATACTTCATGTGATAATACAATGCACCTCTTTACACTCTAATATAACCTCTGTTACACCTAGTGTAAAATACAGAGTATCATTTTTGAAACTATTGACACACCAATACCATTTACTACATACGCACTCACTGATTCCTACGTCTACATGCACATTCATTCATTCACCCATAAGGTCACTCGTACATACAGACACTCATCATTACAACACTATCATATGCACTCATACACCTATGCAGACACTCACACACTGCCACTCATCCATGGAGTTACTCACACACCTACTCAGTCCTGTAAAAAATCAATCACACTTTGATTTCTTCATCTATACAGTTAAACACATAACAGCTTACATTTTCACACATATACTAACACATACTTACTCACTTATACAATCAAATCCTTCATCCATACTCTTATACATCCACTCATTCTTCAATATGTAAAACATATTCAAACTTTACAAAAACACACAGACACTGGATGATGTTATCAGTGATGTCATTTGAGATGTCATCAGTGATGTCATCAGTGATGTCACTGACCATGTCATGAATGATGTAATATGTGACATCATCAGCATTGGATTGCGGATGCGCGAAATATATAGTTAGTGCAACTAACTATATGTGGAATTTCATTGGTTTTATATCAATAAAATGTCCAGCTAACTATATAGGAGGAATTTCAATGGTTTTTTATATGTTAATTCCTGTCATGCCTGCCGATCCACAGAAGCCGTGGTTGGCAAAGACATGGTTGGCAGAATAGCAGACAACAGAAAAGCGCATGCGCAAGTCTAGCGCATGCGCCTTTACGCTATTTATTCTCCCCTCTCCATAGCGAAGACGCTTTGCGTTCCTTCCGGGTTCCAGCTAAGCTTCCGGGTCACGGTGGTGGCGTTTTCGGGCTCCGACGGATTTCCTCGCGTCTCGGCGTAGGGCTTCGATTCTGGACTCTCTCCTTCTGATAAGCTAAGTTGGAGAGTCATTTATTATTTCGAGATACTTTTTCTCATCCGTGTTCATTATTTTAGGGTTATACACGGAGAAGATTGATGTTTACTGATAATTGCGGAAGACTGGTCTGCGTTTATAGTTACCTCGAGGAGGTTTATTTCCTTTGTAGCACAAGTCAGTGCTTAATTGAGATTGAAGTGATTACGAACTTCACATATGCAAGACAGGTATCTATCATTCATTATAGATATACAGACATACTAGACTATGTGGTAGAGTTCTGATATTATCTTTTATATTGACAGGGACTCACTACTATAACACAGGATTTACTTTTATGGAGAACAGAGAGTCAACTTTCAGAAAGGCACTGGACCAATTAGGTACACTCCATTACTAGATATATACCTATAGGTGTTCTGTGATTACTCCCTTAATGCTAACGCAATCCTCTATGTCATAGGAATACAGTGTTCATATTCCCCATTACTTACCTAACTGTGAAGTCAACAGAAGGAAGATTGATTACGGATAGAAGCATTACACGTACTCACCAGGTACTATACATCTCAGCGTTTTTAGCATAAACACTTACAGATAAGATAGAATATATACCTAATCACTCTTTCTTTATCAACAGGAGGGGTTCAGACGAGTGTTGACCAGTTCTCTTGCATCTAGGATTCAGATTCCTGTGTTTTCCCTATCTTTCCTTGTTTTGTTCCCCTGTGTCCCTGGCACTGGCATCTACTCTTATCACCAAGTGTATATATAATTGGTGTGGAGTGAACCGGTGTGGGGGAGCTCAGGATTAAGCTTCAACTGCATGGTGTTTCCGAGACAACCTTCTACCTGGCACGACAATTCCTAACTATATAAGGCCTAAAACCTATGTTTTTTTCAGTGACTTTCCAAGGTTTTTTAAAGGCTAATTCCTAACTATATATAGTCTATAACCTATGGTTTTTTCAGTGAATATATGTATATATATGCAAAGACTCTCCATTCACGAAAGAAAGGGCGGAGGCCATAGGGGATTCAAAGAAAAAGACAAGCTTTAATTGGCAGATTTAGCGAAGCAGTATGTCAGGCAGATGCATTTCGGCTAGATGCCTTCTTCAGCGCCCTGCGTTGCGTGGTCAGCTTCAACAATTAGTCCCAGTGCTGCCCCCCCTTTGAGTATAGGTCCAGAGGCTCCTCCCCCAAGCTCATTGCTCTCACCTGTTGCCTGCCGCAGAATGAAGCGAACTACAACTACCAAAATGCACAGGGTCAGTGCATCCGGGTCGGTGGTGTGGGGGATGCTGATCGAATGGCAGAGACAAAGTCTGGATGGTACAGGTGAGTAGTGAGAGTGTACACAAGAGTCTGCCAGTGTCCACAAGTCCCTCCTTTGGTCCCCTCGGTCCGCTGCTACCTCCCAGTCCCGGTAGGCATTTAGGGCAGGGACAGCCATGCAATATAGCGTCCTGTTGGAGGTGAAGTACCTCGAGCCACCCGTGCTGTGCCGGGCTTGAAGGAGGACACGGGAGCTCCCGGTCCCCTGGGCCGTAACTTTGCTGAGCCCAGCGATGGTGTTCCAGTACAAGTCCAGGTCACTTTTGCAGCAGGGCCATCTGGATACTCCACTGGCTGGAGCAAACAACAAAATGCAAAGACTCCC